>NC_090446.1:340858507-341466543 GCF_031143425.1 Pleurodeles waltl
CAAATCACAGTGGTAGGCAATCCCATTTGCAACCGAGTACGTGGTTGCAAAGTGAGTAGCTGTTATCATCCACTTGAAGTGGATGGTAACCACCTTGCTGACTGGAAGGGGTCCTCATTGTAAAGCTTCAGCCTTTGTGAGTGGACTAAAAAAATCCTGCGCAAAAAAGCCAGTGGTCTAAGGGACCAATAATTACCGTGAAAATTTCCAAGTACAATTGTTGTGATTTAAAAATAATTGCAGCTAATTTTTCTTTCCGGTAAACGGCCTACACTTGGGGAGAAATAACTTGCTTAATTTAAAAACAGTCACGACTATGGAGTTCTGCTGGTCCCAGCAGGCCACCATCCCCGTGAGTGCCCATGTTGCTAAGGTGGGGCAACTTGGAACCCACATCATTGATGTTCATGAGGTGGGTTTTAGGGACCCCATAGCGACTCGCAGACGGTGTCAGAGACACCGTTCTGCTTTGCAATTTGCTAGTTGATTTTCCTAAATTCCTACATCTGACACCTAGGGGGTTATTCTAACTTTGGAGGAGTGTTAATCCGTCCCAAAAGTGACGGTAAAGTGACGGATATACCACCAGCCGTATTACGAGTTCCATAGGATATAATGGACTCGTAATACGGCTGGTGGTAAATCCGTCACTTTTCCGTCACTTTTGGGACGGATTAACACCTCCTCCAAAGTTAGAATAACCCCCCTAGTGTGGACACATGATTCTGGGCCAGGGGTTCAATCTTAGCACACAACTAATTAAAAATGCTATTGAGTGAGGAGTGTGAGTGTAATCACATAGAATGACATATGTACTGAAGTCAGTATGCGGAAGAGCTGGTGCCATAATGTCAAATGCCTTAGGTATGATTTGGATGAGTAGTTTAGGGTGATGTCATCCATCATGTAGAGACATGGATATGCTAGGTGTGATATGACCTTAGGGATGCATGATTCACATGTACTTCCTCTGAGCATTTCCGTGAACTATGTTGTAACAATTGCTGCATACAATATATTTCTAGTAATGGACAAATGAGCCATTGTGGGATTCAACCCACTGTAAATTCAATGCTCAATATTTCCCTTTTCTCTTCACAGCTGCAAACCTGAGTGCCGCAGAGCGCAACCATTTTGAGCACAGGGCAATGAGGTACAGGCACATCCTGCAGGTGCAGTGTGGGTATCGGAGGATGGCCCGCAGATACAATTCCGATCGGGCCTCCGGGGCGTGGTATGCCACACCACAGGCTCCACCAACGGTGCCACCTACAACCACCAGGTCTGCCCAAGGGGACCCAGCGACGGACCAGCCATCTTCCTCAAGACATGGACCCAGCCGTGTGTTGGGAGCAGGGCTGTCCCGTGGCCACTCCACTCCAGCGACAATCTCCACCTCCACCGGCACGCAGACCAGCAGTGACCCTCCAATTGACCCAGCAGCCTTCCAGGCATTGTCTAGGAAACTGGACAGGTTAATTCAAAAGGTGGACAACCTGACGGAGGACATGGCGGAGGTTAAAAAGAAGGTGCGCTCCATCCGGCGCACACTTCAGAGGGCAAATCTTTAGTTATTTTGCCCTCCTGAACTTTTACCCCTCCCCTCTCCCCTCTTTCCTCTTTTCATACTGTTAGTTGGGTTTGGGGGGTTAGTTATAGGATAAGTATAGGTAATTAGCTTAGTTAGTGTTAGGTAAGAGGGTGGGGGGTCCTTATACTTTCTATCTAATATTTTTGTGTGGGTGGGTGGGTGGGGGGCAATGTTGGGATTCCTGTTTAATAAAAAAAAAAAAAAAAAAAAAATATATAAAAAAAAAATACAAAAAAATATATGTTTGTTTAGGATAGTATAGTATGTGTGTAGGTTAGTAAGTGTTGTCCTGCATGTGTCTTGTCTCTTAATGGTGGGTGGGGGGTTGATG
Organism: Pleurodeles waltl; assembly: GCF_031143425.1. Lineage (NCBI taxonomy): Eukaryota > Metazoa > Chordata > Amphibia > Caudata > Salamandridae > Pleurodeles > Pleurodeles waltl. The sequence continues at coordinate 340,860,430 of NC_090446.1, forward strand.
TTTAGATCGTTTCGTTACATATGTAGAGTAAGTTTAGCTTAGGTTAGTTAGGGACAGTTGTGGGTTAGTAGTAGTCAGGTTAGATTAGTGTAGGTTTACCTTTCCCTTAGTTGCCTCTTTTATTACTACTTTTAAATAAAAAAATTGTTAACCCTTTACCTGATGCGTTAGGTGCTACCTTTTCATGGCTTTGACATCAGTGTAGCAGAAATGTTAAGTATGACATTTGTGTTCCATGCTCCCTATCCCCAGGCTTATGAGGTTTAACATGCCAGCTACCCGTGTGCTAACTTGGTAAGTATCCACCATGTTGGAGAGCCACCATTGGTAGTGTGCATTGATCATCAAGGTTTGGGGTTGGTATGTATCCTACTTCACAAAGAGTGCTTCCAGACTTGTTATTGTGTGTAAATAGATAGGTCGGACAGCATTGTGAAGTTCAGGGAGAGCTTTATAGATGATGATTTGTTCACACTCTTGTCTTGTTGCTATCATTGCTGACCTACATCATGTGTGTACTGATTCAGCATGACTTTCCTTCATGGAAGTATATGCCGTAAGGGTGATTGATGCAGTGTAATTTGTTTATCATTCCTTTCATTCTACAGCATAATTTCAAATTTTAGTATTGCATGGTGCCTACATTTCTCAGCCACCATTAGTTGTGTAGAATAGCTATAGATGGTGCATCATTCTGTCCAACACAGCATGATTGTGTGTGCTTAGTACCTTCATCAGTTATTTTCCTCAGTATAGTAAAGCTATGATGCAATCCTGGCCACTGCACAGATGATTCAGTATACATGAAATCAGGACAGTAGTATAGAGAATCAACATGGTTTCCACACAGCCACTTTGGAGTTATCTACTGCACAGTTGAATTTTGAAATGACACAGAGACACAATAGGTGTGCAAGTGATATTTATTTATAAGTGGTGTTGTGCAAAATGTCCATTCACCATGTTTGCTGACTCCTTTCTGGTGCATTATTACATGGTGATCCTACAGAAGGGGTGTGGATGATGCTCCTGACATGCTGGGGTGATGTCACAGACAGTGCAGAGGAACATGAAATGCCAAATGGTAGGAGAGAAACATTCACTGGCAAGGTGGACAAGTCAGACAGTGGATTGCCGAACAGTCATTGAGGTTAGTTGTAGTGAGACTGGCATGTGTCAAAACGTGGGACCTTGGTCAGAGTAGGGCATGGTGCAGGGACTAGGGCTTCCGGGTACTCTTGCGTGTGAATGTTATCTGTTCCATGTCTTCTTCTTCTGATGTGTGTGTTGCCTGGTGTGTCCTTGTTGTTGTTGGTTGTGAAGGGGCAACACACACCTCAGTGTTAGAAGACATGGAGGCAGACATCCCGGGGGCTGATCCCTGTTGAGTAAGGAAGGGCAGTACTGCAGCAAGGAGGGCCTGCTGGTTTTTCAGAATGGCAGCCACATCCCGATGGTAGGCAGCCAGGTCAGCCCTGAGGGGTTCTATGTTGCATTCGTGCACACGTTGAGTGGCTTGCAGTTTGAGTTGTTGTGTCAACTGGATGACAGCTGTGCCAATTTCCTTCAGTGTTTTTGAAATGTCCTCCAAGAGAAAATTTCTGGCTTGCATTGCAGCTGCCTGATCAGCAGTTGACAACATGCACGAACGCACCCCCTCAAGGCTGGCTGCCATATTTTGCATCCCCACCCGCACCTCCTTGACCAGCTCCCGCTGGACCCCAACGACAGTTCTTTCGAAGCTGGTGCCAGTGTCGTCAGAGTCCTCAGCTGTGTTGGAGCTGGCAGGTCTTACAATTGGGGTGGCGGGTGGTTCTACTGTGGAGGCTTTCAAGGACCATGTCAATGGTCTCTTGTGGGAGGTTGATGGTGTCGTCATCCATGTCATCAGGGAACTCATGGACAGGCAGATCAGCAGGAGATCCGTGTTCCTCTGCAATGAAACAGGGTACAATTAGTGTGTCTGTGTTGTGCCAATTTTGCAGTAAGATACAAGCCTTTGGATGCCTTAACATTGTACTCTGTGTTTGTCTAGGTATCTGCTGTCCGTCATAGGGCATTGTTGTAGGCCTATGGCCCACCTGTGTGTCACATGTTTGATATGGATCTTTCAGACGTCTGCCAGGTCGCCTCTAGGTGTTGCTTTGTAATTATTTAGGAATAGGCGTTTTTTTCTCCTACTCCTCACTCGGTGTTTCACTATTGTTATGGAGGGACATTTTGTAGGGTGGGCTCTCATTATCCAACATGTGATTCTTGGCTTTCTAGGCAGCAGGATAGCTAATGGTGTGGGGGACTAAGTTTGACCCACTTGAAAATAACTCTGTCACCCAGATATTCAATTTAGCTAAGACTAACTAGCAGTGCCTCTGGTCTCCCACATCAAAGGAATGTTTAGACATCCGAGCGCATGACATCTTTGGAACTTCTCAGGGAAGTGGTGGTCACTCAGGTCCTACACATTTGTATCTTTTCCGGTAGGTTCCCATACACAAATGACATAGACAGTATTAGTTTGATATGAAGTTTCATTGTACAACTGACTTGTAGGAATTTAGGTGTGAGCCCCATTTACACAAACAATACACACTGTTAGAATTGAAATAGTCCGCAGGAGAGTAATACATTAGTACACAGCTTTCATGGTGCCTAACTGTTTCTACTCTCCCCCTGCATGTTCTATGTATAGCACAGCTTGTTAAGTTTGGAGGTTGCCTGTCAGAATCACAGGGGAGACATCATCCCTCATATCAGAGGAATGGGCTAGGATCTGGTTGTGCATCAGCAGCAAGGCAGGCAGCATCTAGTTGTTATTTTCTGTTTGGAAACTCCCCCATGCGTGTCTTGGGACAAGGGAGTGAATGTAAAAGACATATGTCATGGTGATGACAAAGTTTCCCTAAGCAGGAATGCCAAACCTTGACCCCTACCACATCTATCAGCAACGTACCAGACGGTATCCTTGACTGGGGCACAGAGTGAATATGTTCTGGCAAACTCCAGTGCAGAAGTAGGCAAAACAGTGTGATTTGACTAATTGACAACACCTTAGGACTGACTATTTGCTACATTAACTAATAGGAAGGGCAATGAGAATCATTTAGTGCAAATTGCTCTGAGGCACTTAGATGTGAGCAAATGAGTATAAGTACATTCAGGGTAAGATGCACAAAGGCCTCCAGCCTGAGGCTAATGCGCAAAGTATACGTTTCACTTGCCACGCTACACTTTGACTGATTGTGGGTGTTGTGACTGCCCTGCCAGCACACTGGCCTCTCAGGCCCTGCCCCATACACTTTTTATTCACATTGCATGATCTGTACATGTAACGTGGCATTACCTATGCATGTCAATGTTAGGATGTGGTATGGATGTAAACATTCTTGATGTTTTGAGATGATGTTGGGTGATGTGTTTTGAATTGGATTGGCCTGTTTATCGTATGAAGGTCCTATTTGTTTGTCCGACTTTGCAGGTGTGTTTCAGTGACCAGTTGCCTGTGTCCCTTCCTCAATGTTGCTGTCTGAGCAGTATGACATTAGTGATGTAGCCTTGTTAGCCAGGCACGTGAGGGACCCTGACGTATGCAGCATGTGTGTATCGTTAGTGCTGTGTGGCTCCTATTGCTGTTTACTTAGGCTTATGTATGTGTCAGTTATGGACATTCGGCATTTGAGTGTACTGGTACCTTTGTCTTATTTCTAGGAGTAATTGCAGATGTCACCCTCACCCCCTAATTTAGGTATGTATGTTCCAGGGTGGGGTTTCTGCCATTTGGTACTATAGCTGCACAGAGATGAGAGGTGTTATTGTCAACTGTGTTTGCAGTTAAGTTACAGTTGTTGTATTTGCTACTGCATTACAGATAGGGACCTAGTTGATGTAGAATAGATTTTGCAATACAAGTGCCTGGATGTGGATTTGAGGTAGTGTCCTTCCCACCTGTCACTGCTTTCCCTTGGCTCTCTTGTTGTAATTACAGGATGTCCCCGTGGGACTGTTGTGGTTGCTGTATTTTGTCGTGCTCCAGCTTCGGTCAGTACTGGGCATGCCCCCCTGCCGTGCCCCTTTCCCCATGCCACTTCATATATGTGCTGACTTACATGCATTGTGTAGTAGGTATCCCCCCCCCTGCTTACAGTCCCCATTATTGTATTAGGATTCCCCATGCGACTTACCCTGCATGTGCGTAGTGTCGTGGTAGTCTGCGCTGTCCAGTCCTTGAATCCCTGTGACGATCTCCTCCGGGATGACGGCTGCGACCATCTCCTCCATGTGGTCCAGGGCCTCCTGTTGCGCTGGACTCCCCCCTCCAGTCTGCATTGCTGCCTTCCTGTTCCTGGCCATTTTCTCTTTGGTCCTACGTTTGCAGTCATGCCAGCGTTTCTTACACTCGGTGAGTGTCCGGTGTTCTTCAGCCACACTGTTAATCTTGTCCACAATTTGTTTCCAGATGGCCTCTCTCCTACTGAGTGGCAATTTGGAGGTGATGAAAAGTTGGTGCTGGTGTTCCGTCACCTCTTTCACCAGGATTTCCTGCTCCTCTGCACTGAAGCGACACTTTCTTTTTTTTTTAAAAATGTCCTGGTTCCTGTATGCTTCCTCCTGGCTGGTTCCTGGTCTGCTCTCATCCTCCTGGGGTCTGTTGGGGCATCTAGGATCCATTTTGGGTCTCCTCTCCTGAAAGGGCAGTTTTCGCGCAAAAATGTGACGCAATTGCGTGAAAAAAAATGGCGTTTTCACGATTGCGCTGTCGTAAATCGACCCACAGTGATGTGCGTCGCATTTACGTTGGTTTCCTTTACGACAGACCGACGCTGTCTGCGTCACAAAATAATTACTCCCACCTGTTGGTTGCGCCGCCGTACGTCAAAATATAAATTTGACGCCCGCATGGCGCATCCAAATGGCGTTAGACGGCGCAAATTTTTTTGACGCAAAATTGCGTTAGCGCAATTTTGCGTCAAAAATTATAAATATGGCCCGCAATGTTCTATCTTCTAACTCAAGTGAGTAAACTTGATGTCCATAAATAGGCAATGAAATGGGGATGGTGGCAGGGTCATGAATCAGGTCTCTTCAGCGCTTGGGATGCAGGGGAGGTCCCAACTCTTCAGCGGGCCCTCATTCAGCCTAAGACAATGACTATGAGAGTAGTAGGAGACTCTATGGCCTCTCATCACATTCTGCAGGGAGCATCATCATTTTCAGATGCACTACTGGATGGTGGACAATGAGGGGATGTTAATTTCTCTATACTTAGATTTTCATAAATAACAAATTCTCAGCCTGTAAAGTATTCCATGCTCAAGAGTTTATGCTCTAGTGTGAGTCCTACAGCGATATTCTATGCCCATCTAATACCCTCATGTTTACCCTGTGCATAATTTGTATAAGAATAAGCTCTGGGTTACAAGGTCTTGCTCAGAAGTTTGCAGCTGGTGCTATTGAATGTTGGTATGCCGAATACCTAACCTGTGTACTCCAAATTCCACCTTGCAGCCTTTTCAATCCACTTTCTGATTCTCCCTGTGCCCTTATTTCAGCCTTGCAAGGTTTCTGCTCTCTTCCCTTATCATTGGGTTTCCTTCTTTATCTTTATCCATTCCCCCTTGTGTGTTTTTTCCTCTCTTGCAAGGAGTCAAAGACTGAGGAGGAAAAAAAGTGCTGAACGTCTGTGGGCAGCATCTCCAACCACCAGTTAAAATTAAGCACTGGATTATCCATCCAAACATATTGCATCACTTGCTTCTACCACATGTCAATCAATCAGACGTTAGTGAAGGCTGGTCAGAATTGGATCCAAGCTTCAATTGGTTTGTTTAACTGGAGAGTCCTACCTTCAGAGATGTGCGACCTTCTACCCAAGGGCAGGTGGAGCACCACTGTGAATGGGTGCAACTGGGTACCATTGCAATGATTCTAGCCACATCAATTCCCATTTATAAAAGGGTTATGCTCGTACAAAAAATGTCCATCAATCACTGTAGATTGATTTTTGTTTTATTGGCCAGACCTTTGTTGTAAACATGACCCACCTATCACTTAGACAGACAAACGCATCCCCACAATCTGATATTAGGAAGTGTTCTGACCAATGGTCTAACCAGAATACAGGAGTTATGGAAGGAATGTTATATGAGAGATGTCAGATGTTAACATCAAATCCAGTGTTTGCCCATCATTTATAAGTGGAACGTTTAATCGATGTTAAGAATGTTTAGGCCATTTCTGACCCCCTGGGGGCAGAAAACCCAATTTTTTGTTTTTCATTTATGTGTTGGGAGCGACACCTTAGGCAAGGGTCACTCCCTGTGGGAGCAAATTGTTTTTAGTCCATTGATGCCCCCCCGGGGGCAGATTGACCTAATATAATCAGGCCAATCTGCCCCCAGGGGGGCAGAAACCAATAGGCACCGGGGAGGTTTTTTAAAAAATTATCCTTATGCATAAGGGGAGCGGCCCCTTGGGCAAGGGCACCTCCCCGGCGTGGGCAAAGTATTTTTTGCCCATTTCTGGCTCCCCTTGGGGCAGATCATCCTAATATAATTAGGCCGTTCTGCCCCCTGGGGGGCAGACAACCCCTAGACACCAGGGATACATTTTTTTTGTGTAAATTATTTTTTTATTTGTAGGGAGCGACCCCCTAAGCAAGGGTTGCTTCCCGGGGGCCCAAATTATTTTTAGGTTATTTCAGTCCCCCTGGGGCAGATCTGCCTAATTATATTAGGCCGATATGCCCCCAGGGGCTGGCAGAAGCCACTAGACACCAGGGATTTTTTTATATATATATATATATACTAACGCAAAAGGGGAGCGGCCCTTTTCCATGCCACAAGATGGCATGGAATAAAAAAATATATATATTGGGGAGGTGGCTACCAACCAGTATGGGCCTGGTTATGTCCCCACCCCAAATGAAGGGGGTAACAGTCTTTCAGCTCTTCCCCTGCACACTAAAACATGTTGTCCCACGGCAAGTAAGAGGACAATTGATTATTTTGGGTTTTGGTTTCGCTTTGGGCCATGAGAGCTTGGTAACTCTCAATAACCACTCCTTCTTATCATCTTATCTTGTGCCCATTTTGGAAATACAAAGGTTTTCTTGATACCTATTTTTCAATTTTTATATTTCAGCAAATTAATTGCTGTATACCCAGTATAGAATGTAAACCCGTTGCAAGGTGCAGATAATTTATTGGCTCTGGGTACCTAGGGTTCTTGATGAACCTACAAGCCCTATTTATCCCTGCATACAGAAGAGTCCAGCAGACGTAACGGTATATTGCTTTAAAAAATCTGACATCACAGGAAAAAGTTACAGAGTAAAACGTGGAGAACAATTGTGTTTTTTTCATCTCAATTTCAATATTATTTTAATTCAGCTGTTATTTTCTGTAGGAAACAATTGTAGGATCTACACAAATGACCCCTTGCTGAATTCAGCATTTTGTCTACTTTTCAGAAATGTTTAGCTTTCTGGGATCCTGCATTGGTTTCACACCCATTTATTTCACTACGTGGAAGGAGGCTGAAAGTATCAACAATAGTAAAAATGGGGTATGTCCCAGTAAAATGCCAAAATTGAGTTGATAAATGGGTTTTCTGATTCAAATCTGCCTGTTCCTGAAAGCTGATAAGATGGTGATTTTAGCACCACAAACCCTTTGTTGATGCCATTTTCAGGAAAATAAACAACAAGCCTTCTTCTGCAGACCTTTTTCGAATTTTGTTTTTTAAAAACAAACTTTTCGCTGTATTTTGGCTAATTTTTTAGTTTCGTTCATGGGAACCCACAAAGTCTGGGTACCTCTAAAGTCCCTAGGATGTTGGAAAAAAAAGGACACAAATTTGGCTTGGGTAGCTTATTTAAACAAAAAGTTATGAGGGCCTAAGTGCGAACAGCCCCAAATAGCCAAAAAAAGGCTTGCCACCTGAGGGGGAAAAGGCCTGGCAGTGAAGGATTTAAATATAAATTGATGTGTTTAGTTATTTATTATCAATATAGAAAATTGAGTCAGGAGATATTAATTTGTGAGATTACCATCGTGGCGCTGTACTGCTTAATTATAGAACCTCAAAACATGAAAACATGAGTTAGCCGGCTGTGATTGCTATAGGTGACCTGCTGGTTGCACCTAGCTCCCTCCCACCCTAATGTAGGTGCTCAATCCTTTGAGGCATTTAATAAACTTATCAACTCATTTATATGTGGGTAGCTATGGGACATCTGCCAAAACTGACAGATCTACCTATTGCATCATCCACCTCATTTAAGGTAAAGGAATGGTGTTTCCCTTGAGGGAAGCCACCACCAACTCTGCCATTGCAAAAACTCTCAATACACTGATGCCATTGGACATGACACCAACAAGGTAGACCTGTTTACGTGCAGAAGGCTTCATGTCTGCTGGCTTTTCCATGTCCAGGCTCACAATGTGCAACATGGAGGTCCGGGTCAAGAACAGTGCCCAGTTGTCCTGCACACACTATATGAAAACTAAGAAGAGTGCAGATGGGTCCATCAAATAGTGGATCTTAAATCACTGTTTTTTTTCCACTGAAGCAGCTCGTCATAGAAGCAGTAGCCACTTTGTGGTAAAAGAATCAATGACACAGTGCAAAGGATTAGATTTAGTGTTCTGGGGCAGGCTAGGAGTAATCCTTGTGCATTACCCCTTCTTCAGACTGACTCATCTCTCAGCAGTACAGTACACTGCACCAATTCAAAGCACCCAAAGAATTAGACCAGTGTTCTTGCTAAGTGGCGGGTTTATGCCTGTATTAACTGTAGTGGCAAGTCTGCCTATGATCTGCTGATCTTCCCTGTGCACCCCTGCTGGTACCCCACAGTCATATGGCTTGGTGTCCTCCAAACGCAGGAACTGCAATTCTAGCGTTTCTGTTGCATGCCGATCCCTGAATAGATTCTGTCATTGACTGCATTTTATAAGTAAAATAAATAAAATACAAAACTCTTCTTATTGTGTAGGATCTCATACCTGTATAGATCACCCCAATGGAACTCCTAGAACAAATATAAAGAATCCAGTAAACATGTTAAAAAGAGCACCATGTGACACCCTACATTAGAGGTTGAGAGCTCCTGAAGACTATGGAATGGCTCAGAGCTAATAGTGGATGGTTTAGGACTTCTGCTCCAATATCCCAATGTCTCTTTTTCTGTTACTCCCTTTTAGAAGATTCTACCCTCAGTGGGCAAAATGTTCTGATTTCCTTAGCGCCATTCTGCCTTCAGCTATACTGGTCATAAAATATATTTTGTTAAAGCCCCTCACCTGTGATTTGAGCCTATAACTCAGGTCTTGGGCATTTAACCACCATTATAGCCTTCTGTAACATTCAACAAGGTTATGATACTAAAGATGCAGAAGATGTTCTCTACTCAGATTGAATCAATAAAAAAATTCATATATAGGCTTAGCTGTATGTAAGAACAAAATGAAGTTGTAGTTACTTCCTCCAGGAAAACTTCTTGAACGACAGCACAGTTTACCACGGGGCAGCCTGAAACAGTGCCTTGTTCCAAAAAGAGGAAGTTGAACAGATTCCAAACCTAATTTCCATTGAGCTTCTTCACAAAGGACAGATTTATGGCAGAGAACACTGTGACATTAAGAACTAATGGCCAGCACAGGAACAATCACTGTGCTGCTGATGTTTATAGAAGATTTGGAGTCTACGTACTATCTTTCTGAGCTTGGAATTAATGCAGAGTTCCAAATCCATCTTAATCCAAAGCATCATTGCGCTCCTGGTACAGGTTCACAAGGCTCTATGGATCTCACAACCTTTTCTTGGCACACTTTGTGCACATTTCATAAGTAGTATTAATAACTTACATATTTCAGGGACCAGTTGTGCTCTCGCTGGTCAGGTTTAGCGTCAACAGTAGAGCTAGTGGCTCTCAGGGGCAGACATATAGCAATAGATGGGCTGTATTGCATGTTTATTTCATTATTTTCTTCTATCCCTATCAATAATTCGTCTACAATGCCTTCACCCCTGCAGATATGTATCTAGTTTGTAGTGTTGTCTTGTATACTTTTCCACTCCCACATTCTCTCCTAATGCCCATCTCAAGACCACTGAGTGAACTAAAAACATAGGTTTTCATAGGTAAGCTGTAACTGTAGTCCTGACCCAAGAGAATGGTATAAAACTATATTCCAATAGGGTGAGAAAGAGCACTACTCACTTAGGAGATACAGCACTTGAAGATAAGTTAGGGAGAGGCAGTTCCACATTTACTTTGCAAAGCACAGTTCTCCATTCTTACATGTCCCAGGAGGTTTTGCTCACAATTTTGTGGTTCTACGAGAGGAGATATAGTGAGGTCAATCATGGATCCTGTCCCATCTAACACCATTATGGTGACACAATCTAGACAGGAAGCGATTTCACCTGCCAGATTTCTGTCTAGATATGAAACCACCAGCTGGGTCCCAGATTTAAAGCAATGTCACGTTTCTAATGATGATGAGGTCTCATTGGTGCACGTAGCAATGTACCCTAAAAACCCCAACTACACAGGGACCAGGGACCTCAAAATTTCTTTAGTAGCCTTGAATCAAGTGGGAACAAGAGAATAAAGCTGCAGTAGGTTTGGATTGTTTGCTTTACTGTTGTAAACATGCTCTTTACTGTTCTGAACACCCTACTTTTATGTCTCTCCTGTGGCTTCACAACTACACTAGAAGGGCTGATAAGAACTGATAAGCAAAATCTAAAGGAGCAATTGGAGGTGCCTAGACAGCTTCATGTGGTGCCCAGTCATATGACCCCTCCCATACACCCAGACAATTCCAATGCTCGCCATCCTTCCTACTACCAGGAGAACTTCAAACAGAGTAACAAAGCACCAGGAGAAAAGAGAAGCATCAGAACTGCCTCAATGCACCTATACAATGCTTGCTAGCAAATGGTAAACCAGATGAGCAGTTTCTGCCAAAAATGGGAATCATCACCTGCATGGATTGGAAATTTGCACAAACGTCCCTATAACAATAGACTTCAGACCTGGAAGAGCCTCCCTAACCTAACAAACATTTATAAGCCTTAAGATCCCCCTCGACACAACCCTTTCCCTGCCCGCTCCGGTCCTTGTTAAACCCATGATTTACCAGCTGATACTACTGAGAACGTTTTTTCCTTACTTCAATTAATTGCAGCAAGTAACAGCAACTACTCCGCTTGTGCTATTCAGGTTTCTTATACCAGCAGTCTCAAAACAGGGAAATATCATGTTTACTGACCTACACGAAGTCTCCGATCAAAAACTATGCTTCAAATTAACATAACCAAGAACTGCAAATCTTGCAGGTAGGCAATTTATTTTTGACTCAAACCATGAAACTGAAACACAGTACTCATGTAAATTTGAGATGCAACTGACCAACTGGCCTTCCAAAGAGCCACCCAGACTTGGCTCTTCCAATCTGCTTGAGGTGAGCGCTGAAAAAGGTCATGAATGCTTTCCTGGCTCCTGCTTAAACACTTCTCTCAAATCATTCACTGACAGGTAGATTATTAGGTTTTCCCACAGATTTAGGTATGCAGGGCATCAAAGAGGAAAGTCTGTGATAGTGTTGTGAGGTCTTCTTGGGCTCACCTTGGTTGTTCATTTCAGCTTAGTATTATATATTATATTTTAGATGTTTTAGGATGACGTTGCTTTTTAGCAATGAGATTTTACACACTTTATGCTTGCACAATATTATTCTGAGAATACATTATACATGCTGCTTGTTTTAGTTAGACTTTCCTTTCACGTAATCTGTACACTCTGCTTAAGGCTAGGAACTAAGAACAAGTTATTCTAGTACATGCGTTGCCCATTCCAAGACAGCTTCTAAAATCTAGACATTTCATTGCATCAGAGCTGTGCCTCTAACACAGTGTGGCTTTGATTTTATAAATTATGCACTGACCCAGAAGGGTCAGATGAGTACTCTGGCCACTACTGTCCTGGAACGATTCTTGTGTTCAACATGCAGCTCTGCTGATCTCTCACCTCTCAGAGAAGGATTTCCAACTTCACTCTAGACCAGCATCCAGGCTCAGCTCTCGAGGTATGGGGTCTTAGGTTATTCCATTAGATCGGGCAGAGGCTCAGTATGCTCTCTGATTACAGATAGTGCTAGGTAGAAAGACATAAATATAAGATCACCATTGGTTGGCTGTTTATTATTTTCACTATGTTAGAAACACTGGTTACACTGCTTTGTTTCATCTGCATAATAATTGCAACTCATTTTCTCTATGCAAGAATACAACTGTTTCAATAAATGTTTGAAAACCCTAATTCATATCTCTCTTGTGTTTAAAGTCTCATGCTTGAGATTACTGTAATCCTCTGTTGCCTTGAGAAGGTTGGGGATTTAGGTGAAGCACAGTGAGCTAGCTCAGAATCCGTCCGACACTTATCTTTTTAGTGGAAATAGTACAATAATAGCCTTTGCTGACTTCCGCCAAGAGACTACCTTACTCTTCATATATAATAAACCTTCTTAAGTGTGGGAAATGGTTCTACATCATTAATATTGTATTGCATAGTTGCATTTCCCTAGCTCTTTGAAACACATTGAGAAACCCCCACAAAGCTTCATAGGTGATAACGTAAGCAGATACTCTATTTATTGTGCATGGTTGTTGAAGGGTGTCAGTTAATGTGTCAGGTGGGACTAATATGTTTTGCTGTGAAAAACAACAATCTTTGAATGAATCTCAGTCTCTGGTTATTACGTGGGGTGGCACTGCAGTCCATGATTTTTTCCCATCATGCCACCACAGATAGGAGTCTTCTGTAGTCAAATCACCCTTGGCCTTGCTCAAAGGGAAATAGTCCAGATTGAACTGTGGAACAACTTTGGAATAGTTCCAGCCTTTTAGGGCCTCCTCAATGAGATGCATTTTCAGCCTTCTTCCCATGGGTTAACACACTTTCTCTTTACAAAAAAATGTTTCAGAATGAGAAATGGTTCTACACATTTACAACAGTATTATATTGGAGAATTTCTTCATCATTTTCCCACATGTTGATAAACTCCCAACGGGCTTTATGGTTGTATGTGTGAATAGATCCTGTTTGGTGTGCACAGATGTACAAGGATGTCGGTTGAGATGCCGACTGGGACTAGCGTGTTGGTGAGAAAAATGAAAACATTTGTTTTAATCACAGTTGCTGCTTTATACTCAGAGTGGCACCCCATCCCTCCTGGCTTTCCCACCATGCCATCTCAGACAGAATTCAGCCATGTATAAAGCAGCCTTGGCCTTGCTCTGACAGGAAAAGTCAAGCCCAAGCTCCCAAACAACTTCAGAACAGTTTCAGTCATTTACTGCCTCCTCAATGAGCTGCATTTTGAAATTTACTAATGAGGTACATAATGAGCACAGGGCTCAAATTTGGGCATACCTGTCTCACTTCAGTGGTCACACTGAGGAAAACACAAAATACAACCTCAACCATTGATAATTACATAACTTGTTTGTGAATTTAGGTCATATTTCTTTGCATAAAGTCTTACTGCTTGGGCATTCTTGTGTGGGAAGGGCTTGGAAAATGTATCATGTTGGTAACTTCACTAAGCCTGCCAGGGAAGCTGGTTTCAGGATGATGTAGTTTGGCCTGCTAGCTTTAACATCAACGGCCTGAGAGTAGTCATCGAGAAAATTGTGCTATGGGGGATTCTGCCTCTGATTCTGGTTATTCTCACTTGGGGGGTAATGATCTGGCCAAGCATGGTTGGAGGGACCTTCTAAAAGTACTAATATCTTAAATGTCATAATTATCTATGTGTTTTCCTGAGGTTATTAGAGCGTGGTCCCTCATAGTCCCAAGGCAAGTGTGTGGCAGTTTCTCTGTCCAGAACCTTAAAGAATCCAAGAAGAACACAAACAGAAACATGCTTAGACCTCTAAAGAAACTTAATGTTAGGTGCATTACCCATGGCTGCATCAAAGGTCAAGGTTTTTACTCCTGAGGAGGTGCATCTCTCCCCTACAGGTAATTATATGGTTGTGAATACACATTTTTCATTTTCTTTTATTCATGTTGCAGTTTGGGGAGAGACCAGATGGTCGGTGAACCATGCTGGTCTGTGGAAAAGGGAGTTCCAGGTCGGTGGGGAGACTTCTGGTCACCTTGGCATCTCACAAAAAATTAAACTACAGAGAATATGTGGACCACAAAGGTGGAGTTTTGAGCATTTTAGACCTCTTGGTTGGAATTGGGTCGGTCACTTCTATGGTCCTGTCCTTGGTGGTTGCTGAACTTTTGGCAGAGGATGCGGTCTGCAACAGGGACCCAAGTTATGGGCAGTTGCCAGAGTCCATCTCTCCATCAGGAGCTGGGGATACCCCATTGACTTACGCTGGTAAGATCGGCCACTAGCCTTTGTGAATAGAGCTTAATTTTGAATAAGAGTGGATTTCCTGAAGGGCAAAATTGTCCCGGAATGCCAGTTGAGGAGTCAAACCAGGTGTTTACTAAAATTTTGGGTTTTTGGAGTTTATGGCAAATGTTTTGATGATAAATATGTACTAAAAATGTTCTCTAAGTAAAAAGAACAAGTGGATTTCAATGTCTTTGTGGAGAGGTCCGTACAAATGGCAAATGCAGTCAATATGTCCCTTCCATATATTGCAAACATCATGTTTGCCTTTAGGAAATCTGCTTCTTTGTACAGTACAACAGTTTATAAACAGTATCTTACTCCATTCAAGCTCACCAATCAAACGCTTTAAATGGGGTATGCTTAAACCATTGAAGGGGTAACTGGCAACTAACGACAGTGGTGGGGCAGGCAAATGGGTGGTGGGTAGGTGCATGCACACCTGCTATATGTAAGGAGGTTGGTTCATAAAGTAAATAAAATAACAAGTAATATGCCTTGCTTGCAAGTTGCTGGCTGACACGTCCTCATTGCTCCAGCTTTCGTCTCTCCAGGCTCCAACGTGGACCCCATCCAACTCCTTTAACCAATCCTGGTGCTGCACTCATGCAATTAACCAGCATGAGAGAAGCATCAGCACTAGATGGAACAGCCTCTCTCGGCCCTCCGGAAGACACTGAAGGCCTGTGTTGCTCTTAACCCCTCTGGGTTGAGAGGTTTAAATTGCTCATATCTGGCTAGCCGTCACAAACCAGTCAGCCAACACGACATGCAAAAACATGCATAGGCAGCAAACCACTCCTCTCTGCTGCTGCTACTCAGCGGCCTCCACACCCAGTCTTGACACTTGGTTTGGGATGGGTTGATGAAAAAAATTGGTAATAAATTAACTCTATTACCATTTTATTTTTCATTTCTGTGCAGTGTCTGAGGGCGTTTTGTCATTGGGGTGACGCTCTTCCGCTCTAATGGAGGAGCTTCCTGTGGTATCTAGTTGTAAGCTTCTGTAACTATGGTATTGCTGTAACTATGTGATGATGCATGTTTTGTTTTGGAAACAGAGCATAATCACCGGAATGTAGAAAGAGTCAGTTGAGAGCGAACCTTAGTAGATTAGCTGCTGGCTTGAATGGGGCTTATGAATGGATAATTTATAAATAAAGAAACATTCATCAACATTCAGCTTCAGTCTTCTATGGTGGTGATTCTGACATTTGGCGATGAGCAATGTGCAATAAGAAGAGGAAAGAAGAAGACACCGGCTGGATTCGGTCAAGTTACTCAAGACCGGATTCAAGTTTGTTTCTGTGTGACTTGTCAAACAATTAAATCCTCAACACGGTGGCGCAGGCACCTTTAAGGGAAGATTTTCTCACCGCCTGACTCCTGCATGCTGAGAATTATTTAGAGCAACTCAGGTGTCACCAGCACCCGAGGACGTCAATGGCTCCAGGAGAGCTCGAGAAATCAAGTGGCACGAGAACCAAGCAACTCAGTCGACCCAGCCACGAGAAGTCTCACCTTACATCACTGGATCTTTGTTTATTTGTAACAAAAAAGAGACACTTCCGTAATTCATCATAACGCAGCTCCCGGAGCAGACGTGGACAGGACAAGGTTACCTAGCAATGACCTGTCATTGGTATGTGGCAACAAAGCTTCATTGACTTGCAACGCAGCTTCCCTAGTTGCCAAGCAACACCATGTCTCCCCGCTGGTGAGTCTCTATTTCCCGACGTTGGCTTCTACAACAGCAGCAAGCGCTCACAAAGTCAACTCCCCATACTACAGTAACTTTGCTGCGCGTTCGATCTCTGTCTGCATAGCATATCACTTGGTGATACGTACACCATGAAACATAGCCAATTCTGCCTGCACCTGTAACACAATAACACACCCGTATTCTCTGAATTTCGGTGATGCACCCCCATTAATTATTTGCATAAATCTTGGGCACACCATGATTCTTTTGCACAAGTTTTGAGTAGCACCACTTCAATTGTAAAGTAGTTGGACTTGAACTGATTTAGTTATTATTGTATTTTGCACATTGTTTTGTGATAACTTGCAAACCCCCTACATGAAGAGCTCTGTTCTAATATAGTTAATCTTCTATTGTTGTTTTGATATTGTAGTGCAAAATTCAGAATGCTCCAGTGCCACCTTTCATTTTGGTATCTCCAGGTGACCCACCAGCACATTGTCAGAAATGGAAGAAAGTCTTTAACCATTATGCCAAAGTATGCAGAACTTAACTCAGTGCAGAATGTAATATGTCTTTACTAATGCACTGTCTTGACACAGAGGTTCAAGAGGTGTTGGAACAACACCCTTATCTTTCTGATGTTGATGTTGCAGGTCTCAATGAACATGAGATCTGCATAAAAAACTATATCTACATTACCTTCCCAAGTTGAGCACTATACTTGAACGCTATCAATTTGGAAGGAAAATGCAAGATCAAGGAGAGTCAATGGAGCAATGTATAACCGAATTACACAGACTGGCATTAACGTGTTGGTTTGGCGACTCTCATGAAGTGTGCTTACAAGCTAAATTCATGTTAGGCTGTTTATTGGAAAAAGCAAAAAAAAATATGTGGCAGAAAGACAATCCTTCTATGGAGGAGGTGCTTGTTGTGGCAAAAACTTGTGAACATTCAAAAAAGTGTGGAGGTACTCCATAGCAATGACACCATTGCAGATAAGTTTGTTAAAGATGATAGTGCGGCAGTCAAAAAAGTTCAAAATATAGTCACAGATAGAAAAATTACAAAGGGGAAAGAAAATATGAAAGAAAATCCACAAGAAAGTGTTTTAGGTGTGGAGATATTGGTCATATGGCTAACTATAAGGAATACCATGATTTGAAAGTTATATGTAGAACCTGCAGTATAAAGGGTCATGTTTCCAAGAGTTGTAATTCAAAGAAAGATACCAAAAGAATAAGGGAAGTAGAATACGAAAATGATGAAGAGTGTGAAGTTGAATCTACGAGATAGAGGTTTTACAAACAAAAAATGGATTATCTGCCAGTCATTTTAAAACAATTTTGGTAAATGGTGAAATGTAAAAAAATACTGATGATTCAGGTGCAAAAATAACTTTGGTACCTAAAACATTTTATGATCAACACTGGAAAGGAAAAGTTAGATTGTTGAAACCTGAGATGAAATCCAAGGTTATGGAGGAGAGCTAACCAAATTGTTGTGCTATTTTTGGGTACCCAACGAATTTAAAGAATGTATGAGACCTGAAACAAGTGTATATCTCCATCAAAGGAGACTCAATAATTAGTCGGTTCCCCCAGCATGACATATGTTTATCTGACCCTAATGAAAATCCCCCAGTTAGGATCAAAGAGGTTCCCGTGGTTTAGCAGATATCAGAAGATGGAAGCATGTGGGTGAGCAAATTTCTAGAGTTGGTAAAAAAATGTAGACTGTCTCAAAGATTACATGCACAAAAATAAACAGAAGCCAAATTACCAGTGAAAAGCTGCAAAAATGAGAGGAGTTCCATTACTGGTGAAAGAGAGTATGAAGAAAGAAGTTGATAACCTAGTTGAGAATGGAATCATCCAGGAAGTTGAACCTCCGAATCAGTAGCACCAGTTGTAATGGCATGAAAGGCAAACGGTGAGGTCAGATTTCGTGTAGATCTTAGAGAACGGAATAAATCCGTGATTGTGGATCATTATCCACTTCCAAATATAAATGAAACGTTATGTTCTCTAAATGGTGCCAAATATTTCTCTACACTCAACCTCAATTCAACATACCACACAGTAAAACTACATCCCTCATCTCAAGAACTCCCAATATTTGCAACACCTTTTGGCACATTTAAATTTCTCAGGATGCCAAATGGTGTGATATAAGCTACCTCTGCTTTTCAGACAGCGATGGGGAAAATTTAAAAGGCTTAGAAGGTGTGAAGGTATACCAAGATGATGTTCTTGAGTTTGAAAATAATTTGAGTGAACATGATGAGAAGCTAAATGTGGTGTTGAAGAAATTAAAAAAGAGTGATTGGATGCTAAAACGCTGAATTAGTAAAATAAATGTGCCTAGTATTGAGTATTTGGGCCATGAAATCTCAGGGATGGGTATTCAACCAAAGTGTGGGTTAGAAAACACTATCAAGAGTCTTTCACTGCCACAAAACAAGGAGGAATTAGTAAAATTTCTGGGTATGGCAGAGTTATGCAATACATTTGTCCCTAGTTTTGCAGAAACAACTGCATGCATGAGAACATTGTGAGGCAAAGGGAAAGAGTTTCACTGGTGTGAGCAGTGTGGGAGGGAATTTCAAAATATCACAAAATGTTTATGCATCATATTTAGGAAGTTTTTGACACCACAGATGAGACAGTAATTATTACGGATGCCAACTCCAAGGGGCTAGGGGCGGTCTTGATTCAGAAGTTGGATGGTGTGAACAGGACAATATTAATCATCTCAAGAGGTCCAAGGGGAGCTGAATATAATTATTTAGATGTAGAGAAATAAGCATTACAAGTATATTGGGCAATGAGAAAACTAAAGAAATGTCTTTGGGATGTAAATTTAAAATATTAACAGACCATAAGCCTGTTAAAGAAGTCATTTTAGAGAAAGGAATTGACCTGGTTTCCAACAGGATTCATAAATGTGT
This sequence comes from Pleurodeles waltl, assembly GCF_031143425.1. Lineage (NCBI taxonomy): Eukaryota > Metazoa > Chordata > Amphibia > Caudata > Salamandridae > Pleurodeles > Pleurodeles waltl. The sequence goes on from NC_090446.1 coordinate 340,879,502, forward strand.
AGTAGCTCCTCAAGAATTTGAATATGAAGTATTCTGCATGCCAGGTCTATTGAGTTTACAGGCGGATTGTTTGTCAAGATTATGTGAGGAACAGGATTCAAAGAACTCATAAGATAAAGACTATTTTGCTGGTAAAGACTTTGATGAAGAAATTAATGTAAGCTTGATAACTGATTCTGTGGTTCAAGAAACTGGATATAAAAGGGACCATCTAGCAGATGATGTTTTACAAAACGTTATGAGGATGGTACTTGGAGAATGGGGTACAAAACTAAATTGTGATGAAGAAACATTGGGTTACTGGCAAGTAAGGAATGAATTTGTTGTAATTAATGTTTTTTTCATTGAGGGGCAGTAAATTGATCCCACTGCAGTGTGAAAAAGAAACTAGTTGACTATGCCCATATGAGTCACATGGGCATTTTAAAATCGAAAGAATGATTTAGAGAAAATTATTGGTGACCTGCAATGGATGTGATGGTAGAGAGAGAAGTAGGGAATTGTCAGAGTTGTGACCAATCTGACAAGGTTGAAGTGTAGGACACAGCTGATGGTCATAAGAGAGGACGTTTCAGGGCCATGGGTGGACATAGTGGTAAAAATACTTCGACCAGTCAAGTTAAAAGCACATGATTGCTATGTCATTGTGTGTACTGATATGTTTTCAAGGTGGCCGGAGATAGCATTTGTAAATTCAGTAGAGTCGAGAATAATTTGCTTTCTGGAGGAACTGCTCGAGAGAGAGAGTTTTCCCTCCTCCATTCTCACCTATAATGGTTTACAACTCACTTCTGAAATTGTAGATACCTTTCTGAGGGAAAGAGGTACCAAACACAAAAAGGTAGCATTGTTTTACCCTGAATCCATTGGGGCTGTAGAGCAGTTTATCAAAGTACTCAAGAAAAGCTTGAAACAATCCCTGGAGGCAGTGTAGAATGGGAAAGTGAAGTGAGAAAAAAGTAGTTGAGTATCGTTTGACACCACATTCCACCATGGATGTGTCTCCTTTTCAGTTGTTTAGAGGAAGATTACCCAGTAGTGGGACTGCTACATATAGGGCTAAATATTGAACAATGTCCCTGTTTAAGCTAATGTTTTTTATGCTTAGTACTGTTATAGGGTGATAATCCTTTCACCTCCTGTCCACCTTTATTATTCTTATGAGAACAAAGGTTGACCATAACTGAAAGCACCTGGATGGTCTACAGAAAGAAATGGTGACAATAGTGTGAAATTTGATTTTAGCCTTAAATACACCATGACCAATATGGAGCGATTTATGTGGGTATGGCTGAATGCTGCACTCAGCACGTGGTGGGCAGGCATGTTTAATCTCTTGGAGAGATCCGGATAGTTCATACTTATGACGAAAAGATGATCAGTAAAGAGAAGCTTTTATATTTCACCATGATTTGTAGATTGCAGAAGGTCCCCGGAGCTGGTGAGGATGGATGAAGTGGGCATTACCGTAGGTTCGTGTACAAGAAGGACTTGAGGACAGTACAGTGTTTTCATTGTATTGTAGGGGCCACAGTTATACTTTACTTTGGAGCCTTTGAGCAGTATTTTGGATTTTGCTGTTTATCCACAATACGCATGCCTCTACCATAGCAGATGAGGTAGCCCCACCAAAATTAGAGATTGCTGTACAGTGTTGGCATAAAAGAATATAAGCACTGATGTAATTTCTTATAGAATTCTACAGAAAGTGGTCCTTCTTAGAATGCTACAAATCAACATCCCACACAAGCTGAGAGATATTTAGCATGACAGTGGGAATTTTCGGGATTCCTCATACGCAGGACTACCAAGGTTCACGTTGGTTTTACCAGTCTGTGTTTTAAGTTGTTTGTGTTTCTAAAGTTCCCCCTCATTCCACCTGCTGTTCTCCCTCCCAGTACCTCTCCCTTCCAATCCAGAAGGCTGGCGGAATTCCAGCTACGGTCATGGTGGCGGGTGGCGGTGAGGTGGTGCTGCTGCCAGCAGCAGTAGCGCCACACCAGTAGACCACTGTATCATGATCCATGATACGGCCTGATGGTGTTCTGTAGGCAGACACTGCTGCTGCTGGCAACGGGTTAGGGGTTTTGTGTTTGTGTGGGGGTGTGGGTGAATGTTTATGGGAGCATGCATGCGTGTGTGTGGCATGTGGAATGCTTGTGTGCTTGAATGGGTGTAAATGTGCATGTATGTTGTGTTGTGTGAATGCATGTGTGCTTGTATGTATGTCAGTGTGTGTGGATGTGTGTGTGAATGTATGTATGCATACGTGGGTGAATGTGGGTATGAGTGTGTGTATGCATGTGTATGCATGTGTATGTTGGTGCGGAAATGTGCGTGTATGTCGTGGGGGGGTCGGGAGGGGGAGGGTGGGGTTGAACTCTGGGGAGAGGTTTGGAGAGACCCTTATCAGTGTCAGGGAAGGAATTCCCTGGCACTGATAGTGCCTACCGCCAAGATTTCGTGGCAGTAAGAAAGCCACGAAAACCATGGTGGTAGGCAGCTTCATAATAACCCTGCGGGTGGGACAGTGATGGCCCCCTGCCTGTTACCGCCCTGGCGGACGAAGGGGTACATTGGCCGTTTGGCTTGTGCCAAACCGTCAGTGTCATGTTTTGAGGAGAAGTACCCCCAGCCTGTTGGCAGTGCCTTTCTCCAAAATACCGTAGTGCTCCAGGGTTGTAATGAGGGCCCATATCTAAAATAAGACAGGATATTTCTGTTTTTATGTGGTGCTGATTATTTTTCTTCTAGGAAAAAGAAAATCACAGACAAAAAATGAAATAATTATGAGAAGCACTCAAACATGACAGCATTAGGAGCATGAAGTGTCTAGAAAGACACATTAGGAATTGTAGGTCCCACAGTGATGGGTGCGGCCTGTCTACGCTCTTCCTTTGGGGATTATGCCCAGGGGCTTTCAGCAAAGAGATTCATTTCAGATGTGTCAACAGAGATGTCATGAGATCTTTCACTAATAAGTCTTCACAGCTGCTGAAGTATAGGGCTTGACGCTGTCTAGACATGATCTGCGACCCTCCGATTGAGTCACCATGAGCACAGCACCCTCAACCACCTTCTGGATTTAATTCTTAACACACACCCTCTTGCTTTAAACATAACAAAGCCGCTGATGGAATTAAAGATCAGCAAGGTAAATGTAGAGACACATAGCTAGCTGAAGTATATTATTTAGAAAGTTGACGACTTAAACTGTGTTATGATCCGTGCGTTAGTTGCCATCCCATTCAAGAAACAAATATAATAATTGACAAAAACAGCAAAAGTATAACGAATTTGCATGAAAATATTTAATGTTACACGCGTGGTTTCCTTTTTTACAATTCAAAATGCTTAAATATAGAAACCAATAATTCGTAATTGTGAATGTTGCATTAAATTTACTTATGCCGTATTAACAGTGTCACCTTCAGCCTAGTCATAGCTTTTACCTCCGGCCCGTATTCTTACTCTGACCACTCCCTCGACCTCCTTTCCTCGCCATTTACTACACAACATTTGGCAAGTGCACATATATGCGTGATTGGAGTGATTCATTAGGGACTAGTACATTAGGGACCTTTCTGGTCTCCTCACCAACTCAAATTCCTAACATTATCGTTCTTCTGGCCCCTCCTCTCTCTCGCTTTCTTGCCACTCTCATCGCTGAGCCTGTCTGTGATGTATATTCCTTCACATTATCCTTTTGGTTCCTTGTGCCCCTAACCCTCAATGACTCCCGACGAAACTTACTGATCTGCGACTCCCTAACGAACAAGTGGCCATAAGTACGAAGCATTTTTGCCGTCACAAACTGCCCAATTCACAGAATCAGGTAATCTGCAATTGTAAAAATGCCTTTGCTTATGTTCAAATTGCAAACTGCGATTCAGTAAAAAGTTACTGAATTGCAATTTGGGTTTGCAATCCAGTGCCGATTTGGTATTTGGAAGTGGTGTTTTGGTCACTGAACAGCGAGTAACAATGGCACCAAGCTCAGCCCGAGTTACGACTTACCTGATGGAGAGCTAGCTTCAAGGTGAGAGGGCTGGCAGGTGCATTGGAGGCTTCTGTTTGAGGAACAAAAGGCCCCACATAGGGACGTGATTGGCCTTTCAATGGGGACACAGGAGAGACTGTGGGGATTATACCTAGCTCTTTCAGTTCAGTATCTGCTAACGATGAAGCCCTAGCCCCCCAAGAGTTTTGAGGATGACATGACGCCCTGAGATTAATAGGCCCAGGCAATTACTCATCAGCAGGCCTCTGTGCCTGACTTTAAGATGGCGGCTCCACCACGAGGTTGAAACTGGAAAGACTCGACAATGACAAGGATGGCATGCCCACTCTAGAATCCCCAGGTTGAACACACTTTGAATTTTGCATGCTAGTGGCAAGGCTATAAAGTTTAAGCAATGCCTTCGGAAAAGTTGGAGGGCCCCATTCTCAGTATCATCTCGTAGGACCTGCGGCAGGGGAGCAGGCTCCCCTACATCTCCCACAATCTATGGGGAGGGCAACAATGGCAATTCTTTTCAACTGATTCAAGGAAGGAAGCAGGGGAAGGGGCCCATATGAAACCCTGAAGAATCACCATAGACATCTGGAATCTATGATACAGTAAGGGATCCAATGACAAGCAGGAGAAATGGTGCTTGCTACAGACTGGGAGTGGGGAGAGGATATGTCCCCCTTGATGCAATTAATGTTCAGAGATGAAGACATATGCAAACTCAATTAAGAATATTGTTTTAGACCTACTGGAATCAGAACACAGTAGCTACTAGAAGTAACAACTCTCCTCCTGACTTTAGATCACAAGGAGCACTAACTACAAGGCCAGTAACTCCTGCCTTTATACCTCTGAAAAATCTCAATACAATAAGGTATCTAACTACTTCACACCTACAGAGACTGGAGGCGAACCTTTGGAGGCCAGACTACTAGCAGACATGTCCATCACTAAAGACAATTCTCTCTCCTTGCTGCAGAACTTCAAAAGTGTTCTTCTTGAGGAGTTGAAGGCAAATGTAAATGCCTTCCTAGACACCCCCAAAAAAGACATTAATTACAAGCTATTCACCTTGTAGTAGAACGTGGACTAAGTGGGCATTAGAACATTGGACTTGGAGGCTAAGGTGGGGGAAAAGGAACAAAAACTGGAACAGATTGAGGGATCGACCGCTACTGTCTCAGCACAGCTGCAATCTTCCTTATTGAAATGTGAAGATTTAGAAAATAGATCACTGAGAGATAATATTTGAATTCACATCCTGGAGAAGGGAGCCGAAGGCCCGGTCTTAGAAGTGTTCATCATTTGCTTCTTTTCTGAAGTACTAGGACACATGCAAATGAAAGTCAAACTGGATAGAGTTCATCTAGTCAGCCCTTTCACATCTGGATGGGGAAAATAACCCTGAGACATTTTGGCAAAACTCCACTCTTTCAAAGTAAATGATGCCATTTTGCACGCAGCTAGGAAAACAGAAGAGGCCTCTTTTCCAGGAGCTAGGTGCTCCCCATTTCAGGACATTGCACTAATGACCATGGCCCACAAAATACAGTTATGCCCAGTCACGGAAAAGCGTTTGAAGTGAATGCATCAGGTGTAGAAGGACTTTCACATTCAGACGAGCATTTGACTATCAAAATAAAACCCACAAGTTCACAGAGGCAGCTGATGCAGCACCCCGTTGGGAATCCGAGTGCCAGAGAACCTTGCAGTTCCAGTGCTCAGCACCAGCACTTAATTGTCAACACCGGCGTTATGACAGTCTACCACATGGGGCGATGTCTGTCTAATTTAACGATGAGCACAACATCAGTTGTTATTCATTCATTATACTTTACAAATGACTAATACCTGTCACCCATGACATTCATATAACTTCATATAACTTCGGGGGCCTTGAATTGTCACACTTATAGAAGTGTAATGGTTAGTATTTGTGTTGGTGCTGTCATTGGTGGTGCTGTAGGGGCAATTAGTGATACAAGCTGCAGTGGACTCTGACGAGGGCCCTGGCACCTATTTTTTTTTATTTTTAACTAAGCACTATTATGCACAACACATACAGACCTTGAAAACTTTGCAGGGCTGTTTGAAGTGCGTAAGAAAAGAGTCCGAGGAGGTGAAAGTGAAGTCTTAGCCTAAAGGTGTATGCCTGGGATGCATGCACAACATAACAATGACCATGGTAAGAATCAATAATTGAGGTTGATTTCCAGCTTAGTGTTTGTCACTGAATGTCACTGAATGTCAGTGATGTCACTTGAATGTCGCTTGGAATCGTTGTCAGAAGCAACTATGCTATTGAGAGTTCATCATCATCAAAACTTTATTTCGAATACAAAGATCCATAAAACTCACTTGAATTCATAACATTTGATCAAAAATGATTCTATGATTACATGATGAGTACTTAAAACAAATCAATTTGGCCCTCTAATCATGCTATAAAATTGTTAATATAATAAAACTAATAAAGCTTGCACCCATAGCGGAGCCTCTTATACGTGCATCCTGCGAACATATGTATTATAATTTAAAATATAATCGACAAAAAAAGACTAATAATCAAATCAAATGCAAGACCATTTTTTTATGTACTTTGTGATAACATTCCAATTAGTTCTAGTAATTCATTGACATCAGCAGGAGATCCTCTTTATGATCGGATCTCTAAATTACTGTTGATGAAAAAGTAAACTTTGTTAAAATCAAAGCTGATTGAAGGGTGCTTGTTTTACCCTAAAAATTGAAATATCATGGCCTCCTCCCAAAGATAGATGTGATAGTTCAACATATATTACAGGAACCTACTAAAACCTCATCCAAAATCAATTGAGGAGGATTCAAGAGCCCATGTTAGTGCCTTTGGGGGACTAAGTGAGCCTGTAATGCTCTAAAAGCTCAGAGCCGCCTTGTCGCAGACATATGCAACTGTTAATAAAAATCGACTTATTCCAAATACTATGTCAGCAATAGTGTTGGACTTTAAAATTCTTAGGGCTTCCTGATATTTCCTGATTCCTAAGTTGTTGCAAATCAGACAAAGCCATTTCCTTCTGGTCTTCTTGTAAGCTTTGCAAAAGAGTAGCACATGCTCAATAGTTTCGGGTCTACCCATGTTGCACAAACTACAATGTGGATCACCTCTACTGTTATTCTGTTGATCCGATTTAGTAGTAAATGACCTAACTTGAAGGGTACTATACCGAAATTTCATATAAACTGTTTTTTGCATAACTTGGTTGAATTATATCTAGCCACTCTTCAACGCAGGGGGTTGGTGGGATGTTTAAAATTGGGAAGTCAACCTTTCCAATCCAGAATTTTGATGGAGATTGCTAAGAAGTTGATTCCAGTACACTTGTTTGAAATAACCCTTTGAATGCACTGAGAGAGGATGAGGCTCATCCCAAAACAAGTTAGGGACAACATTAAAAAACAATGCCCTATCATGGCGAAGCCAAGGAAAAATTACAGATTTATCAAGATTCAACAACTCAATTAATGCTTCCCTACAATGGGTCAGATCTTGTGTTGTCCACAATCTGCACCAGTAAAGCATTAGCCTCAAAGCTACTAGATGGTCAATTTGTTTTAGGTTCAAAAGAATGTATTGGAATCAAAGGTAAACACGCAATCCTAAAATAGCTCTCAAAAACGTATTTTCCTGCAGCACTAGTTGTTTGATATTAGTTATTCCCCACAGTTCTGCCTCATATGAGGCAGCAGCCTGAGCCTATTGTTTATAGACCTCAAGCACAGGAGATGCTACTTTTGCTCTCATTTTCCTGTCCAGATTGGGCCACTCACCTGAAAAGCAGGATGTCTGCAGGGGCGATGGTATGCCCCCCTACCTCCTGGAACACCTCTTGGCACATTCTGGTGGACACAGAAAACCCCAGCAGGTGTCCCAAAAGGAATGGGGGAGTGGAAAAGAGTCAAAACCCTGCCCCGCCTTGCCGGTCCAGCCAGGCACCCTGTATCTTCAGGGGGCAGGTCGTTGTTGACAGAGTGATAATAGAGTTTAGTGCACTCACCTTCATTGAAACTGAATTTCTCTTTCTGATATTGGCACATGAGAAGTAGAAGAACACCAGGATGCTCCAGCACTTTTCTTGGATAACAATAACTGTTTGCACAATTACTAACACTGCATTACCAAAACCCAAACTGAGTATCATAACAATAAGTACTGCAACACTACGGCTGGCTTCACAGAGATTCACTGTTGCACACTACAATTAGAACTGTGGTAGCACTTATCATGCACAAGAAAGCCAAACAAGGGCATTAATTATATCACATTTAACTTTCCTGCATGCATAGGGTTAAACTAAAAGGAACAAAAACAATCCAAGAAATACAAATGTCCACTCTGGATTTAAACAGTTAGGGTGGCTCAGTTTGGTTGGTTTCAGTGTGTGTGGAAAACCTATCAAAAGCAAATTCCTCAAACCTGAAACACATGCATGAATAACACAATTTAAATCCAAGAGTTATGCTATTAGCTAAAGAAAAGCCACGTAAATGCTCTTTTAAAATTGCACTGTCACTTTGTGTAGTACTTGAGCTCAAGCAGATTTCCTGAAGCACATTTAGAAAAGTGTCTACAATAATAATGTAGAATGTTCCGAAATGCATTTGTCTCTTCAAGATAAGCACACTGCCAAAATACGAGGTTGGAAATACACCAGCTGTTCTAGGAAAGCATGGCGCTCAAAGAACAAACTCCCTGGAGAAGATCAGTCACCTAGCTGCAGTCTTTTCCGGAGTGCTGGAGGAATGCCTGGTGGCAGCTGGTACAGGAATGAAGAAAAGAATTGCCTCAAAAGTCCTGAATACGAGGATGAGAGCAGGGGCTGGACTGCCAAATCAGGTGCTGAGATCAGGAAGCAAAACAAAGCCAAGCAGGGAGGCATGCTTCACTCTGCTATTTATAGCCAATCAGGAAAGCAGTTGAGTTTCCACATGTGGATAAGTCACCACACCCAATTAGAAGCACGTGTCTACACCACACTCAATTAGAAGCACATGTCTACACCTGCTCCCATTAGCAAACAAGCATTGGTAAAACAAGCTTTGATAGAACCAATTGTGTACTTAGAAACATGACGGTTTAAACAAGAACAGAACTATGATTTAACCCTAATCCCTTGGGATGCGGACAGATAATGCAGGAGGCACCTTGGGGATTTCTGACTGTTCCAATGTTTCTTACTAATTGCTAAAAAGTTATGAATGAGTATCCTGCCCCTCCCTCATGTGGGGTACGGGGGCAGGATAACTTGGGATCCAGCATCCCACCTAGATAATTACAATTTTCCACACATTCAAGTTTTTGTCCATGGATCCTGAGGTTTCTCTTGAACGATCTATGGGGTCTAACAATCAAATATGTGCTCTTTTTCTAATAATATCTAACCCTTTTAGCATGCAGTATTCATTACATTTTCCTAGTAAGATTTGCAAGCCCTTTGGGCCCTTGAAAGCCCTTTGGGGTCTGGGACATCAAGATGGTGTCATCTGCAAAGAGAAGTCCGGGGATTCATGGGCGCACTGCTTGAGATGGTTGACTACATCATTAATGTAGAGTGAGAATAGGGTAGATGCAAGCACATACCCATGTCTCACTCCCCTATTGATAGGGATAGGATGTGTTAATTTGCCATTCGGGCCCCGCAGAACCTTTGTATAGTTGTCCTCGTACAACCTAATTACCTGAAAGAAACGATCTTCCGGAATACCCTGTTTCCTTAGTGAGGTCCATAAAGTACCCCGTGGGACCAAATCAAAGGCAGGGCATAAATCTATCAACACAATCGAAAGATGACTTCCCTTCAGTTTAGTATATTTCCTCATGGTACATAGGAGCCTGAAAACCTGATTGACTGTGCTGGTTTGTGGCCTAAAATCTGCTTGGTGGGGTTTCCTTCCTCCATCCAGTCAGCTATTCTATTTAACAGTTAACTGGCATAGATTTTTGCAGCACATCTATCAAGCTGATCAGCCTATAATTTCCAGGATCCTGCCTGCAACCTGTTTTGTAAATTGGGATAATTTACATCCCTTTCCACGTTTCAGGGACAGGGGCCCCTGATACTACTGCGTTCCTAATTAGATTTATATATGGAGCCCATATGTCAGTGCTATATCTGAATAGGTCGCCTGCAATCTTATCCAGACCCGGAGCTTTGCCCGATTTTATGGCCTCAATAGCCGCCACCATCTCTTCCAGGCTAATGGTCTGGGTTAACTGTTCCTTGGAGCATTGGGAGTGTTGAAGATGCCCCAGTGGTTCAGAATAGAGATCAGTAAAATGGCAAATCCATGTACCAGGATCTAGATAGTGCTTGGTGTTAGATACCCACTCCTTGCTTCCATGGGCAACTATCCTCGGGAAGGTTACTATGGGGGTCATTCTGACTTTGGCGGGCCAGAAGGCCACCCGCCAGCCCAGCGGGAAATCCCCTTCCATGAGGATGCCGGCTCCGAATAGAGCCGGCGGAGTGGAAGGGGTGCGACGGGTGCAGTTGCACCCGTCGCGATTTTCAGTGTCTGCTGGGCAGACACTGAAAATCTTGGTGGGGCCCTGTTAGGGGGCCCCTGCAGTGCCCATGCCATTGGCATGGGCACTGCAGGGGCCCCCAGGAGCCCCACTACACCCGTTACCGCCAGCCAGGTTCTGGCGGTCAAAACCGCCAGAGCCAGGCTGGCGGTAAGGGGGTCGGAATCCCCATGGCGGCGCTGCCTGCAGCGCCGCCATGGAAGATTCCCTAGGGCGGCGGGAAACCGGCGGGACACCGCCGGTTTCCCGTTTCTGACCGCGGCTGTACCGCCGCGGTCAGAATGCCCAAGGATGCACCGCCAGCCTGTTGGCGGTGCATCCGCGGTCCCCGGCCCTGGCGGTTTTTACCGCCAGGGTCGGAATGACCCCCTATGTCTTTAAGCTTGGCTGCACAAAGAAGATCAGCCCAATTCTGTTCTTCCCAATTTTTCTCTGTGTTGCCCAAAACCTTTTTGTAACTATCCCTTGCCTACTGTACTACCATTGATTTTTGGACATTAAGGCTTTTAATTTTTTAGCCCTCTATATATTCTCTTGTGTACCAGGGATTATGCCACCTAAGGCTATTATTGTCCTGGCTTGACCTTGGTCGGACTGTTTAGTAAGGAGGCGTCTTAATGCTAAAACTAAGGATTGATGGATATCTAAGATTGGTATATCAAATGGATCTTCTATTGACATATGGGTTCTATAGGTCTGCAAACACATTATATATGTTCCACCTGACCCCCAAATTACTCAGTACTAAAGGGCATTTTACTGACCTATGATTATTAGTAACAGTAGGTTGAAATCCTGCCCTACTCCTTTCCAAGCAGCTTAATTATGGAAAACACCCTCTCTGCATAACGGGAAGGAATAACTTTCACTTCTATTATCTATTCTAAACCCATGTTATTCTGCTATGCATGACATAGTCAAGCCCTGATCGGACTCTGCCTCTTTGGAATGTTTCCAAATTGGAGCTAGTCGGAACAATTCTACCATTGCAGGCCCTTAATCTATATTTCAAGGTAAAATGCATGAGTTGGAAAGCCACAACTGTGCAGGGAACTGTCGATTCAATAGACAAATGAGGGATACCTCTTGCCATGTCTTCATCCTCCACCAAATGCTGTAGGCTATATATGGGTTCATAGTTATAATTAAAATCTCCCCCTATTTATATTGTTTCATTGGAGGGGATATTCTTTAATATGTCATACAAGGTTTCTACTACACATGGCTCCAGATTTGGGCCCTCATTACAACTCTGGCGGTCGGTGTTAAAGCAGCGGTAATACCGCCAACAGGCCGGCAGAAAATAAAATGGAATCACGACCATGGCGGACACCGCCAACATAGACAGCCACTTTAACACTCTGTCTGCCACGGCGGTAGAAACAAACACCGCAGTGGTAACCACCAACAGACAGGCGGAGGACAAAGTACTGCCCACTGTATTACAAGAGGCCTTTCCGCCACCTTTTCCGGGGCAGAACCAACGCTATCAAAAGCACGGCGGAAACAGTACACAGAAGGGAAACCACTCACCTCTCGACACCCAACGAGGAACCAGGACGCCATGGAGCCCGAGTTACACGTACTGCCCATGCTGGCCTTCCACCTGCTCTATCAGGAGCAGGACAGACGCCGTCCCCGACCACGGTGAGTACTGCACCTACAACACTGGGGGGGAGGGAAAAAAGAGTGATACACACAAGCAACACGCAATACCCCCACCCCCACCCTCACCCACAACACCATACACACAAATACATGCAGCAACATTACAGTTACATCCCTTCCACCCCTGAAAGAACGTTAGGATAAACTTAAATGATTGTAACAATTGTAATCATGAAAAATCCGATAGTGAAAGTAAAAAAATAAGTATGTACAAATATGTACACCAAATACACAAGTCTGGATAGTGTACCAATCATTGTCCATGGACCAGTGGTCCCAAAATGCATGGGCGAAGCCCACACAAGATACCTGACTCGAAACGGAGAGAACACTGCAGGGGCATCAAATTGAAAATAAAGAGGCACCTCAGGGGGAAGGGGAGGGGGGCACCTCAGCCAGATGAATGCACGACGCCACTGCTCCTCGAGGGGGCTCCATGCCCATTGCTGTATCTTGGGGAGTGCAAAGCCACAGTATCTCAAGTCTTTCCAGTGGGTGGTTTGCCCACTGCCTAATCCTGGGGAGTGCAAAGTCACAGTCTCACAAGTCTTTCCAGTGGGTGGTTTGCCCACTGCTTTATCCTGGGGAGTGCAAATCCACAGTCTCACAAGTCTTTCTAGTGGGTGGTTTGCCAACTGCTTTATCCTAGGGAGTGCAAAGCCACAGTCTCACAAGTCTTTCCAGTGGGTGGTTTGCCCACTGCTTTATTCTAGGGAGTGCAAAGCCACAGTCTCACAAGTCTTTCCAGTGGGTGGTTTGCCCACTGCATTATCCTGGGGAGTGCAAAGCCACAGTCTCACAAGTCTTTCCAGTGGGAGGTTTGCCCACTACTTTATCCTGGGGAGTGCAAAACCACAGTCTCACAAGTCTTTCCAGTGGGTGGTTTGTCCACTGATTTATCCTGGGGAGTGCAAAGCCACAGTCTCACTAATCTTTCCAGTGGGTGGTTTGCCCACTGCTTTATCCTGGGGAGTGCAAAACCACAGTCTCTCAAGTGGATAACAGTCTCCACTGGTTCTGGAGGGGGGCTTGTGCCCAGAGTGCTTCATCCTGCCAAGGACTGAGGTAGTGGATGCCTTTCTCCACTGGTTCTGGAGGGGGCCTTGTGCCCAGATTGTTTTATCCTGCCAAGGACTGAGGTAGTGGATGTCATTCTCCACTGGTTCTGGAGGGGGCCTTGTGCCCAGAGTGCTTCATCCTGCCAAGGACTGAGGTAGTGGATGTGAATCTCCACTGGTTCTGGAGGGGGCTGTGTGCCCAGAGTGCTCCACATGCATTGTGGCAGCTCCCATTCCCTCACCTAGGTGTGTGTGCCACGAGATTGCCTAGGAATAGGTAGCATGATACGCCATGGAGACAGAGACATACCCCACCCTGCTGCAGCTTCGCCTTCCACCTGCAGGTGCAAACAGTGATGAGAGTCATGCCTCATGGAAGCTGGGCAGGATCCAGGAAGTCTCCTCCAGCCTCGGACGGATGCCCACTGGGGATGGTAGCCATGTCAGCTGTGGTGCCACTGTCTAAGCTCATCGCGGGGCTGGTGGCAGTGCTTACGGCGGTGTCTGTGGCGGCGGCGCTGGCGGTGGTCCTTGTGTCTGCACCTGTTGAGGGACACAGCATGATTTCGCCTGCAGGCTTGGACACCTGCCCAATGGAGAAGATGTCAGGGACTGTTGCTAAGGCTGCAGACGTGCAGGTGGTGGCGCAGGTGGCTGTGCAGGTGGCGGTGCAGGTGGCTGTGCAGGTGGCGGTGCTGGTGGCGGTGCAGGTGGCGGTGCTGTTGGTGTAGTCGTTGACAGAAGGGGTGGCAGTATTCCCTCAGTCGGTGCCACCGTGCACTGTCCTGACCTGCTCTTCTGCTTTTGTCCCTTCCCCACCTTTGATGGTGCCGCAGGTGTCTTGCCACTGTCCCCCTTTGTTTTGGCAGAGCCCTTGGTGGTTGGTAGGTGTGGCTTCTCCCTCCGGGATGTGGCCACCTTCTTCACCTTGGCAGGTGGAGGAATGCCCTTGCCCTCGCAAGGTGGCACACTGGCAGCCCTGATGGGTGGTGCACTCGATGACCCCACAGTTGCAGGCACCACTGTGCTTGGGGATTTGGTGGCTGAGGTGCTGGGCTGTGACCTGGAAAGCCTGACCCTAGGGGAAGGACGTGGGGGGAGGTGTAGGGAATAGGTCAATGTTAGCCTGGAAAAGCTTCATAGACACACTGGGATGGGAAGATGGAGGGGGTTTGGGAGTGGAGGAAGAGGTAGTCGTTGTAGCAGGTGTACGTTTGCTGAATTTGGGTGAAGGTGCATGGGCCTGAGGCTGTTGTGCGGTGGATGGCTGTTGGGTGGATTTGTGCCTGCGTTTGTGTACTTTGGGAGGGGGGCTCACAGACACACTGGGGGAGGACACTGGAGATGTGTGCATGGTAGTGGGGGTGGTGATTGCACGTGAGCGGTGTGTGGTGATGGGCATGCTGGTAATGGAGGTAGTGGCTGAGGATGTAGTGCATGTAGGTGTGAGTGGAGATGAGATAGGGAGGGAGGAGGAGGACATGGAGGAGGGGGACACAGTGGAGGCAGTGGATGTTGGTATGTCTGCATGGGGATGGTGCTTGTGTGAGTGCCTGTGGGATGTGTGGTGCTTATGTCTGCCATGTCCACTCTTGTGTGTTGATGAGTGTGCATGCTGGTCTGATGGTGTGCTTGGGATAGGCTGTGGTACAGGGGCTTGGGGCTGGGTGGAGGAAGTTGGAGGGGGGAGGCTGGACACAGGGACAATGGCTGCCATCAGTGCTGAGGCCAGAGCCTGAAATGCTCTCTGTTGGGCCGCCTGGCCAGAATGAATGCCCTCCAGGTATGCATTTGTTTGCTGCAAATGCCTCTCAACACCCTGGATGGCATTCAAAATGGTAGATTGCCCAACAGTGACGGATGTCAGGAGGTCACTAGCCTCCTCACTGAGGGCAGCAGGGCTGACTGGGGCAGGGCTTGAGGTGCCTGGGGCAAAGGAGATGCCCACCCTCCTGGGTGAGCAGGCACGGGACACACCCTGAGGGACTGCTGGGAGGGCGGTGTGCTGGTAGGGGGGGTGGCGGCTGTACCTGTTGATGTGGTGGGCACAGAGGTGCCCGCCACCGCAAGGAAGCTCCCATCAGAGGAGGAGTCGCTGTCGCTGGTGTATGCTCCTGTCCCCGCCGTGGAGCTCCTCACGCCCTCCGTAGCACTGGTGGCTTCAGACTCCGTTGCTTCACCCTCCAGGGCCAAGTGGGTTGCAGCTCCCTCCTGCTCCAGTGCCACTGCTCCTCCACCAGATGATGCTATTGCATGCGAGAACAGGGAGACAAAACAAAAAGGGTGGGGTAAGACAGAAGAAACACATGTTCAGTGGATGCAACACCACTACTGTTGGTGGACACAACACACAGGGAGCAGCCTTATGCACTAAGCTATGCACTAACTGTTCCTAGCTAATTCACATGCCCATGGGGGACGAGGCCTAAGCCCATTTGCTGCACACTTGGAAGTCACAGGAGCCTGACTAGGTGTAGATGGCTATTACCAGTAGTGGGGTTGGGGTGCCACAGAGCCTGCCTAACAAGGGACCTAGCCTAACAAGTTCTCCCTGGCCTAGGGGAATTCACAGCCCACTTCGACCACCCAGACACCTTGGAAAGCGCGCAGAGTCAGCTGAATTAGAGAGTACTCATCCCCTTGTGGCTGCTGTGATGCCCTCAAGCGCCCATCCAACTCCGGATAGGCCACCGCCAGGATCCGGTACATCAAGGGGGTCATTGTGCGACGGGAACCCCTTTCACGTTGGGAGGCCATCCCCAGCTGGGCCTCCACAATCTTCTTGCTCCAGCGGCGCAGGTCCTCTCATCTTTTATGCCAGTGGGTGCTCCGTCTATGGTAGACCCCCAGGGCCCGGACGTCCTTGTCACCACCGGCGTACATCGTCATTGGCTCCTGGGACCCATAGGGCCCAATGTTGACCAATGCTGAATTGCGCCGCGGTCTTCGACCGCCCATCACGACAGTGTACAACGCCAGCGCAGTTACCTCATTTCCCCTTGTCCCACCTTACAGGTCAGACAGCCACCACTTCAGGGGGGCCACATGGGATGGAAAAAGACTGCATCACACCTATCTAGGCCTGGAATACAGACAGATACCGGCACATTGCAATTTCTCTACGTTTTAGGAAATAACACATTGTGATACCTAAGTGTTGGATGACCCTCTGCTCGCTGTTCTCCTCCATAGGGCACGTCTGCTGGGGTAGGTGATGAGATGGCAGCATCCCCTGGTATACATACCGCTGGTGGACCTGTCGACAATGGAAGAGAGACACATCATTATCACATACAGACTTGATCGTGCAACAATCCTGGAACTGTGTGCCCAGTTGGAGCCAAACCTGATTTCAGCTATCTGCCATCCCACAGGAATCCACCCTCTATTGCAGGTTCTGTCTGTACTCCATTTCCTGGCCAGTGGGTCTATTCAAACAACAGTGGCCATGGCATCAGAGATGTCCTAGCCAATGTTCTCTAATGTGTTGTCCAGAGTGTTATCTGCCCTGCTGAAACACATGCGCAGCTACATTGTTTTCCCTCAGGTGGAGGATTTGCCTACAGTGAAAGGTGACTTCTATGCCCTGGGACATATCACCAACATCAATGGTGCCATTGATGGTACACATGTGGCATTTGTCCCCCCCGTAGGAATGAACAGGTGTACAGAAACCGGAAAAGCTACCATTCGATGAATGTGCAGATGGTGTGTTTGGCAGACCAGTACATCTCCCATGTGAATGGCAAGTATCCTGGCTCTGTGCATGACGCTTACTTTTTAAGGAATAGCAGCATCCCTTATGTGATGGGGCAACTCCTGAGGCACCGTATGTGGCTAATAGGTGAGCCCAAGGTCCCAACACAGTTGACATAGGTGTCTGGGTATGGGGTTGTCCCTAAGGTTTAGTGTGTGTCTAACAGTTGTCCCTCGACATTTGCAGGTGACTCTGGTTACCCCAACCTGTCATGGCTACTGACCCCAGTGAGGAATCCCAGGACAAGGGTAGAGGAATGCTATAATGAGGCACATGGGCGATCTAGGAGGATTATTGAACGCACCTTCGGCCTCCTGAAAGCCAGATTCCGGTGCCTCCATCTTACAGGTGGCTCCCTATACTACTCACCGAAGAAGGTGAGTAGTATATCGTGGCCTGCTGCATGCTGCACAACCTGGATTTGCGACACCAGGTGCCTTTTCTGCAGGAGGATGGGCCAGATGGTGGTCTTGTTGCAGCTGTGGAGCCTGTGGACAGTGACGAAGAGGAGGCAGAAGAAGATGTTGACAACCGAAACAACATCATCATGCAATACTCCCAGTGAGACACAGGTAAGAAGGTATAACTGCTTCCCACATCTCATACTATTGTTGAAGCTAGTATAAGTCTGTCATTTTCACTCAGTGTATGGACCCTGACTTGTTACTTTGTCTTTCCATTTCACAGATCTGAGTCCCACTTTGGGCCCTCTGCTATGTTTACTGCTGGCCTACAGCTGTGTTACATTGGTATGTGAACAAGTACATTGACATTGCTATATTCCTGGGGTTTTGCAATTACACATAAGTGAAAACACAGACAGACTCCAGATTGTTTTATGAATCAAGTGTGTTTATTGCTGTGCAAATAAGTGGAGGGGTGTGTGAAATGGACTCAGGTGATGGTGGAGGAATGTCCATGGCAGAGTCCAGTCTATTACTATCACAGGTGCATTGTCCAAGGGAGCATTGGAAGTGGAGTAATGGAAGTTCAAGGTGGACAGGGTAACATAGTGGGACAGAAGGGTGACATTCAGGAGAGTCCTATTTCCTGGCGGAGGTCTTGGCAATGTTCTCTGTCTTGTTCCTGGATCTCAGGGACCGTTTGCGAGGTGGTTCTCCTTCTGCAGGGGGTGGGGTGTTGGTGGCCTGTTGGGCCTGTGGCGGTGCCTCCTGTCCACTAGCGCCGGCAGAGGTGGATGGCTGTTCATCGTCCAGGCTAGTGTCAGGGGCCCGTTGGTGTGCCACTGTTCCCTCCTGGTGTTGAGAAGGTCTGCCAGCACCCCTGCAATGGTGACCAGGGTGGTGTTGATGGACTTCAAGTCCTCCCTGATCCCCAGGTAGTGTTCCTCCTGCAGCAACTGGGTCTCCTGAAACTTGGCCAGTACCGTGCCCTGTGCCTCTGTCCCCTGAACCGTGTGCCCACTGCCCCAAGGTCCCTGATCGTCCTGTGTTAGTGGGGTTGCCTGGGTTCCCTGTAGTGTTGGACACACTGCTGCTTGACGTGTCCTGGGGGCAGAGGGATGGGCCCGCTCGGTGGGTGCGGTGGCGGTGTTTCCTGAGGGGGGAGGTTCAGTGGTGGTTTGTGACTGTGTCAGGGGAACCAACTGTCCTGAGGTCCCTGATGGGCCGGGCTGGTCATCTTGATCCAGGCGTGCAGAGCTGCTGTCATCACTGTGGGCCTCTTCTGTGGGGGGACTGGATATATCTGGCACCTCCTGTCCAGTGTCGTTGGGTATGGGTCTTGTTGGGGAGTGAATGCATAATGTTAGTATCTGTGTGTGCCGTCTTGTGTAATGGGTGAGTTACCCTCTACTTCTGTGCTTGCATTATTGCCGTGGCCCTTGTGTGATTGGTGATTTTGGGGCATGATTGAGTCTCTCTACTGGACATGCTTTGGTGATTGGTGTCCATGCATTGGTGTTACATGCAGGGCTTGATTTTGGGATGTACAGGTTGTGTTAGTGGGGTATCTGTGGGTTGTTGGGGTGATGGGTGTGGGAGTGAGGGTAGGAGTATGTGATGGCATGACGGTGGGGTGGGGGGATATAGTAGTAAAGATTTGACTTACCAGAGTCCAGTCCTCCTGCTACTCCTGCGAGTCCCTCAGGATGCATTATTGCCAAGACTTGCTCCTCCCATGTTGTTAGTTGTGGGGAAGGAGGTGGGGGTCCACAGCCAGTCTGTACAGCAATCTGATACCATGGAACGTACCTTCCCCCGTAGGTCGTTACACCTCTTCTTGATGTCATCCCTGTCCCAATGCGTTGACCCTGTTGACAATTCTCCGCCATAGCTCCATCTTACTCGCAATGGATGTCTGCTGCACCTGTGACCTGAATAGCTGTGGCTCTACCCGGATGATTTCCTCCACCATGACCCTGAGCTCCTCCTCAGAGAACCTGGGGTGTCTTTGAGGTGACATGATGTGGTGTGGGTGATGTGTGAGGTGCTGTCTGTTGTGATGTGTGAGGGGATGTGTTGGTTTGTGTTGTTTGAGGTGCATGGATGTTGTATAAGTGATGGTGTTACATGTCTGTGGATGCTGGTGTTGTGTTAGGTAGTCTCTCTCTCTGGTCTTCTTTCAGAATTTTGGTTGTAAAGGTTTGTGGGTGATGTGGGGGTGTGCTTTATTTTGGATTGGGTGTGTGGGTGTGGTGTGTGTATGTGTGTCAGGTGTGTGTATTTTGAATTGTCCAATGTGTTTTTTTTTTGTAAATGTGTGTGTATTTTGAGCGCGGCGGTGTGTACCGCCAATCGTTTACCGCGGTTGAAAGACCGCCTCGTTGATTCGTGGGTCGTGATACTGTCGGCGTATTCCTGTTGGCGTGACGGTGTAGGTTTTGGTATCGCCAGTTTATCACTGACCTTTGGTGTGGCGGACTTGTGTGGGTGTCTGTATTGTGGCGGATTCCGAGCTGTGAGTCGTAATACCTGTAGCGGAATTCTGCTAAACCTTTTGACACAAGACTGCGTTAGTGCAGTTTTGCACCATAAAGTATAAATATGCCCCTTATCTTGTGATTGCGTCCCCGGTATCAAGTGGAAGACCTTCCAGGGAAATTGTCTTATGGGTGAAAATATGTTTAAATATTGAGATAAATATATATGATATAGTCACTCATGATATCCTGGGGGAGGTCATTGAGTGTTAAAAATAAGATCTTATTCCATCTCTTCAACATCTATATAAAACAAAGGAGATTAAGGCCCTCATTACAACATTGGCAGTAAATCCGCTTTCTGCCGTGCAGAAGACCGCCAACATACCGTTGCGGCAGCAGAATCCAGTGGTGCAGCAAAGACGTGACCCATGTCTCGGCATACCCTAGCCACTTAGGGTGCACAAGGCAACATCACAAAATAAAATGATGGACGGAATATTGAAACTTTTCAAACACTCACCCCCTGTCACAGATCTGGGTTTAATCCATTGCTATTTTGCTTGCCACATTACCCCAGTTTGGACAAAACCATATGCAAATAAGCCCGAACTGCCAAGCCAGGTCCTCCCTAGACAGGATTCAAGCATCCTGGGACTGGTTTCAGGGTATCACTCTTCATCAGCCAGGCTAGCTTGAATCCAGTGGCACAGCAAGCAAGGGACCCAAGTCTGGGCAGACCCTAGCCACTTAGGGCACAGAAAGCAAAATCACAAAATAAAATGACGAATGGAGTGTTAAAACTTTTCAAACATTCACCCCCCAGTCACAGATCTGGGTTTAATCCATCGCTATTTCGCATGCACATCACCCCAGTTTGAACCCACCATATGCAAATCAGTCTTGACCCTGCAATCTATGGGAGTGGTCCAGCCCAAACTGCCAAGCCAGGCCCTCCCTGGACAGGATTCAAGCATCCAGAGGCCAGTTTCAGGGTATTACCCTTAAAGAGCCAGGCAAGCTAGAATCCAGTAGCGCAGCAAGCAAGGGATCCACGTCCGGGCATACCCTAGCCACTTAGGGCGCACAAAGCAATATCACTAAATAAAATGATGGACAGAGTGTTGAAACATTTCAAACACTCACCCCCTACCACAGATCTGGGTTTAATCCATCGTTATTTTGTTTGCCACATCAACCCAGTTTGGACTCAGCAATATGCAAATCAGTCTTGACCCTGCTCCGTATGGGAGCAGTCCTGCCCGAACTACCAAGCCAGGTCCTCCCTGGATAGGATTCAAGCATCTTGGGACAGATTTCAGGTATCACCCCATCATCAGCCAGACTAGCTTGAATCCAGTGGTGCAGCAAGCAAGGGACCCATGTCTTGGCATTCCCCAACCACTTAGGGTGCACAAGACAACATCACAAAATAAAATGATAGACGGAGTGTTGAAACTTTTCAAACTGGACTATATCTCAGCTCCATAGAAATGAGACGATCTACTAGCCTCTTATCCTTTACTGTTAATGAAATAGCATCATAACTCGGCTTCCCTCCAGACAATCTTTTTGCTCTCACAATACGAATGGATAAGTGACAAACATTGACACTTATGTGTAGTCCAATGGAAGAGTTCATTTTTAAGCTAATACCCATTTTCCCCGCATGGTTGATGTAATTTTGGCAAATTTGTCGAGTAAACTGTATGTTCCTGGTAAT
Organism: Pleurodeles waltl; assembly: GCF_031143425.1. NCBI lineage: Eukaryota > Metazoa > Chordata > Amphibia > Caudata > Salamandridae > Pleurodeles > Pleurodeles waltl. Next base: position 340,901,166 of record NC_090446.1, read on the forward strand.
GCCTTGTGCTTTCCTCACGGTATTGTGTGCTTCCAAAATTAGTAATCCTCCTTTCATGGGGCATTGTACATGATTTAATTGCACGCCCTCCTTCTGTTGATAGTGGCCAACATTTTTGTTGGTCCTCATGGGGAGTAGAAATTGTTTTACAAGCTTCATTTTGAAGAGCTCTTACCTTGAACTCGATGTAACCACAGGACCTATTTTTGCTACCATTATCCCACTCCCTACACCACAATGATATGTAGATGGAATTACATTGGTTCATGGTTTTGATTGAGCTGTGCTGTTGATTGTGACGGAGTTGGGCATCTGCCTGGTGAGTGCAAGGATCTAAGGGATTCGTCTCTCACGTGTACCCATCTGTTTATTCCCGTTCCCTCTCTGTCTTTAACTTGTACCATCAGTATTTCAACCAAGCTCTCCAATCTCTTTTGTTAGGGTACTTATTATCTGATTATCTCACATAAATCTGCTTTGTCCCAAGCTTTACATCTCAGGCAAATATTATGCTCTAATTGCATTGATGCTTTTCCCTCCTGAGTCACTTGAATCAATGGATCACCTTGGGAGGAGATATCTATGCAATTTTTGTCCAGCGTATTAATTGTCTCATTCTCTGCAAGACCATATATCTGTTAGAACAGATGATATCACACCTTTGCCCTGCATCCTTTTCCTCAGTCCTTTGACTTCGACTTGGGGGCAGACATCAAGCCTGTACAGTTTTGCCTTTGACTCTTTTTGTTGTAATGTCGGGTAATTTGGCTAGCATCTTCCCCCATCCCATGGGCGATCTAATTTGCCTCTTATCTTTTTTGTATAAAAGGGTGCGATCTTTGCATCAGATGCTTTCTGTAATCTACTGTTGTCACACAGTAAGGATTTGACCGCTTCTATTAGGTCATCTGTCTTTGCTATGGTACAGTTATCACCTGTGCTTCTCATTTCATAGGGATTTTCCTCTTGCCTGAGGGGAGCTCAACTGCTATACGTTTACCCATCATCACCTGAGTTAATTGATTTTATTCCATGTATCTCAGTCTCTGTTGTTGGTATCTTTGCACATAGGGGTTCCTACCCCCTACTTACTAAAATGGCCTTAGTTATCTTCCTAGATGAAAGACAGTCAACAACACCTAGCAAGGCCTCCTTAATGCTGATTACGCAATTATTGCACTGAGTGCTAATCTATCACTTCATAACACAGGAGTGGCTTAGCACCAGCCAGGTTTATAGACAATGGGTACTTCGATGTCTGCAGTAAACATAAAATGAAAGAGGGGGGCCCAGCCCAGCCTCCTCCAGGGACCGACGGGCATAGACAGGCTCCCTTGGCTTGTGCGGTGCCCAGGCACTGTGCACGCGCACCCCAAGTCACGGGGTAAGAGGCAGCGGTATAAGTGCGATGTAGGCGCCTTCCCCCTCATTACGGCTGATGATAATTTGGACCATCAGAGTTCCAGCAGAGCAGAGCATCCTGGCACAGGTAGTCCCACCAGGGTGACAACTGATAACTGCGGCAGAAAAGGAGGGTACAGTACACCCTGGGACAGATGGCCCACCAGGATGTAGATGGCACTCCAACACAAAGTAGCCCACAAACAGAATGTATGTCCCCGAGAGTTACTTATCAATAATTATACCTATTGAATTAATTGAGATTTAAAGTTTTTCTAACAGAAATTCTTAAAATACTGCAAAGCAGGCTAGTAAAGTCAAAAACAAATTGGAAATTTGCACATGGAAAGGTGGGTATACTTCGACCAATAAGGCCAGTAACCTAGGATTAATTATTGGTAAACTGCTGCTTAATCTGAGACTGCAAAGATATACTCATCATTGGAAATTGGAATGATGTGACAGACATGGGAAGGTTCAATCAAGATGGAGCCACAAGGGCCAGAATGGCTGTGCTAAGGTAAATCAGGTGGAAGGGGAGTGGCATTGGGACAGAAATCATCATCAGACATGATTATGTTTTTACCACTGTGGATACCGACATGCAGGAAGGAGCCAATGCAGATCAAACACTACCCATGGTGCTGGTGGATAGTTCTATATCTGGCCTCTTTTGGTGTGCTAGAGATAATGCTTCCATTGAACCAGTCCTTTAACTGCTGGTCCTACAAACTTGCAATCAGGCCCTTAAGAACATGATGGTCTCACATAGAAGTGATGATAATGTTATCAGGCTGCAGTGGGCACAGTGGTGTAACGAAACATGAGGGGGAGCCCGCTGCAAAGTACATGGAGGCCCCTCCTTTACAGACTCCCTCAAGGGCACTCAGACCAGAGTACTGTGCTGAGGAGGTCCCCTGGAGCTTGGGGCTTTTGTTATACCACTGAGTGGGGAGACAGTTGGATGCCATTTCCACCAACATCACTGTCATCAAACTGATGTTCACAAAGGCTGAGGGTGCAGCAGCTCCACTATTGAGATCTCTGTCACCCTACCATCTTATAAATGAGTGAGAGGAGAGCTAACAATAAGGAGGACGAGCAGGGCACACGCTTGTTTTGCCAGATGCCCCTTTACACCCCTTGTCTAAGGAAAGTGACACACATTTAGACCTAACTGATGCAAAAAACAGGGCCCCCATATTTGAACCCGTTGGCCCACATTCATCATCAGTGAGGCTGCTCCGTGATCTGGAATCATGGTTATTTCTAACCATTTCTTTATGCCAGCACCTCCTCGGTACAAAGTCCACCAGCTACTCACTTTTTAGGTTGAAGGGTATCAGATAGCACAGCTATTTGGTTTGCTAAAGAAATCTTGGGGACATTCAGAAAGCTTCCTTGGAAATGCATTCTGATTGTTGCTTACCACTGGCTTTGTGGTTTGTAAATCACATTTTCTGGCTTTTTCTGGCTTTCTGTTTGCTGGCTATATTTGTTTTAGGCTGTCCACCTTGAGTTTGTCCCTCCCAAGGAGCGAAGCCTCTTCACACTACTTCTCCTTGTATTCTTCCTCAAGTGCTCCTTTCTGTAATCAGGCCTGTAAATGTTGCTCTTATCTTGTCACTTTTGCTGTGCATTCAAAGACAGAGGTGAAATGTCTGGCTCTGGCTTCTGAGGGAGCACAGTGTTTACTTCTCTTTTCTGACTTCAGAGTGAGATGATTTATGTGACAATCTTGCTGAATACTCCAGGTGGGAAAGGGTGTTTTTTTCTAGCACAGAATGATATGTAAATGAACTATGCCATTTTTTCAGAATATATCAGGATGAGGAAATCACTAATGAAGCACATTTTTTGCTAATTTTGATGTGTGTGGGAAATAAATATTTAGTATGATCGAAACAATCCAATTCACTAAGTGATACTATTGCCACACATTATCGTTTGCTTACTACATAGTTTTATCAGTAAAACTGTATGTTTGTACAAATGTAATGGTCATTTCAAATAAAATGTGTTGTTTGTAATGGCAGTATGCTACCATACCATGCATACTCCACTCTGCACCCACTCCATGCCACTGCACTCTGTGCCACTGCACTCTACTCCACTCTACCGTAAACCACTGCACTCTTCTCTACTGCACTCCACACCACTCCTGTCTAGGCCACTCTACTCTACTCTGATCAACTCCACTCTAGGCCATCCCATTCTGCAACAATGTACTCCATGACAATACACTCTACTCTGTACCACTCAAATCTATGCCCCTGCCCTTTATCCCAAACTACTGTATGTCACTCTAATCTACTCTGCACCACTGCACTCTGTGCCACTGCACTCTACACCACTTATGTCATTACAGTTCATGCTACTCTAGTCTATGCAACTGCACTCTACCATGCACCGCCCCTCTCTACACAACTTTACTCTGAAACAATTTACTGTATGTCACTCAACTCTATGCCACTGTATTCTATGTCACTCTACTGTACAACCACTGAACTTTACTCCACTGCACTCTAAGTAACTGCACTCTACATCACTCCACACTACACCACTGCACTCTACTCTGCACCACTGGACTCTATGTTGCTGCTCTCAATGTCACTCTTCTCTATGACACTGCATTCTACAGTTATACATTCTACGCTACTCTACACCACTGCACTCTATGACACTCTACTCTGCAACTCTGAACTTTCTGCCACTGACCTCTACACTACTCAACTCTGCACTACTGCACTCTAGACCAGTGCACTCTATGAATCACTAAAGTCTATACCACTGCACTCTGCATCACTCCACTTTGACACTGCATTCTATGCCACTCTACTATGCAGCAGTTTAAGCCACTGCACTGTCTGGTGCTCTACCTACTCTATGCCACTCTACTCTACTTTGAATCACTACAGCCTATGCCACTGTACTATACACCACACAACTCTTTGTCACTCAACTCTGCACCACTCCACACCACTGCACTCTACGACAATCCACTCTGTACCAACCTACACCACTGCACTCGCTGCATTTCTACTGTACTCCATGCCACACTGCACTCTATACCACTGTGCTCTACTATGCACCACTCTAATCTATACCACTACATTCTACGATGCTCCATTGTACATCGCTGAATTCTATGATGCTGCTCTCTGTGCAGCTATACTCTGCAACACTCTACACCAATGTACTCTTTACCAGTCCACTCCACTTTATGCTATGCCACTGAACTCTACTCTACTTTGCACCACTATACTCAAAGCCACTGCACTCCATGACTTTCTACTCAACACCACACTACTCTATGCCACTGCACTCTATGCCAATGAACCTTTTGTAACTCTACACCACTGCACTCTATGTCACTCTACTCTGCACTACTGTTTTCTATGCCAATGCACTGTAGCCCACTATGCTCTGCATTACTCCTCTCTATACCATTGCAATCTGCAGCACTCACTCTCTGTCATTGCATTCTATGGCACTATATTTTAGTGTGCATCACTCTACACCACTCTACTCTACAGTACCCAATGCCACTGCACGCTATGCCACTCTACTCTGCACCATTGCATTCTACACCAATGTAATCTACACCACTCTACTCTGCACCACTCCACACTGTACCACCCCACTCAGCATTACTACAGTCTATGGCACTGCAATCTACTTTAATCTATGCTACTGCGTTCTTCAATGCTGCATTGTAGGCAAGTGATTTGTACGGCACTGCACTCTGTGCCACTGCTCTCTACACCACTATACTCTTCAACACTCTCTGCCAATGCACTCTACACCAAATCACTCTACTCTACGCCACTCCACTATACCGCATTCTACGCTACTCCACTTTATGCCACTCCAATACACAACACTCTGCATGACACTCCTCGACAAGCTCCTCTGACCACTAACTTATAGCCAGGCTGAACTGCAGGCATGCTTGTACACAGGGATAAAACACACTGGCAAAACCAAAAGCTCTTCCATTGGCGAGACCCTTTTCTTTGCCAGTTCATGTTTACTACTGCAAAGTCGTTTTCACCCTTTGAGTGACAGACTATGCAAGGGTCGGCCACTAGTTGGTACCTCTTCAATTGAAAAAGATGGGGAGATACTCCCAAGTATTACACATGAAAAAACATGTAACTGTAACTTGATAAATCTGTTTGTTTGGATTAGCAAATGTGCTTCAAGCATAATGTAGAACATAAGGTGTATGTGATAATGATCAATAACACCGAATGATAAATTAGCATAATTTCGCTCAATTAGAGCCAAATACCACAGCCTGAAGAAGGGTTTAAGTTTCTCCCACTGAATGTGATTTGGCAACAGGCTCTTGGCAGCTCTCCATGATCCCTATATAATGCTCGTAGACACCGAAGCTTGTATTCTCCAAATAATGTTTTTAATTTGTGCTCGGTTTTGGGGAGGCCAAGATTTAATCGAAGTCATTAGAATGCCTTTGCTTGAAGTCGTGCAGGGCTTGCAGAAGTAAAAAAAGGGAGATTGAATGAGGTTGCGGTGAAAAAAAGTTTAAAAAAAATAATAAAACGTAAATGTTGCCATTGTGGCCTGAGCTGTACCAGACACCAGAGGCACTGAAAAAAGTTAGCTTTTAATGGAAGCTCTGAAATCTGGGAACAAGTATGAAATCGTGCACAAAACACTTTCTCTGAACTGTGTAGTTTTCTTGTCCAAACCACCACACCCAACTAAGAGTGCAAAGGGTTTAAATACCTGATATGCTAACGAGAGCCCATATATTTTATGATCATTATATAAGGCAAGAAGGGCAAACAACGTCAGTGAATTAAGGCCATTGAGATGCAAGTCTGTCTTTTTGGAGTCGCTGCTTCAGCATACTACGCATGTGTTCTGGAAGCCTGTTTTAGCAAAAAAACAGAGTAGGCGGCCACCTTGTGTGCCAGCAGTAAAGGTTCCCCAGAATGGTTTGCTGGGTCCCAGAAACTCCCATATATCAGATATTCATAGTCGATTAATTGCCCCCCCCCACCCCCACCAAACTACAAAGGGGGCACCTCCTGCACCGGGGATGCAGGGGCCTCCACCACGCCCTTGGAAGGAACAGGATCAAATGTCACTTAATCCAGGGTGGTGATAAGACTGGATCCAGTTCTGTGCCTGAAAATATCCTGATAGAAGCAATTAGGGACATATTTACAATCCCCTAGTGCCACCTTGCGCCGCCATATCATTATTTCATTTTTTTGTATACTAAGGCGGCGCTGAGGTGGCTTTCCCCCCGCGTCGTATTTACAAAGTTGCGCAATAAAGCAACTTCAACCCGGTATACAGTAGTTTAGGGGCATATTTATACTCCGTTTGCGCCGGAATTGCGTCGTTTTTTTTTACGCAATTCCGACGCAAAACTAACTCCATATTTATACTTTGGCGTTAGACGCTTCTAGCGCCAAAGTCCATGGAGTTAGCATCATTTTTTAGCGTGGACACCTACTTTGCGTTAATTATATGCAAGGTAGGCGTTCCCGTCTAAAAAATCGACTCCGAGGCATGTGCGTCGGATTTATACTCCTGGGCAAAATTCACGCCCGGGAGTGGGCGGGTCAAAAAAAATGACGTACGGCTTTTGCGCCGTTTTTTAGCGCCTGCAAAAGGCAGGCGTTAAGGGACCTGTGGACTCTGAAGGAGCCCAGAGGTGCCCTCCCATGCCCCCAGGGACACCCCCTGTCACCCTTGCCCACCCCAGGAGGACACCCAAGGCTGGAGGGACCCATCCCAGGGACATTAAGGTAAGTTCAGGTAAGTTTGTGGCATAGGGGGGCCTGATTTGTGCCCCCCTACATGCCACTATGCCCAATGACCATGCCCAGGGGACAGAAGTCCCCTGGGCATGGCCATTGGGCTAGGGGGCATGACTCCTGTCTTTGCTAAGACAGGAGTCATTTCTATGGGGGTTGGGAGTGAAAAAAAATGGTGCAAATCGGGTTGAGGTGAAAAAATTGCCTCAACCTGACTTGCCCCATTTCTTGACGCCCAAGCCCCATATCCCCCTACGCCGGCGCTGCCTGGTGTACGTCGTTTTTTTTAACACACACCAGACGGCGCGGCGGCTAACGCCGGCTAACGTCATTCAATAAATACGGCGCCCGCATGGCGCTTCAGAATGGCGTTAGCCGGCGCTAATTTTTTAGACGCAAAACTGCGTTAGCGCAGTTTTGCGTCAAAAAGTATAAATATGGGCCTTAGTATCTATTTGAGGACCTACCAGGTAAAACAGGTGCAGTTACACCTGTACCGTGTGAGTCAACGAACAATGAAACTTAAACCCCAGACATCACTCGTCAGCCAAGGCAAGCTTTATAAACATCTCTGAATACAGATGTTTGTAACCGGTTGGCAGCTGTTGAATAATTGGAAATTGCCTACCCAAGTCAGACTGTGAGTCAGCAACTCTATTCAAGGAGGGGCATCCATGCTTCTTTCATTATAAATGCTTTTCATACATTTACAAAAATGTCTTGAACTTTGTTAGTCAATGTGGAATGGCTCTTCAGAGCCAAATCGGAGCGAACTAACTTTGCTTGGCGATAATTTCAATGGCAGACTGCTTTGGTACGCTGCAGATAGGTCCGTATTAGAGGGCCATGCAGTGAACACTATATGCTCCATTATTTCAGAGAACTGCTGTGGCTTCATTGAAGTAAGAGGTGTGCTAGACTGGTAAACCTCATGTAAAAAAAAGAACCATCACTACTTTTAAGTATAGGTAACATTTGCTTATCGTTAGATTAAAAATGTAATGATCCGAAAGATTGCTTGTGCAATGTAGATATTTTCAGTACATACTTTAGAGTGCATTTTAATTTAACAATCTTTTTTCACTCTCAGGCCTTTTCATTTTCCGTTCATGAAATTAGTGAACTAGGACTGCCACGTTTTTTCCCATGCCCTCGGATTTGTGTTCTTTTAACCTCTTAGCTGCTTGGCCTTTATGCCCCCCCCGTGCTGAGCCCTTTTTTGGCTATTTGGGGTAGTTCGCGCTTAGGCCTTCATAACTTTTTGTCCACATAAGCTATCCACGCCAAATTTGCTACCTTTTTTTACAACATCCTAAGGATTCTAAAGGTACCCAGAGTTTCTGAGTTCCCCTGGATGAGACCAAGAAATTAGCCAAAATACACCTAAAATGTTGTTTTTTTCAAAAAAATTGGAAAAAAGGGCTGCCGAAGAAGGCTTGTGGTGTTTACCCTGAAAATGGCATCAACAAAGGGTTTGCGGTGCTATAATCACCATCTTCCCAGCTTTCAGGAACAGGCAGAGTTGAATCCGAAAACCACATTTTTCAACACAATTTTGGTATTTTACTGGGACATACTTAATTTTTACTATTTCTGGTGCTTTCATCCTCCTTCCAGTTAGTGACAGGAATGGGTGCGAAACCAACACTGGATCCCGGAAAGCTAAGTATTTCTAAAAAGTAGACAACATTCTGAATTCAGCAAGGGGTCATTTGTGTGGATCCTACCAGGTATTCCTACAGAAAATAACAGCTGAAAAAAAAATATTGAAATTGAGCTGAAAAAAACAGCCATTTTTTTCGGTGTTTTACTCTGTAACTTTTTCCTGCAATGTCAGATTTTTTAAAGCAATATACTGTTGCAGGGATATATAGGGCTTATAGGTTCATCAAGATCCCTAGGTACCCAGAGCCAATAAATGAGCTGCACCTTGCAATTGGTTTTCATTCTATACCGGGTATACAGCAATTCATTTGCTGAAATATAAAGAGTGAAAAATAGGTATCAAGAAAACCTTTGTATTTCCAAAATAGCCATAAGATAAGGTATTGAGCAGCAGTGGTTATTTGCCCATCTCTGAATTCCGGGGTGCCCATACTAGCATGTGAATTACAGGCCATTTCTCAAATAGACGTCTTTTTCACACACTGTCTTACATTTGGAAGGAAAAAATGTAGAGAAAGACAAGGGGCAATAACACTTGTTGTGCTATTCTGTGTTCCCCCTAGTCTCCCGATAAAAATGGTACCTCATTTGCGTGGATAGGCCTAATGCTCGCGACAGGAAAGGCAACATGGACACATCACATTTTTACATTGAAATCTGATGTGTTTTTTTAAAAGGGCCAAGCTGTGGATTTTGGCCTCTAGCTCAGCTGGCACCAAGGGAAACCTACCAAACATGCACATTTTAGAAAACTAGACACCTAGGGGAATCCAGGATGGGCTGACTTGTGGGGGTCTGATCAGGTTCTGTTACCCAGAATCCTTTGCAAACCTCAAAAACACATTTTCCTCACATTTCGGTGACAGAAAGTTCTGGAATCTGAGAGGAGCCACAAATCTCCTTCCACTCAGCGTTCCCCCAAGCCTCCCGATAAAAATGATACCTCACTTGTGTGGGTAGGCCTAGTGCCCGCAACAGGAAATGCTCCAAAATACAACGTGGATACATCACATTTTCACAAAGAAAACAGAGCTGTTTTTTACAAAATACCTAGCTGTGGATTTTGGCCTCTAGCTCAGCCGGCACCTAGGGAAACCTACCAAACATGCACATTTTTGAAAACTTGACACCTAGGGGAATCCAGGATGGGCTGACTTGTTGGGCTCTGATCAGGTTCTGTTACCCACAATCCTTTGCAAACCTCAAAATGTGGCCAAAAAAACACTTTTTCCTCACATTTCGGTAACAGAAAGTTCTGGAATCTGAGAGGAGCCACAGGGTTCCCCCAAGCCTCCCGATAAAAATGATACCTCACTTGTGTGGGTAGGCCTAGTGCCTATGACAGGAAATGCCCCAAAACACAACGTGGACACATCACATTTTCACAAAGAAAACAGAGCTGTTTTATGCAAAGTGCCTAGCTGTAGATTTTGGCCTCTACCTCAGCCAGCACCTAGGGAAACCTAGCAAACCTGCACAGTTTTGAAAATAAGACACCTAGGGGAATCCAAGATGGGCTGACTTGTTGGGCTCTGATCAGGTTCTGTTACCCAGAATCCTTTGCAAACCTCAAAATGTGGCCAGAAAAACACTTTTTCCTCACATTTCGGTGACAGAAAGTCCTGGAATCTGAGAGTAGCCACAAATCTCCTGCTACCCAGTGTCCCCCCAAGTCTCCCGATAAAAATGGTACCTCACTTGTGTGGGTAGGCCTAGTGCCCGCAACAGGAATAGATCACACAACGGTCAATGTTGGTACTTACATGAGGCAACTGTTGACCCTGGGGTGATCCATTCCATACGCAGGCACTAGGTATAGGCACTCAAGTGGGGTAGTGTTTTTATCAGGACAGGTGAGGAATCACTGGGTGGTAGGAATTTTGTGGATCACAGCATATTCCTGTAGTTTGTGTGACAGAAATGCAAGAAAAATAGAGTTTTTATTCAACATTTCAGTTTTGCCGGGTATTCTGGGTAAGAAAACTTTGGGGAATCCACATAAGTCACACCTCTGTGGACTCCCCCGGATGTCTAGTTTCCAGAAATGCTTGGGTTTAGTGTGTTTCCCTATATAGCCGCCGAACCCAGGACCAAAAAACACAGGTGCCTGCCTTACAAAACCTGTTTGTTTTGTGATAGATCATTTTGATGTTTCCACAATTCAATTTGGGCAGTGGAATATGGGGCTGAACTAAATTGGGGAGTTCCCAAGTGAGCACCCTCTCTGTGCTTGCCCCAGCATTCACCTGCTCTCTGGGTTGGGCTAACCCACTATTGCCCTGTTGCACAGACTGTGCTTGCGAAGGGACAACAGGACTGCCCTCATCACCTCCCTCAAAATTTACTGGAAGGAGTTATCCAATGGGACTCCTCCAACTGAAAAATCACTCCCAGAGTCTGCGCCATTGTCCTATCCCTCAGATGCTATCTCAGTATCTGCTGTCTCAGTCTCTGATCCTATGTCAGAGCTGTCCTCTATAACCCGAGTGACATCAGTAGCAGTCATCCATCAAGATGCCATCTCTGTTATTGGCTAAACTATTGCTCTAAAACACTAGCCTACATAGACAGTCACAAAATTGCTGTTGTGTGTGTGTGTGATACGTGCAACAGTAGAGGCCACCTTACCAGCGCTTCTTCCCTTAATCAGCACGTTCTTTCAAGACACTCAAACACCTTGTCAAATACCATTCATCACAGTCTTTAGCACCTGCTGCGCCCAGTCCAACAACCATTATTGGTGCTCCCACTCCAATGTCCTCCTCCTCGGATTCCCTCATTACCACCCAGCAAACGTGCTCTTCATCTCTCCATAGCCACCCCCCACCCTGCACATACATTTCATTTGTATTATAGCGCAGGTAGTGGCTGACCTTACTGATGTACTCAGCTATTTACATAAAATACAGATTTGCTCTTTGCAGTAGTCATATAAACCTTCTGTGCTTCTTTATGGAAATAAAACTGCCACTAGACAAAAGTCTGATCATTTTGTAGCAGAAACATAATCACAAGACTTACTTGACTTTTTTATTGCTGCCTAAATGCTACAGTTGAAATGCGTCAGTTGATGTATGTGAGCTGCTTTGAAGACGCAAGCTAAGATATATATAGATCACTTTTATATGTGGGTCTGGTTTTCCTGGGGGCCGATTGCAGCCCCCAGTGAAACCACACATGTACTGACAAAAGTTATATATATATATATATATATATATATATATATATATATATATATATATATAGATCTCAATATAGATATATCTATCTACATGGATATATCTATAGAAAGATATATATATATATATATATATATATATATATATATATATATATATATATATACATATATACACATACATATATATATATATATATGTATATGTATATATATATATATAGATAGATATATATATAGATCTATCTATAGGTATATCCCTGTAGATATATATATCTACATGGATTGATATATATATATATATATATATATATATATATATATATATATATATATATAAACACTTCGTTTGGCGCTTCTCTTTCTGCACCTAATCGCCGATGGTGCTTGGACTTAGACGCACGCCACCTCGTCTTGTACTTGAAATACACTTCCTTAAATAAACATTAAGGCTCCAGCACTCCACGAAGGTTAGAAAGGTTTATTATAACCAAGCAGGAACGCGTTTCGGCGTGACCGCCTTCTTCAACCTGCGGGCCGCCATTTTGGCCCCCTTTAAATATCCTTAGTAGTAACATTGATTTAAAGCAATACACTCCCTTTGAAAATTAAATAACCACTACATTATACTCCATTTGAGAAAAAATTTGTGAATTATATGCAAAAATATAAACCTAGTGCCCCAATATGCTAATAAACATGACAAAATGAACAAGTACACACATAAAGATATCAAAGAAACAATAATGAAACTTTACACATCTTAGTAAATATTAATGAATGAAATAAGATATTTGTCTCTGGGAAACTGCTGTGTGTATTCATCTGAAGAAAATATGTATGAGAAATCCACCAGGTCCAATCACATTGATATTAATATTAAGTAGGGCATTGTTTGTAGGGACAATTATTAAAATGAAAAAGATTCCCATATACTCATTCACCATCTCAAAAAATAGTTGACACGTTATAATAAACTTATTCATATCATTAATAAAAAGTAATCCATAATTTAACAATGCTAACCTAAATGTATGTATAACTCTTCACTCGAGTTAAGCCCCACTGGTTCTCTTGAATCGAATGCCAATATATATCTAGACTCTAATCTCCTCAGCTGTTTTTCCCTATCTCCTCCACGGATATCCTTCCTGATTCCATCTATTACACTATATTTAACTTCTTCCATGCGACCTCCATGAAATTCATGGATGTGTCGGGCAACCGGGTAAGACTCATCTCTATTAACTATGGCCCTTAAATGTTGTAAAATTCTTTTGTGCACTTGGAGTTTTGTGCTACCTACATATAGCTTGGGGCAACTACATTTTAAAATATAAACTACATGGTCACTTTTGCAGTCGTATCTGCCTTTGATGGTATGTGTAGTTCTGTGGGTTAATTGAATAGTTTTGATGTTTTCCCCATTTTTACATGCCTTACACTTGGTGCATTTGAAAAATCCATCTGGTGCCTTTAACCAACTCTTAATCGATGGTTTCTCTTGTCTCACATCATTTTTGACCAACAAATCTTTCATTGATTTTCCCTTTCTATAAGTTATGGTGGGCCTATTGCTTATTAGTGTGCCTATAACTGGATCACTTTTGAGCATATGCCAATGTTGTTGCAGTAACTTTCTTACAGAGTCATGTGCAGTATTAAATGTAGTAATAAATCTCACGATCCCCGTATCATTATGTTTTTTGTCATTCTTGATGTCCAGCACATTAGTTTTATTATCTGTCGTAAATAGTAACTGTTCCCTCATTCGGGATTTTACTCTTCTAACGGTGTTCTCTAAAACCTCATTGGCATAGCCTCTCTGTTTCAATCTTTCTATCATTTCACTCTCTACATTAGCATAATTTTGTTCTATACTACAAATCCTTTTTGCTCTTAACAACTCTCCATAAGGAATATTATGTTTCAATGGCTGTGGATGATAACTTTTGGCATGTAATATACTGTTTCCAGCTGTGCTCTTCCTGTGTAGTGTTGTCTCAATTCTATTGTCCATTACGATCACTGATATATCTAAAAACTCAATCTTTTGCGAATCAATCTTGCCTGTGAATCTCAAATTGCAAGTGTTGTCATTGATTTCTTTGATAAATTCATGGGCAGTGGTTAAGTCTCCCTTCCAAATTATAAAGATATCATCAATGTACCTGAGCCACATAATAATATTGTCACTCCATTTGTCTAGGGGAGAATTATTTAAAATCTGTTCTTCCCACCACCCCATGAAAAGATTGGCATAACTAGGAGCAAAGCACGTTCCCATCGCTGTACCGCATACCTGCTCGAATATCTCGTTGTTAAAATAAAACATGTTATGTTGTAAACACCATGTGATCATTTCTAATAGCATTTTGCTGTGCTGATAAAAGTTGATAGATCGCTTTTTTAGAAAATAGTCAACTGCCTGGATTCCCAAATGATGCGGAATACTTGTGTATAACGCCGTTACATCTAGCGTCATCAGAAGGAAATCTTTCTCCCAGCTAATATCAAAAATCATTCTTAAAAAATCACTGCTGTCCCGTAGGTAAGATGATAGATTTCTAACCAAAGGTTGTAAATATGCATCTAAATACTGGGATACAAATTCAAACAAACTCCCTTTGATAGATACAATGGGCCTCCCAGGTGGTTTACATGCGTTTTTGTGGATCTTGGGTATTAAATAGAACACAGGTAATTTAGGAAATTCTACTTTGAGAAACTTATATTCTTGTTCACTTAAAAGACCTCTATCTCTCCATTGTAACAATTCTAAATCAAAACTTGTTTTAACATTTGCCACATATTCCAAGTCAATTCTTTTGTAACATCCAGGATCATTTAACTGTGTGTAAGCCTCCTCCATGTATTGTTGTTTAGGCCATATTACAACATTTCCTCCTTTGTCAGAGCCTCGCACCACAATTTCAGGATTGTTAGACAATTTTTTCAGTGTATTGTGGTACCTACTGGTCTGTGTGTTTGCTTTCTTGGCTGTCTGAGCCCTCAGGATCTTAAGACCTTTAGTTAAAGTGTCAGAAAATTGATCAATTATATCTCCACTGTATGCGGGAATAGTTCTAGACTTGGGCTTCAGCCCTGATGACCCTTCTCGATCCAGACATATGCCCTCTGATTCCAGTCTAGTAATTACTTGTTCTTCACTAAATTCTTCCATGGAACTCTCTTCCAGTTCCCAAAGATCCTTCATTAACATCACATCTTCAATGAGTAAGTTCTGACTGATGTGACTCTCAATTGAAGACCCTGATTGTTCAATGTTCACTCCCTGTGGTAATATCATTTTATTCTTGTTTGAATGAATTTTAAATAATTTTAATTTTCTTATGAATAAAAACAAGTCTATGCGAGTTTGTACGTAATCAAAGTCATGGGGCTGGCAGTAAGAAAGGCCTAATCGCAAATTTTCTTTATCTTCTTCGTCTAATTCGACAAATTCACCACAGTCTTATCATCTCCTAGTATCGCTTGTTGCTTCGAGTCATCTTTCCTCCTTCGTCGGTTGAGATTTCTCTTACCCCCTCGTCTCTTCTGCCTCTGCCTCTTCCTCTTGGTCTGATTCCTCCCCTCCAGGGTCTGTGATTTGTTCTTCGGTCTCTCCTTAAAAAATCAAATTCATCTTGCAAAGAAGTATGTGACTTGACCCGTGTCGATTCTTCAAAATCTGTATCTGAACTCTCGCTAGTTCCCACATTAGAAGTTTTCCTTTCCGTGTCAAAATCTTTCTTACTTAATTCTTTGCCTTTTTGTTGTCTCCAATAATCAAATTTCTTGGCAAATGTATATATTTGACCTGTTTCATAATCAAAAGTGTCCCTGTTAAATTTACGTGATTTTTTTGAAATTATTTCTTCCTCAATTTTACTTAATCGCTCCTCCATAGCTTTGTGCAATGATTCAACCAACTTTTTATCAGCAAAAGTCTCAATTAATTTGGTAATATCGTCAATTTTCTCTAAGATTTTCTCTCTTTCTATATGGGCATATTTGATCAGTATCTTCATCATCCCTGCAGAGCTGGATGCATTATGTTCTGCCCATTGTTTTAACAATTCAGGGTTCGGGTCATCATAAGTAGGCATGATGAAAATCCTTAGGCCTCTGGGTACTCGACCTACTTCCAAATACTTATTCAAAGATTCACATTCCCACCATTTGTTTAATTCTTTCTTTTTGAGTCTCTCTAGTTCTTTGAATGTACCATAAATATCGGGATTTTGGCCTGTAGGTTCTCCCCTAGACGTTTGACTCTTTTCTTGTGTAATGACTTTAGCAAATGCTAGTTCCGCTCTCATTCGTCTGTTCTCATATACATTGGTTACTTTATTAGCCATTTCGGTAGTCTCCACTGGGCTAAACACTATTGTAATGTCGCTATGCTTATACCTTCAAATCCACATGAAGTAATGCCCAATGTACGTGATTGTAGTCAAGAAAAACCGGGAAAGTTTATTCCTTAGTACTATCACTGACAAACTATTTCCCGTATGCTCGTTCTTGTAAAAAAACCACAAAGTAGCCCATACTCCAAGTGAAACAATAAATCACGAGTCCTTATTGATTAGCACACTTATACCGATTGTTGGTAACTGTGTGAGCCGTTTGAATTCACAGGCCCGGTTGCTGCGAAAAAATGAATGTCCTGTGTACTTTTAATTCAGCGTAGAAAAATATCCAATTTTCATGCTTATAATAATTGACTACCGTGGATGTTTATTGCTTGCTACTATCACTTTCAAACTGTCTCCAATGTGCTCGTTCTTGAAGGATACAATGTAGCCCTTGCTTGAAGTAAAGCAATAAATCACCAAATCCTTTTTGTTAGGCACACTTTAACCCGCTGTTATTGACTTTGTGAATGGTTTTGGATTTCCGTGTTAAATTGGTTTGAAAAAATAATGAATATCAAGTGTTCTCAAATGCAGGTACACTGTTACCGCTTCACAGTGAACTGCTAGTAATATTGATTTGTCTTTCTTTCCCCAATCGTGCGCCCTGTTTATTAAAGCACAATTGCATCCGATCGTGTATGGGCGCTCGGCTCCGCTTTTCATAGAATTTATCTCAATCGAAATCGAACGCTTACCGTCCTCGGCGTCAGTCTGCTTCGGCGTCCTCCGACTCCGCGCTGACTTTCCTCACCGTGTTCGGTCAGCTATTTCTTTCGTGTTCAATGTTCGTAGCGGGGGCGGAGAGAGCAATGGATAAACACTTCGTTTGGCGCTTCTCTCTCTGCACCTAATCGCCGATGGTGCTTGGACTTAGACGCACGCCACCTCGTCTTGTACTTGAAATACACTTCCTTAAATAAACATTAAGGCTCCAGCACTCCACGAAGGTTAGAAAGGTTTATTATAACCAACAAGGTCTGGTGAGACCGAAACGCGTCAGGGGATTCCTGTTTGTTTGTTTATGATCTCACTAATGTATTAAAAGTTAAGGTATTTTTGGCACAACGACAGAGTGCGGTTTTCTCTTGCTAAAACAGAAAGAGAATCTTGTTTTTTGAAAATATGGTTGTCCTGCCTCAAACCAGCACCACCGGAGAATTAAGTGCGCCGTAACACGCAGATCAGGACATCTTTTCTTTCATATATATATATATATATATATATATATATATATATGTATAGATAGATCTGTATTTTTTTTTTGCCAAAATGGCCCCCAGGAAAACCCTACAACTACTAAAAAAAAAGATTGCCCCCACAGGGGGTCGCCCTGCCCACGGACGACCCCCTGTCAATTTCTTTATTTAAAAAAAAAAATAAAAAATTAGCCCCTGGCCTTGAAATAAAAAAAATATGTCCGGGGGGGTGGTTCCCGAGGGGGGGGCGACCCCCCAAGTGAAATCCCTGGTGTCTAGTGGTGTTTCCGGGCTCTCGATCGCAGCTGTGCTGCGATCGAGGGCCAGGAAACACGTTCAGGAAGGCCTCGTATGAAAGGGGACAGTCTCCCCTTCCATTCGAGGCCTTCCCGAACGCGGGGAAGGCCGTTTGGGGCCATTTTCCCCATCAAAGCATGTACTATACAATAAGAGTTGTGCTTCTAGGTTCTGTCTCAGGTTCTGCCTCAGTTATTGGAGACTAATCACCTGTGCATCATGTAGCTCAGGAGTGTGTTCTGATTGAGTAATAGGGTTCAATTTAAATTGTAGTCACTGAGCAATTTCAACAAGGTGCTGTGCATAAACACTAAGGCCCTCATTCTGACCTTGGCGGTCGGCGGAGAGGCGGCGGTCGGACCGCGAACAGACCGGCGGTATTAAAAATGGCATTCTGACCCTGGCGGGAACCGCCAACACAGCCCGACAACTTAACACTCCGACCGCCACAGCGGTACAAACAAACAGCGCGGCGGTTCCCGCCAACAGCCCGGCGGCAGACAAAGTACCGCCCACCCTATTACGACCCACCAATCTGCCACCTTTTCCGGGGCGGGAGCACCGTCGATAAGAACACGGCGGAAACAGACTACGAACGGGAAAACGCTCACCTCTACGCACTCCACGCGAGATTCCGGCAGTATGGAGCCAGAGTTACAGGTCATCCCCGCACTCCTATTCCTCCTCATATACCAGGAGCACGCCCGGCGGCGCGGAAGAGATCGGTGAGTACTGCACCTACGACACAGGGGAGGGAAAAGATTACCGGCACACACCCACCCACCCACACCCACTACAACACACACATCAATGCATTCCCACAGATCACTGTCACAACCCACAAACCACCCCCCTCCGAAATAATGCAAAGACCAAAAGAAGAGATCATAAACGGGCAGATATATTGAAATATGTACGCCATTAATCCCAAAAAATAAATAAACTATGTACAAAATATATACAGCTACTAAATGTAGTCCAACCACTGTCCGTGGATCACAGGGGTCCTGTGCAAAGGGGCAAGGCCCAGTCCCACGACAAGAACTCCACGGAGAGAACACTGCAGGGGCATCAGAAAGAAAATAGGACAGGCACCTCAGGGGGAAGGGAAGGGGGGGCACCTCAGCCACTTGAGTACACGACGCCAGATCCACGAGGGGACTCCATGACCACTGGCCCATCCTGGGGAGAGCAAAGCCACAGTCCAAACAGTCCATACAGTGGGTGGCCTGCCCACTGGGCCATCCTGGGGAGAGCAAAGCCACAGTCCATACAGTCCATACAGTGGGTGGCCTGCCCACTGGGCCATCCTGGGGAGAGCTAAGCCACAGTCCAAACAGTCCATACAGTGGGTGGCCTGCCCACTGGGCCATCCTGGGGAGAGCAAAGCCACAGTCCAAACAGTCCATACAGTGGGTGGCCTGCCCACTGGGCCATCCTGGGGAGAGCAAAGCCACAGTCCATACAGTCCATACAGTGGGTGGCCTGCCCACTGGGCCATCCTGGGGAGAGCAAAGCCACAGTCCATACAGTGGGTGGCCTGCCCACTGGGCCATCCTGGGGAGAGCAAAGCCACAGTCCAAACAGTCCATACAGTGGGTGGCCTGCCCACTGGGCCATCCTGGGGAGAGCAAAGCCACAGTCCATACAGTCCATACAGTGGGTGGCCTGCCCACTGGGCCATCCTGGGGAGAGCAAAGCCACAGTCCATACAGTCCATACAGTGGGTGGCCTGCCCACTGGGCCATCCTGGGGAGAGCAAAGCCACAGTCCAAACAGTCCATACAGTGGGTGGCCTGCCCACTGGGCCATCCTGGGGAGAGCAAAGCCACAGTCCAAACAGTCCATAACAGACCCCACTGCCACTGGAGGAGGCAAGTTGGCCAGAGGACATCCTGCAGCCCTGCCCGAGATAGATCCTGCCCTGCCACGTCTGCCAAAGGGCCAGCGGTTCTTGCCTTGAAGGGCCCAGTTCAGCGGTTCTTGCCTTGAAGGGCCCAGTTCAGCGGTTCTTGCCTTGCAGGGCCCAGTTCAGCGGTTCTTGAGACGGCGGGCCCAGTTCAGCGGTTCTTGCCTTGAAGGGCCCAGTTCAGCGGTTCTTGCCTTGAAGGGCCCAGTTCAGCGGTTCTTGAGACGGCGGGGCCCAGTTCAGCGGTTCTTGCCTTGAAGGGCCCAGTTCAGCGGTTCTTGCCTTGAAGGGCCCAGTTCAGCGGTTCTTGAGACGGCGGGGCCCAGTTCAGCGGTTCTTGCCTTGAATGGCCCAGTTCAGCGGTTCTTGCCTTGAAGGGCCCAGTTCAGCGGTTCTTGAGACGGCGGGGCCCAGTTCAGCGGTTCTTGCCTTGAAGGGCCCAGTTCAGCGGTTCTTGCCTTGAAGGGCCCAGTTCAGCGGTTCTTGAGACGGCGGGGCCCAGTTCAGCGGTTCTTGCCTTGAAGGGCCCAGTTCAGCGGTTCTTGCCTTGAAGGGCCCAGTTCAGCGGTTCTTGAGACGGCGGGGCCCAGTTCAGCGGTTCTTGCCTTGAAGGGCCCAGTTCAGCGGTTCTTGCCTTGAAGGGCCCAGTTCAGCGGTTCTTGAGACGGCGGGGCCCAGTTCAGCGGTTCTTGCCTTGAAGGGCCCAGTTCAGCGGTTCTTGAGACGGCGGGGCCCAGTTCAGCGGTTCTTGCCTTGAAGGGCCCAGTTCAGCGGTTCTTGCCTTGAAGGGCCCAGTTCAGCGGTTCTTGAGACGGCGGGGCCCAGTTCAGCGGTTCTTGCCTTGAAGGGCCCAGTTCAGCGGTTCTTGCCTTGCAGGGCCCAGTTCAGCGGTTCTTGAGACGGCGGGGCCCAGTTCAGCGGTTCTTGCCTTGAAGGGCCCAGTTCAGCGGTTCTTGAGACGGCGGGGCCCAGTTCAGCGGTTCTTGCCTTGAAGGGCCCAGTTCAGCGGTTCTTGCCTTGAAGGGCCCAGTTCAGCGGTTCTTGAGACGGCGGGGCCCAGTTCAGCGGTTCTTGCCTTGAAGGGCCCAGTTCAGCGGTTCTTGCCTTGAAGGGCCCAGTTCAGCGGTTCTTGCCTTGCAGGGCCCAGTTCAGCGGTTCTTGAGACGGCGGGGCCCAGTTCAGCGGTTATTGCCTTGAAGGGCCCAGTTCAGCGGTTCTTGAGACGGCGGGGCCCAGTTCAGCGGTTCTTGCCTTGAAGGGCCCAGTTCAGCGGTTCTTGCCTTGAAGGGCCCAGTTCAGCGGTTCTTGAGACGGCGGGGCCCAGTTCAGCGGTTCTTGCCTTGAAGGGCCCAGTTCAGCGGTTCTTGCCTTGAAGGGCCCAGTTCAGCGGTTCTTGAGACGGCGGACGGTCTATGGCCAACTGCTAAATGCCTGGTGGTGCCCTCCTGGGCAGCGGGGATGGTGCTCCTTCACTGCCCACCTGGGCTGTGGGTGGTGGGGCCCTCCTGGCCAGCTGGGCTGGGTCCTCCCTGGGCAGCGGCTATGGGGGTGGTGGGCTCTCCCGGGGCAGCTGTGCCGGTTCCTCCCGGGGCAGCGGCTATGGGGGTTGTGGGCTCCTCCTGGGCAGCAGGCCTGCTGCCTGACCTCTCCAACTTGCTGCCCTTGCCCTCCTTAGTCGTGGGCCTGTGGCCCTTTCCTCCCTTTGGAGCTGTGGCTGGTGACTGTCTCTGGGTGGTGTCCGGGGGGGATGTAGAAGGCGGGCTCCTGCGGCGCCCCTTCCGCCTTCTGCTCCTCTTCCCAGGGGGTGGGCTGGCTGTCCCCTTGCTGCTGGGCGAAGATCCAGACATGCGGGCTGGCGGGCTCCAATACCCCTGCACTCTTGTCAAGGGGGCTGCAGGGCTGGTGGTGGCTGAGGTGCTCTTCTTACCCCGACGAGAAGGAGGGGGGGGCTCAGGGTCAGGAAAGAAGTTAGTAGTGGCGAGGAAGAGCTTCTTGGGACAATGGAGAGTGGTAGGTACAGTGGGAATGGGAGTGGAGGGAGAGGATGTGGTTGTAGGTGAGTCACGTTTGCTGTCTTTGGGTGCAGGTGCAGGAGGGATAGGCTGTCGTGAGGTGGATGGCTGTTGGGTGGGTGGGTGGCTGCGTTTGTGTGGTGTGGAAGAGGGGGTGACAGACACAGTGGGAGAGGACACAGGGGACGTGTAAATGGCAGTGGGGGTGGTGACTGCACGTGTGCGGACTGGAGTGGAGGGTGTGCTGGTGATGGAAACACTGGCTGATGGTGAGGTGAATGGAGGTGTGAGTGTAGACGTCACAGGGAGGGAGGAGGGAGACGAGGAGGTGGGGGTCACAGAGGTGGTAGTGACTGTTGGCATGTCTGCATCGGAATGTTGCGTGTGTGAATGTCTGCGTGATCTGTGGTGCTTATGTTTGGATGAGCTTCTCTTGGGTGTTGAGGTGTGTGCAGGCTGGTCTGATGGTGTGGGTGGGACAGGCAGAGGAACAGGAGACTGGGAGGAGGGAGTTAGTAGAGGCAGGCAGGAGACAGGGACAATGGCTGCCGTCAGTGCTGAGGCCAGAGCCTGGAACGATCGCTGATGGGCAGCCTGACCCGAATGAATGCCCTCCAGGTACGCATTGCTGCGATGAACCTCCCTCTCCACCCCCTGGATGGCATTCAAAAGGGTAGTCTGCCCAACAATGAGCGTTCGGAGGAGGTCAATGACCTCCTCACTGAGGGCAGCGGGGGTAACAGGGGCAGGGCCTGAGGTGCCTGGGGCGAAGGAGATGCCCGGCTTCCTGGCAGAGCGGGCACGGGGCGAACGCGGAGGGGCTGCTGGGAGGGCGGAGATGGTGCGCTGGGTGGCGGCTGTACCTGTAATGGCGGGGGGCACGGATGGTGCCACCCCCGCAAGGGAGCCCCCTTCCGAGGACGTGTCCGTGTCGCTGCAGGCTCCAGTCGTCCCCGTCGTGGAGCTCCCCTCGCCCTCCGTCTCACTGGTCCAGTCTGACTCTGTGGCATGGCCCTCCTGGGCCATGTGAGATGCAGCTCCCTCCTGCCCCGATGCCACTTCTCCTCCGCCTGATGATGCTGATGCACACAAGCACAGAAAGACAAACAAAAAGGGGGGGGGAGAGAGAAATAATGGGATATTGATTACATGGATCTCCGGTACAGTTAGCGGACATGACAGACACAGATGCCCCCTGCACTAAGTTGCGCACTTGGGGTCCGCTACGCATTCCGTGGAACATGCCCTACACGCCTAGAGTTGTCAACTGCACCCATGGATGACACGGCCCAGGGATGGCTGTACTGACACACTACTGAGGGTGGTGGCTGGGGACACAGGGGCTTACGGGGGTGCCCAGCCTACAGATATCGCCCTGGCCTAGGGGGACCCACAGCCCTCCTCCCCCACCCAGACACCTCCACTGCGCAACAACAGAGAAGATAATGCTTGGACTCACCCCCTTGTGTCTGCTGTGCTACCCTCACGCGCCCATCCAAATCAGGGTAGGCCACCGCCAGGATCCGGAACATCAGGGGGCTCAGTTGACGGCAGGCACCCCGCCTACGTTGGGAGGCCATCCCCAGCAGAGACTCGGCGGTCTTCTTGGTCCCGCGGCGGATGTCCTCCCACCTCTTGCGGCAGTGGGTGCCCCGTCGATGGTGGACCCCCAGGGCCCGGACTTCCTTGGCGATGGCACGCCAAATCCCGATCTTCTCATGGGCGCGGACCTATGTGACACGTACAGGGAGGGAGAAATACCACGTTCAAGTTACTCAGCATTTTCCTTTCCAGTGGCCCAACGCCCCCCATCCCAGCCAGGCCCCCCGCCAGGCCCAACATGCCCCCCATCCCCGCCAGGCCCCCCGCCAGGCCCCCCGCCATGCCCAACATGCCCCCCATCCCCGCCAGGCCCCCCGCCATGCCCAACATGCCCCCCATCCCCGCCAGGCCCCCCGCCAGGCCCAACATGCCCCCCATCCCCGCCAGGCCCCCCGCCAGGCCCAACATGGCCCCCATCCCCGCCAGGCCCCCCGCCAGGCCCCCCGCCATGCCCAACATGCCCCCCATCCCCGCCAGGCCCCCCGCCAGGCCCCCCGCCATGCCCAACATGCCCCCCATCCCCGCCAGGCCCCCCGCCAGGCCCAACATGCCCCCCATCCCCGCCAGGCCCCCCGCCAGGCCCCCCGCCATGCCCAACATGCCCCCCATCCCCGCCAGGCCCCCCGCCAGGCCCAACATGCCCCCCATCCCCGCCAGGCCCCCAAGCCAGCCAGTGGCCCCAAATCCAGATAGAATTAAACTCACTTGTTGGTCTGGAGGACCGTAGAGTAGCGCATACTGGGGGAGGACCCCATCCACAAGTTTCTCCAACTCCTCTCCAGTGAAGGCAGGGGCCCTTTCCCCAGTCGCAGCAGCCATTGTCCCTTCCAGACCGAGGTCACAGCAACACTTGCAGTATAGGTCCTCTCCTGTGAAAGTTCAAGTCGCAAGTGGATAAGTAGATAGAAAATGGCGGTCACGTCCGCGGCGGTGCGTACCGCGGCGGTGCGTCCCGCCACCGCCGGCGCCCTTCGCCATTGGCTCCTGAAACCCATAGGCTTCAATGTTAACCAATGCGGCTTCGCGCCGCGGTCTTCGGCCGCCGCCCGCCGCGGTGTGCCACGCCAGCGCATTGACCTCACATCCCATTGTCACACTTCACAGGTCAGGCAGCCGCCATTTCCAGGGCCCACATGGCTCAATTTCAACTGCGTCACACAGGCCTAGGCCTTGCATAGCCACTCAGACACGCCATTCACTGCATAGAGAATCGTATACTGTGCTAGCTGTGAGTACGTACCTGTGGGTTGCCTGACTGTGTGCTCCATGTTGTCCTTCCTAGGCACCGTCCGCTGGGTTGGGCGAGGAGACGGATGAATCCTCCCGTGTACCGACCGCTGGTGGACCTGGCGACAATGGAAGAACGCCACATTATCCTGACCTACCGTCTTAACCGTGCCACTATCCATGAACTGTGTGCCCGGCTGGAGCCCGACCTGATGTCCCCCATCCGCCAACCCACAGGGATTCCCCCTCTGGTGCAGGTCCTGTCAGTACTCCATTTCTTGGCAAGTGGGTCATTTCAGACAACCGTGGGAATTGCTTCTGGGATGTCTCAGCCCATGTTTTCAAAGGTGTTATCCAGAGTGTTGTCTGCCCTGATGAAATCCGTGAGGAACTACATCATTTTCCCTGAGGTGGGCGAACTGGCTACAGTGAAGGGTGATTTCTACGCCCTTGGACATATTCCCAACGTAATTGGTGCCATTGATGGGACCCATGTGGCTTTGGTTCCCCCAAGAGACAGGGAGCAGGTGTACAGGAACAGAAAAAGTTACCATTCAATGAACATCCAGGTGGTGTGTTTGGCTGACCAGTACATCTCGCATGTAAATGCCAAATTCCCAGGGTCAGTGCATGACGCCTACATCCTCAGGAATAGCGGCATCCCTTACGTGATGGAACAGCTACAGAGACACCGTGTATGGCTAGTGGGTGACTCTGGGTACCCCAACCTGTCGTGGCTACTGACCCCAGTAAGGAATCCCCGGACCAGGGCAGAGGAACGGTACAATGAGGCCCATGGGCGTACTAGGAGGGTGATCGAACGCACCTTTGGCCTCCTAAAGGCCAGGTTTCGCTGCCTGCATATGACAGGTGGATCCCTAATGTACTCACCTAAGAAGGTGTGTCACATCATCGTGGCCTGCTGCATGCTTCACAACCTGGCTTTGCGCCGCCAGGTGCCTTTCCTGCAGGAGGATGGTCGAGACGGTGGTGTTGTGGCAGCGGTGGAACCTGAGGAGAGTGACGAGGAGGAAGACGACGGGGCTGAAACAGACAACAGGGACAGAATCATTGAACAGTACTTCCAATAGGACACAGGTAACATTTCAAAGATAATTTAGTAAATGTTAACTACTCTGCTGCATCTCTGCTGCCTGTCTATTTGCCCCAGTGTATGATGACTGAGTTTTGGCTTTTCCCTCCCTATTTCAGATCTGGGGTCCCCACTACGAGTCCTGTGCTTCGTTTCCCCATGGACTACAGCTTTGTGGCAGCTGTTTGTTGACTTCACCATGTACAAGGACATATTTGCACTGTCATGTCAATTACAATCTATTGAAATCACAGCCAGACTCCTGATATTTTGGTGCAAAATAGGTGTTTATTGAAGTGCTCAAAATGGGATGGGTGGTTTCAAGTGGGTGGGGGCTATGGTGAAGGAATGTCCATGGCAGAGTCCAGAGTAACAGTCACACAGGTGCATTGTCCAGAGGCCTGTGGAGAGATGGAGCATGGGCAGTTCGAGGATGGACAGGGTGACAATGTGGGACAGTGGGATGACATCAGGTGGTATCCATTGCTGGCGGGGGTCTTGACATCCTACTCTGTCTTGCGAGATCTCAGGGCCCTCTTGCGGGGTGGTTCTTCTCCTGCAGGAGGTGGGGGTCTGGTGGGCTGCTGCTGTGCGGGGGCCTCCTGTCCACTAGCGCCGGCGGAGGTGGATGGCTGTTCTTGGTCCCGGCTAGTGGCAGGGGCCCTTGGGTGTTGTTCAGTGTCCGCCCTGCTGTTTACGAGGTCCTGCAGCAGCCCTACCATGGTAACCAGGGTGGTGTTGATGGCTCGGATGTCCTCCCTGTACCCCCGATAGTGTTCCTCCTGCAGCACCTGGATCTCCTGGAACCGGGCCAGTACCGTCGCCATCGTCTCCTGGGAGCGGTTGTATGCTCCCATGATGGTGGTGAGGACCTCGTGGAGAGTGGGTTCCCTGGGCCTCTCCTCCCCCCCCTGTCGCACAGCTGCCCGCCGAGTTGCCCTGTTTCCCTGGGCCTCTGCCCCCTGGCCGGTGTGCCCACTACCACTGCCCCCAGGTCCCTGTTGTTGTTGGGGTGGTGGGTTATCCTGGGTGCCCTGTAGTGGTAGACACACCGCAGATTGACGCGCCCTGGAGACAGAGGCATGGGCCCGCTGGGTGGGAGCTGTGCTGGTGTTCCCAGAGGGGTTAGGGTCTATAGTGGCCTGTGCCTGTGTGAGGGGAACCGACTGTCCAGAGGTCCCCGATGGTCCGGGCTGGTCATCGGTGTCCAGATCGACAGAGCTGCTGTCATCGCTGACGGCCTCTTGGGTGGGGGGTGTGGATAATTCTGGCCCCTCCGCCGCGGTGTGTTGACGGTCGGGTCCTGCAGGGGTATAGAGGTATGGTTATAGTTTCAATGTGTGGCATATGGGTGTATCTGTGGGTTCTCGTGTCCCCAAGTGCTGGCATTCGTGTGTGGGGGCTTTGGTGAGGGTGGCTTGTGGGGGGGATGTGTATATGCATTGGGCATGCTTTGGTGATGGGTGTCCATGCTTAGTGGACGCATGCAGGCCTAGGTTTTGGGATGAGTGGGTTGTGATGGTGAGACATTGGCGGGGAATAGGTGTGGTGGGGGTGGGGGTGAGGATGGTGTTGGGGGTGAGGATGGTGGTGGGGGTGAGGATGGTGGTGGGGGTGAGGGTGGGGGTGAGGATGGGGTTCGAGGATGGGGGTGAGGGTTGGGGTCTGATTTGGCATGCAGGTGGGGGGGAAGCAGTATTGAAGCTTCAACTTACCAGTATCCATTCCTCCGCCGACTCCTGCGAGGCCGTCAGGATGCAGGATGTTCAAGACTTCCTCCTCCCATGATGTGAATTGTGGGGGTTGAGGTGGGGGTCCTCCGCCAGTCTTCTGCACGGCGATGTTGTGCCTGGATACCATGGAACGCACCTTCCCCCGTAGGTCGTTCCATCGCTTCCTGATGTCTTCCCGATTTCTGGGGTGCTGTCCCACTGCGTTCACCCTGTCGACAATCCTCTGCCATAGCTCCGTCCTCCGGGCAATGCTGGTGTATTGTATCTGTGTGCCGAACAGCTGGGGCTCTACACGAACGATTTCCTCCACCATAACCCTGAGTTCTTCGTCTGTGAAGCGGGGTTGTCTTTGGGGTGCCATGGGGTGGTGTGTATGATGTGTGGGGTGGAGTATGTGTATTTAAGTGAGTTGAGTGTGGTGGTGTGTGTTGTTTTGTGTGTGGATAGTGTGTGGGTGATGGTGTTGAGTGGCTGTGGCTGTTATGTTTTGGATGCTGGTGTCTCGCTCTTGCCTTCTTTACGATTTTGTAAGCGTAGGGGTTTGTGGGTGATGTGGGTGGGTGTTTTATATTGTATTGTGTGTGTGGGAGTGGTGTGTGTATGTGTATCAGGTGTGTGGGATTCAAATCGTCCAATGTGGGTGAGTTTTGTTCGTTGGTGTGTATTATGACCGCGCAGGTGTGTCCCGCCAATGGAATACCGCGTTTGAATGACCGCCGCGTGGATTCGTGGGTCGTAATGGGATGGGCGTATTTCTGTTGGCGTGGCGGTGGAGGTTTGGTCACCTCCACCTTTCCGCCGACCGCTGGTCTGGCGGTCTGTTGTGGCGGTCGGATTTTCGGAGGTTTGCCTTCTGCGGGTCAGAATGACCGTGGCGGGTTTCCGCGACCGCGGCGGGATTATGGAGGATTTCTGACCGGCGGTAGGCGCCTTTTACCGCCGAGGTCAGAATGACCACCTAAGACAGTACAACCAAACCTTATTTGTGAAATAATTGGGTGATAACATAGGCAACATTTGGCAGCCACCGACATGAGAAAACAGGTGGGAGAATTTTAAGATGAATTCAGGAAAAAATAAGCAATGTTATGGAGTGAACAGATGATTTATTTCTATTTTCGTTTTATTTTACTTGTTATTTTTAAACTGCATTTGTGCCTTACGTTGAGCTACTGTTGAGTGCCCCAAGGCACTGTGAGCAAAATGTCACTTTGACCGGTAGTTGTGAGTTCCTTGTAGCTTGGTTGATCCCTGATCTATGAGGAGGGTGAGTCGCTAGCTAAGGGAACATATGTGTTTACAAAGCC
Organism: Pleurodeles waltl; assembly: GCF_031143425.1. Classification (NCBI taxonomy): domain Eukaryota; kingdom Metazoa; phylum Chordata; class Amphibia; order Caudata; family Salamandridae; genus Pleurodeles; species Pleurodeles waltl. Next base: position 340,929,999 of record NC_090446.1, read on the forward strand.
AGGAGAAACACAAGTATGTTCTTTCACAGCTATTGTAGGAGAAATGAGAGATTTCAGATGGAAGAGCATTTTGTTTGGTGTATTCTACCCTAAATCCTAGGTACTTACTTGGCCAAATAACAAGTAGGCTTTGGGCTTTTGGCCTGAAGCACCAAATTGATGGCAGGAAGTGAACATCTTCAGTAGGCATGCAGACCTAATGCCATTTAGTACTTTGTGAATGTGTCGAGTGTCTTGAACTTGGTTCTTGATCAAACCCGGAAGAAATGTAGGGCGGTTAAGAAAGGCGGGTTATGTTTTGAGTGTTTTATCCCATGAATGGCATGTGATTATGATTATTGGCCCACTTTAAGTGTGCTTAACAACTTGGCAAGAGAAATTTGTGTAGTGTGTCTTTCTCTAAGTGAGGCAATATATTATTCCAGTGAAAAAATGCTATTTTGCATGTGATAGTCAGTAACTAGAGCACTACTCAAGATAATTCTAGATTATTAAAAAAATTAACCATATTGGTAATAAGCTTGGGCCGAGGCTGAAGGTCACCTCCATAATGAACACTTTCATCATTGGTAGTCATTTAGTGACTAAACGTGTATTTCTGATTGATTGCTAATGCTGCAGGGGTTAATGGCTCATTATCTACTTCTCTTATTTGGCAACAGCAAGGCAGAAGTTGATATGGTGAGTTCATGCCGACTTTAGGAAAAAACCTTATTTGTGCTAGAAAATTGATCAGTGGTCCCAAGCAAGCTTTCAACATAATTGAAGAAGTGAATGAGTGTATTTAGGACCTCAATACATTTTTAAATATACCAAGTGATATTAGCTCCAAACCAAAGACCACCTTTAAATATGGAAGATGAAAATATAGGAGATTTGCATAAACATGTTCTATTTAATAGTTTAGATCTTAAAAATATGAAGGTTGACACCATTCCTTAACTTTCAGCCCTATGGTGTTTGTAAATTGGATCACATAGAAGAAAATTACAACAGTGGATAATATACTTACAGACAACCACAGGAGTGCGAATATTAAATTGGTGATAGATTTACACAGGAGAGTGCAAACTCACACTGCACCAAATTGGGAGCATCAGCATTCATAGCTAAAAGTTGCAGAACATTACATCCAGACTGTGACTGTGCAGACTTATATGAACATGTTGCAGAACTGTGAAATGGAGAATGACATTGACCACAATGTTATGCGAGAGGAAAAGCATGACCTAAGCCCCGTTTTGAAGAGAGAGACTGAACTAAGAACCTTTAGTTGAAGGTAATCACTTCAAAACTCTCTATCATTAATTCCATCTCCATCACCATAAAAGACCGGAACTACTGGATCCGCCCACCTTAGCTTCATGACCAGCACGCTCATGACAAACGATTAGCAGTTTGCCACCTGTTTCAGCACCACAGTTCCAAAAACATCTCCGGACTCTTCACCGCCACAAAGAGCTCCTACTCTGCTTTGTGCTATCCATGCAGAAGAACATGCTAAAGGTGAAGAAGGGGCAGGCCACCTGGAATAGTACATCAGACTGTACTATAATTGGTGCGGATGTGCTAGGAAAAAGGTCACCATACAAGGGTATCTTCAAACTGTTCATGAGTAAGATAAATAATCCAGAAAACTCCATTGAATGAGAAGGATACAAACTGGTGGTCATACATTGCCCATAGTTCCCAAATGCTTGACTTTATTAAAGAGGCTGAACCATGGGGGGCAATGGTTGCACAGGGAGACTCGAGAACTTCAGAAGTGGATCCATTTGGCATGGCAATCTCTCTTGCTAAAGAGCACAAAACAGTAAAAAGCCCAGGCCAGACTTAAAGCATGAAAATCTGCACCACTGCCTTTATGTGGTTTTGCACCACTGCCTTTATGTGGTCCAGATTCTATTGATTCATGAAAGAAGAACAGAAGGGTCACTTGGCATGGAAGCTGCTACTTGCAGAAACAGCAGCAGGGAGATGAAGCAAGCAGGAAAACACGTTAATGGGCAAAGTCAGCAAGATTACAAAACCCAGAGGACTGGTCATCTGTCTTTCGTAATATCTTTGATAGATGTGGATGGAACTGGTCCCTTTCCCCTTGGATGATATCAACAGAGGGAGAGTGTTTAGGTAAATCTCCTCTCTTCACATATGAATTTCAAACTATCGGAAGAAAGGAGCAGATCTATATATCAGCCATGTACTTGAGCTGCTTCGACTGTCCAACCCTGCCTATTTCCAGTTCTTAATTTGCAAGCCTGCTACTGGCATTGATGAATGCAATGGTTTCTCAAATCTCAAAGCTGCCTAGTCTTGATTCTGTCCCAGGCATCTCTTTGTGGCTAACCTAAGCTCCCAGGGGTAGATTTACTAATATGGCACAATATAATGCAGAAAGAAAATATACTGTGCTGTGCTGCATCAAAAGAAGTGTTCAGGAATGCTCCATATCTAAGACAATATGTTGCATTCCTGCTCTCCCTAAGCTCTGGTGCACTTGTAGCTGCCGAGCACAAATGCAGGCACCACTGCACTATGATGCAAAGGTGCTTATGTTACAGCCAGGATTGTATTTGTGCGGGAAGGGAGACCTTCTTGCACACAAAAAACACTCTGAGGCTTTTTTCTTCTTTTTATGTGTACTGCTTCTGCACATGGAAATGGTATAATGGAAAAAGCAAGGAGAAACAACCAAATTACTTCTCTTTGCACTGCGTTGGAAAGTGGGCTATTGGTAAGGGCAGGTAGGTATCTACACTTAGCAATAGGCCACAAACCCCCAAAACGTCCAGTCAAGTTCTCAGTAAATTATTCCTTGCTCAACCCTTGGTAATTTAGGCTTAACTTAACACATAATAAAAATCTGACACCAATTTATAAATCTAGGAAATATTTGTTTCTATAGAATGAAACCAAAGCAACAAAAATCCAATGTAGGGAACTCGAGATATAAATTTTTAAAGTTTAAATGTTAAAAAACGCTTTCTAGTGCCGAAAACCAAAAGCGCCTGCTGGGGACATCTGGTCGTGCTTGATCAGGGCTAAGTTGAAATGTGAGGCCGACTGTGAAGGAGCCCTGCTTGGATACACTTTGCGGGATGCCTCATCAAAGATTTACCTTCAAACTTAAAAACTTTTCTGGAGCTTTTCTCCCTCGACTTTGTGTGGTCCTCCTCAGCAAGCCTATTTCGATGCAATGTCATTGGATTACCTTTCTGTGAGCCCCTAGTCAAATCCTAGAAGCCTGGAGCTTTCAGAAGGGCAAACCTGAAATCCAGGCCTGGTCACAGTTGAAGGTAACTGGCTTGGCTCACAACAACGAGTCGGTCCACTCATGGAGCTTTTTTGGGTCCTTGGAGTGCCACAACTTGATACAAGGTCCCAGAAGATCTGAGTTGCTCCTTGGGAGTTGAGACTACAGTTCCCGGAATGCTCCTGGTCACAATTCTCAAATAGCCTTGAATGCTGATCAGCTGGGCTCTTCTTGCAGCCCTTGATGCAGGTGACTCAGCTTAGCTCCTCTGAACATGTAGCTAAAAAGGAGTACACACCAGGAGTTCCAGAAACAAGACAAAGTCCTTTTCTTGGTGAAGCCCAGAGTGTTTAACTGGTGCAGTCCTTGTGGGTGCAGTCCTTCAGGTGCAGACCAGGGGTTCAGCAGGGTAGTCCTTGTTCTTCAGTATCTTCTTCTTGCAGGGATCTGAATTGTTCAGCAGCTCTGTCATATTTATTCTTGCTCCTGGGTTGGTAAGCAGGGGGCAGTGCTGACCAATGAGATGCAGGGTGGCACCCTCTGGGATGACCTCTTCCTGTGAAGTGTGGCAAAAATCAATCCCAGAAAGCAACATTCTTTAAAAATCCAACATGGAGAATATCTCTCCTTGAAGGTTACATCTGGCTGATCCCACCCACTGGTGTGGCTACTTTTCCCTAACACACCCCTTCCAACCCCTCTCCTAATCTAATTATTGCGGTCCTATCTGGCAAGCAGGAAAATGCGGGAGGTTCAGCTTCTGTCCCAGGTGGCTTTGCATCCTTTGAAAACCATTTTGGCAACTCCACACCCATCCTGCTCTGCCATCTGCTACAGCAGTTCTCCTCCCACTGATGCTTCCTTTGTTTCAGCCCAGGCCACTTCACAGCTCATTACAGAGACTCAGTTAGGAAAGGGCCCTGCTGGGATGATTTTGGTAACTTTCAGAAAGAGTTCTAAAACTCGTTCTCTGTACCAGTTATAATAAACCAAACCTTGGCAAGTTGTTGGATTTATTCTAATTTTTAATTTGATACCCGTCTTGACAGATTTAGCTCTTTTCTAGTGGAAATGAGACTTTATTCATTTTAAATAAAGCCTCCTAATGCTAGCCTATGGAAATAATGCACTACAATGGGCAAAAACAAATGTGACTGTTTTACCCTCACCAGGGCTTATAAAACATATTTTATAAAGTCCAGGCTGATATTAACAATGCTCCCAATTTAGGTACCTAGGGGTGAAGTATATTTAGAAAATAAGGTAGTTTGAGACTTTGGAAGTACTTTTAATTCCAAAGTCAAATTTGGGGTTAACTTTAATGTAAACGCAGCTATCATGGCAGGCGTGTTTCCACAATGCCACCAAAGACCACAACAGGGCACCCAGAGATGCCCTAATTACACTGTGGTCCCCAAACCTACATGCCCTACCATGTACTAGGGACATATAGGTAGGTTGTAAGAGACAAATTTAATTATGCCCAATTTGCAAATATCATTTTACACAGATCACTGGCTCTGCAACTGGTTAGCAGTGCCCAGGGCGCGGTCAGCGACAGTAACTACTTTATCAGTCAAACCGTTTGGGGGTGATCACGGCCACAAAGATGACTTTCTCACACACCGCCCCTGGGAAGGTGTATAACTCTGATCCATTCCCAGGTTTATTAATGATAGTAAATCTGAGAATGTGCTGAAAACCATGAGTGGATGCATGGGAACAGCAACTCTCCACCAATGGAGCACCTGCCCAGCGCGGAGTAACGCAAGGCAGGAACTTGTGCTGCTTTGCTTTACTCTAGATTTACTATGCCATTCAAAGCAATGCAAGGTTGCTCTCCACGTCATAGTCTTTCTTAAGGGTTTTCCCTGGGTCCAAGAAGGATGATGAAAAAAGTTCCAGTCCCAAAAATGAGTGCCAGTGCCTACCTCCTGAAACCACCTGTGCATATTGAGCATACATCCTCTCTCACAGTTGATAAGTGGCAGGGGGTGTTTGGAGTGTAATCAGTAAAACAAGGCATGGTATATGGGACATGACAAGATGTCATTGAGCAGCCTAATGGCAGTTTTAAGCCGGCAAGTGTAACAAACGTCTTAAAGTAATCATATCACCCAAGAGATTTAAAACCTAAACAAGTGTTCCCAAGAGATTGCAAGTAATAGGTTTTAAATGGGGATTTTTATTTTTTCATGGGAGTTCCTTTTCGATAATGGCAAATCTTTGAACTAAGACAAAGTAGTTAGGAGTATATTTACTAAAACTTCACGCAACTCAGGGCAATATGCAAAGATGCTGGACTGCAGTGTATTGCATTTAAGAGAGCTGAACAGCGCCATATGTACTAAAATATGATGCTATTAAGTTCTCTACCTATGCTGGTGCACTTGACGTTAGTTGCCTTGCACCAACGCAGGCCTCCTTGCACCATGGAAGAAGAACATGAGGGTCACTTGGCATGGAAACTGATACCTGCAGAAACAACACATACCTTATGCCGGGATTGCTTTTGTACAGGAGGGCATTTCCTATTTCTATGTGTGATGTAAAATGCATCATACACAGAAATAGGAACTTGCAAGGAGGAATAAACATCTTTCTCTTCGTTTTGCCATGGTCGGGTTGGCGTTCCATTTTGGCACAATCCAGGTTACCTATTTCACTAAATCTTTGATTGCATCAAATTCAATGCATGGATGCCACTACCATGAAATGTAATGTAATGCAGCCCATTTTTGTTTGGCTTTGTAAATCTTTTTGAAGCCTTTCCATTGTCCTTATGTCACTGTGCGTGATGCAAAGACAATGCAAAAGCTGAGGAAATCAATGCCTTAGCATGTATTTGGAGACTGGGCTTTGTTCCGTGGCCTCGTGCCTCTTCGCTTTTCTCATTGAAAGCAGGTAATGCGATGGTTCAAATGATATATATAGCACTATTACTACAGTTTTGACAAACGTAGAATATGCAGCTTAGGTTGCAGAAGACGAACAACACTTTGAAAACACCTTAAATATGTAGACATGCACAAACAAAATGAAACAATAGGAATAACAGAAACTGAAAAATATAGTATCACATAAATAAAACTAAATGAAAGTCAGATTGTAATAATCGTCATTCACGATACACAAATATATGATTGGCCAATTAGTATAACATTTATGAGTATGGGAAGTAGTTCTACAGGAGTACTCTTTTACATACTCTTGCATGCCTTTCTAAATTAGCACCGAACCGTTCAACTCCATGCTGGTAAAATTTGAAAGGGGGCACAATCTCTTCTTTTTGCAGTAATTGTATATGATTGTTTCATGAATATTGATCATCACATTTTTGATGTTTTGGGCCAATTCACAAAGGCATGAAAGAGTATACAAAAGAGTACTACAGGAGTACTAGTTTACATACTCCAAAATAGTTTTATTATTAGGACCCAAAATGTTGGCAGCCACTAGAAGACAGAGACAGCTCTCTTATTCATAATGTTTGATAATCATAATGATTGATATCCATTTTCTAAATATGTATATTTATAATTATTTTTGCAATACTGTACTCATTTATATTAATTAAAATAAATTAATATGTAAGATTTATTTAATATCAGGTAATTTATTCTTAAATAAATAATTTAAAATTACTTCAGCATTAGATTTAAATAATTACATTTGTGTACTTATTAAGTAATTTTATTTCAATTTCAAGTTATTTACTGTGCAAAATGAATAAATGAAAAGTAATTTAGATTTATGGACATTGTGTAGGGTAGTGAGTCCGTTTTAGGGTTTAGGGGTGAGTATTGTATAGGGGTAGAAAGGAGGTTTTAAGCTACAGTGATATGTAGTAGGTAATAGGGGGCTTAAAGGTTGAAGGGTTGTGTTGAGGTTAGGTATGGTAGAGGGATTTTACCAATGGGTAGCACATAGAGTTTCTATGTGTTTTTTAGGTTCGTGGAACGACTTTAAGATTGTAAAGAGTTTTAGGGTTCAGATATGAGTAGTGCATGAGATAGCAAGTGTATTTTCGGGCTAAGCAATGGGTATTACTAAGGTGCTGAAAGAAGTTTTAGGGTCCAGGGATTGGTTGAGTTTACGGTAGTAAGGAGTTTTTAGGCATCAGGAATGGATACTCTTATAGGTAGATATACATTTTTAGGCCTTAGGGATGGGCTGAGTTTAGGTGTATCAAGGAGATTTTAGGGTTCATGAACAGGTATTCTATGAGGGTAGTAAGGACATTTTAGAACATGGAATGGGTTGAGTTTAGGAGTAGTAAGGAGGGTTTGGGGTTCATGAATGGTTAGCGTACAGGAATAGTGAGACGAATAAAATGCATAGGTATTGGAATTCGAAAATTAATATAAATGGATTAAAAAAGTAAGTGTTAATATTTTAAAAAGTTAAAATAAAATCCTGAATTTAAATATGATTTTAAGGACCAAACCCCAAAAAACAAAGGCCACAGGGATGATATAGTTAGGAGATTCAATGAATAAAAACCTTAGAAATTCACTAAAACCAAAGGTCACAGGGACTTTATAGTTAGGGTCAGATTCCATAGAAATTCAGCAGCTATAGTTATACTTATCTCAATAAACTATAACTCATGCAACAAGGTAGCCACAACTCAGGCCCCCGCCAGGCACATTTCTATCATCAATTATTTAATTGCAAATGTTGCAGTGATGTGATCAACAATCACATAGAAGATGTCATGACTGATGTAATATGCGGGGTAATTAGGAGTGCTTGGTGAGGGTGTGGTTTGGAACCCCCTTATTCTCTGCTCCCGCTTCACGGACCACCCCAAAACTTTCCAGGAAGGAGCTGAGAAAGATAAGAGATTAGACTTTTTTTTAAAGCTTTGTGAAGATTCATCAAACGTAAATGGCTCCAAAGTTGATAAAACCTCCACTGGGTTAACTTAACTTGTACATACATGCCTAATTTGTATGCATAACATAAATACTAGAAAGGGGTTAAAAGTAATGATTACCTACTTACCTGCAAAGTAAATGATTGCAGATGTAAAGGCATAGTATGTAAAGCCACTCCCGATGTCATGGTGTGTGACAAAGATGTAAAAACAGATGTAATTGACTAAAAAATAACAACTGGGATGGACCACTAGTATTGCCATTACGTTTCTAAAGATGCCCACTCTATGCAAAAGGGTGTGCTACTATTATGCAAGGCATAAACAGAATATTACAATGTATGTCCACAATATGTCTAGATTAGGACACTATTATGCAAGAGATATCTAGAATGCCACAAAGAAAGCCAACCATATGGTAAAGATGGCCCTCTATTACACCAAGGGAAAGTAAGAACTTCATCAATCTTGCCAACATGTCAGACATTGCACCATTAGGCCAGGGTGAGCCCTTCATTTCTATTTACTGCACCCCTAAATCCTCACACATATGCCCACTAGTGTAGCTTCTGATATGAAGTATCGGTGCCTAATTGCCAAGCCCCATCAAGGTATATGACATGCCACAGTCTTCGAGACTTGTAATAGTTAATTGTTGTGTTGTGCCCATATGATCACAGCACTTTTGTGAATGCCACCTAAATGTGATTAGCCCACCTAAATCCAACCACGTTGTCTTCCCAATACAAACGTGCACTGTAAGTCATCCAGTGAGACCCTTTCCTTACCACTAACGGTCATGCTGTACGTATGGTGAGCGAACTGGTGAGGAAGAGCTCACCTGGTTACGCATTGGCCTACCACCTGCAGCGGGACAACCACTCTAGGCCACCACGGAGAGAAAGGTTCTGGACAGTTATCTGCCCTGGATGGTGGGTTTCTTCCTGTGGTATCACTGCCAGCTTCTTGCTTTCTAGGTGTGTTGCTTCAAAATCCATTCTTTGTTCTTTGAATTCATGCTCATTTTAGGTCGCTTACAGAAACCAGTTTTCTCAGCACAGGCTCTTGGTGCAGTGCACAGCTCGTCTATGTGGTACTCCCTTCCCCTTAACAATCTGCCGCAATTTTATGTCAAGTAATCAAGGTGTTTTTTTAACTTTCTATTAAGTCTCTTGTTAGCTTTCCATAAACTTTCATTTCTAGTGAGCTGAGAAAAAGAACGAAAAAGACTTTAAGCTTTCTTGTTATGTTATTTTACTGATGGAAGAACTGCAACAAATGTAAGTATTTTTTCAAGAAATGTTTCCATTCATATATAATGGAACAGCGGTTATTATATCTATACAGCTCAATTTATTATATTTTGTATTTTTATTTAATGTTTTTGCCTGATTTATTTGGTTTTACTGAACCAAAGATGTTATGTATTTCCTGTGAAAAACCGTTGTCTTGAGAATTTGTGAAAATAGCCAATTGTGCTCTGCCTACTTTGGAAATTAGGTGAGGATGACACCAAGGAAGCATTAATTTCATGTGTGTGCTGGATTGTGCCTGCAGTTTATATTTGATGACAAGGACAGAACCTCGCATGTATTTAAAATACAGCACACCATGGCGCAGGGTAGGGGCAATAGCATCAACATTTTTTATGCTATTGATGTACTGTGCAGGATTAGTGCCAAAATGTCGCTAATCCTGCAGATTGCTTAAGTGCCCATTGTAAACAATGGTATGCCCCATTTAACGCCTGCTCTGTGCAGGTGTTAAAAATAGCTGGCAAAAGTGGGGCAGTGGAATCTCTTATATTCCACTGCACCATTTTTGCGGTCCCTCTAATGGTGGAACACCCCCATTGCATACATTATGTCTGGCGTAGGCATTATGTGGCGCAAGGGTCTACCAAGTGGCGCAATGCATGCATTGAGCCATTTTGTAAATATGGCTTGACAAATTAGGCCTCATTGGGCCACATTAGCATCATAAAAAATTATGCTAATGTTATGCAAGGTGGTGCTATGCCCTCTTTAATCTGGGCTTTGAAGCAGCAAGGAGTTGGTTCCGCATAGCCCTTAGTGTTAGGGCATTGTTTAAGGAGCTCTAGAACATTTGCATGTTGGGAGCACCTTTAAATACAAAGGTGTTGTTTAGGACCAATAACGTCTGGTATTGACCATCTGTTAAACATTCCAATGTTCATCTTTCTGTTTTTCCCGGTTACATTTTGAACATTCTTTCCTCAGTGGCTGGAATGCTCTAATTGCATATAAGCCTTACACTTTGGGACAAATGGTGCATTAAAGACCATTTTCTCATTGTGAGCCAAGGCCACATATGGTAGAGTACCTTTAAAGTAATTTCCAGCTTTTGGGAGAGATTACTATGCATTGCATAATGTGGAGTACAGCCAGGAAGAGGGGTAGTGACCTAGGCAAGGTGTGGTTGTCTCTCAAAACGTCTTTGCTGACCCAGCAACGAGGACAAACCGTGACACAAAGGTCAAACTAATACCATCAGGCAACCTCAGATACATCCACTGCTTAAAGTTCGCTGACAGTGTAGAGATCCTGCCTCACATGCAACTCCTCCTAATGCCATAGCCATTACAAGTAAAACCAGTATCCATTCCTTCAAAGGATGATGCTGACAGACTACCTGACATGCATTGAAGGTCATCTTCAATTGCAAGTAAATGTTACAAAAACATATTGCAGCATCTTGAACGCAAGAATCCTCATGGTTCTGGGTGCACTCTGAACAGGAAGCATGTAATGTATGTGGAAGAGTTAAGGTCCGGTAAACAGAAAGCATAATGTAATGCACAATGTGTGTTGGTGTATGCTGAGGAATAAGTTAATGTTTGATCACAGCACCCGTGTGGAGTAACTCATCTGCATGCTCCAGGGCTAGGGAGGACGCTACAGCTGGAGATGAGTAGGGGCTATGTGCCAGGAAAGACAAGACTGCTCTGTCTGAGAAATTGCAACAATACAGCAAACTGGTTCTGCGTGCCACGTGTTCCCAGAATCATTATCGGATGGTCTGCAACTGGCACAAGTGGAGTCAAAGCCCTGCTTCAGCCCACACTCAGCAGCAGAAGAGGTTGAAGGCTCTTAAGAGGAGGCATTCAAAACTCCCGCCAAAACTGCAAATGAGGTGGTGGACAGAGACACTGTACTGTGCATCAAATACAGAGTGATTATTCAGACGGAGACAAATAACAATCACATCAGAAAGATATGGAAAACAGAAAACTTATTAACCACTGAGGGAGTTTTAAGGACATGTCAGTGCATACTGCAGCAGCAGCCTCTGTTTTCAGGAGTTGTCAGTGCCACCCTGCACAGCGGTTGCTCTCTGAACAGCACATGCTCTCAATGGCGGGAGAAGGGAGTGAGAAATACAATGCAGATATGTTTCTGAAGTCACCACAGCCTTTTGACACTTCTAAGAAGCAAATCATTGATGCCAGGTGGGGTGTTGTGATCAATCATTCAATTACTTTACAGATGCATTAGAGGAAGAAGATGACAATAAGGTCATCAAAAATGTGAAAAATCTTGCAGAGGGAAAGAAGTGCTAAAGAAAATCTCACTGGCTGGTGCAAAATTGTACCACCCAAAAGGTTAAAGAAATATTAGAGACTAAGGCCCGTATTTATACTTTTTTTAGCGCCGCATTTGCGCCGCTTTTTGACGCGAAACGGCGCAAACCTACAAAATACAATGGCATTTTGCAAGTTTGCGCCGTTTTTGCGTCAAAAAACGACGCAAATGCGGCGCAAAAAAAGTATAAATACGGGCCCAAGTTCAATCAAATGCCAGATGTCAACTTGGTATTTCTTCAACCAAGTGTGACAACAGGTTGGTGAAACTATGGATGACTTGATCCACTCATTGAACATTGCAAGTTCCGCAACTTCATTGACAAAGAAGTTATGCGCCTCAGAATCATTGCTGGCTGCCTTTCAGATTTCTTTAGAAGGCACATGCTAAGAGAAACACACAGCCTAGAGACAATGCTGATGACTGCTAGAGCTGAAGTACAAGCAGATCAACAAGCTGCTGACATGGAAGCAGGAACAGTACACCATAAATCGTCACTGACTGTGAAAAGCAAGCTCAAGCATAAGCAAGACACACAAAGGTCAACGTCTTCAAAGAAAACAAAACTATGCTTCCAATGTGGATTTTAATTTCTCTGTGCAGGTAAATATCCAGCTGTAGACAAGTTTGTAAAGGGTGTGGAAAAGAATCATTTCATAACTGTGTGCCAAGCCAAAGAAATCTCAAGTGCATCATGATGGCAAGAGAAAATAGGCACAAGAACGTTCCAGAAGCATTGCACCTAAAACTGAAAAGCAACATTAGCTACGACAAGTACAAACCTGTCAAAATCAATCATCATCATCATCAAGCTCATCGTACAAAGGTTTGTCCTTGTCACTATCAAGTACCAGTGAAGAAGATGAATGTGCACTGATGATATCAACCAAAAGACGGCATGCACATGTGGGTTTAGGGACCTGTAAAGAAGATTGTAGTGCAAAGAAAGTTTACCAAACAGAGTGACAAACATCATTTGGACACTGTCCCAAACCAGGTTGAAAGGGAACAGTCATCCAAAAACTTTCATCATAGATATTGGTGCATCAATTAACATCATGCCAGTAAAAAATGTTACATCCTATCCCCTGTACCTCAACTCTCTCCATTGGTCACAATGATGTAATACTTGGGCTGCTTCTGAGACATTTCAAAGCCAATGGTCATTCTTAGCAATGATGTGATGCAAAAAAGATATCAGTGAGAGCCACCATTCATGTTTTACATGGGACTTCAGTGAGTGCCTGTTTACTCATGTTTGCCACTGATGAAGGCATGAGGCTGATCTCCCTCAACTACAACCTCTGTGTTCAGTCAGAGATTACTGTTCCATGGCCTGAGAAAACTCAAGAAAATGAATATACGCTTTCATATCAATAAAGATATTCACCCTGATGTGGAGCGACACCGCAGAGTTGCTTTTTATCTACAAGAAGCGGTAGAGAAAGCATTAGGAGAACTCTTAAAACATATCATTGAACCTTCCACAGGGAGCACACCATGGGTTTCACCCATAGTGGTAGTACAAAAAAAGGTCAGTAGTGGAGCTGTGCACATTTGTGTTGATATGCGCCTGTCAATCAAAGCCATAGAGCGGGTGAGACATCCTGGTCCACACATAGCGGACAGGATCATGCAATTGAATGGAGCCAAAAAGTTTCCCCATCTTGACCTGAATTAATGATACCATCAACTCAAGCTGGAGGAGAATTGCAGGTACATCATTACCTTTTCAACTCATGTTGGTTTGTTCAGATATAAGAAACCGAGTTTTGGTGTATTTGGGTTGCTGAGATATTTCACGTTGTTATTCACCGAGTGATCCAACTTGTTTCACGATTTCAGTTACAGTGATGACATACTGGATTTTGGAAGAACACAAAAGGAACATGACACAGTCCTTACCCAAGCGTGCCAGCTGCTCATTGTTGCAGGTCTCATTCTGAATGCCCCAAACTGTGAGTTTCACAAAACCAAACTCAATTTTTTTGGGCACATATTCTCTGAGAGGGGAATGCCTACATAGCCAGACAAAGTGCAAGCATTATCATCCACTTGCCCCTCCCAATATGTCACCATACTCTTTTTTATGGTTAGCCAGTTATTGCTGAAGATACAACCATAAATTTGCAACAGTGAGTGCCTCATTGAGAGACTTAAAAAAGTGAAATGTAGCATTCCAGTGGTCTCCGGAATACGACTAGAGTTTCAAAGGCATTTAACATTTAATTGAGAATGCAAAGGAAATGACCTACTTTGACCCCAGGTTTATACTGAAATAACAGTTGATGTAAGCTGTGTAGGGCTAGGGGCGATCCTTGCTCAACACAATGGCCTTCCAGATGCTCCGTGACACATCGTGGCCTATGCCAGTCGGAGCCTGTCAGATACATAACATGCGTACTCTCAGTCAGAGAAGGATAGCCTGGCTGTGGTTTGGACCTGTAACCTTTTTTCATGTATTCCTATAGAGAAAATTATTTACTAGATCACCTAGGTCACCAAGAGTTGCTTACAATTTTTGGAAACCCGAAGGCTAGGATGCCCCCTCTCATTGAGAGGTCAGGGCTACGACTACATGAATATGACTATGAGATAGTGCCCAAACTGGGGAAAGATCAAAACTCATCAGATTACTTTTCACACGTGCTGGTGCATTGTCATAGTTTGACATCCAGGACAGGTGAAGTATATCTCAACTTTATTGTGAACTTCAGCACACCAGCTGCTCTGTCTGAATGTGGAACAAATCATTGCTGTCACCAATGCACCTAAAGCCATGAACATAATCAAAAAACTGAAAACCATGCCATTATGGAGGAGACATACCCGGCCCCTTGCTGATGATTTGAACAAAAGTTCGGAATGTAAAATGAGTTAGAAGTCACCCAAGAAGGCTTGATACTGCAAGGCTCACAAATGTCTTACCTGGAATCCTCTGACAGCGGATCATCATCTGGCACATGAATGACATTGTGGTGTTGTAGCCACCAAAAGAGCATTAAGAGATCGAGTGTTGTTCCCTCAGCTAGATGAGTGAATTGAGAAAGAGCTGAAGGCATGCCACATTTGCAATTGTTTGCCCCCAAAATGATGAAACACCCAGTGACAATGTCTGATCTTTTTGCCCATGACTGGGAGAGAGGTTGCAGTTGATTTTTTGGGCCTTTAGGAAAGGACTCAACCTCATGGCAGTCATAGTCAAATTTCACGTTTTCCTTCGGTGGAAGACTTATCTTTGACAAACGATGGAAAGTCATAGAACTGTGCATTGTGGATCATCCTTGAAATACTAACATCTGGTAATGGCCCGCCCTTTAACAGCAAAGAGATCAAAGAATTTCTTGTTCGACTCAATGTCAAAAGTCCTGAGTACACCCCTTTTGCCCCAAGTCAACTGTGTAGTTGAACAATTCATAGGCACCCTCTAAAGGGTCATCCAATGAGCATCCATGAAGGGAATCAATCTGAACCAAGTCACGTCTCAGGCCCTCTGGGGCAATCAAATAACTCCTCACTCCGCAACTAGTGAGAGTCCAGTCACTTTGCTATATGGGAAAGCCATTAGAACAAAACTATCTAAATGGACCCTGGGTCGATCAGTGAATACTGGCAAGATTAGAAACACTGATGCAGTTTGGAAAAGAAAAGCAAAACCATATGTAGATCAGTGTTGTCATGCCCAGGAGACAGTTTTTGACAAAGTAGTCTGCCTACTGGTTAAGCAGAAACAAAAATGAAAAATGGACACTCCTTTAGCTGCTGATCCTTTACAGTGTGTGGTGTGTAAAAGACATATGGTGACAGCACATCGTCCTGGACAATCCATCACTCAGGACACATCACATTTGAAAAAACCTAGAGTAACACATGTTGACTCCTGAAACTGTGTGAGAAATGACCCAGCCAGCAGGTTCAGCTCAAGAGCATGGGCCTATGGCCTATGGCTTTGTTGCCCAATCAGGTTGGCCCTCAATCATCTTGAATCACCAGAACCAGCAGATAAGTGAGAGCGCCTCACTGACTAATACAGGGAATGTGATTTTGGTGATGGCTGACACCTTTTTTAACAAAGGAGGAGAAGTAGCATCTTGAGGTAATGTACACTTCTATCCTCGTTGTTCTGGGAGGACTCTTAGCAGAAAGTACGTAATGTAGAGGGAGGTGGTAAGGTGTGGTTAACAGAAAATATGATGTAATGCATGGTGTGTGCTTGTGTATGGTGAGGAATAAAGTAATGTTTCATCACAGCTCCCGTGTGGCGTAACGCATCTGAATGCTCATGAGCTGGGGAATATGGTACACATACAACTCCAGAAGATATGTTGTCTCCCCCTTTAAAGATCAATTATATCAGCCTTCAGCAAATATTATAGTCAGAAAACAAAAAACAACAAAAACACAACATAAAACATGAAATGATAGGCTAGTTAATACACATATATATTACTTCAAAACCTATTCAGAAATAATACTTTACAAGAATGCAATCGTCAAAAAACAACATGACAAGGGACAGGGAAATGATAGATAGATAGATAGATAGATAGATAGATAGATAGATAGATAGATAGATAGATAGATAGATAGATAGATAGATAGATAATATTTCAAAGAACAACAATGCGGCAGAATCAAATGACCAACCAATATCAACAAAATATTTTAAAAAAGGAAGGTGCAAAGATACAAGCTACATTTTAAGAGCTTTGTGAAATAGGAAGCTTATAAAACTTCAAGTTAAAACTAGAAGACAGAGCTTCAGCATCCCACCGTAGCAGTGGCAAATGTTCCTGCTTCTATGAGTGGCATCACTAGGTGATGGATTGAGTGGTAACAGAGCAGCAAGCACCAAGTTTCCTCTCGCTGGCAAAATTTCAAGCCCATGGATCCACTACAAGACTATTCAAGCCTGCTAGGCCCAATCTTGAGCTGTGCACTGGCCTTCCCCCTTTCCATCCACACTAACAGTCCTTGGCATTGCCCCTTATCACTCCAACACCTCACATAATCCCCTGCAATACATCCTAGCACTTCTTGCCTGGGAGCACATGCAGGGCTGCAGGTTACCATGATTTCCTGCTCCAGAATATCCCATTTTAAACATTAGTGAATCAGGCAAAGTCCAGCCATTTCACCCATATTTGTAGGAGGGAGGCTTCACAAGTTTACCCGAGTACACAGTCAAAGTAGTAACTTTGTTCACCCCTATTCAGTGAGTTCATGCTCAGCTTTTTGATTCAGCATTTAGCTATGTTATTTTCGACCCATATTATTGATCACCTTACCGGAAGCACAAACCGGAGACGAAGAAAAAATATGTTGATGGGATGGCTTGCAACATCACAGTTACTGAGGAGATATTGTCAGGTTCCCAAGGCACACAGGGGTTACTCGACTTGTATTATGACAATCAGTGGATTTTACCAATGGAGTTATGAGGCTAAGTATTAATATTGAGCCCAATACTGAGAATCAAATAGACACTTTGAACACTTGGCCCTCTGGATAATAAAGTCAAGCAGTCCAAGACTTACTCAGGATGGTGGATTGGGGTTAGAAGCTCTGTATACAATAAGACAATCAGTAATTGTCAATACCTTGAGACCAATTAAGAGCTTTCCCTTTGAAACAGAAGTACTTTACTAAGTCACACACAACGTAAAACTGTAAACATCACTTGAGATGCAATAAGCTATATTGGATATTCTTTTAGCTGTTACTTAAGATGTTGTTCTCATGCAACATCCTGTTATGGAATCATGCATAGAAAAGTTCTGAAGTTTCTGTGGTTTTACCTGAAAGGAGTTTCAGGTTTTTAGGGAAGCTGACCTGGTCAAGGTGGTGTACAACAACAAGAGAGGCAAGGGCATCTACACTAATCTATGTCCTCCAAGCTAAATATCAGTCATACATAAAACGATGCAAAAAGATGCAACAATGACAACCAAAATTTGTTTTAAAGGTCCATGGTCATCCTGGGACCATTATTTGGAAGGTAACGTTTTACCCACATTTTCGCAGCATGCTTCATCAGCAGCTTATCCGTCCCACCTTGATAGGATACTGTCATCAAGGTAGCCTTAACCTCAAGATGAGAGAGTTCCAAATAAGCAGTACTGGATAGATGTAGGATCCAGAACATTGTTACAGGACTTACTTTTGCCTTATTGCACATACAAATATGTAGCACAAACAGTACTGATAAAGGTCTGACACCCTTATATGCTTATGTAGGGGCCAAAGCACATTGGCACACAAGTAAATGAATGATAATTGAGATCCAACGCCTCACTCTACAACCACTATTATTTTAAACCCACCCTTTGTTCCCCCCTTAATAAAGGTTATTCTTTTGGGTCTACAAAGAGACAGTGCCAACAATATTCTGGATTCTACACCTCGCCAGCACTGCTTATTTTTACTGCCTCTGTGTTCAGCACCGCTCCTACTTTTGGGTTCTCCCAAGTTGAACATTATCTCTGTTATGCGATTGCTGAATAGTAGAGAAATCACTGATACTCTCTGGTGTTTGGCATAGCAGTGTGTGTTCTAAGTTATCTGCCCTTCATGGTGCATGGAGTACAGTGGGCACTGTCTTCACCCCAGCCCAGCTAACTTATGCACAAGTGATGACACAGACCAAAGTGGTGACATAGGTAAGCATACACTTGTAAGCTGTTTTTGTCCTTCCTTGGTGCTGCTGCAGACATCTTTGACTCATTGTGGCTCAGCTCATTCATGACCCCTCTTCCTCTGATCTGGTTCTTCCTCTAACGAGGGCACATCCAATGCACCCCATGAGCAGTCATTCATCTCTCTCTCAAAGTAAGTTCCATTCAGCCGCTAGCAGTCTCATTCAAAGTTCCTCTGTTTATGGTCGAGAACCGGGGAATGGAAGTTGTCAGTGAAAACCCCAACCCTGGGTCACAGGAAGTTTCTTACTTGGCACTGGTATGGAGACACCGGTTTCTGGTCCAAAAACCTTGCCACAGGCTGGAAGATTTTTGTCCCATTGATATTCCAAAGTCAAGGGCTGGACTGGGAACCCAAAGCAGAACTGGAAAATGTTGTCAGACCAGCCGCCGAACGGTGCATAGTGAGCGAGCATTGCGAGCGAGTCTGCCCACTACATGGGGGACTTGGGGTATTCTCACCTCAAGAAAATCTGGGAGAAATGTAAAAAATGTGCCATTCTACAACACATCATTCATTATATATTAAATTGTATTAGCTTTCAAAGCATAGTAAATGCTGACCTTACAGTGCACCATGAGACGACAATCTTTGTTGGGGCTCTACAATGATTCCAGCATTATCACACTCAACCGTGACTCTCATCTCTCCACAGCCTCTTTCTCACATGTATTTAATTTGTTTTACAGTGCCTATCATAACAGTGTAGGGTGTTTGAGCACTTTACATCACACACACACAAAGTGAAGCTCACATGTGTAAATCACTGTATAGAAAATGAAGTATAAGACAAGGTTTCAAATGTCATCAATACTGGTCTTGCTCTGGAGAAGCACAATCTTAGAATGCAGCACAGTAGTTAGGGTTGACTTTACTAAATTATAATTCATTTCTACCCAAACAAACCCTATTTAGTAACCATGGAATAATGCAAGACTGGGAAAAACATAACTTCCTAACTTGTACCATGCAGTTTGCATGCAGCTTTTTGATTTGCAGTTCATTGTTCACTCTGATAGTTTAAGATTGTAATTTATGAACTGCACAGTAACAAACTATCTCTGTGACGAACGCTGTAACCTACTGTGACATGCACATAAAATACTGCTCTGTGATCTGCATGATAGACATTCTTTGTAGCAAGCATATTAACCCTGTGTGTTACCTTAGATAAGTCAACACTGTCAGTAGACAAAACTCTAATCTCTTTCCAGTAGGTCGCCAGAGCTATCTTGACACTTGTATTGTTGCGTAGAAATTGATGGGTATTTAAGAAACTATGAAGTGGGTGTTTTAATATTGCTGCACATGATACAAATCCATCCCCAAGTAACAAAACCGGCCCCCATCCTTCAGCCTCCCAGGACAATGCCTGGTTGCCAGTAGGGAGAGTCCGGCTTTGTCAAAGTCGCAGACAGTAGCTGTGTATTCCAAAAGTCAGCTCTTGTTATCGGCAGTTTTTGCTTTTTTGCTTATTCCAGTCAGATTGGTCCAGCTAAGGTGTTCGTTACAAGGTGCTCCACCTGAAAACAGATACGTGGAACAGTTGGCAAGCAGCAGACTACTTGTACATCAATGGTCATTGGTCTAGCTGCCACACACTTGACTCCAGGACATCTACTGCCTCTACTGCCATGCAAAGCATCTGTGAGCGTGCAACTGATGCTATGTTCAGCATGACATAATCGCATACTCCTTGGGAATCCTGATGACACTTACTATCAGTGTTTTTGAGCTATTTATACAAGGGGTTTGACTATTAATGGTGGTGAATAGCATGACAGCAATAATATTGTACTTGAATTGATAGATATCAAGTAGTTGTGTGGGCCATGCCATGTACACTGACTGATCTTCGTTATGTAGTCTCTCCTCAGGAGCACTCCAGAGGTTGCCAACATAATGATCATCTTTCAAATATGTGTGCTCATTTGTGGCATTTGTTTGCCCAGAATGAGTTATAGAAGATTATAAGTCTTTCCCAAGCATGACCTCAAGCAGGCAGTCCCAGCAAAATGAAATTTGAGTCTGCACATGTTTATATAACTGAACTATACAAATCCATTAAACGTTATATGATAAATGAAAAATACTATTCACTGCCGTCCATGTGGTTAACGTTTCAGCAATAGAGGAATACAAAGCTGCTTATTCAAATAGATTCTTACGCGAAGAAAATAAACCACACAGACAGCGAGGACTAAGAACTTGTTGTGGGCAAGGCCAATTCTGATTGATTATGTTCAATTTGTTTGCTGATTAGGGCACTGGAAACCAGAGAAATTCAGCACTGAACAACTTTCCTTTGACCAAGAATCACTCAGTGACTGACAGCCACATAACAGGCTCAGCACTAAAAAAGTCATCTTTCCAGGATAATTAATACATGTGGCACTATTTTGAAACAACAGTACCACACTGTCTGATCTAGTTTCTTGTCCCTTTCAGAGTACAAGAAGTTCATTGTGGACAGAATTGTGAGTCATGAAGGCAAGTTGCAAATTTAAAATCAAGGTCTGAAAAAGCTCACATGTCTCCCAAACTCTGCAGAAGATAATGGCAGCGGCACTAGCAGCAATGTTAACATGGTACCAGATGAGTAGAAATCACTTATCTGTCAAACCATCATCATTCATTAAGGCAGGATCAAGTCAGGCATTTTCTTCAGAAACAGATGAGACTCCACATTTATACCCAATGTTTATCTAAAGATCAACTCTTATTTGAAAACGTGTTACTAAATGTGGATGGATTTTACTGCTTCTCAACAAACTGATTCCATGTAATTTCCAAGAAGGCCAATAGAGTAAGTTGTATAGGTGATAATGTAAATAGTGCTTTAGACCATAACGTTATGCCATTTTGATTGGCAAAAATGTGCAGTGACCAGTACTGAACAGGCTGGCAATGACCTATTTATGGTGGTTTACCACCCACATTAACTCAAAACATGACTTTAGAAAACCTGGAGCTATCCTAGAAGAACCAATCTGTTGACTCAAAATGTGGAGATGCAAGCTATACAGAAAGAGGATATGCCCTTTTTACCACAGGTATATATTATTAGGCAAGAACAACAGTAGATCCGGGTGATGCTCTGAGAAGTCATTGTGCAATCTGCAGCAAATTCCTCAGAAAATGCTAATGCATTGTGGACTGGGCTGAGAGCGGTTATTTGCGATGAAAATGAGGTAGTTATCACATCCCTGGTGCCTCCTCTCCTGGTGGGACTCGCGGTCCCAGGAGACTGCTGTTGCTTGCGGGCTGGACCTCACACGCGGGCGCTTTAAAGAGCGCCGCACAGCCCCGCTGCCTGCCGCCTCGCATCCCGGGTGCCACCACTCATGGTGGGACTCGCGGTCCCAGGAGTCTGCTGTTGCTTGGGGACTGGACCTCACACGCGAGCGCTTTAAAGCGCGCCGCACAGCCCCACTGCGCAGGACGTGCGTGGGCCATCCACGCCTGTTGAAGACCGTTGGAGGCCAGGCTGGGCAACCACTCTGAGACCCAAGATTTTTGTTTGGAGGTTGATTTAGCTGCCAGGGGGGTTAGGACCTTACCTCCCAGTATTCCCGGCACTCCTAGGCCCCAGTTTAGGGGCCGCGATTGCCGCGGTGGGGGATGCCCGTCATCGCTTACTCGACTCTGCGCTGGAGCATCCCCCCTGGCCTCGGAGCGCAAGTGTCCCAGGTAAGGAGACCTACGCCACTGTCTTCTGGTATCTGTTTTACTCTTTCTCCCCATAACCTTTTTGTTATTGAGTTCAAGCTATGGGGAAGAGGAAAGCAGTTGACATTCCAGTGCCCCCTTCTAGAGCTAAAAAACACAAGAAGCGGCCAAGTGGGAAAGTGGATGGATGCTCCAATACCAGCAGGAACCAGTTTAAAGCCAATGACTCATTATTTGAGGAAGTGGGGGCAATTTTGAGGAGCTCTTCCATCTCTGCCCCCTCAACCTCTGAAAAATCTTCACACAGGAATTAAAAATCCCAGATGTCCCAATTAGCCGTAGAAGTGGATTTTCACCCTCCCCCTATAATCCAGGCACCAACTCCTTCACCATCGAAGAGACCTGTTTTGAGCACGATATCTACTGAATGCCTCCAAGCCAGGGACATTTCACTTTCAAGTCAGAGGGCCACATCTTCTACCGACATCCCCTGCATGAATAGATTTTCAGTCCTGTCTACTTTCAATGGGAGTCTAGAATGTCCCTTGCATTTAGTCTGTGATGAACTATATATGGGGAAACAGGTCTGGAAGACACAACTAAATAGAGCATCTGAGTTGGCAATTATTCTCCAGAAGTTAGACGTTTTAAAGTCCATGGTATTAACAATTCTGAATAAAATTTCTGTAATATCTGAACAGAGGGCAACATGCAATTGCAAACTGTCCAATGGGGATGACTATAATCCCGTGTTGACTGGGGGGGCTAAGCATGCAAGATGTACCAGATATTGGTGACAAAGTGGGTAATTGCCCCGTACGTCATGAGCCTAGGGCAAGGCCCAGAGACACAGTAGTGAAGGGAAAGTGTCCTGTTTACCCGTACCAGCTAGTACGGGGCGAATGCCCTACTCAGATTCAACCACAAATGAGTATATACTCGGTTCAAGGGAACTACCAACCTCCCGTCAAACTGTTACCCCTGAAGATTTTAGGGGAGATATGGGTGTACAGGTGCCTGCCAGTTTCTCCAGACTTCCCTCCCCTGGCCTACCTAGACACACAAAGGTGCGCGACATGAAGGGGAGACACGATTGGAGAAGGAAGGATGCCTACATTTATATGATAGGGGTCTCCAGGTTACCAACTGGCTACAAAGAAACACATGATTGTCTCATTAATAAAGTCACTCACTGGATACATACACAGAGGAAATGCCTCTCGGTTATCCGGTCTGCCATTGTGGAGGTGTGCAGACATAGTCTATGGGGATCAGAAGTTGATTTTATTTCATTTTTTTTCACTGATATAACTATGGTGGACAACCTCATTGCTTTTGATATAAGGAGAGGAACCGGTATTGGTCTTTGCATTTATCCACCCAGAGGCAAGGCTCGTAGTTGTTGCACCCTATCTGATGGTCATATGAGTGGGGCCCAAGCTTTATCAAATAGCCGCCCAATAACCCTATTAGAGAATCCTTCTCCTTCTTTATCTGACTTGGATTGACTAAATATTGCCCCTTGTGAAGGGTTTATCAATGTAGCTCCTGGGGTTGGTAGAGAAGAAAGGCCTGGAAACCCAGAGAATGTCTCGGGAACTAGGACTAAAACCGTATACCCAGAATTTACCATTATGCTTTGGAATGTGGCAGGAATAGAGAAAAAGTTGGGAGATCCTGAGTGGGTTAGTCTCATTAACAATCAAGACATATGCCTACTCCAGGAAACTTGGACCGAAGAGGCATTCTACCTAGATGGTTTTATAACTTATTTTTCCCTGGCCCAACCCCCTTCTGGGGGTTTTGGTAAACCGAAAGGTGGTCTTGTGATTTTGTTGAATAAAAAAATTAAATGTGGCCACTTAGTACTAAGCCTCAATTCACATGACTTAATAGGAGTTCAACTCACATTCCAACATGGTTTTACAGTGAATATGGTCAATATGTATGCAAGGTCCATTCCACGAGGCTTAGAGTCTAAGGTGCTCATCCACTTGGCTGAACATATGGAGCACCTGCATCCACCAGGGTTCCTGGTGGTTGCGGGTGATATGAATTGTACTTTTGAATCCAAGAATCCTATCAGTAATTTGACAGCTGAGGAAGATGAATACTGGGGTATTCCTCAATCGAAGAAGGACGTTTCCTGCATCGGCTCTTGTGTCGCCTCACAGATGGCTTCTCTCTGCCTTAGATACGGTTTAAGAGAATGCAATGGTTGCACTAGATCAGATCCAAATTGTACCCCCACCTTTAAGCGTGGGCCTTCCTCAAGTACCATTGACTATTTCCTGGTGGACGTGAGGCTTTGGACTAGCACCTTAGACATGAAGGTTGGAATTTGTCACAATAGTGACCACAATCCTTTGTGCCTTACCCTATCCAACCATGTATTTAGAAGAGTTAAGAGCTTAGAGACTACTGACATCCCCATTCCTCTTTTGAATCATAGACAAACCCGTGTTATCTGGTCAAAAGTAATATCAAATCCATATACGATCAAGGCAATCTATTCATCTTTTCTAAAACACCAGTCTAGTTATTGTGAGCTAGAGGTCGACAACAACCCAATTCTGAGCATCCATGCAGAAATGGCAACTATCCTACATGGCATTTTATACAAGAATACCCCCTCTAGGCATACCCCTGATCAAACTCAATCTAGTGAATGGTTCAATAGGGACTGCACCCATGCAAGGTCCAATTTAAAACTAGCCCTCCAAATGCACTCACAGGGGGAGATTAGAAAGGCCAGACTTAGGTGTACCAGGGCCCTGGAACTAGCAAAAAAAACTTGGGAACATGAGATTTGGCAAAAGATGCTGGATGCAGCCAAGAATCGAGATGATGGCTCTTTCTGGAGGTTGCTGGCCAGTGGGTATAGAGGGTGCAACAACACAATTACCATGCACATTCAACCAGAAAGATGGGTGGCCCATTTTTCTGAGATTTACGCTGCCCCTGTACAACATGGACTTATGTGTAATGGGGACGACGAATGTAGACTCTCTGTTGAAGGCCCTGTGAAGGATATTGTTTTCACGTTGGCTGAAACTACAGCAGCCATTAATTTTTTAAGACCAGCTAAAGCTACCGGTCCTGATAAGATACCGGGGGACTTGTTCAAATCTGAACCCGCTATCTGGACGTGGTATGTAAACACACTATCGAATGCCAGAGCAGCAGGTGGCCCTATCCCGGACACGTGGCATGGGGCGGAAATAATCCCCATATATAAAAAAGGTAAGGTAGGCAACTGTAGACCAATTAGTCTTATCGATAATTTGCAAAAGATCTTTACTAAGCAAGTTTTAGATAGGCTCATGGCATGGGCTGATGACACTCAGGCTTTATCCCTTCTTCAAGCTGGGTTTCGTTCGAAAACTAGCATGATGGACCAGGTCTTTAGGCTTTCTTTGTTATATTGGAAATATGTTACTCTAGCAAAACAAAAATTGTATGTCGCCTTTGTGGACTTAAGATCCGCTTTTGACCTTGTCCCTAGAGGGAAGCTTTGGGAAGTTTTGAATAGAATTGTTGCCCTGTGGAATTTAGTGTATTTAATTCAAAGGTTACATGAGAATACCTATGCAAGAGTGAGATGGGGTAGCCAGGGGGAACTTACGGATCAAATAGATATTAGGAGGGGGTACGTCAGGGCTGTGTCCTTGCTCCCACTCTCTTTTCTTTGTTCATCAATGAGGTGGTTGAAATTGTAACTGACTGTAAAAACGATGTCCATCCCTGAATAACCAAAAAATTATGATCCTGTTATTTGCTGATGATTGACTTAATTTCCAAAACTCCTTTGGGCCTACAGGTCCTAGTGGATAGATTCAGCGCTTTCTGCGCAGATTATGGATTGGAACTTAACTCTAGCAAAACCAAATGTATGTTTAATAACTAGTCAACGCTCACCTATCCCACTTCCTCGAAGCAAACAACACTCTAGACCCCTCACAATCTGGGTTCCGCAAGAACCACAGCACGGAACCCGCCCTCATCGCATGCACTAACGACATCAGGACCAAAGTAGACAAAGGCAAGACCGTCACACTCATCCTCCTAGACCTCTCCGCAGCCTTTGACACCGTCTGCCACCACACACTCCACACACGCCTCCACAACATAGGAATTCACCACAAAGCCTGAGACTGGCTCGCCTCCTTCCTCACTGACCGGACCCAGAGAGTCCCCTCCCACCTTTCCACTCCACCACTTCCAAGATTATCTGCGGAGTCCCCCAAGGGTCCTCCCTCAGCCCCACACTCTTCAACATCTACATGATACCCCTAGCCAACATCCTTCGAGCACACGGAATCACTATCCTCTCCTACGCAGATGACACCCAACTCATCCTCTCCCTCATCCGCAACCCCACCACCGCAAAAACCAACCTACACGCTGCTCTCCTCGACACCGCCAACTGGATGACTACTAACCACCTCAAGCTTAACTCCAACAAAACCGAGATCATCATCTTCGGCCCCAACATAACCACATGGGATGACTCCTGGTGGCCCACCGCCCTAGGCTCTGCATCCTCCCCCGCAAACCACGCACGCAACCTCTGCATCATCCTAGCCCCCTCTCTCTCCATGACACAGCAAATCAATGCCCTAACCTCCTCCTGCTTCCACACACTCCGCACTCTAAAAAAATCCTTCAAATGGATTCCCCCCAGAGACCAGGAAGACAGTCACCCATGCACTCATCAGCAGCAGACTATACTACGGTAAAGCCCTCTACGCCGGCACCACACTCAAATTCAAACGCAAACTCCAGAGAATCCAGAACACAGCCGCACGCCTCGTCCTTGGCCCCTCCCACCACAAACAAATCTCACACATTCTCAAATCCTCTCACTGGCTTCCCATAGACAAGAGAATCACATTCAAGATCCTCATCAACTCTCACAAATCCCTCCACAACACCGCCCAACCTAACTCAACGAAAGAGCGAACTTCCACATTCCCACATGCAACCTCCGATCAGCCGACCTCGCCCTAGCCACAGTCCCCTGCATCCAACGCACCACCACAGGAGGCAGGTCCTTCTCCTACCTCGCCCCCAAAACCTGGAACTCCCTCCCCACCATCCTTCGCAAAACCAAAGACCTCCTGCTATTCAGAAAGAGCCTCAAGACATGGCTGTTCGAACAGTGACCCTCCCTGCCCTCCCCCTTTTTCAACCCCCCCAGCACCTTGAGACCATCACTGGTGAGTAGCGCGCTCTATACATTTTTTTTGATTGATTGATTGAAATTTATGACCTTTGGTTGTGGCCCCATCAAAAAATGTACCATTTTACTCAATGGGGCTCCCTTACGCAAGGTAATCTCTATTGATTACCTGGGGGTAAGAATAAGTAACAATATGCAACGGGAGGCCCTGGTTGACAAGACCACAGCACTTTTAGCACATAGATCTGGGGCTATTTTGCAGTTTTATAAATCTACTACTGCGAAAGCTGTCTCTCCAGCTATCAAAATCTTTCTAGTGAAGGCCCAGGGTGCAGGGTCTTATAGTGCAGAGATCTGGGGATTCTCAAATGTTAGTAAATTATCTGTGGGGGAAAATAGCTTTATAAGGTCCCTTTTGGCATGCCCTTGTAATACCCCATTGATTCCAATGTTTCTGGACCTTGGATTCTCCCGTATTTCTGATGTAATAGCCCTAAGACCCTTACTTTTTTGGGTACGTATTTGGACCACCCCGGCATTAGCCATGTACAAGGAGTCTCTGCAAGACATCTTAGAGAGAACTAATGCACTTTCTATTCCCTGGCTCTATCATATTGTGAGATGGTTTCATATTCTTGGACTTAGGGACTTCTGGAGTCAACCCCACAATCTAAGGAGGGCCCAGAAACATCATTTGAAATCAGTCTATTGGTCTTATGTCAGGAACAGGTACTTACTGTGTACGTCATACGGTCGACTGACATCCCAATTCCTTGACTTCATGTGGCATCCTCACTTTGAAACTTTCTTGGATTTAATCCCCGATTTATTAAGCAAAAGCTTGCATGTCCATTTCAGGTATGGGTGCTTACCTCTGAGGTCTTTTACTAGTATGTGGTGACCTGCATTGACAAATGATCTATGCCCTAGCTGTAACTGTACTTCGGAAACTCTAGTACATTTCATGTTCATTTGTCCTGCCTATGGGATAGCTCGGCGAAAGTGGATTCGCCCAGCTTGTAGGAATATGTGCATGAGACATTGTAAAGATGTATTAAGACTGATGTGAGAGACACCCCCACTATTTTAATCTGTGCGGTCAGCAGGTTCCCTCGCGGGCCCATGGCACATACGTATACGCCTCTTAAAAAGCCAAAATGATCTGTCCTTAAGTGATTATAATTCTTAAATTTAGTTATACATTGATTTTATACAATAATTGTATGATTACCGTGATCCATCGTTAGTTGCATATAGGATGACAATGAGAGATAGTTTCTTATCTTTATATAGGCCATTAGATAGCTTCTGGGGAAGAACATTAAGGATTTTTAGCATACATGTTTTCTTTTTCCTTTTTATGACTAATTGATTGTTTAATCTTATCTTAATTCTGTATTTATTATGCACTTACTGTTATTTTAGTTGCAATTGTTTTGCTTTGATGGTTACATTTGACCGAATAAAGCTTATGTGTGATGATGATAATGCAATACAGTAGACCATTGCCCACTGAATGTGTCAACTATCTCAGCACCTTGTTTAAGAATATCTTATTGTCAACAACTTTAATTCCTCAAAATGTATCCAGTGTGCATGCAGATTGCCTACAAATCACAAACTGTCCTTTGCTTAAAGTACAGTGACTTCTTTAACATTTTACACAACTAATCATACGCTATCATTTCAAGATGATGTGAATTTTGACATAAGATTTGAAAACAAATTATTTCCTTCTCAAGCAGGAATGCACAACAAAGTCCAGTCTATGTTCCCTTTCACAGGCAGTGCACAGGCAGAAACAGTAACTGCAGAATAGTCCAATAAAGCACAATCACAGGCAGGGGCAGCACTTCTCTTCAGCTCTTCTCCTTGGCAGAGGTTCCTCTTGATTCCAGAAGTGATCTAATTTTCAAGGGGCTTTGGGGACTCTTCCTATACCCCTTTCTGCCTTTGAAGTAGGCCTACTTCAAAGAGAAGTCTCTGTTGTTTTCAAAATCCAGCCTTGACCAGGCCAGGCCCCAGACACACACCAGGGGCTCAGAGACTGCATTGTGTGAGGGCGGGCACAGCCCTTTCAGGTGTGTGTGACCACTCCTCCCCTCCATCCTTGCACATATGTCTCATTAGGATATGCAGGCTACACCCCAGCCCCTTTTGTGTCACTGTCTAGAGAGAGGTGTAAACAGCCCAACTGTCAAACTAACCCAGACAGGGAATCCACAAATAGTAAGAGTCACAGAATGGTTTAAGCAAGAAAATGCCTACTTTCTAAAAGTGGCTTGTTCAAACACACAATCTAAAAAACAACTTCACTAAAAGATGTATTTTTAAATTGTGAGTTCAGAGACCACAAACTCCACATGTCTATCTGCCTCCAAAGGGAATGTGCAATTTAATAATATTCAAATACAGACCCCATAAAAACCTGTGAGAGAGATAGGCTTTGCAACAGTGAAAAAACAAATGTGGCAGTATTTCACTGTCAGGACATGTAAAACGCATAAGTACATGCCCCACCTTTAGCATACACTGCACCCTGCTGATGGGGCTACATAGGGCCTACCTTAGGGGTGCCTTACATGTATAAAAAGGTAAGGTTTGGGCCTGGCAGTGGGTACACTTGCCAAGTCGAATTGGCAGTTTAAAACTGCACACACAGACACTGTAGTGGAAGGTCTGAGCCATATTTACAGGGCTACTAATGTGGATGGCAAAACCAGTGCTGCAGGACCACTAGTAGCATTTAATTTACAGGCCCTGGGCACCTCTAGTGCACTATACTAGGGACTTACTAGTAAATCAAATATGCTGCAAATATGATATATATATATGTAGTTCAAACCCAGTAAAAGAGAGAGTTACCGGACGGCTACACAAAGTACCAGGGATCGCATTAGGCTGAGAGATGGTTGTGAAAATCCAAAGAGTCCCAAGCGAAAATCATTTGTCTGCTGTTTATTGTAAAAATATTAATTAAATGTTCAGAACAAATTCACAATCACGCTGTACTGACCAAATGTCAATGTCTAAGCGTTTCGGCTAACGCCTTCAAATGGACATTGGCAGACATTGTTACACACCACAATTTATCCAATACAGTCCTTCTTTGATTTCAATGCCACACTGCACATTTACAATGGCGGCGGCCATCTTTGAACATAATTGATTGTTACCACAATGGACCAAAAAACATTATGTATGTGAATAGAGCATCCTCATATTAGAAGAATACCATTCATAATTCAGAAAGAATATCAAGTATATGGAAATTCATTGTTGGACTGTCTGTCTTAAATACAATTTAAATATAAATATAATAATTAAATATTTATAAATATCCATACAGAATAAATACATGGGTAAAAAATCTAATATTGAGAAAATTTCCAATATACGTTTCCACACCAATTTCAATCAAATTTGTACCAAAAGGCGACATAATAGTCTATCTTAATTACAATTTAAATATAATACTCATTTAGAAATATCTGTCCAAAATAAGTGCATGGGTAGAAAATCTATAGGTAAAAAGTCTATTAATAGGGAAATGTTAAATAAAAATATCCAAGCCAATTTCAATCAAATTTACACCAAAAGGAGACACAATAATTCTGCTAAATGCACATGGTGAATATAATCCATATATAATCTAAATCAAGGTAGCGCTGTCACAGCCGGGAGGCCGGGAGGAGAGTCAAGCAATAGGGCAGGAGCCCTTTAAATTATCTTCGCGCTCCCGCCGTCGCGGGTAGCGCTGTCACAGCCGGGAGGCCGGGAGGAGAGTCAAGCAATAGGGCAGGAGCCCTTTAAATTATCTTCGCGCTCCCGCAGCGCGGGACGCGCGCGGGCGGCGCCCGGGCCAAGCCCGGGCCAAGGGCGGGCCCGTCCTTAGCCCGTCAGAGACCGGAGGAGGCTGGGCTGGGCCCCATCTCTTTCACCTGTAGTAAGAGAATTACTTGTTATCTAAGAGTTGTTTAAGAGAGTACAGATTATAGCACCATCCTACTATTCCTAAATTGAGAAGCCTATTCTTCACTCAGCCCTTCCCCCATTAATTCCTCCTCTAAGCTACCCCATTGCGGGCATCTTCCCAATATGGGGAAAAGGAAGGCTATAGATTTACCAGCACAATCCAAGGGTACTAAAATCGCAAAAAAACGCCCAAGTAGACCTTTGAATCCAGCTATACCCAATGGGTTAAACCCATTGGATGAAATAGATCTCCTAGTTAAAGAAGTTGAGTCTATGTTAGGTACACAAACAACTCTAGGGGCAACTAATTTAAAGAGAGGCCCCCCTAACGATAGGAAAATCCCAGAGTTATTTAAAAAGAAGGGGTCAAGGGATCCTACAGATACTATAATAGGGGTAGATGGAGACGGGGGCCCGCATAATTGCAAGGGCCCCCTACCGTTACCCACTTATAACATAGCGAGTTCTCCAGTATCCCAGCTGGGTCTCCCACACGTACCACATACACCAACCCTTCTACCATTGACTCCGGTGATCAAGGTGGTCCCTAGCCTATTCTGTACTAATCGTTTTGAACCTCTATTGGTAATAGAGGACTCGCCCGTGCCCACGAGTGTGCCCAAGTGCAAGTCAGTAGTTGGAAAACCCAACCCTAGTGTTATTTCACCGATCCCCCAGCTCGAGCCAGAAGGCAAAGAACCAGCAGCTAGTAGAGACAACCTGGCTACAGTTCTCCAGAGAGTTGATGAAGTTAAGGGACTGGTTTTAGTATTAATAGATCTTATGAAGAGCAATCGTGCTTGTGCTGGACTTTGTAAAGTCTGTGGGGAGGTCAGGGGGGAAGAAGTCTTCCCATTATCTGCCCCACCAATGGGGACGGAGCTAAGGGACAATTGTTGTCTCCCCACTAGAAGGGGGACAGCTCTTCTAGGGAGGGAAGACTACCGTTGTGATCCCAATATCGACAACATGAGACCCAGGAGGTCTACAAATGTACCTAGGCACAGAGACCGTCAAGGTAGTTGGTCAAGTAATCTTACTAGTGACAGGGCCAGAGGTAGGACTAGCAAATCCGACCCACCGGAAACTGTCCAAGACTCCAGCCTTACACAACCCCCCAACAAGCCACATAAGACTCCCTCTAACAACATCACTCTCTCCCGATACAATACTGAGAGTATAGTTAATAAAGAACAGGACCTGTTTATAAGTCAGGGAACAAATAAAATCTATTTGACTAATGTTCCAAAACTATCGCCAGGGTTAGCTGAGAATCAAGCTTCCTTGATCAACAAAGTCATACATTGGATACGTTCCCGACGAAGTTGTCTCTCTGTTATTCGTTCTGACATAATATCGGCCAAGAGAAGCAGCACCACAGGGACCAATCTTGACATAATAACTATCTATTTTGAAGACAAGTATATGGTGACACAATTAATGGATTTTGATCGTCGTACCCACTTGGAACATGCAACAACCAGGGAGGGAATTAGACTCATGTTACACCCACAAGATACTGGACAAGCCATGGGACTGGCAGGATCTGATGGTTTAACTAATTCCCGCGGAGATGCTGCACGAAAGGAAGTTAATCCCAGGCTGTTGCCCAATCCTGTATGACTGACTACTGAACTAGTAACTAATGTGACGGCCTGCTTCAAGGCCTTACATTTTACGGGGGATGACAAAACATTATCACCAAACACTTGTAGTACTGACTCGAGTGTGGTAGACGCTGGATGCACACCCGTGGTGACAAACCAAGATAAATGTACATTAGAACTTATGTCATGGAATGTTGCCGGCCTGGCAAAGAAACTAGATGATGGTGAATGGGCCTCTTTTATTAAAAAAACAGACATATGTTTGTTTCAGGAAACTTGGGCGGAGGATGCCACCAATATAGATGGATTTCTCTCATTTAGTGCACCTGCTATACCTCAAGAGAAGGGGAGGGGCCGGGCAAAAGGTGGGCTCTTATTACTTGTTAACAAGAATTTGCAGTGTGACTACAAGCTTTTGGGAATTGATTCTGTAGATCTAAAAGCCATGTGTATTACGTTTAACAGAAGATTATCAATTGTTATTGTTAATGCTTATATACGATCGGTCCCAAATGGCTCAGAGTCCCATACCCTGGCTATTCTGTCTGAATTTGTAGGCAGCCTCCACCCCTCAACTATTCTAATCATAGCTGGAGATTTTAACTGTACCTTCGAGCCTTCTATTCTCACAAGTGGTTTAACTGATGAAGAAGATGAGCAGTGGGGGATCCCACAACTATCTATTACCCAGCCTTGCAAAAAATCTCGGGTGGCCATGCAATTAGCCACATTATGTTTAAATCATGGCCTTAGGGCCTGTAACGGTAGAACTCCATCTGATATGAACAGCGCACCTACTTTTAAAAGGGGCATGTCGACAAGCACTATTGATTACTTCTTGGTAGATGTTAGGTTGTGGCCCCAATTGGTAGATATGAAAATAGAAGTAAGATGTGACAGTGACCATTTCCCCTTGCTCCTTACTCTTTCTGGAGAAACGTTCAGGAGAACACTTAATAACCATGTCACAATCATTCCGCCATCGTGTTGGAACAACAAATTCACCAAGATTACATGGCCAAAAGTGGTGTCCAACCCTCATCATATCAGAGCAATATATCAGATTTTTTTAAATAATTTGGCAGAGTATGAAGACCAGGCAGTGGGGAATATTCCGATTCTCAAAATACATGACAACATGTATACCCAACTACGGTCCTTTTTTTATAAAACAAGGCGGTCAAAGACACATGAAGGGAAAGGGGCAAGCAAGGGATGGTTTGATGAGAGGTGCTCAAAGGCTAAGTCTGGGTTAAGAGTTGCAGTAATGTCTGGTTCCCAGGGGGAAATTAAACAAGCCAGGTCCCTATACAAAGCAACTTTGTCTAATGCTAAAAAGCAGTGGGAGGATTCCCTGTGGCAGGAATTATTAGATGCTTCCAGAGAGAAGAACAATAAGCGTTTCTGGGAGCTTCTGTCTAAAAGAGAAAATGGAGGTAGGAGTTGTCCCAGCAACCATATCCAACCAGAAAGCTGGGTAGAGCATTTTACTACTCTCTATGCCCTACCAGAGGGCCCAATGGACACCAATGTGGCCCACTCTCCAACAGAATTGTTGGAACCAAATTCCCGTATGGCCCCCCAAGTGGAGTCTCAGTGTGTCCCTGAGCGTTGCCTCATTTTTAAAATAGAAGAGACCCTTGAGGCTATAAATAGCCTAAAACCTGGCAAAGCACCTGGACCAGATAAGCTCCCTGGAGATCTTTATAGATCAGAACCACATATCTGGTCCTGGTATATAAATGCCATTTCAAATAGTATAGCGGCAGGGGGGCAAATTCCAGGTACATGGAAGGGGGCAGAGATCATACCCATTTATAAAAAAGGGAATGCTAATCTCCCAGCCAACTACAGGCCAATTAGCCTTATAGACAACCTACAAAAGATCTTTGCAAAACAAATTTTGCAGAGGTTAATCAATTGGGTTGAGGAGTACCAAATCCTTTCCCATCTACAGGCAGGGTTTCGTGCAAAAACAAGCACGATAGACCAGGTTTTTCGATTGGCCATATTGCATTGGAAATATGTACTTGTGGCCAAACAATGCCTGTATGTGGTATTTATAGACCTGCGATCGGCTTTTGATTTGGTCCCAAGAGCCAAACTGTGGGAAGTGCTGGGTAGATTGGGAATCCCAGAGGATCTATTACTCCTGTTAAAACGACTGCATGAGAACACTTATGCCCAAGTGAGGTGGGGTGAACAAGGCGAACTGACAGAACGGATTCCAATCAGAAGAGGAGTTCGCCAAGGCTGCGTGTTAGCCCCCCTACTGTTTACTATATTTATCAACGAAGTAGTAAAGGCTGTGTCCACAGGCCAGAATGATGCCCCTTCCCTGAATACACAAAAAATCCCTATCTTGCTCTTTGCCGATGATTCACTCCTCATTTCTAAGACACCAATGGGGTTGCAGACCCTTGTTGACCGGTTTAACCAATTCTGTAGCGATTATGGGCTGGAGGTTAACATTAACAAAACAAAATTGATGGTCTTATCCAAGGGACCTAGGAAAAGATGTTCCATCCACATTGAGGGAGTACCGCTGAAGGAAGTAAGCTCTATAGATTACTTGGGAGTTAGGTTAACCAGTAAACTACTATGGGAAGAGCAGATTACGAAAAGTGCAGGGCTCCTTCAACATAGAGCCTCATCCATATTGCGTTTTTACCAAAGCTCCTTTACAAAGGTTGTTTCCCCAGCAATAAAAATTTACACGGCTAAGGCTCAAAGTGCAGCCCTGTACGGAGCGGAGGTATGGGGTTACGCTAACTGCAATAAGATCAGTGTGGGGGAAAACAACTTTGCAAGGGCTTTAATTGCATGTCCACGCACTACACCCTTGCTTCCAATATTTCTAGATCTGGGGCTAAGCCGAGTAGCAGATCTAGCTACTCTAAGACCTCTCCTTTATTGGATTAGATTATGGACAACCCCCGAACTAGATATATATAAGACCGCATTACTCGATTTACTGAAATGCCAAAATGCTAATACTATTCCCTGGATTCGCCATGTGGCCCATTGGCTTAGGCTTTTGGGCTTGGGCGACTATTGGGAAAATCCCCACAAATTAGAGAGACGGCACAAAAATGTTTTAAAGTTAACCTACTGGTCTTATGTTAAGGACAACTACATAATCCATAAATCCCATGGTCGCTTAACTAATTCCTTTACTGATACTAAATGGTCCCCAAAGTTTGAATCCTATTTGGATGTGATACCGGACTTGCAAGGCAAGAGCTTATACGCAAGGTTTCGTTTTGGCTCACTGCCCCTGATGTCATTGATTCATAGGTGGGGGTCGATTAATCTTCCCGATACATGCCCTGCCTGTGGCAGTATTTTTGAAACCATTGAGCATTTTATGTTCTTCTGCCCAGCCTATGCGATTCCACGAACAAAATGGATCCGCAAGATTTGTAGGGACATGGGATTCAAGAATTGCTCCTTGGCTCTACGGGTTCTAAAAAGCCATAATTCATCTGACGTAATTCTTTCAGTAAGTAACTATTTAGCAACAGCTTGGCGCATACGTTGCCATCTTCAAAAAGTTATTTAAGGTCTTATCTCTATATAGGTAAGATTTAGAGCCATATGTGCAAATCAAGTTATTTTTTAATATTTTACACCTATTTACAGACATGTATTTATTTATTTACTTAAGAATTATTATATTCTGTTTTATGTGCTTTTATGGTCATTGATGAACTAAGTTGATGATGAAGATGATCTGGATAAAGTGGGTTGGATAGGGCTCGGAATAGATTTTTCAGACATTATGTAGGTAATCATTATGTGTTTCTGCCATTTTAACACTAGTTTTAGCCATAAAGACCTATTTTTTATGCATCTGTCTGGCACTCGTGCCATTTTAACATGAATCCGATAACCATTTTAAGTTAATATATAAGCTTTTTATCACTGTGTCTTAACGACTTGACAGTGCTTAAATTTGCCAAATGATTGTGCCGGTAGTAGGCTCTCTTTGTTAAAGTATGCCATCTAAATTATTAAGGAATTATATTATTATGTAACATCAAATCAGCACTTTAAATTTTTACAACTTGGGTCGGATAGTTTGTATTTATCTTGATGATGATACCATCTGGGAAATATGTATTTTGAAATCACCCCATATTGTTTTAAGAGTTTTAAATATTTGTACTATTTTAACGTTATGAAGTAATTGTCTCAGAAACCCTGGTATCTAAATGTTAAGTTATGTATCGGGATCAATGGTGGATTATAGTAGGCCATTGCCTATAGAAGCTTTTCCTATTCTAAACCTTACTATTTCCAGCCAGTGTAAAAGTATAATGAAGAAAACGTACCTTTTTTGTACAATTTAATATGTAACTTTTATGACCTATGGTCGAATAAAGTATATGATGATGATGATGGAATCTAAATCAACGCCATAATAAGCATATATGGAATATAAAAGATCACATTGAGCACCTCAATAAATTAATTCTCAACTATAAATTGGTAAATAATGAGTCATTGGAAAACAAGATAAAATTACCTCATGTAAAAATCTGTAGAACATTATATCAATCCATCCACTTATCTATCTACAAGGAAACAGATCCATCGAAAAAACATTTTTTGGGGGAAAAATTGAGTCACCCATATTCCTAAGTTGTTCAGTGTCTAAAAGTGTAAACATATCTAATCAGTGAAGTGATAAACAGAATGCGCAAAAATGAAAATTAAAACTCATATTCATAAATAATAAATGGTAAATGGTAAAACTGGCTGTACTAATACTGGCCAAAAAAGGTAAATCTGGAGCAAAATATCACTAAAACAGATCATGGATTTCATCCACCTGCCACTTTATGTGAGGAATATTCTAATGATGAGATAGAACCCAGTGCAGCGTCAAACTATCAAAAATGTCACAGATGGACATAAATCTTCACATCTAAATAATGCCCCCATGGATTTTCAGAGCCAAGAAACAAGATAATTTTTGATTCCATCTGTCTTAACTCTGCCGTTCTATCCCCTCCTCTTAAATTGGTTTTGATGGTTTTGATCCCATAAAATGTCAACGAACTGCAGTCACCGTCATGGACTTCCCAGAAATGTTTGGCTAAAGGATATGACCTACCCTGATTCTTTATTGCCCTGAGATGTTGTAAGAATCTAACTTTAAATTTATGACTAGTGCTGCCCATATATTTTTTATGGCAGCCACATTCAATGACATAAACAACATATTCAGTTTCACATGTTATGCGATCAAAGATCTCACAGATCTTGCCATCAAATGTAGTATAATGATGAGTATTATGTGCAAATTTGCAAGATTTACATCGTCCACATTTCCAAAAACCCAAACTCTTCTTGGATAGCCATGACAGATTATCCTTACAGCAGAACAGATTTACCCCCAACAAATGAGTTTTACGATATGTAATCTGGGGTTGAATTCCAATGTCCTCTTTAATATGGGGATCATGTCGTAAAACATGCCAATTCTTTTGTATGATGTTTTTAAGTTCTATAGGTTGTTGATTAAATAAAAATACAATCTAGGTGGGTGTCTGTGTTCTTGTAAATTTTTCTTTCTGACTGCAGTTTTAAAGAGTAATTTATCTCTGGACATGTTAATCACTCTATTCTGGGCATCATTTAGAATCTTCAACGGATATCCTCTATTCAAAAATCTTTTGGTCATGGTGGCAATTTATGTTTTAAAACTTATAGTATCAGAACAAATTCTGCAAGCCCGCAAGAATTGACTATAAGGAATGCTCCATTTCAAATCTTTCGGGTGGCCACTATTCCCATGTAATATAGCATTACAAGCGGTCGGTTTACGATAGATGGTCGTCTGCAAGGTGTCATTATTTACTGTTTGCAAGACATCTAAAAATTCAATAGTATGTGTACTATATTTCAAATCTAGATGAATGTTGAACTCATTATCATTGAGTGCACTGATGTATTGCAAGAGGGGCTGTTCACCACCATCCCAAATGAGAAAGAGGTCATCAATGTATCTGACCCACAATATGACATGCTCCATATAGTTTTTGTAAGTATCCGACCAAGCAACCTCCTTTTCCCACCACCCCATATAAAGATTGGCATATGTGGGGGCAAAAGAAGCTCTCATAGCTGTCCCCTGTTTTTGGAGATAATACTCATTATCAAACAGGAAGACATTACGGGTAAGGCAAATTCTTAACATAGCTAAAAGCATATTGGTGTTTGCAAAAATTCAATCTTACGAGTCCATAGAAAGTATCTGCAGGCCAGGATGCCATAATCATGCATAATCGAGGTATATAAAGAGGTCACATCCATGGTTACCAAAAGATAACTGGATTGCCAGGGGATATTGTGTATTTTTGGATAGAAAGTCACTGGTATCCCGCAAATAAGATGGCAATGCAGTAACATATGGACACAGAAAAAGATCCAAATAGTGTGAGGTATTTTCTAAAAGGGATGAGTACATACTTACAATGGGTCGACCCAGAGGACTTTTTTGTTTCTATGTATTTTGGGTGGGAAGTAAATGCAAGGAATTTTAGGAAATTCGACTTTCAAATATGCATACTCATCTTGATCAATAAGGCAATCCTCACGCCAATTGTCCAACATCACCCAATAGCTCAGTTGGTATTGAGCAGTTGGATTTACCCGTAATTTCTCATAATGCTCCCTATTGGAGAACTGGTGGTGTGCCTCTTTTGTGTAACTGGTTGCATCCATGATCACAATGTTGCCACCTTTATCGGAGGGCTTGATCACAATAGCAGTATTAGATTTCAAAGCATTTAAATCATTCCAATCTGAGGCAGAAAAGTTAACCTGCCTAGATTTCAAAGATTTCTAATTGCTACGGTATTTGTCAATGTCACCAACTACCAGCTCATAGAATGTATCAATTAAATTGCCGCTAGGTAGCTGAGGACTACATCTATTGGAGGGTTTCAAAAAACTCTTAGTAGTGTGATGAACTGTAAAGCCCATATTCTTCAAAGTTTCTGTCTTTGTGCACATGTTTTCACTCATATATATATATATATATATATATATATTCACTTAAAAAACCAAAGGTTACAGGGACGGTATGGTTAGGTTCACATTTTAAACATATCAAACCATAGAAATTCACCAGTTAGAGTTATTGAAAGTAACTATAACGTGTGCTTTAAGGTAAATATAACTCATGTGTAGGAAAGTACCATCTTGCCTGGCATGTTACCCCCATTTTTACTGTATGTATGTTTGTTTTTGCCTATGTGCCACTGGGATCCTGCTAGTCAGGACCCCAGTGCTCATAAAGTATGCCCTGTATGTGTTCCCTGCGTGGTGCCTAACTGTATCACTGAGGCTCTGCCAACCAGAACCTCAGTGTTTATGCTCTCTCTGCTTTTAAAATTCTCACTGCAGGCTAGTGACTAATTTTACCAATTCTGATTGGCACACTGGAACACCCTTATAATTCCGTATTATATGATACCTAGGTACCCAGGGTATTGGGGTTCCAGGAGATCCTTATGGGCTGCAGCATTTCTTTTGCCACCCATAGGGAGCTCAGACAATTCTTACACAGGACTGCCACTGCAGCTTGAGTGAAATAACGTCCACGTTATTTCACAGCCATTTTACACTGCACTTAAGTAACTTATAAGTCACCTATTTGTCTAACCCTCACTTAATGAAGATTAGGTGCCAAGTTACTTAGTGCGTGGGCACCCTGGCGCTAGCCAAGGTGCCCCCACATTGTTCAGGGCAAATTCCCCAGACTTTGTGAGTACGGGGACACCATTACACGTGTGCACTACATATAGGTCAATACCTATATGTAGCGTCACAATGGTAACTCCGAACAAGGCCATGTAACATGTCTAGGATCATGGAATTGTCACCCCAATACCATTCTGGTATTGGGGGGACAATTCCATGCATCCCCAGGTCTCCAGCATAGAGCCCGGGTACTGCCAAACTAACTTTCCAGGGTCTCCTTTGCAGCTACCGCTGCTGCCAACCCCTAAGACAGGATTCCGCCCCCTGGGGCCTGGGTAGCCTGGTCCCAGGAAGGCAGAACAAAGGATTTCCTCTGAGAGAGGGTGTTACACCCTCTCCCTTTGGAAATAGGTGTGAAGGGCCTGGGAGGAGTAGCCTCTCCTGGCCTCTGGAAATGCTTTGTAGGGCACAGATGGTGCCCTCCCTGCATAAGCCAGTCTACACCGGTTCAGGGATCCCCCCAGCCCTGCTCTGGCATGAAACTGGACAAAGGAAAGGGGAGTGACCACTCCCCTGACCAGCACCTC
The DNA here is from genome assembly GCF_031143425.1 of Pleurodeles waltl. Classification (NCBI taxonomy): domain Eukaryota; kingdom Metazoa; phylum Chordata; class Amphibia; order Caudata; family Salamandridae; genus Pleurodeles; species Pleurodeles waltl. The sequence continues at coordinate 340,971,162 of NC_090446.1, forward strand.
TCAGGGGAGGTGCCCAGAGCTCCTCCAGTGTGTCCCAGACCTCTGCCATCTTGGATGCAGAGTGTAAGGGCACTATGGATAGCTCTGAGTGGCCAGTGCCGCCAGGTGATGTCAGAGACCCCCTCCTGATAGGTGCATACCTTTCTCTGTAGCCAATCCTCCTCTGAGGGCTATTTAGGGTCTCTCCTGTGGGTATCTCACCAGATAACGAATGCAAGAGCTCACCAGAGTTCCCCTGCACTTCCCTCTTCGACTTCTGCCAAGGATCGACTGCTGACTGCTCCAGGACGCCTGCAAAACTGCAACAAAGTAGCAAGAAGACTACCAGTAACCTTGTAGCGCCTCATCCTGACGGCTTTCTCGACTGTTTCCTGGTGGTGCATGCTCTGAGGGCTGTCTGCCTTCACCCTGCACTGGAAGCCAAGAAGAAATCTCCCGTGGCTCGACGGATTCTTCCCCCGCCAACGCAGGCACCAGTCCTCTGGATCCCCTCTCATCCTGACAAGCGTGGTCCCTGGAACACAGGATCTGGGTCCAAGGGTCTTCGACAGTCCAGTGAACCTTCTGTCCAAATTTGGTGGAGGTAAGTCCTTGCCTCCCCACGCCAGACAGTAATCCTGTGTGCTGCGTGAACTGCAGCTGCTCGGGCTTCTGTGCACTCTTGCAAGATTTCCTTCACGCACAGCCTAGCCCAGGTCCCCATCACTCTGTCCTGCGTTGCCCAACTTGCTGAATTGAACTCTGACTTTGTGGGACTCCCTTTTGTTGTGCTGAGTTGACTGCCATCCTCAGATTTTCTGAGCACCTGTTCAGGTGCTTCTGCGGGTGCTGCCCGCATTTGCGTGGGCTCTCTGTGTTGCTGAGCATCACCTCTGTCTCCTCCTCAAAGGGGCAATGTCCTGGTCCCTCTGGGGCCCTGGCAGCACCCAAAATCCTCACCTGTGACTCTTGAAGCTAGCAAGGCTTGTTTGCGGTCTTTCTGCGTGGAACTAACTCTGCTTCCTCCAGCACGCCGTGCGACATCTACTGACCAAAGGAAAAGTTCCTAGCATCTTCTGTTGTTACAGAATCTTTGGTTTCTTCCACCTGGAGGCAGCCCTTCTGCACCTTCATCCTGGGTTTAGTGGGCTCCTGCCCCCCCTGGACACTTGCGTGACTCTTGGACTTAGTCCCCTTCCTTTACGAGTCCTCAGGTCCATGAATCTGTCTTCAGTGCTTTGCAGTCAGTTGTTGTCCTTGCAGAATCCCCTATCTCGACTTTACTGTCTTTCTGGGGTGGTAGAGGAACTTTACTCCTACTTTTCAGGGTTCTTGGGGTGGGGTAACTTGGACACCCTTAGTGTTTTTGTACTCTCTCAGTGACCCTCTACACACTACACTAGGTCTGGGGTCCATTCGTGGTTCGCATTCTACTTTTGGAGTATATGGTTTGTGTTGCCCCAGGCCTATTTCTCCCTATTGCATTCTATTGTGTTCCACAGTGTTTGCACTACTTTTCTAACTGTTTACTTACCTGATTTGGTTTGTGTGTGTATATTTTGTGTATATTACTTACCTCCTAAGGGAGTATATCCTCTGAGATACTTTTGGCATATTGTCACTAAAATAAAGTACCATTATTTTTAGTAACTCTGAGTATTGTGTTTTCTTGTGATATAGTGCTAGGTGATATAAGTGGTATAGTAGGAGCTTTGCATGTCTCCTAGTTCAGCCTAAACTGCTCTGCTATAGCTACCTCTATCAGCCTAAGCTGCTAGAACACCTCTAATCTACTAATAGGGGATAACTGGACCTGGCACAAGGTGTAAGTACCACAAGGTACCCACTATAAGCCAGGCCAGCCTCCTACATTGGTCTTGCAGCAGTGGGATAAGTACTTGTAACTGCTTTACCACTTTGTCATTGGTGCTTTTCATGAGAAAAACATATTCCAAATTCTTCAAGATATACACATTGAACTAAACCGTTTAAGTTTCCTTCTCTAAAACTTTCTACTAAGTTTCTGAAAAGTTCTGAAAACTTTTAAAAGTTTTCAAAAAGTTTGAAAAAGTTTTTTTTCTTTGGGCTTTCAAAAGTTCTAAAACTTTTTCTCTCACTCTCCTAAACCTTTTCTATCATGTCTGCAGTAGAGCTTACTCCCAAAGTTGGTCAGGCAACCTTTGAGAGTTTAAGCTTTAAAAGTTTGAGGGGTCTCTGCATAGAAAGAGGTTTACGCATTGGCAAGAATCCTACCAAAGACTTTCTCTTTAGCCTTCTCCTAGAAAGTGACCATAACAGGAGGTAGGAGGGGAGGTTACCCAGTCAGACTCAGAGGAGTCCCCTGAAGAGACTGGGGAGGGTTCTTCCAAAGACCTGCCAGCTAGCAGGCCACCTAGTGACACTGGTAGTGGGAGGTGGTCACAAATTAGTAGGGCACCTTTCACTCCTAAAGGCCAGGTTACTAGGGTCCAGCCAGTTAGGGACAGGTCTCTCTCTGCCAATTCCCAAATTTCCTCTGTGTCTCACAATTCCCAAGCCTCCCACCCTGATGATAACTTAATGGAAAGGGAACTCAGAAAGCTGAGGTTGGAAGAGGCCAGGCTTAAGCTTAAACAGAGTCAGATGGCCTTGACAGGGAATCTCTGGATGTAGAGAGGGAAAGGCAGAGATTGGGATTAGTTCCCCATGGTGGCAGCAGCAGTGTTTTCGATAGTAATCCTGTTAGAGAGCAAGATTCCAGAAACCTGCATTAGATAGTCCCTCCTTACAAGGAGGGGTATGACATTAACAAGTGGTTTGCTGCACTTGAGAGGGCCTGTATGGTACAGTTGGTCCCTCAAAGGCAGTGGGCTGCTATCTTGTGGCTATCTTTCACTGGTGAGGGTAGGGATAGGCTCTTCACTGTCAAAGAAAGTGATGCTAATAACTACAGAGTTTTGAAGGGTGCACTCTTGGATGGATTTGGCTGAACCACTGAACAATACAGGATTAAGTTCAGAGACACCAGAAAAGAGTCCTCTCAAGACTGGACAGACTTTGTAGACTGTTCAGTGAAGGCCTTGCAGGGTTGGTTGCATGGCAGTAAGGTGACTGACTATGAAAGCCTGTCTAATCTGATCCTGAGAGAGCATATTCTTAACAATTATATGTCTGATTTGTTGCACCAGTACTTGGTAGACTCAGATCTGACCTCTCCACAAGAATTGGGAAAGAAGGCAGACAAATGGGTCAGAACAAGAGTGAACAGAAAAGTTCGTACAGGGGTTGACAAGGATGGCAAGAAGAAGGATGGTAAGTCTTTTGACAAGGGTGGGGACAAAGATAAAAAACATTCTGAGTCTTTATCAGGCCCACAAAAATCCTCTGGGGGTGGTGGGTCCAAATCCTCTTCTAACAATCAGAAAAAGCCTTTGTGTTATTTATGTAAAGTAAAAGGCCATTGGGCTAATGATTCCACTTGTCCAAAGAAAAACACCAAACCTCCCACCACCACAACCCCAACTGCAACCTCTAATACCCCTAGTAATAGCAGTGGTGATGGGAAGTCTACTACAAATAGCCAAACTAAGGGTGTAGCTGGGCTCACTATTGGCAGTGTAGTTGGGGTTGGTCTTGATAGGGAGACCACAGAGGCTGTTTTAGTCTCTGATGGTGCCATTGACTTTGTCACCTTGGTTGCTTGTCCCCTTAATATGGGTAAGTACAAGCATCTACCCCTAATCGATGTTGAGGTTGAGGCCTACAGGGACACAGGAGCCAGTGTAACTATGGTTATAGAGAAACTGTTCCACCCTGATCAACACCTACTTGGTCAACAGTACCAAGTGACTGATGCTCACAATAACACACTTAGCCACCCCATGGCTGTTGTGAATCTCAACTGGGGGGGGTTACTGGTCCAAAGAAAGTTGTGGTAGCCACTGAATTACCTGTAGATCGCTTACTAGGCAATGATTTGGAGACATCAGCTTGGGCTGAAGTGGATTTGGAGGCTCATGCAGCAATGCTGGGCATTCCTGGGCATATTTTTGCTTTAACAAATCCTTGCCCACTATCCCTCCCTCTCCAGAAGATTCCCCTTTTGAGGAAGAGGAATCCCCTCCCTGTACAGAACCTACACCAGCTGAGCTGGCAGCAGACACTGCTGAGCTTTTGGGTGCAGGGGGGCCTGCTAGGAAAGAGCTGAGTGTGGCACAGCAGATCTGTCCCACACTAGAGGGTATGAGACAGCAAGCTGTCAAACAGCAGAATGGGGATGTCAGTGATAGCCATAAGGTGTATTGGGAAGACAACCTCCTGTATACTGAGTCAAGGGACCCTAAACCTGGAGCAGCCAGAAGATTGGTCATTCCCTTGCAATTCAGAGAGTTTTTTCTTACCTTGGCACATGGCATTCCCTTGGCTGGGCATTTGGGTCAAAGTAAAACTTGGGACAGGCCTGTTCCCCTGTTTCACTGGCCTCACATGTCAGAGGACACTAAAGAGTTTTGTCGCTCTTGTGTGACCTGCCAAGCCAGTGGCAAGACTGGTGGCACTCCAAAGGCCCCCTTAATTCCACTACCTGTGGTTGGGGTGCCCTTTGAAAGGGAAGGGGTTGACATAGATGGCCCCCTCGACCCTTCAGGAAATAGGTTTATCCTGGTGGTAGTGGACCATGCCACTAGGTACCCTGAAGCCATCCCCTTAAGGACCACTACAGCTCCTGCAGTGGCAAAGACCCTCCTGGGAATCTTTTCCAGAGTGGGCTTCCCTAAGGAAGTGATGTCAGACAGAGGTAGTAACTTCATGTCTGCATACCTCAAGGCAATGTGGAAGGAATGTGGTGTAACTTACAAGTTCACTACCCCTTATCATCCACAAACAAATGGTCTGGTTGAGAGGTTTAGTAAAACTCTCAAAGGTATGATAATGTGACTCCCTGAACAACTCAGAAGAAGATGGAATGTCCTGTTACCTTGCCTCCTTTTTGCTTACAGGGAGGTACCTCAAAAAGGAGTGGGCTTTAGCCCCTTTGAACTCCTCTTTGGGCACCCTGTGAGAGGTCCTCTTGCACTTGTTAAGGAGGATTGGGAACAGCCTTTAAAGTCTCCTAAACAGGACATTGTGGACTATGTACTTGGCCTAAGATCAAGAATGGCTGAGTACATGAAAAAGGCCAGCCAGTAGCTACCAAAGCCATGGCATGACCAGAAGGCTGTCCTGACTCAGTACCACCCAGGACAGAAGGTGTGGGTATTGTAGCCTGTGGCCCCAAGAGCACTCCAGGACAAATGGAGTTGGAGTGGACCCCATCTAATTGTTGAGAAAAAGGGTGAGGTTACCTACTTGGTAGACCTTGGCACTGCCAGGAGTCTCCTTAGGGTGCTCCATGTCAACCGCCTGAAACCCTACTATGACAGGACTGATCTCACTCTGCTCATGGCAACTGATAAGGGACAGGAAGAAGAGAGTGACCCTCTCCCTGATCTCTTCTCCACCACTGAAGATGATGGCTTAGTGGAGGGAGTAGTACTTGCAGATTGTCTTACTGCAGAGCAGAAAGATAACTGTATAAATCTTTTAAGTCAGTTTTCTGAACTCTTCTCACTGATACCAGGTACCACTACTTGGTGTGAGCATACAATCGATACTGGAGACAGTTTACCTGTCAAAGTAAGATTTATAGGCAGCCTGCCCATGTCAGGGACTGCATTAAACAAGAGGTTCAGAAAATGTTAGACTTAGGAGTGATTGAGCCTTCAGAAAGCCCCTGGGCTAGCCGAGTTGTACTTGTCCCAAAACCTCACACTAAAGATGGAAAAAGAGAGATGAGGTTTTGTGTTGACTATAGAGGGCTCAACCAAGTAACCAAGACAGATGTTCACCCTATACCCAGGGCAGATGAGCTCACAGATACACTGGCTTCTGCCAAGTATCTAATCACTTTTGATCTAAGTGCAGGGTATTGGCAGATTAGGTTATCAGAAGATGCTAAACCAAAGACTTCATTTTCAACTATTGGAGGGCACTATAAATTTATTGTAATGCCCTTTGGTCTGACAAATGCACCTGTCACTTTTCAAAGTGCTGCAAGGGTTGGAAGCTTTTAGTGCAGCATATCTGGATGATAGTGCTGTCTTTAGCTCCACCTGGGATGATCACCTGGTCCACCTGTGGAAGGTTTTGGAGGCCCTGCAAATGGCCGGCCTCACTATCAAGGCCTCAAATTGCCAGATAGGGCAGGGGAAAGTGGTTTATCTGGGCCACCTGGTAGGTTGGGAACAGATTGCACCACTGCAGGGGAAGATCCGAACTATTATGGAATGGGCTCCCCCTACAACTCAAACTCAGGTGAGAGCCTTTTTAGGCCTCACAGGTTACTACAGGAGGTTTATTAAGAATTATGGCTCCATTGCAGCTCCTCTTAATGTCCTCACTAGTAAAAAGATGCCTAAAAAGGTGTTGTGGACAGTTAGCTGTCAAAAAGCTTTTGATGAGCTCAAACAGCCCACTGTCCTAAAAAGCCATTGCTACTCCAAAAAGTTCATAGTCAAGACTGATGCTTCTGAATTGGGGGTTGGGGCAGTGCTATCACTGCTTAATACTGAGGGCCAGGATCAACCTGTTGTTTTTGTCAGCAGGAGGTTGACCCCTAGAGAAAAGTGTTGGTCCGTCATAGAGAAGGAGGCCTTTGATGTGGTCTGGGCACTGAAAAAGTTGAGACTATACCTGTTTGGTACTCACTTTATTGTTCAGACTGACCACAAACCTCTACTTTGGCTAAAACAAATGAAAGGTGAAAACCCTAAATTGGTGAGGTGGTCGATATCGCTACAGGGACTGGACTATACAGTGGAACATTGACCTGGGAGTACCCACTCCAATCCAGATGGACTCTCCAGATATTTCCATTTAGACAATGAAGACTCATCTGGGCAAGGTTAGCCTTATTGTCCTTCGTTTTTTTGGGGGGGGGGTTGTTTAGGAAAGTACCATCTTGCCTGGCATGTTACCACCATTTTTACTGTATGTATGTTTGTTTTTGCCTATATGTCACTGGGATCCTGCTAGTCAGGACCCCAGTGCTCATAAAGTAAGTCCTGTATGTGTTCCCTGTGTGGTGCCTAACTGTATCACTGAGGCTCTGCTAACCAGAACCTCTGTGTTTATGCTCTCTCTGCTTTTAAAATTGTCACTGCAGGCTAGTGACTAATTTTACCAATTCTGATTGGCACTCTGGAACACCCTTATAATTCCCTAGTATATGGTACCTAGGTACCCAGGGTATTGGGGTTCCAGGAGATCCCTATGGGCTGCAGCATTTCTTTTGCCACCCATAGGGAGCTCAGACAATTCTTACACAGGACTGCCACTGTAGCCTAAGTGAAATAACGTCCACGTTATTTCACAGCCATTTTACACTGCACTGAAGTAACTTGTAAGACACCTATATGTCTAACCCTCACTTAGTGAAGATTAGGTGCAAAGTTACTTAGGGGGGTCATTACAACATTGGCGGTAAAAGGCGCTTACCGCCGTGCAGAAGACCGCCAACACACCGCGGCGGCGGCGGGAGCCTGCCACTTCTATTATGACACACATCACGGAATCCGCCGAAATTCAGACACCCACACAACACCGCCACACCAAAGGTCAGTGATAAACATGCGGAAACAAATCCTCCACCTCCACGCCAACAGAAAAATGCCCATGCCATTACGACCCACGAATCCACGCAGCGGTCTTTCAACCGCGATATTCCATTGGCGGCACACACCGCCGCGCTCAAAATACACACACAGCTCCAAAACACCGCCACATTGGACAATTCAAAATACACACACCTGATACACATACAAACAACACTCTCACACATCCAACACAATATAACACACCCACTCACATCACCCACAAACCCCTACGACCCAAAATTAGAGAGAACGCCATAGAGAGACAGCACAGAATAGAGAACCCCATCACACAGAGGCACACTACACCATTACCCACAAAACATCCACGCACAAAACACCACATACCACTACACTCACCACACTCATCAACACATACACCACCCCACACCACCCCATGTCACGCCAAAGACACCCCCGCTTCTCTGAGGAGGAGCTCAGGGTCATGGTGGAGGAAATCCTACGGGTAGAGCCAAAGCTATTTGGCTCACAGGTACATCACACATCCATAGCCAGGAAGATGGAGCTATGGCAACGAATAGTGGACAGGGTCAACGCAGTGGGGCAGCACCCAAGAAATAGGGAGGACATCAGGAAGAGGTGGAACGACCTACGGGGGAAGGTGCGTTCCACGGTATCCAGGCACCACATCGCGGTACAGCGGACTGGCGGCGGACCCCCACCTCCTCCCCCACAACTAACAACATGGGAGGAGCAAGTCTTGACCATCTTGCATCCTGAGGGCCTCGCAGGAGTCGTTGGAGGAACGGACACTGGTAAGTCAAATCTTAACTATCATATCCCCCACCTTACCTGCATGCAATCACACACCCCCACTCTCACACCCTCCCCTATCACCCTAACTCCTCACTAATGTACCCATAACACCAACCACCCATCCCAACCCCAAGACCTGCATGACACAACTAAGCATGGATACCCATCACTAAAGCATGCCCACTGCACATACCCAGAACACCCCCCAACCATCAGCACACAAGCCCCCACACAGGAATGCCTGCACTGGGGTACACGCACACCCAACCGTTGCACACCATGAAACACACACATGCAATAATCATGTACTTATCCCCCCGCAGGAACCCGAAGGAACGTCACCACACCAGAGGGTCCAGACAACACCACTCCACCCCCAGAATAGGCCCACAGTGACGACAGCAGCTCTGCCCTACTGGATCTTGATGACCAGCCCGGACCATCGTGGGCCTCAGGACAGTCGGTTCCCCTTGCCCAGCCACAGCCCAACACCGAACTTCCACCCTCTGGTAACACCAGCACAGCACCCACCCAGCGGGCCCATACCTCCCTACCCAGGACAGGTCAATCAGCGGTGTGTCCACCACTACAGGGCACCCAGGCTAACCCACCACCCCAACAACAACAGAGACCTGGGGGCAGTGGTAGTGGGCACACGGTCCAGGGGACGGAGGCACTGGAACACAGGGGAACTGGGAGGGCTGCTGTGCGAAAGAGGGAGGACAGGCCAAGGGAACCTACTCTCAACGAGGCCCTCTCCTCCATCATGGGAGCATACCACCACTCCCAGGAGACAATGGCAACGGTCCTGGACAAGTTGCAGGAGACCCTGCGTCTGCAGGAGGAGCAGTATTTGGGGTTCAGGGAGGAGCTCAGGACCATCGCCTCCGCCCTGGGCACCATTGTAGGGGTGCTGACGGACATTCAAAAGACTTTGAGGGACACCTTGGCACTCCAAGGGGCCCCTGACACTAGCCACGACGATGAAATGCCCACCACCTCCGCCGGCGCTAGTGGACAGGACGCCCAGCCACAGGACCACCACACCAGCACCCCACCCCCTGCAGACGGACAACCACCACGAAAGCGGTCCCTGAGATCCAGGAACAGGACAGAGCAAGATGGCAAGACCCCCGCCAGGAAATAAGACTACCCTGATTGTGCCCCCACTGTCCCACTTTGTTACCCTGTCCAGATTGGAACTGCCCCAGCTCCACTTCCAATGGCCAGATGTGCAATGTACCTGTGAGACTAATAGACTGGACTCTGCCATGGACATTCTTCCACCAGAACCCATCCCGATTTCACAACCCCCCTTCATTTTTCTGCACTTAAATAAACACCCTTGAAACACTAATAAAACTGGAGTCAGTCTATGTTTTTGAACTTTGTATTGTCAATTACAGTGTCAAAAAGGGTTACCCATTGGAAGGCCAACATACCAATGTCACACATCACAAGCCTTTCAAGGGTGAAAGCTGTTGACACGTAGGTTACCACATTTGTGAAACTGAAATGGAAGGGGACAACTCAATTAACAAATAGTGAGTGAAATGTAGGTACAGGATAGAGGTAGACGTGTGAAAGTTAATGTAATGTTAAACCTGAAAATGTACTCACCTGTGTCTCACTGGAAATATTACTGTATGACTGACTCCCTGTTGTCGTTTTCGTCTTCCTCAGCTTCATCCTCATCACTGTCCACAGGCTCCACAGCTGCTACAACACCGTCATCTGGATCATCCTCCTGCAGAAAAGGCACCTGGCGTCGCAATGCCAAATTATGGAGCATGGCGCAGGCGATGATGATGTCACACACCTTCTTCGGTGAGTAGAATAGGGACCCACCTGTCATATGGAGGCACCTGAACCTGGCCTTCAGGAGGCCGAAGGTGCGTTCGATCACCCTCCTAGTCCACCCATGGGCCTCATTGTACCGTTCCTCTGCCCTGGTCCTGGGATTCCTCACTGGGGTCAATAGCCACGAAAGGTTGGGGTAACCAGAGTCCCCCAATAGCCATACACGGTGCCTCTGGAGTTGACCCATCATATCAGGGATGCTGCTATTCCGCAGGATGTAGGCGTCATGCACAGAGCCAGGGAACATAGCATTTCCCTGCGAGATGTACTGGTCTGCCAAACAGACCATCTGGACATTCATCGAATGATAACTCTTCCTGTTCCTGTACACCTGTTCACTCCTCTGGGGGGGGACCAGAGCTACATGGGTCCCATCAATGGCACCTATGACGTTGGGGATATGTCCAAGGGCATAGAAGTCACCTTTAACTGTAGGCAAATCCTCCACCTCAGGGAAAATGATGTATCTCCTTACGTGTTTCAGCAGGGCAAACAACACTCTGGACAAAACGTTGGAAAACATAGGCTGGGACATCCCTGATGCCATGGCCACAGTAGTCTGAAATGACCCACTTGCAAGGAAATGGAGCACTGACAGCACCTGCACGTCAGGGGGGTTTCCAGTCGGATGGCGGATTGGTGACATCAGGTCTGGCTCCAACTGGGTACATAGTTCCTGGATTGTGGCACGGTCAAACCGGTAGGTCACGATCAAATGTCTTTCTTCCATTGTCAACAGGTCCACCAGCGGTCGGTACACCGGAGGATTCCGCCATCTTCTCATATGTCCCAGCTGACGGTGCCTAAGAAGGACAACAGCGAAGAACCAGTCACTATTCCTCTTGGTATGTACCCACAGTTACACACAAGACTACACCACTCACAAAACCCCTTCCTGTATGTGTGTTGATTATAGGCCTAGCTATGTGTGACGCAGTAGTAAATGAAGCCATGTGGGACCCTGAAATGGCGGCTGCCTGACCTCTAAAATGGGACAATGGAATTGTGGGGTAACTGCGCTGGCGTTGGACACCGTCGCGGTAGGCGGTCGTAGAGCGCGGCGCAATGCTGCATTGGTTAACATTGGACCCTATGGGTCCCAGGAGCCAATGAACAGGTGCGCCGGCGGGGATGATGTGCCCCGCCGCGGACGTCACCGCCATTTTCTATCTCTTCAATCACTAGATACCTGACCTTCCACAGGAGAGGACCTACACTGCTAGTACTGCTGTGACCTCGGTCTGGAAGCGACTGGGTAAAGGGCCCCTGCCTTCACTGCACAGGAGTTGGAGAAACTTGTGGATGGGGTCCTCCCCCAGTACATGCTACTCTACGATCCTCCAGACCAACAGGTCAGTACACAGGGAGCACGTTGGATGGGCTATGCCTGGGTGGAGAGGGCTGGTTGGAAGAGAGAAGGGTGCAGATTTCATAGAACATAAATGCATGGGAATGAATGGGCCACATGGCCAGAGTAGGGAGGGGGCCACTCACATTGACGGTGCAGTAGGTAATGACTGTTCCTCTTTCCTTGTGCATGTCATGTAGGTCAGCGCCCACCAGAAGAGGGACATTTGGCGTGCCATCGCCAAGGAAGTCCGGACCCTGGGGGCCCCCCAGAGACAGGGCACCCACTGGCATAAGAGATGGGAGGACATTCGCCGCTGCAGCAAGAAGACGGCGGAGGCTCAGCTGGGGATGGCCTCCCAACGTGGGAGGGGTGCCCGTCGCACCATGACCCCCCTGATGTTCCGGATCCTGGCGGTGGCCTACCCGGAGTTGGATGGGCGCTTAAGGACATCACAGCAGACACAAGGGGGTGAGTACAACCTCATTCTGTGGACTTTGCGTGCAGTGGAGGTTTCTGGGTGGGGGAGGTGGGCTGTGGGTGTCCCTAGGCCAGGGCGAGTTAGGTAGGCAAGGCCCCTCCGTAATGTAGGCCATGTGGCACTCTACCCCAGCTCAGAGCAGTGGCAAGTTGATGTAAAGTTGCCCCTTTGCCATCCATGTGCGCATATTTCTACCATTGCCATGTAGGCCATATCCCAGAAATTCCATGTGCAGAGGGAAGGAGCATGGCGTAATGCATGGGGCTGCTGCGTCTGTCTTGTCCGCCAACGGTAGCAGTATGCCCTGCACTAAAACTCTCTTTCTTCTGTCTCCCCCTCCTTTTCCTGCTCTCTCTGTCCTTTTGTACATCAGCATCATCAGGCGGAGGTACAGGGGCACCGGAGCACGAGGGAGCTGCATCCCACATGGCCATGGAGGGCCACACCACAGACTCTGAATGCACCAGTGGGACGGAGGGCGAGGGGAGCTTCACGTCGGCCACAGGATCACCAACCAGCGACACTGACTTGTCCGCCGATGTGAGCTCCCCTGTGGTGGCGGCACCATCTGTGCGCCCCACTTCTACAGGTACAGCCGCCACCTCCCCTACCAGCACCGCCCTCCCAGCAGCCCCTCAGCGTTCGCCCCGTGCCCGCTCACCCAGGAGGGTGGGCATCACCTTCGCCCCAGGCACCTCAGGCCCTGCCCCTGTCACCCCTGCTGCCCTCAGTGAGGAGGCCATTGACCTCCTCAGGTCACTCACTGTTGGGCAGTCTACCATTGTGAATGCCATCCAGGGTGTAGAACGAGAGTTGCAACATGGTAATGCATTCCTGGAGGGCATTCATTCTGGTCAGGCTGTCCTTCAGCGAACCCTGCAATCTCTGGCCTCAGCACTGATGGCAGCCATTGTCCCTGTGTCCAGCCTCCCCCCTCCAACTTCCTCCACCCAGACCCAATCCCCTGTACCCCAGCCCATCCCACACACACCACAGACACTCACACAAGCATCACACCCATACAGACACAGCAACATCCACTGTCTCCACTGTGTCCCCCTCCTCCTCTTCTCCCTCCTCCCTCCCAGTCTCGTCTACACACACCTGCATGCACCACATCTACAGGCACTAGGACTCGCACCAGGACACCCAGCACCACAAGCCGCTCACCTGCACTCACCACCCCCACTGCCATTTACACGTCCCCTGTGTCCTCTCCCAGTGTGTCTGTGACGCCCCTCCCAAAGTACACAAACGCCGGCAATCACTCACCCAACATCCATCCACCTCACGACAGCCTCCAGTACCTGCACCTGCACCTGCACCCAAAACACCTAAAGTGACACCTCCTACAACCACCTCCTCTTCCTCCACTCCCAGACCCCCTCCAACTACCCATCCCATTGTCCGTCAGAAACTGTCCCTATGTCAAATTGACCTTTTTGCCCCCTCCCCTCCCCCTCCAATTCATCAGTCCCGCCGTAGCGCCTCAGCCAAAAAGCCTCCAGTACCAGTGGTGTGTGTTCTAGGTTTTTGGAGTGCACCGTCCACCAGGGCAGGCAGTAGGACCCGGAGCCAAGGCACTGTCTTCCCAACCCCTGTAAAGGCTCTGAAATTGGAGAGTGGACGACGGGACTGTGTCAAGACTCCTGGTGGGACTACAACTGAAATGGGATCAAAGGCGATTGGTGAGTCAGCTGTAACTCCAAAAAAGGTGGGGAAGGTCCCGAGGAAGTCTCCCCAGCCTGTTGTGAGTGTCACGGCGGAAAAGTGAGCCATCATTTCCGGCGGTCCAGACACAAGCGCCAGCACCGTCGTTACTGGTCAGGAGACCACCGCCAGAGTCACAGCCCAGGAGGGCCCAAGTATCGTTACTGGTCAGGAGACCACCGCCAGAATCACAGCCCAGGAAGGCCCAAGTATCGTTACTGGTCAGGAGACCACCGCCAGTGTCACAGCCCAGGAGGGCCCAAGTATCGTTACTGGTCAGGAGACCACCGCCAGTGTCACAGCCCAGGAGGACCCAAGTATCGTTACTGGTCAGGAGACCACGGCCAGAGTCACAGCCCAGGAGGGCCCAAGTATCGTTACTGGTCAGGAGACCACCGCCAGAGTAACAGCCCAGGAGGGCCCAAGTATCGTTACTGGTCAGGAGACCACCGCCAGTGTCACAGCCCAGGAGGACCCAAGTATCGTTACTGGTCAGGAGACCACCGCCAGAGTCACAGCCCAGGAGGGCCCAAGTATCGTCACTGGTCCAGAGACCACCGCCGGAGTCACAGTCCAGGAGGGGCCAGGATGCCACAGCCCCACTGGGCAATGATGGAACATCATGCCACACACCAATGTCCAGTGTGCAGATCGTCATGCCACACACCAATGTCCAGTGTGGAGATCGTCATGCCACACACCAATGTCAGTATCAGAACCTCCATGTCAAAGCACTGATGAACAGTCCTGAGCCGCCATGTCAAAGCACCGCCGAACAGTCCTGAACCGCCTTGGCAAAGCACCGCTGAACAGGGCAAAGACCGCCATGTCAAAGCACTGCTGAACAGTCCTGAACCGCCATGGCAAAGCACTGCTGAACAGGGCACAGACCGCCATGGCAAAGCACCGCTGAACAGTCCTGAACCGCCATGGCAAAGCACCGCTGAACAGGGCAAAGACCACCATGGCAAAGCACCACTGAACAGTCCTGAACCGCCATGGCAAAGCACCGCTGAACAGGCCACAGACCGCCATGTCAAAGCACCGCTGAACAGTCCTGAACTGCCATGGCAAAGCACCGCTGAACAGGGCAAAGACCGCCATGGCAAAGCACCGCTGAACATAGCAAAGACCGTGTAGGTATGAATAGGCCGCCACATCAGGCATCCTTATCCCATGTGCAGCCGGGACAGTGACAGGGCAGGAACTTTCACGGGGAGACTCATCCACTCTGGGCACCAGTCCCACCCAGTCCCAGTAGAGAACTGCATGTACTTGAGAGACTGTGGCTTTGCACTCCCCAGGATGGCACAGTGGGCAACCCACCCACTGTAGAGACTTGAAAGACTGTGGCTTTGCACTCCCCAGGATGGCACAGTGGGCAACCCACCCACTGTAGAGACTTGAGAGACTGTGGCTTTGCACTCCCCAGGATACATCAATGGGCATGGAGCCCCATTGTGGATCTGGCTTCGCATTCATGTGGCTGAGGTGCCCCCCCTTCCCTTCCCCCTGAGGTGCCTGTAGTGTTTCTATCTGATGCCCCGGCAGTGTTCTCTCGGATTTTGGTCAGGTATGTATTGTGGGCCTCGCCCATGCATTTTTGGACTGTTGGTGCACGGACATTGTTGTGTACATATCTGCAATACTTCTTGTATTGTATATATAATAATGACAGATTTCGAGATATATATCAGTATATTTTTGTATGACATGTATATTGGCACATTACAATGTTTGACCGCAATTCGCTTTGTCTTTGCATTCTTCCGGGGGGATTGTGGGTTGTTCATGTGATATTTTTGACTGCATTGGTGTGTATGTTGTGATATGCGAGGGTGGGGGTGTTTGGTGGGTGTCCCCCTAACTTTTGCTCCCCCCTCCCCCGTGTCGTAGGTGCAGTACTCACCGGTATCTTCAGCGCCTACGTCACTGTTGGTCGTAGAGGAGCAGAAAGAAAAGGGCAGGTAGTATTTGGAGTTCCGGCTCCATTGAGTCGTCGTTCCTTGTGGAGTGTGTTCAGGTGAGCGCTTTCCCATAGCAAAAGCTGTTTCCGCCATGTTTTTATCCGCGGTGAATCCGCCCCAGAAAAGGTGGCGGATTGGTGTGTTCTGATACTATGGGTGGTACATTGTCTCCCGTCTGTCTGTTGGCGGTGACCGCCGCGCTGCTTGTCTGTACCGCCGTGGCGGGCGGTGTGTTAAAGTGGCTGTCTTTGTTGGCGGTTTCCGCTAGGGTCATAATTCCCTTTTTTTATCCGCCGGCCTGTTTGTGGTCTTACTGCCGCTTTAACACCGTCCGCCAGGGTTGTAATGACCCCCTTAGTGTGTGGGCACCCTGGCACTAGCCAAGCTGCCCCCACATTATTCAGGGCAAATTCCCCGGATGTTGTGAGTGCGGGGACACCATTACATGCGTGCACTACATATAGGTCAATACCTATATATAGCGTCACAATGGTAACTCCGAACATGGCCTTGTAACATGTCTAGGATCATGGAATTGTCACCCCAATACCACTCTGGTATTGGGGGACAATTCCATGCATCCCCAGGTCTCCAGCATATAGCCTGGGTACTGCCAAACTAACTTTCCGGGGTCTCATCTGCAGCTATCGCTGCTGCCAACCCCTCAGACATGTTTCTGCCCCCCTGGGGCCTAGGCAGCCTGGTCCCAGGAAGGCAGAACAAAGGATTTCCTCTGATAGAGGGTGTTACACCCTCTCCCTTTGGAAATAGGTGTGAAGGATCTGGAAGCAGTAGCCTCTTCTGGCCTCTGGAAATGCTTTGAAGGGCACAGATGTTGCCCTTATTGCATAAGCCAGTCTGCCCCGGTTCAGGGATCCCCCCCAGCCCTGCTTTGGTGCGAAACTGGACAAAGGAAAGGGGAGTGGCCACTCCCCTGACCAGCACCTCCCAGGGGAGGTGCCCGGAGCTCCTCCAGTGTGTCCCAGACCTCTGCCATCTTGGATGCAGAGGTGTGAGGGCACACTGGACAGCTCTGAGTGGCCAGTGCCAGCAGGTGACGTCAGAGACCCATCCTGATAGGTGCTTACATTTCTCTGTAGCCAATCCTCCTCTGAGGGCTATTTAGGGTCTCTCCTGTGGGTATCTCACCAGATAACAAATGCAAGAGCTCACCAGAGTTCTCCTGCACTTCCCTCTTCGACTTCTGCCAAGGATCGACCGCTGACTGCTCCAGGACTCCTGAAAAACTGCAACGAAGTAGCAGGAAGACTGCCAGCAACCTTGTAACGCCTCATCCTACCGGCTTTCTCGACTGTTTCCTGGTGGTGCATGCTCTGAGGGCTGTCTGTCTTCACCCTGCACTGGAAGCCAAGAAGAAATCTCCCATGGGTCGACGGATTCTTCCCCCTGCCAACGCGGGCACCAAACTTCTGCATCACCGGTCCTCTGGGTCCCCTCTCATCCTGACAAGCATGGTCCCTGGAACACCTGAGCTGGGTCCAAGTGTCTTCGACAGTCCAGTGGCCCTTCTGTCCAAATTTGGTGGAGGTAAGTCCTTGCCTCCCCACGCCAGACAGTAATCCTGTGTACTGCGTGAACTGCAGCTGCTCGGGCTTCTGTGCACTCTTGCAAGACTTCCTTCGCGCACAGCCTAGCCTAAGTCCCCAGCACTCTGTCCTGCATTGCCCAACTCGCTGAGTTGGACTCCGACTTTGTGGGACTCCCTTTTGTTGTGCTGAGTCGAGATCTTCTGATTACCTGTGCAGGTGCTTCTGCGGGTGCTGTCTGCTTCTGTGTGGGCTCTCTGTGTTGCTGAGCGCTACCTCTGTCTCCTCCTCCAAGGGGCAATGTCCTGGTCCTTCCTGGGCCCTGGCAGCACCCAAAATCCTTAACTGTGACTCTTGCAGCTAGCAAGGCTTGTTTGTGGTCTTTCTGCGTGGAAATAACTCTGCTTCCTCCAGCACGCTGTGGGACATCTTCTGACCAAAGGAAAAGTTCCTGGCACCTTCACAATCCCCTAACTTGACTTTACTGTCTTTCTGGGGTAGTAGGGTAAATTTACTCCTACTTTTCAGGGTCTTGGGGTGGGGTATCTTGGACACCCTTAGTGTTTTCTTACACTCCCAGCGACCCTCTACACACTACACTAGGTCTGGGTTCCATTTGTGGTTCGCATTCTGTAGGAGGCTGGACTGGCTTGTAGTGAGTACCAAGGGGTACTTGCACCTTGCACCAGGCCCAGTTATCCCTTATTAGTGTATAGGGTGTCTAGCAGCTTAGGCTGATAGATAATGGTAGCTTAGCAGAGCAGCTTAGGCTGAACTAGGAGACGTGTGAAGCTACTACAGTACCACCTAGTGTCCTATGCACAATATCATAAGAAAACACAATACACAGTTATACTAAAAATAAAGGTACTTTATTTTTATGACAATATGCCAAAGTATCTTAGAGTGTACCATCAGTGAGAGGATAGGAAATATACACAAGATATATATACACAATAGCAAAAATATGCAGTATAGTCTTAGAAAACAGTGCAAACAATGTATAGTTACAATAGGATGCAATGGGGAAACAAAGGGATAGGGGCAACACAAACCATATACTCCAAAAGTGGAATGCGAACCATGAATGGACCCCAAACCTATGTGACCTTGTAGAGGGTCGCTGGGACTATTAGAAAATAGTGAGAGTTAGACAAATAACCCTCCCCAAGACCCTGAAAAGTGAGTGCAAAGTGCACTAAAGTTCCCTAAGGACAAAATAGTCGTGTTAGAGGAATAATGCAGGAAAGACACAAACCAGCAATGCAACAACTGTGGATTTCCAATCTAGGGTACCTGTGGAACAAGGGGACCAAGTCCAAAAGTCACAAGCAAGTCGGAGATGGGCAGATGCCCAGGAAATGCCAGCTGCGGGTGCAAAGAAGCTTCAACTGGACAGAAGAAGCTGAGGTTTCTGCAGGAACAAAAAGGGCTAGAGACTTCCCCTTTGGTGGACGGATCCCTCTCGCCTTGGAAAGTCGTGCAGAAGTGTTTTCCTGCCAAAAGGACGCCAACAAGCCTTGCTAGAAGCAAAGCGTGCGTTTGGCGTTTTTGGATGCTGCTGGGGCCCAAGAGGGACCAGGAGGTCGCAAATTGGACCTGAAGAGAGAAGGGACGTCGAGCAAGACAAAGAGCCCTCACTGAAGCAGGTAGCACCCAGAGAAGTGCCAGAAACAGGCACTACGAGGATGCGTGAAACGGTGCTTGCCGAAGTTGCACAAAGGAGTCCCACGTCGCCGGAGACCCACTTAGAAAGTCGTGCAATGCAGGTTAGAGTGCTGTGGACCCAGGCTTGGCTGTGCACAAAGGATTTCCGCCGGAAGTGCACAGGGGCTGGAGTAGCTGCAAAGTCGCGGTTCCCAGCAATGCAGCCCAGCGAGGTGATGCAAGGACTTACCTCCACCAAACTTGGGCTGAAGAGTCACTGGACTGTGGGGGTCACTTGGACAGAGTCGCTGGATTTGAGGGACCTCGCTCGTCGTGCTGAGAGGAGACCCAAGGGACCGGTGATGCAGCTTTTTGGTGCCTGCGGTTGCAGGGGGAAGATTCCGTCGACCCACGGGAGATTTCTTCGGAGCTTCTGGTGCAGAGAGGAGGCAGGCTACCCCCACAGCATGCACAAGCAGGAAAACAGTCGAGAAGGCGGCAGGATCAGCGTTACAGAGTTGCAGTAGTCGTCTTTGCTACTATGTTGCAGGTTTGCAGGCTTCCAGCGCGGTCAGCGGTCGTTTCCTTATCAGAAGGTGAAGAGAGAGATGCAGAGGAACTCGGATGAGCTCTTGCATTCGTTATCTAAAGTTTCCCCAGAGACAGAGACCCTAAATAGCCAGAAAAGAGGGTTTGGCTACCTAGGAGAGAGGATAGGCTAGCAACACTTGAAGGAGCCTATCACAAGGAGTCTCTGACGTCACCTGGTGGCACTGGCCACTCAGAGCAGTCCAGTGTGCCAGCAGCACCTCTGTTTCCAAGATGGCAGAGGTCTGGAGCACACTGGAGGAGCTCTGGACACCTCCCAGGGGAGGTGCAGGTCAGGGGAGTGGTCACTCCCCTTTCCTTTGTCCAGTTTCGCGCCAGAGCAGGGGCTAAGGGGTCCCTGAACCGGTGTAGACTGGCTTATGCAGAATTGGGCACCTCTGTGCCCAACAAAGCATTTCCAGAGGCTGGGGGAGGCTACTCCTCCCCTGCCTTCACACCATTTTCCAAAGGGAGAGGGTGTCACACCCTCTCTCAGAGGAAGTTCTTTGTTCTGCCATCCTGGGCCAGGCCTGGCTGGACCCCAGGAGGGCAGCTGCCTGTCTGAGGGGTTGGCAGCAGCAGCAGCTGCAGTGAAACCCCAGGAAGGGCAGTTTGGCAGTACCAGGGTCTGTGCTACAGACCACTGGGATCATGGGATTGTGCCAACTATGCCAGGATGGCATAGAGGGGGCAATTCCATGATCATAGACATGTTACATGGCCATATTCGGAGTTACCATTGTGAAGCTACATATAGGTAGTGACCTATATGTAGTGCACGCGTGTAATGGTGTCCCCGCACTCACAAAGTTCAGGGAATTGGCTCTGAACAATGTGGGGGCACCTTGGCTAGTGCCAGGGTGCCCTCACACTAAGTAACTTTGCACCTAACCTTTACCAGGTAAAGGTTAGACATATAGGTGACTTATAAGTTACTTAAGTGCAGTGTAAAATGGCTGTGAAATAACGTGGACGTTATTTCACTCAGGCTGCAGTGGCAGGCCTGTGTAAGAATTGTCAGAGCTCCCTATGGGTGGCAAAAGAAATGCTGCAGCCCATAGGGATCTCCTGGAACCCCAATACCCTGGGTACCTCAGTACCATATACTAGGGAATTAAAAGGGTGTTCCAGTAAGCCAATGTAAATTGGTAAAAATGGTCACTAGCCTGTCAGTGACAATTTGGAAAGAAATGAGAGAGCATAACCACTGAGGTTCTGGTTAGCAGAGCCTCAGTGAGACAGTTAGTCACTACACAGGTAACACATTCAGGCACACTTATGAGCACTGGGGCCCTGGGTTACCAGGGTCCCAGTGACACATACAACTAAAACAACATATATACAGTGAAAAATGGGGGTAACATGCCAGGCAAGGTGGTACTTTCCTACACAACCCCCCCCCAAACGAAGGACAATAAGACTAGCCATGACCTGATGAGTCTTCATTGTCTAAGTGGAAATATCTGGAGAGTCCATCTGCATTGGAGTGGCTACTCCCAGGTCTATGTTCCACTGTATAGTCCATTCCCTGTAGGGATATGGACCACCTCAACAATTTAGGATTTTCACCTTTCATTTGTTTTAGCCAAAGTAGAGGTTTGTGGTCTGTCTGAACAATGAAGTGAGTGCCAAACAAGTATGGCCTCAACTTCTTCAGAGCCCAGACCACAGCAAAGGCCTCCCTCTCAATGGCAGACCAACGCTTTTCTCTAGGGGTCAACCTTCTACTAATAAAAGCAACAGGTTGATCCTGGCCCTCAGAATTAAGTTGTGATAGGACTGCCCCTACTCCTAATTCAGATGCATCAGTTTGGACATAGAATTTTTTAGAGTAACAAGGGCTTTTCAGGACAGGTGCAGAGCACATGGCCTGCTTCAGCTCCTCAAAAGCTTTCTGACAGTTTGCTGTCCATAATACCTTTTTAGGCATTTTCTTGGATGTGAGGTCATTAAGAGGGGCTGCAATGGAGCCATAGTTCTTAATGAACCTCCTGTAATACCCAGTGAGGCCTAGGAAGGCTCTGACCTGAGTCTGAGTGGTAGGGGGAACCCAATCAATAATAGTTTGGATTTTCCCCTGAAGTGGTGCAATCTGTTCCCCACCAACAAGGTGTCCCAGATAAACCACCTTACCCTGCCCTATCTGGCACTTTGAAGCCTTGATAGTGAGGCCTGCCTTTTGCAGAGCCTCCAAAACTTTCCATAGGTGGACCAGGTGATCATCCCAGCTGGAGCTAAAGACAGCTATATCGTCCAAATATGCTGCACTGAAAGCTTCCAGCCCTTGCAGGACTGTGTTCACCAACCTCTGAAAAGTGGCAGGTGCATTTTTCAAACCAAAAGGCATTACAGTAAACTGGTAATGTCCTCCAATGGTAGAAAATGCAGTCTTAGGTTTAGCATCTTCTGACAATTTGATCTGCCAATACCCTGCAGTCAAATCAAAAGTGCTTAGATACTTGGCAGATGCCAGTGTATCTATGAGCTCATCTGCCCTGGGTATAGGGTGAGCATCAGTTTTGGTTACCAAGTTGAGACCTCTATAGTCTACACAAAACCGCATTTCCTTCTTTCCATCTTTAGAATTGGGTTTTGGTACCAGTACCACAGGAGATGCCCATGGACTGTCAGAGTGCTCAACCACTCCTAGTTCCAACATTTTCTGAACTTCTTGCTTTATGCAGTCCCTGACATGGTCATGCTGCCTATAGATCTTACTTTTGACAGGTAAACTGTCTCCAGTATCTATAGTGTGCTCACACCAAGAAGTGGTGCCTGGCACAGTAGAGAAGAGTTCTGAAAATTGTCCTAGGAGATTTATGCAATTATCTTTCTGCTCAGCAGTAAGACAATCAGCCAAAACTACACCTTCCACAAGAGCATCTTGTTCTGTGGAAGAGAAGAGATCAGGTAGAGGATCACTGTCTTCTTCCTGTCCCTCATCTGTTGCCATGAGCAGGGTGAGATCAGCCCTGTCATAGTAGGGTTTTAGGCGGTTGACATGGAGCACCCTAAGGGGACTCCTGGCAGTGCCTAAGTCAACCAAGTAGGTGACTTCACCCTTCTTTTCAACAATTGTGTGGGGTCCACTCCATTTATCTTGGAGTGCTCTTGGGGCCACAGGCTCCAAGACCCACACTTTCTGCCCTGGTTGGTACTGAACCAAAACAGCCTTCTGATCATGCCATTGCTTCTGGAGCTCTTGGCTGGCCTGAAGGTTTTTACTGGCCTTTTTCATGTACTCAGCCATCCTTGATCTGAGGCCAAGTACATAATCCACAATATCCTGCTTAGGAGCTTTTAAAGGTTGTTCCCAACCCTCCTTTACAAGTGTGAGTGGACCCCTAACAGGGTGTCCAAAAAGAAGTTCAAAGGGGCTGAAGCCCACTCCTTTCTGGGGTACCTCCCTGTAGGCAAAAAGGAGGCATGGTAGAAGGATATCCCATCTCCTGCGGAGTTTTTCAGGGAGACCCATAATCATGCCTTTGAGAGTTTTATTAAATCTCTCCACCAGTCCATTTGTTTGTGGATGATAGGGTGTTGTGAACTTGTACGTTACACCACACTCCTTCCACATGGCCTTTAAGTATGCAGACATGAAATTGCTTCCTCTGTCTGATACTACTTCCTTTGGGAAGCCCACCCTGGAAAATATTCCCAGGAGGGCCTTTGCCACTGCAGGTGCTGTAGTGGTCCTTAAAGGAATAGCTTCAGGATATCTTGTGGCATGGTCCACTACCACTAAGATAAACCTATTGCCTGAAGCAGTAGGAGGGTCAAGGGGGCCAACTATGTCAACCCCTACCCTTTCAAAGGGAACCCCAACCACAGGCAGTGGGATAAGGGGTGCCTTTGGGGTGCCACCTGTCTTGCCACTGGCTTGACAGGTTTCACAGGACTTACAAAATTCCTTTGTGTCCTCAGACATCCTAGGCCAATGAAACAGGGGAACAAGCCTGTCCCAAGTTTTCATTTGTCCTAGATGCCCAGCTAAGGGAATGTCATGTGCCAGTGTTAGGAGGAACTTTCTGTACTCCTGAGGAATCACTAATCTCCTGGCAGCTCCAGGTTTAGGATCCCTATGCTCAGTGTACAAGAGGTTGTCCTCCCAGTAAACTCTGTGAGAGTCACTGACATCCCCATTAGCCTGTTTGACAGCTTGCTGTCTGAGACCCTCTAATGTGGGACAGGTTTGCTGTGCCACACTCAGCTCCTCTCTGGCAGGCCACCCTTCACCCAAAAGCTCAGCAGTGTCTGCTTCCAGCTCCTCTGGTGTAGGTTCTGCACAGGGAGGGAATTCTTCTTCCTCAGAAGTTGAATCCACTGTAGAGGGAGGGATAGTAGGAAGTGGTTTGCTTCTACTAGCCCTAGCTTTAGGGAGCACTTGGTCCATTGTTCCAGGATCCAAGCTTCCCTGTCCTTTTTGCTTTTTGGCCTGAGCCCTTGTCAAAGCAAAAATATGCCCTGGGATGCCCAGCATTGCTGCATGGGCCTCCAACTCCACATCTGACCAAGCTGATGTCTCCAAATCATTCCCTAATAGA
Source organism: Pleurodeles waltl (assembly GCF_031143425.1). Lineage (NCBI taxonomy): Eukaryota > Metazoa > Chordata > Amphibia > Caudata > Salamandridae > Pleurodeles > Pleurodeles waltl. The sequence goes on from NC_090446.1 coordinate 340,995,277, forward strand.
CAGTCTACAGGTAAATCTGAAGCTACCACAACTTTCTTTGGACCAGTTACCCCCCCCAGTTGAGATTTACAACAGCCATGGGGTGGCTTTGTGTTATGTTGTGAGCATCGGTTACTTGGTACTGGTGTCCAAGTATGTGTTGTTCAGGGTGCACCAGTTTCTCAATCACCATTGTGACACTGGCACCTGTGTCCCTGTAGGCCTGGACCTCAACACCATTTATTAGGGTTAGTTGCTTGTACTTCTCCAAGTTATGGGGGCAAGCAACCAAAGTGGCTAAATCAATAGCCCCTTCAGAGACTAAAGTAGCCTCTGTGGTCTCCCTAATCAGACCAACCCCAACTAAATTACCAAAAGTGAGCCCAGCTACTCCCTTGGATTGGCTATTAGTAGGTTTGCTCCCACCACCACTGCTATTAGTAGGGACACTAGGTGTAGCAGTAGGGGTTGTAGTGGTAGGAGCTGTGGTGCCTTTCTTTGGACAACTGGGATCTGTTGTCCAATGGCCTTTTATTTTACATAAATAGCACCATGGTTTCTTTTCCTTGTTCTGATTAAAGGAGGATTTGGACCCACCACCCCCACCAGAGTGTTTTTGTGGGCCTGATGAAGACTCATTTTTAGATTTGTCCCCACCCTTGTCAGAAGACTTACCATCCTTCTTTTTGTTGCCATCTTTGTCACCCCCTGTATGAACTTTTCTGTTCACTCTTGTTCTGACCCATTTGTCTGCCTTCTTTCCCAATTCTTGGGGAGAGGTCAGATCAGAGTCCACCAAGTACTGGTGCAACAAATCAGACACACAATTATTAAGAATATGCTCTCTCAGGATCAAGTTATACAGGCTGTCATAATCAGTAACTTTACTGCCATGTAACCACCCCTCCAAGGCCTTCACTGCCTGGTCAATGAAATCAACCCAGTCTTGTGAAGACTCCTTTTTGGTCTCTCTGAACTTTATCCTGTACTGTTCAGTGGTTAAGCCATAACCATCCAGGAGTGCATTCTTAAGAACTTGGAAATTATTGGCATCATTTTCTTTCACAGTAAGGAGCCTATCCCTACCTTTTCCACTAATTGATAGCCATAGGATAGCAGCCCACTGCCTTTGAGGGACATCCTGTACAGCACAGGCCCTCTCAAGTGCAGCAAACCACTTGTTAATGTCATCCCCCTCCTTATAAGGGGGAACTATCTTGTGCAGATTCCTGGAATCATGCTCTTTTGCAGGATGACTATGGGGAATACTGCTGCTGCCACCATGGGTTTCTAAACCCAACTTCTGTCTTTCCTTCTCTAATTCAAAAGACTGTCTATCCAAATCCAGCTGTTGCTTTTTAAGCTTCAGTCTGGTTTGTTCCACCCTCAACTTATTGAGTTCCCTCTCTAACATTCTGTCATCAGGGTTGGTGGGAGGGACATTTCTAGAAACAGAGCTATGATGGGAATGAACAGAAGGGGACCTGTCTCTTACAGAAGCCAACTTAACAGCTTGGTTTACAGAAACATTACTACCAGTATGGTGAGAATAAATGATTTTGCTATGATGTGAGACAACACTATTTATTTGGTGTGGCTCATCATCATTACCATCTATGCTAGATTGTCTAGTAATGGGCAGGCTAGGAAGTTTCTTTCCTGAATCTTTTCCTGGGGGAGTCCCTGAATCAGATTGGGAACTATTAGGTACTTTTTCAACAGATGGGGCACCTATGGCCTTATCCTGTTCTCTAAGCATGTTTAGTAACAGTTCCAAGGAAGGATTCTTCCCTACACTCAAACCTCTCTCTATACAGAGACTCCTTGCTCTTTTCCAGCTAAGGTTGTCATATGCAAGTTTGGACAGATCAACACTTTGGCCTGTGCCAGACATTTTTTAGAGAGAGTTAAAGTGATAGAAAAAGAGAAAAAAGTTTTTAGAACTTTTTGGAAAGACAGAAAAAAACTTTTTAAACTTTTAAGAACTTTTTGAAAGTTTAGAAGTACTTTTCAGCACTTAGAAAAGAGTGAAAAGAGGAAATGCAAAACTTTTTGGCTATGTGTATATACACTGACCTTGTTTTGTATATTTTTCTCTTATGAAAAGTACAATGACAAGAGTGGTAAGTAGTCTCAAGCACTTATCCCACCACTGCACAACCAATGTAGGAGGCTGGACTGGCTTGTAGTGAGTACCAAGGGGTACTTGCACCTTGCACCAGGCCCAGTTATCCCTTATTAGTGTATAGGGTGTCTAGCAGCTTAGGCTGATAGATAATGGTAGCTTAGCAGAGCAGCTTAGGCTGAACTAGGAGACGTGTGAAGCTACTACAGTACCACCTAGTGTCCTATGCACAATATCATAAGAAAACACAATACACAGTTATACTAAAAATAAAGGTACTTTATTTTTATGACAATATGCCAAAGTATCTTAGAGTGTACCCTCAGTGAGAGGATAGGAAATATACACAAGATATATATACACAATAGCAAAAATATGCAGTATAGTCTTAGAAAACAGTGCAAACAATGTATAGTTACAATAGGATACAATGGGGAAACATAGGGATAGGGGCAACACAAACCATATACTCCAAAAGTGGAATGCGAACCACGAATGGACCCCAAAGCTATGTGACCTTGTAGAGGGTCGCTGGGACTATTAGAAAATAGTGAGAGTTAGACAAATAACCCTCCCCAAGACCCTGAAAAGTGAGTGCAAAGTGCACTAAAGTTCCCCTAAGGACAAAATAGTCGTGTTAGAGGAATAATGCAGGAAAGACACAAACCAGCAATGCAACAACTGTGGATTTCCAATCTAGGGTACCTGTGGAACAAGGGGACCAAGTCCAAAAGTCACAAGCAAGTCGGAGATGGGCAGATGCCCAGTAAATGCCAGCTGCGGGTGCAAAGAAGCTTCGACTGGACAGAAGAAGCTGAGGTTTCTGCAGGAAAAAAAAGGGCTAGAGACTTCCCCTTTGGTGGACGGATCCCTCTCGCCTTGGAGAGTTGTGCAGAAGTGTTTTCCCGCCGAAAGGACGCCAACAAGCCTTGCTAGACGCAAAGCGTGCGTTTGGCGTTTTTGGACGCTGCTGGGGCCCAGGAGGGACCAGGAGGTCGCAAATTGGACCTGAAGAGAGAGGGGACGTCGAGCAAGACAAAGAACCCTCAATGAAGCAGGTAGCACCCGGAGAAGTTCCAGAAATAGGCACTACAAGGATGCGTGAAACGGTGCTCGCCGAAGTTGTACAAAGGAGTCCCACGTCGCCGGAGACCCACTTAGAAAGTCGTGCAATGCAGGTTAGAGTGCCGTGGACCCAGGCTTGGCTGTGCACAAAGGATTTCCGCCGGAAGTGCACAGGGGCCGGAGTAGCTGCAAAGTCGCGGTTCCCAGCAATGCAGCCCAGCGAGGTGAGGCAAGGACTTACCTCCACCAAACTTGGGCTGAAGAGTCACTGGACTGTGGGGGTCACTTGGACAGAGTCGCTGGATTCGAGGGACTTCGCTCGTTGTGCTGAGAGGAGACCCAAGGGACCGGTGATGCAGCTTTTTGGTGCCTGCGGTTGCAGGGGGAAGATTCCGTCGACCCACGGGAGATTTCTTCGGAGCTTCTGGTGCAGAGAGGAGGCAGGCTACCCCCACAGCATGCACAAGCAGGAAAACAGTCGAGAAGGCGGCAGGATCAGCGTTACAGAGTTGCAGTAGTCGTCTTTGCTACTATGTTGCAGGTTTGCAGGCTTCCAGCGCGGTCAGCGGTCGTTTCCTTATCAGAAGGTGAAGAGAGAGATGCAGAGGAACTCGGATGAGCTCTTGCATTCGTTATCTAAAGTTTCCCCAGAGACAGAGACCCTAAATAGCCAGAAAAGAGGGTTTGGCTACCTAGGAGAGAGGATAGGCTAGCAACACCTGAAGGAGCCTATCACAAGGAGTCTCTGACGTCACCTGGTGGCACTGGCCACTCAGAGCAGTCCAGTGTGCCAGCAGCACCTCTGTTTCCAAGATGGCAGAGGTCTGGAGCACACTGGAGGAGCTCTGGACACCTCCGAGGGGAGGTGCAGGTCAGGGGAGTGGTCACTCCCCTTTCCTTTGTCCAGTTTCGCGCCAGAGCAGGGGCTAAGGGGTCCCTGAACCGGTGTAGACTGGCTTATGCAGAATTGGGCACCTCTGTGCCCAACAAAGCATTTCCAGAGGCTGGGGGAGGCTACTCCTCCCCTGCCTTCACACCATTTTCCAAAGGGAGAGGGTGTCACACCCTCTCTCAGAGGAAGTTCTTTGTTCTGCCATCCTGGGCCAGGCCTGGCTGGACCCCAGGAGGGCAGCTGCCTGTCTGAGGGGTTGGCAGCAGCAGCAGCTGCAGTGAAACCCCAGGAAGGGCAGTTTGGCAGTACCAGGGTCTGTGCTACAGACCACTGGGATCATGGGATTGTGCCAACTATGCCAGGATGGCATAGAGGGGGCAATTCCATGATCATAGACATGTTACATGGCCATATTCGGAGTTACCATTGTGAAGCTACATATAGGTAGTGACCTATATGTAGTGCACGCGTGTAATGGTGTCCCCGCACTCACAAAGTTCAGGGAATTGGCTCTGAACAATGTGGGGGCACCTTGGCTAGTGCCAGGGTGCCCTCACACTAAGTAACTTTGCACCTAACCTTTACCAGGTAAAGGTTAGACATATAGGTGACTTATAAGTTACTTAAGTGCAGTGTAAAATGGCTGTGAAATAACGTGGACGTTATTTCACTCAGGCTGCAGTGGCAGGCCTGTGTAAGAATTGTCAGAGCTCCCTATGGGTGGCAAAAGAAATGCTGCAGCCCATAGGGATCTCCTGGAACCCCAATACCCTGGGTACCTCAGTACCATATACTAGGGAATTATAAGGGTGTTCCAGTAAGCCAATGTAAATTGGTAAAAATGGTCACTAGCCTGTCAGTGACAATTTGGAAAGAAATGAGAGAGCATAACCACTGAGGTTCTGGTTAGCAGAGCCTCAGTGAGACAGTTAGTCACTACACAGGTAACACATTCAGGCACACTTATGAGCACTGGGGCCCTGGGTTACCAGGGTCCCAGTGACACATACAACTAAAACAACATATATACAGTGAAAAATGGGGGTAACATGCCAGGCAAGATGGTACTTTCCTACACATTCCACTTTTGGAGTATATGGTTTTTGTTGCCCCTAGGCCTATTCCTCCCAATTGCATTTTATTGTGTTCCACAGTGTTTGCACTACTTTTCCAACTGTTACTTACCTGATTTGGTTTGTGTGTGTATATTTTGTGTATAATACTTACCTCCTAAGGGAGTATATCCTCTGAGATACTTTTGGCATATTGTCACTAAAATAAAGTACCATTATTTTTAGTAACTCTGAGTATTGTGTTTTCTTGTGATATAGTGTTAAGTGATATAAGTGGTATAGTAGGAGCTTTGCATGTCTCTTACTTCAGCCTAAGCTGCTCTGCTATAGCTACCTCTATCAGCCTAAGCTGCTAGAACACCTCTAATCTACTAATAAGGGATAACTGGACCTGGCACAAGGTGTAAGTACCACAAGGTACACACTATAAGCCAGGCCAGCCTCCTACATCGTGCTTCCCCTATACACAGTTATCTGATCATTTATTTTACTGCAGATGTTACAGTCACATTATCAATGATGTTATCAAAGGTGTCATGAGTGCTGTAATTTGTGGGGTCATTAGAAGTGCATGGCAAGGGTACGAGTTATAGTTACCTTAGGGCACAAGTTATAGTTACTTGAGATAACTCTAACGATAACTTGATAATTTCTACGGTTTGAGACTTTTAAAATGTGAGCCTAACTATAACATACCTGTAGCCTTTGGTTTTCAAGTGAATTTCTATGTTTTTGTTAATTCTATCTCCTAACTATAATGTCCCTGTAACCTATGTTTTTTTCGAGTGAATTTCTCTTTTTTTTTTTTTTTTACGTATAGTTGTGTTCATTACTGTACGTAAATCCAACCACTGCTGCGCACGGCTATGAAAGCTGCCACCAAACCACAGCAAACAGCTGTATCCCAGCGGTGGACACCCCAGGACATAGCAGAAGCAGTGTCTAGTGGGTGGCAGTCCCCAGGGCCATCAGTGACTCTTTGAGGTGGGCAGTGGGGCCCCCTCGCATGCAAAAAGCCTGGGAGGTGGTGGTCCCCAGGGCCTGGGGGTCCAAAATGGACCCCCTTTCTATTCTTCACCACTTGCTCCGGGGAGGAGGTTGTCTCCAGGGTTGCAGAGGGGGCATGTAGCTCCCTGCACCATATTTCTGTGAAGGTGGGGGTGCCCAGGGCTGTGAGGGGGTGCATGCCCTGCACAGAATTAGATTGAAGCCTCGGGGATTTGGCAGGCCCCAGGGCTGTAGGGAAGTTGTGCACCCCCATATATATTTACATGAAAGCCCAGGAAGGTGATGGTCCACGGGGCTGCTGGGGGGGTGCATGCTGCATTTCAGTGACAATTCTGCTGCATTGCCCCTGGACCATCCAGAAAATGGCAGACTGGAAAGAATATATCCGATCACAAGTCCTTGATCCGGTACAAAGGACAGCTGTTGTTCAGGCAGTACATTGCGAGCAAAAGAGCTCCCTATGACATTAAGCTGTACATACTGTGTGAGAACTCTATTGGCTATGTGTACAGCTTGAGAGTGTATACAGGGAGTGATTCTACTCTATACCCTGTACGTTCCCCTCCCACACAAGGGGTCAAAGGAAAGATTATATGGGAGCTGGTTCAGCCACACCTTCACAAAAGTTACAACCTTTATGTGGTCAATTTCTATACAGGAATAGAGCTGTTCAGTGAGCTCTACAAAGCTGGGACTGTGACCTGTGTTACAATTTGTTGTCCCCGCAAAAGACTGCTGCACTAGTTTGTTTGCAAGAAGTTTCAGAAATCTCAGAGCACTGCATTGCATTCCAACGAACTGCTTGCAGTGAAGTTCTTGGGTTGGGGTAGTGTGTATGTGCTCACTACAATTCATGATGAGAGCAATTGCGCTTCCCCCATCACAGTTTAGGGTCAGATGGCCAAAGTCCACAGCCCTCCTCTATACTTGATTACAACAAGAACATGGACAGAAAGGACAAGAATGACCAGGTTCTTCAGCCATACAATGCAAATCATAAAACTTGCACTTGGCACTTGGTACAAGAAACTGTTTACCCACCTGATCCAGAAGGCAACATACAATGCGTATGTTTTTTTATTATCAGACAACCACAGAAAGACTCATGTCTTTCCTTGACTTTCAGTTGTCTGTGATTGAAAGTCTCACTGCTCCACTTTGTATGTTATGGAGGACATAGTAAAGTTACAGGAGCATCACTTTGCTGATCGCATTCCTAAAACACCCAAAAAGGATCAACCATGTTGTTGTTGTAAAGTGTGCTCGAAGAAGGGAAAGAGGCAGGAGTGCCATGTTTTCTGATGCCAGTGCCCATCCTAGACAGGCCTGTGTTTTTTCTATGTGCTTTATGTTGTATTATACTAAAGCAAACTTCTGGGAAATTGACTGAGGTGAAGCTGCCTTTAGGTAAACATTTCAATGGCTGTGCATGGATACCAACCCTCCATGGGCCACTACTTTGTTAGGCATGCAGCCACAAAACATAAGTTCCTCTAGTTCAAATAATCATGGACTTCCTTATGGTCTGCTTGACACCTTTATCTGCCGTCTGAACATGGTAGGTGTTCTGTTCACTGACTGACAAGTGCTTTATAGTCCCCTGACTGCAAATACTGGTGGACAGAACATATGCCAATGTCATCACAGTGTACCCTGTGTGACAAAATGTTAAAACTTTGACTGAATTTTGAAGAGCTTGTTAGGGAACATAAATATGCTACACACCCTGGATGCCCACAAGAATCAGAATCAGAGTAAGAGTAATAAGTCAAACAAATGTCCTGTGGGACTTATTCATCAATATTTTTACTTGCTTTGAAAGTGTGCAAACTCAATTAGTAACATAACCAAAGTCATTGAAATGGGTACAGGACACAAAATCCTGTATGATGATTGTATTCACATCTTTAGTACAAGATGTGAAAACAATTACAATACAAGATATGGTGTCCTATACCATTTTTCAATAAAATTGGGCATGATGTAAGTTTGCAATTTAGGGCCTCGGTTACAAGGCCCTAGCGGCACATTGTGCCACTAGAGTGTCATTTTTTTTCGATGTTTCGATGGCTCATTGTGCCAGCCCATATTTACAAGGCCAGTAAAACCAACCTTACATGCCTTTTTATGACCTTGTAAATATGGACACTGTTCCCGCATAACACTGCGTGAAAGAGGGGTTCCCTGGGTGTTGCTTCGGGTGTCCCCATGCACCACCCATGGAACCCGAAGGAATCTGACACATTCCCAGATTCACAAGTCTGGGAATGAGGCAGATTCCTACGCCATCTTAGTGGTGTGAAATAACGCAATGGGAAGAAATATCTTTATTTCTCCCCATTTTTTCCTCTTTTTATGTGTGCTGCATTTTGCAGCACACATTGAAAAAATAAAACACCTCTTGTGATAATTGTTGTCCAGGAAAGTTGTCCCTTCCTGCATAAAACCAATCAGCCCCACAATGCAGCCACCCTTGCACCATGTTGCAAGGGTGCCTGCGTTGGCGCTAGGCAGCAGTTTGTGTGCCAGCACAAGGGGGAGGACAGAAATACACCTCCTCTTGTGGATAAGGTGCATTTCGGCCCTTTTCCGGGCGCTCAGGGCGGTGCAGCAAATGCCTTGCTGTGGCGCCCTGTGCCACAGGCCTCGAAAATGACGCCCTGAGTTTTCAGACTTTCAATGCAAAATGAGAGGTGTTGGTGAATGAGTTCCATAGAACATGTATTTCCCCAGTATGCCTGCCTTACTTTCAACAATAGATATACTCACTCAGTTCGAGGACTAGATCTCTCAAGTCATACTCAGAAACCCCCAACTTGCATCCACAAACTGGAAGGAGTTGGATTTAGCACAGTGAGTGCACTAAAGGAGCATAAAGGCTATGTCTTCCCAATCCTCATATGACCGTCATGGGAGCCGTTAGTAAAGGTTCACTGCACATGCTTTCAGTAATGTTTAGGAAGAACGAGGTGGTTACTTGAGAGGTGTAAAATGTAGTCAAATGTATTCTGTCCTGAGGCATATGAATGTGATGGGCCTTTGTCTGGCAGCTGTAAGTTGATGTGAGTGCACTGATCGGTTGGACTGGGCCCTTGGCTGGCAGGAGGAAAGTCTTTTGTGTGATGCTCAAATGAATTGTGAATTGACCATAAAGCGTTTGGTGCTGTGAAGAGGCTTAATGGCTCACCTTTAGAAGGCCTTGTTTCAATATTCAGATACTTTGATAATTTTTTATGCTATGAAACCAGAATTTCTGGAGGTGCTAAAATAAACCAGTGTGAGTGGTGAATTAACTTTAACAAATTAGTACCAGATTTATATTTGTGTCTGTGAGATGGCCCTTACTAAGAACTCATTGTTTTTTTTAATCATTATGGGTAGCTGAGGATGTTAGGCCCTAGCCCAGCTGGCACCTAAACAAACCTTCATATTTTTAAAAACTAAAAAACCAGGGGAGCCAGGGGGTGCATGACATACGCAGCTCTTCCCAGTTAGCAGAGGTGGCGGTAGAGCGGAGGCCCAGCAGTGGTGACTTCCTGAAGGCCCTGGCCTGGAGGGTAAGGTGGCTGGGGCAAGGCATGGACCCATGGTGCCTTCCCTCGCTGCGAACATCCTGTGTAGCCCCCTGGGCGGTGGGTGAGGGGAGGCCCGGAGACTGTGTGACATGGGTGGCACTGCTGCCTAAAAGAAGCAGCTGTAGACATGGGCCTTGGTGGACCGAGGGTTCTCCCTGGTGGCCAGTGTGGAGGTGCCTCTCCCCCCCTGAAGCGTGACCCATTGAGCCCGGGTCAGCATGCTGAGGACCTTCAGCAGGAGGCCAGGGTGGAACGGGATAAAAACCCCAGCCTCTGGTGGCACCTGTGGGTGCTTGCTCTGAGCTTCCCGAGCCTGAGCGGATGGCCGAGCTTGAGGGATGTGTCACCACTTAGGGCTCAGAAGATGAGAGGGGGCTGCTGTTTTGTTCACAGTGCAACGGGAGTGGAGTGAGGTGAAGCGGCATACCATAAGTGGAGAAAGTTAGGGCCTGATTCTGTGCTCCTGAACCTGGGGGCCCACACCCCGATCCTGAGGAATAGCAGAGCTCGACAGAGGACTGGCGGTCGTAGTCATTGTGCTGACCCTGACGGGCACTGGGAGTCCCCCTTCTGGCACATCACAAGAAACACTGAAGACAAAAATTGATACTTTGGGTGCTGAGTTTGGGTTGCACAAAGAAGACCATCGCCGATTAGCCGGAAGGGTCACAACATCAGAGACAGAGTTCTCTGGAGTACCAACCAGTATGTCTGAGGTACGACTGAGGTTATCTTCGTTGTAGGACAAAGTCTGCACGCTTGAACAATGGGCAGAAGATGCTGAAAACTGGTCAAGGAGGAACAATATTCATATAGTAGGAATGTCTGAGAACTTAGAAGGCCACCACATGATTGCTTTCTTGGAGACCTGAATAAAGAGGATCTGGCTCCAACTGACCTGTCACAGTTTTTCACCCTGGAACCTGTTCACAGGTTCCCTCCTTGCCCACCCCATCCTGTGCACTGCAGCGAGTGGTCATCGCAAGATTGCTACACTACAAAGATGTGGTCTCCATCCTGGGTCAGGCTTGAATACAGGGGTCATCACATTGCACAATAGTGCAATTATGGTGTTCCCTGATTATTCCAAAGCAGTTCAGAATCGGCAAAACACATTTCTAGAAGTAAAGCGAAAGCTCAGGCGAATAGGAGTTTCCTATGCCATGCTCTATCCGGCCCATCTTAGGATTGTGTCATGGGGCACCACTCTCTTTTTTAATTCGCTTCAAGAGGCATGGACGTGGATGGAAGCACAGCCCATTTAGGACGCCTGGGTAACACAGGACTCTCAGAAGCAGAATCTGAAACAACCAAAATGTAAGAAGAGGATGTTCCCTGGGCGATCCCCCTCGGCTGAGGAGGCTAGGTGGGCCCGGCAAGGGGCCATCGAGGACATCGCAGCATTCCAGGTGGGGGAACCATCCAGCCCTGCCACATTGCAAGATGAACCAGAAGAGGGCAATTTGATCCACCCTAAGCAATGTCAAGGTTGCATCAGACCACCCAGGCCCCACTGACGCGGAACTCCCCGTTGTCACACCCTGAACCGGAGATGACTTAATTTAAGGGCAGCTATCCTTGGGGCTCGGAGATTGCCACTGCTAGATATCCTCTGGGCCTGGAATGGGTGGGAAATGGCAAATGGTTTACCGCACATGCTATTATGATTGTCTGTTGCACTCAAGGGCATGAGCTGTCCCGGCCAGCATAGTTGGAACTCACATACTGTGGCCCGTCTCTCCCATACAGAGCATTATCTAGCCTCTGGGTTGGACAGCGGGCTGCACCTTCCCACTGCCCTAATTCACCACTCAACTTTGAAGATGGAAGATACCACCAACACGATAATTGTTATATTGGTTTGGACAGGGAGGGTTCCCCAACCAGTCCTGGGGAGGGGAAGTTGGGTTCTTCTATTGTTGCTTCGGTTAGTTGGGAATTGTTTGGTGTGCAGTGGTAAACTGTCTCCTCCATGTGCCGTACATCACTAGTTCTCAGTCTCACATTACTCGGATGACGAGAGCCCTGCTAGGCCTATTCCCTTTTACATCGCAACATGAATATTTCTACACGACCTGGAATGTAAGAGGGGTTCATTCCCTAACAAAATGCTATAAGGTATTTTCCTACTTATCCCACCGGGGAACTCATCTGGCCCTCCTACAGGAGATGCACATTCTAAAGAAAGAGGGTCTAGCCTTGCAACACCGCCGGAAAGGACAAGTGCTTTATAAGACCTATACCACCTATGCTAGGGGGCTCCTGATTTGGATCAATCCCGGGGTCCCGTTTTAACGCACGGTATGTTGCAGTAAGGGGCCGATTGGATGGAAAGGACATCACATTCATAAACATTCATGCCCCAAATATCAACCAAGCTAGTTTCTTTGCAGAATTGTCCCAACAGCTCTCCCCCTACTTGACAGGTGAAGTGCTTGTTGTTTTTGTTTAACAGATCGCACCCACTCCTGATTGATTCCCTGGTGCACAAACTAGTCCGCACATACACGACCTGGGGGGAGTACTGGAATTTGGTGGATTCATGGCGTCTTTTACAGCCACAAGGCAGGGACTTCTACTATTTCTCACCTATCTCCCATGATCTCCATTTGTGTTTAGATAAGTTTCCCGGCATTCCACTCAAACGCCAGAAAATACATAGTATAGAGTACCTTGCCAGAACTATCTCTGACCATAACCCAGTTCTGCTTCACTTAGACTGGGGCAATGATCCTCCCCCAAAACCCACTTGGAAGCTTAAGCTGGAAGCCTTACTGACCCTCCTTTTAAGACGCAGATTGGCGTATATACCTGCCAAAACTTCATTGAAAATGATCACTCCACTGATTCTAGAAGCATGGAGTGGGCCGTGTTTAAGACGGTCCTGCAGGGCTGTTGCATGGTTAAGATGTTTGGGGTCCGAAAAACCTTGCTTCACGAGGTTCAGTCTGCCAAACCCACTCTGAGACGTATTGAACTGGATAGCTAAAGGTGCCTGGCGGATCAGGAGACCCTCCTGGCTGCTAAGAACAAAGTAGCAGAACAAGTGGAACGGCTCCGCTGTTTCAATGACTGAAATTACATGGTTATGGCACATGCTGTCGGGACAAAGCAGGTGGGCTTTTGGCCTGTTTGACGAATCCTAATAATAAGGGCACACCGATAGTGGAGATTCAAACTGATTCTGGTCACTCGGTGTATAAACAAGGAGACATCAATAAAACTTTCTACGATTATTATACTATGTTATATAAAAGTACATTTCAAGTTACTGGTGATGCGATTGAGACATTTCTCACCCCCACTCAAGCTCCCTGAGCTGACAATGGAGGAGGCTGACCAATTGGGAGGGGAGATTACACTGCCTGAGGTGAAGACAGCAATCAAACATATGGCACAAGGAAAAATCTTGGATACCCATGGCTTCCCGATAGAGTTTTATGCCACCTCATTGGAGCAGCTAGGACCCAAATTGGTGGAGCTGTTCAATGTATCCAAGGCAGTAAAGGTCCTGTCTACCACCAGGGAAGCTCTATTAGTACCACTACTAAAACCTGGGAAACAACCCCATGACAGAAAGGCATATCGCCCCCTATCAATTATGAATGCAGACTTTAAAATTCTAAGTAGAATATTAACTACCAGGCTTCTTCAGTATATGCCTCGGTTGATGCATAGAGACCAATCTGGTTTCATTCCGGACTGCAACACAGTGCTGAACATCCGACGACTGCTACTACTCCTGGAAAAAGCTCCCGCTATAGCACCTCATGCGGCAATTTTATCTGTAAGTGTTGAAAAAGCTTTTGACAGCCTGCAATGGAATCATTTGTCCAAAATGAGTATGCGTTTCCAATTGCGAGATAGGTCCGATTACTCTATGTGTCCTCTGGTGTTATAGTTAAGACTCAAAATCACATTTCACTGAGTTATGTCATAGAGCGCGGCACCCACCAGGGGTGTCCGCTCTCCCAATTGTTGTTTGCTCTAACAAAGGAACACATTGCACTCCAAGCCCGCCATGGCTGTGATTATAAGGGCCCCAGGGTGATGCCTGAATGTCAGTATATTTCTCTTTACGCCGATGATCTCCTGTTGTTCCTTCGGGACAGTAACAAGGACCTACGAGGAGGGGTACATAAGTTGCTGGAAATATTCAGCGCTTTGTCGGGTCTTAGGGTTAACTGAATAAAAAACAGTCTGTTTCAGGTTCGCCGGAGCCTCCCTCCTCCTTCTGAGTTGGGCACTTTACACTGGGAGCCAAATTGCATAACATATTTGGGGTGAGAATTTACCATGCCTCCTCTGATGTTTTAGAGGGAAATATTCAGCGAGCAGTTGGTTCCCTGAAGCGTAAAAATGACAGTGATGGGGAGGGTAGTGCTGTTAAAAAAGGTCGTGCTACCCCGACTTCTCTCCTATTTCACAACTCTACCCAAAAAAATCTATTTGCTATCTTTAGGGAATTAGACTCTCTGACCATATCCTTTATTTGGGGAACAGGTCGCAAATGAGTGGTGCTTTCTACCTTGCACAGAACTATCACACTGGGAGACTTGGCAGCGCCGAATTTCGAAGCTTGCTATATAGCGGCACAGCTGTAATACTTCATGCAATGGATGAGGAACCTACAGAGCCTGACACATGACAGGTGACTAGGTAGGCCGGATGGCCCCCGGCTGCTCTGTCTCCTTTTGGGGCTGAGAGATCCGCTGCATTATGTAACGATGGAAGACATGGTGGTAGGGTATTGCTGGCGAAGATGTCTGCAAAAAATCAGAACCAAATGTCCATATTCTTAAAATCTCCCACTTGACTATTTAACAATCCTTCTAGACAGTGCTTTAAATGGGCCGGTACTCTCCGGTACTGAGTACCGGCACTTTTTTATTTTGAGAGGGAGAGTACCGGCATATCTCAAGAAAAACGCAATACTTTTAATGGGAGAGTACCGGCACTTCTCAGAAACAAGCAGGTACTCTGGCACAGAGTACCTGCACTTCTATTTTTCCATTTCAAGCACTGCTTCTAGATGAAAATAGCTGGCAACAAATCTACTAACTCAGGGTGGTGGGTATTTCCACAGTAGGGGACTTATTTAGGGGTGGAATGCTACTCCTATACAACGAATTACAGGCTGAGTTTGATTTACACCCCACCACTTTCTGGTACATCGGGCTCTGATAGCCACAATAAGGCAGCACTGGGAGGGGGGCTGGGTGGAACCATCCACACACAATGGATGCACATACATTGCTATAGCAGTAGTCACGGTGAAGACAGTAGCGTGCCTATACCGCAGGATAAGTATGGATTCCCTGCAGCCTTTACTAACCATACGCCTGAAATGGGAAACCGATATAGGCAAATCTTTTACTGATAATAGGTGGGACACGATACTAGCAAATATACCTAAAATATCACCAAATGCCAGATTAAAACTAATTAATTTTTACATCTTACATAGAGCCTAACTAACCCCTCACAGGTTGAAAAAATGCTTAGTTTGGCCGAGATTAGATGTCCAAAATGTGATCTCGCTGGGGCAGATTTCTTTAATCTGTTTAGGAGTTGCCCACTACTTAACTGTCAGGAGGTTGTGGAAAACCCTTTCAAATCTGTTAGAGAGAGATGTTCCTAGGGACCCCCCTTATTGCCTGTTAAGTGACTTTCCCCACTCCTCAAGACAAAAATATCCAGTAAATTCATAGATCTGGGCTTTATCCTGGCTAAATAGGAGATTAGCTGTATTTGGAAGTCTGCTCGGGGCCCTCAATTGTTAATAGAGCTGAGGGAATTCCTCTAATGGGCAGATTATGAATGGGAAACATTAGCCCTAGAAGCCCGCTGGAATGGTCACCCCTCTGATGAGGCCATGGCATGGGCGACACTGGTGGAAGAGCTCAGGCAGGTAATGTCTCCTTCTAAAATCTCCCCGACCCAGTCCACATAGAGGCAGAGTGGGAATGAATACCACTGGAGATCTGCTGCTTTGGGAATTGTCACCTTATAGTTATTGTTTATCAGCTGGATGGGCTGGAAGGTAGAGGCATGGTACTGTACCACGCTGCACACAGCAGGAGGTTTTTTTTTGTTGAACTGAGGTGTTTTGGGGGCATTGGGTTTGCCAAGTGTTAGAAATGGGGTCTTTGGTTGGCAGTCAGGTTATCCCCTGTCCAAGCAAGGAGCCTCACTCTAGTCAGGGTAAAGAAGAATCACCCTCAGTTAACCCCAACTCCCCCTCTTGGCACAAGCAGGCAGGCTTAACTTCAGAGTCTCTGCGTAAAGTATTTGTACCAACACACACAGTAACTCAGTAAAAACAATACAAAATGACACAACACAGGTTTAGTAAAATAGGAAATATTTTTCTGAAGAAAACAAGACCCAAAGACAAAAATCCAACATACACAGGTCAAGTTATTAATTTTTAAAGCAAAAGAGTCTTGGGGCCAGATGTAGGTCGATTCCAAATTGCGACTTGCAAATTGTGAGTCAGAGCGACTCGCAATTTGCGAGGCACAAATTGGAATGTAGGATGGTGTCCCTGACACCATCTGCGAGTCGCATGGGGGTCGCAAAGGCCCACCTCATCAATATTAATGAGGTGGGTCACAATTTGCGACCCCCTTGAGGGTGGCGGCATTCACAGGGATGGTGGCCTGGTGCGGACAGCAGAACACCATGTCTGTGACTGCTTTTTAATCGAGCAGGGTTGTTGTTTTTTTTGTAATGCAGCCTGTTTTCCTTAAAGGAAAATGAGATGCATTACAAAAACAAAAAATGAAACGTTTTCGTTTTATTTTTTCAGAGCAGGCAGTGGTCCATAGGACCACTGCCTGCTCTGAATTTTTTTTTGCAGTTCCATTCACAAAGGGGAAGGGGTCCCATGGGAACCCCTTCCCTTTTGCGAATGGGTTACCACCCAATTCAAATGGGTGCAAACTGCGATTGCTTTGCAACCGCGTTCGTGGTCACAAAGCAATCGGGCATTGCACTGCGACTCGCAATTAGGAAGGGGACTCCCCTTCCTAATTGCGACTCACACTCCCGTTTTGCGATTCGGTAACCAGGTTACCGAATCGCACAACAGGTTTTGTGCATTGCAAAGTGCAGTTTGCACGTCGCAAACAGCGAAATTCGCTGTTTGTGACGTACAAACTGGTTGCTACATCTGGCCCTTAAATCCTTGAGAAAACAGTAAAAACACTGTTAGCATTGAAAAGTATCTGAGTAGCGTCTAAATAACACGCACGGGTGAGTGTGCATCATAAAAGGCTAGCGAGGCGTCAATTTCTCACCCGCAAGCGAGACCGTGCATCGTTCTCATCCTCCGGTTGGGTCGATGTATGTCTTTTTTCCTCTCGCAGGAGAATGATGCGTCGATCCGGGCAAGCACTCAGGTCCCGGCAGGCTTTGCATTGTTTTCCCACGCCCAGTGAGGTTTGTGTCGAAAATCATGCCGCACGATATCAGCAAAACCGCGCTATGTGGGTTGCGACGTTATCAGCCTCTGTCAGCGGGTGTTGCGCGTCGTTTCTCCGGCTGCATGCATCGATCTTTCAGCCGCGATGGAGGGGGAGCATTGATTTCAGCCGCGAACCCGGCGGTGCGTCATTTCTCAGCCACGTCTCGGAAGATGCGTCAAAATGTTCCCCACACGGCTGTCGGTGCATGGATTTTCAGTCTTGGTCTGCCAGCTTCCCCATCCAAGGCCCCAGGAACTGGATAGGGCACCAATTGTCAGGGCAGGAGTCGCAGTAGAGAGTCCAGGTGTTGGCAGGGGAAGTTTTTGATGGCCCTGAGACTTCAACAACAGGAGGCAAGCTCAGGGCAAGCCCTTGGGGATTTCTTCACAAGCAGGAAGGCACAACAAAGTCCCGTTGCACAGGCAGAAGCAGCAACTGCAGGATAGCTCCACAAAGCACAGTCACAGACAGGGCAGCACTTCTCCTCAGCTCTTCAGCTCTTCTTCAGGCAGAGGTTCCTCTTGATGTCCAGAAGTGATTTGGTTTTGGTTGCCCTTCTTATACCCATTTTGGCCTTTGAAGTAGGCTTACTTCAAAGGAAAGTCTCTCTTGTTTGTGAAATCCTGCCTTGCCCAGGCCAGGCCCCAGGCACACACCAGGGGGTTGGAGACTGCATTGTGTGAGGGCATGCACAGCCCTTTCAGGTGTAGGTGACCACGAATACCCTCCCTCCTAGCACAGATGGCTCATCAGGATATGCAGGCTACACCCCAGCTCCCTTTCTGTCACTGTCTAGAGAGAGGTGCAAACAGCCCAACTGTCATACTGACCCAGACAGGGAATCCACAAACAGGCAGAGCCACAGAATGGTTCAAGCAAGCAAATGCCCAATTTCTAAAAGTGGCATTTTTAAACACACCATCTCAAAACCAACTTTACGTAAAGATGTATTTTTAAATTGTGAGCTCAGAGACCCCAAACTCCCCATGTCTATCTGCTCCTAAAGGGAATCTACGCTTTAATCATTTTAAATGGCAGCCCTCATGTTAACCTATGAGAGAGGCAGGCCTTGCAACAGTGAAAACTGAATTTGGCAGTATTTCACTGTCAGGATATATAAAACACATTAGAATATGTCCTACCTCAAACATACACTGCCCCCTACCCATGGGGCTAACTTGGGCCTACTGTAGGGGTGTCTTACATGTAAGAAAAGGGAAGGTTTAGGCCTGGCAAGTGGGTACACTTGCCAAGTTGAATTGGCAGTTAAAATCTGCACACACAGACACTGCAGTGGCAAGTAAGAGTCATGTTTACAGGGCTACTAATGCAGGAGGCACAACCAGTGCTGCAGGCCCACTAGTAGCATTTGATTTACAGGCCCTGGGTACCTCTAGTGCACTGTACTAGGGGCTTACCAGTAAATCAAATATGGCAATCATGGAAATCCAATTACACATATATTTTACATAGGAGCTCTTGCACTTTAGCACTGGATAGCAGAGGTAAAGTGCCCAGAGTAACAAAAACAGCAAAAACTGAATCCAGCACACATCAACAACCTGGGAAACAGAAGAACAAAGTTAGGCGAGACCACGGCAAGGATTCCAAGGCTAACACCAAGGGTGGATTATTTGATCGAAATCCGATACCGCCAAATGGTTATCTGACTATTGTGCATTGTATACCCTAATGGTTTCCCAGTGTCTTCTTTTCTACAAAACAATAACATTTGTTTAAAAAAAAAGACGAGTTACAGGAGATTAGATATTTGCAGGTAGAAGGGATATGAATTTTATGGTATAAAAACTTTTATTGATAGGTCAGAATCGAAGAGCCAGGACATCATCATTTGCATTTCTTGACACCTTATAAATAGATATACCCCAATATAACAAGACAAGAACAGTCAAATTGCCTGACTACATAACACTGAATAACGTCCTTGTAGCGAAAATAAGACATTATATTTAAACAGTATCTACATGTACAGTTGCTAACCAGTAAATTAGGAAGTTACAGAATTCCATTTTGTAAGGAGAAGGGGTGGAAGCAGTCCACAGGTGCCCTTCCCTGCACCCAGGAACACCCCCTGCCACCCTCGTCCACCCCTGGAGGACACCCCTGGATGGGGGTCCCATCCCAGGTAAGTAGAGGTAAGTAAAGGTAAGTATATATATATTTTGTTTTAAGTGGTATAGGGGGCGTAACTTGGGCTCCCCTACATGCCACTGTGCCCAATGACAGAAGTCCCCTGGGCATGGCCATTGGGCAGGGGGGCATGACTCCTGTCTTTGCTAAGATAGGAGTCATTTCAATGGAGGTTTTGCGTCACAAAATGGCGCAAGTCAGGTTAGAGCCAAGATTTTTTATACTAACCTGACTTGCACCATTCTTTGACGCACAACCTACATTCTTCCCTATGCCTGTGCTGCCTGGTTTGAGTAATTTATTTTGATGCAAACCAGGCCGCAGCGCTGGCTAACGTCATTCCATAAATAAGGCGACCGACTGGCGAGTTGGAATGGCGTTAGCCGGCAGTAAACTGTTTTGCGCAAACCTGCGCTGGCGCTGGTTTGCGTCAAAAAGTATAAATATGGGCCTAAGAATGTGAAAGAGCAAGGACAGAAAGAAGTTTAAGAATTAAAGCAAGGGGTGGATGTAACTCTCCTAATTTACTGCAGTGTAATTATGTGAATGGACAGCATAATGACATGGAATTATTCGGAATTGCACAAGGTGTGGAACCCAGCCTTTAGCTATATTTTCTGAGTGCAAAAAGCAACAGAACAAGATCAGCATCAATCAGCAGGCACTCACACTCGCTAAGTGTGTTGTTCCTGTGCTCCTGCGTTAGGATTTGTTTGTCAAGTTACCCAGAATTACGAAACAAGGGTATTTGTGTATTTCCCCCAATTTCCTTTCACTCTTTTGATGCACAAATTACCAAAAAATACATAATACACTCCTGAATTACTTTAGTGTAATTAAAATGGCTCTAGGGTTAAAAAACTGGAACTCAACTTTGCAGAGGTTAAATAGAAACCATGATAGGCTATAACACGCCCCACCCTTTAAATGCAGAAGCCTCTTCCATCTGCTTCCAGACCAACCACAACATAGCCCAAGTGTTTTATCTTTCATGACAGTGGCTCCCGAACAGTTCTTGTTATATCTGTAGTCTTAAGCTATGTGGAAACATGAGGTAGTTGCAGAACTATGTTTTTTTAATCTCACATGTCCTTTTAAAATGGCAATATATCATGAGGACCAGGAGACAAGACGACAGGAAAACATTGGAACAGGCACATAGACACTGAGAAGAGGAAGACAAATATACTGCAAATGAAAGATATGGATACAGAGCAGTGTTGTTGATTTGCCTCTCTTCGCAAAAACATTTAAAATCCATAGAAGATAATTCTGCTTTAAGTAGTGTGGGACACTAATACTAAACACATAAATTAATATAATCTAACATGAATCACTTCCACTTCCTTCAGGGACTTCCCTTTTAGGTCTTGCATGTGACAGTGCATGCACTGTAACTGTTCAGGCTTGCTAGAGATATTATATACAACAAGGGACTTGCAGCTTGGATATTGCTTACCATATATTGGCTTCATTGTCACTCATATTCACTGCCTTCTCATTGGCCATTGCATGCTGGCTTCACTTCCTCTTTATTTGGCAGAAGCAAGGACCAAGTACTTATTGCTTTAGCTTGATTATTGTCCTTCAGCTGATTATGCTGTAATTGAGGTACTATTTTTTTTATTTTTTCATCTTCCTCTATTGTCCTTGTCCTGTTGCTCTTTTCCTCCCACTCCACCGTTTTCTGTGTTGCATCCTCCCCTTCAATCCTATGTCATTATTGCTTGTTTCTCTCCCACCCATCTTGTCCGTGCTGCTTCTTCCCCTCTCACTATCCTGTAGTCGATGTTGCTTCTTCCCCCCACCTCCACTCCCTATTATCCTTTTTACTTCTCCCACTCGAGCCTCCCACCCTCCCATTATCCATGCTAACCATCGCCATAAGAAAAAAAGCTGTTTGACAAGGCCAGAGCTGGCAGAGTAATATCACTTTTGTTCATAACTTTGTGCAGCACTGCTCCATAGCATGGCTTGTTTCAATGAGAGATTTATGCTACACCTTCTCTTCTTCTATTTGGTGACAAAAAATCATAAGAAAAATATATCTGCGCTGAACATCTATTAACACATAAGAACCCAAATAAGAAGAAATTTGACCCACTGCAAGCTTGGAATGCAAAATTAAGATATTTGGAGAAGCCCAAGTGGTTGCATTATAAATATCCTTAAGTGAAGCCCTTTTAAATACAGCCCAAAAGCAGATATTCATCTGGTAAAATGACCTTCCAACACCCAGGCATAAACATACGGATAGATTGATGAGCCAGAGAAATAGCTAATCATATCCTCCTGTTTAAAAAATAAATATGGGGATAATTCTACATTAGCCAATCGGCCAAATTTTACAAACCAAAATTCTTTGTGACAAAAATTTCCTTTAGAAGTTGGATGCAAGAGTTTTGTGGAGGCCCAAAATATGATACTTAGGGCCTGATTTAAAGTTTGGCAATGGGTTACTTCATCACAAACATGACAGATATGCCATCCGACACATTACAAGTGCCATTGGCTGTAATGCACTTGTAAGATGATGGAAAGGCTTTCTGCCATGTTTGTGACATTGTAACCCGTCTACCAAACTCTATATCAGGCACTTTGTGTCCTCACCTGAGGGGGGGGGGTTGAAATATACAGGCTGTTTTAAATCTAGAAAAACTTGAGAATCGACATTGCCCCCTTGCTAACAGTACCACTGGATTCAAGCTAGCCTGGCTAATGAGGGGTGACATCCTGAAACTGGTCCCAGGGTTGTTCCCACAGGAGCAGGGTCAAGACAGGTTAGCATATGGCTGGGGCCAAACTGGAGGGGCATGGTGAGTCCATGGAGGGTACGGCTTGGCAGTTCGAGCTGGACTGTTCCCATGGGGAGCAGTGACAAAACTGATTTGTGTATGGAAAGGTTTCAGCAATCCAAACATCATCCTTTTGTGTTGCTAAAGTTGCCCAAAGTGGCCAGGGTATGCCCAGATGTGGGTCCCTTGCTCTTTGTGCCACTGGATTCAAGCTAGCCTGGCTGATGAGGGGTGACACCACGAAACTGGCCCCAGGGTGCTTGTTTCCGGTCCTGGGTCGAAACTGGGGTGGCCTGGTGAGCAAAAGAACAGTGGATTTAGCTCAGATCTCTGACTGGAGGTGAGTGTTTGGAAAGTTTCAGCACTCTGTCCATCATCCTTTTGTATTACTAAAGTTGTCCTAAGTGGCCAGGGCATGCCCAGACATGGACCACTTTCTCACTGCCACACTGGATTCAAGCTAGCCTGGCTAATCAGGGGTGATACCCTGAAAATGGTCTCAGCATGTTTGTGTCCTGTCGAGGTAGGGCCTGGCCTGGTAGTTCGGGATGAACTGTTCCAATGGGGAGCAGGGTCAAGACTAATTTGCATAAACTGGGGTGGATTGGTGAGCAAAGGAATGATAGATTTAACCCAGATCTGTGTCTAGGGTGAGTGTTTGAAAAGTGTCAGCTCTCCGTCCATCATTCTTTTGTGTTGCTAAAGTCACCCTAAGTGGCTATGGTATGTTCAGACGTGGGCCCCTTACTCATTGTGCCACTGGATTTAATCTAGCCTGGCTGTTGAGGGGGTGATACTGAGCAACTGGTCTCTGAATGCTTTGCTTGTTTCCAGTCCAGAGACAACCTGGCCTGGCAGTTTGGGCTGGATAATTTCCACGGGGAGCAGGGTCAAGATTGATTTGCATCTGGCTTGGTCTAAACTGGGGTGGCAAGGTGAGTAAAAGAATGATGAATTTAACCCCGATCTATAACTGAGGCTGAGTGTTTGAAAAGTTTCAGCACTCCATCTCTTATCCTTTTGTGTTTTTAAAGTTGCCTGAAGTGGAAGATTATACCCAGATGTGGGTCCCTTGCTGACTGTGCCTCTGGATTCAAGCTATCCTGGCTGATGAGGGCTGATTCCCAGAAACTCGTCCCATGATGCTTGTCTCTGGTCAAGGGTGGACCTGGCCTAGCAGTACAGGCTGGACTGCTCCCATGGGGAGAAGGGTCAAGACTGATTTGCATATCGCTGGGTCCAAAATGGGGTGGCATGGTGAGCAAAAGAACAATGGATTTAACCCAGATCTCTGTCTGGTGGTAAGTGTTGGAAAAGTTTCAGCACTTCATTCATGACCCTTTTGTATTGCTAAAGTCACCCTAAGTGGCCAGGATATGTCCATACATGGGTCCATTGCTCACTGTGCCGCTGGGTTCAAGCTAATCTGTGTGATGAGAGGTGATATCCTGAAACTGGTTATAAGATGCTTGTTTTAAGTCCAGGGAGGACCTATTCTAGAAACATTGGCTGGACTGTTCCCACAGGGAGTGAAGTCAGGACTGATTTACCTATGACTTAGTTCATACTGGGCTGGCATGATGAGCAAAAGAACAGTGGATTTAACCTAGATGTGTGACTGGGGTGAGTGGAAAGTTTCAGCACTTCATTCATCATCCTTTTGTGTTGCTAAAGTCACCCTAAGTGGCCTGGGTATGCAGTATACAGAGATCAGGATTGCTTGTTCATTGTGCTACTGAATTCAAGCTAGCCTGGCTGATGAGGGGTGATACCCAGAAACTGGTCCCAGGTGCTTGATTCCAGTCCAGTGAGGACCTGACCTGCAGGACAGACTCGAGGGTTCCCATGGGGTGCAGGGTCCATACTGATTTGCATCTGACTGGGTCCAAACCAGTGTGGTATGATGAGCAAAAGAACAATCGATGTAATCCAGATCTGTGACTGGGGGTGAGTCTTTGAAACTTTTCAGCACTTCTTCCATCATCCTTTTGTGTTGCTAAAGTCACCCTAAGTGGGCAGGTTATGCCGAGACCTGGGTTACTTGCTCCCTTTGCCACTGGGTTGAAACTAGCATGGCCGATGAGCAGGGATATCCCAAAACTGGTTGCAGTATGTTTATTTTGGTCCAGGGAGGACCTGGCAGTTTTGATTGCACTATTCCCATGGGGAGCAGGGTGAAGACTGATTTACTTTTGGTTAGGTCCAACCCAGATTTGTGACTGGGGGCGAGTGTTTTAAAAGTTTGAGTATTCCATCCATCCTTCTTATATCTTCCTGAAGTCACCCTAAGTGGCCAGGGTATCCCCAAACATGGGTCCCTTGTTCACTGTGCCTCTGGATTCAAACTAGCCTGGATGATGATAGCTGATTCCCTAAAACTGCTACAAGGATGCTTGTTTCCAGTCCAGGGAGGACCTGGCCCAGAAATTCGGGCTGGACTGTTCACATAGGGAGCAGGGTCAAGATTGATTTGCATATGGCTGGGTCCAAACTGGGGTGGCATGGTGAGCAAAAGAATGATGAATTTAACTCAGACCTGTGTCTGAAAGTGAGTGTTTGAAAAGTTTCCGCACTCTATCTACCATCCTTTTGCGTTGCTAAATTAACCCTAATTGAACAGGGTGTGCTCAGACATGGGTCCCTTGCTCCCTGTGCCTCTGCATTCAAGCTAGCATGGCTAATGAGGGGGTGATACCCCGAAAATGGTCCCAAGATGTTTGTTTTTGGTCCAAGATGGACCTGGTTTACCAGTTCAGGCTGGACTATTTCTTTGGGGAGCAGGGTCAAGACTGATTTGCATATGGCTGAGTGGGGTGATGTGATGATCAAAATAACAATGGTAACAATGGATATAATCCAAATCTGTGACTGGGGTAAGTGTTTGAAAAGTTTCAGCACTACTTCCATCATCGTTTTGAGTTGCTAAAGTCACTCTAAGTGGCCAGGGTATCCCCAGACATGGGTCCCTTGCTCACCATGCCACTGGATTCAAGCTAGCTTGGCTTATGTGGGGTGATACAGAGAAAACGGTCCTAGGGTGCTTGTTTCGGGTCCGATGAGGACCTGGCCAGGCAGTTTGGGCTAGACTATCCTTATGAGGAGCAGGGTGAAGACTGATTTACATGTAGCTGGGTCCAAATGGGTGGCATGGTGAGTAAAAGAATGATGGATTTGACCCAGATTTGTGACTGGGGGTTTAGTGTTTGAAAAGTTTCAGCATTCCAAGCATTATCATTTTGTGTTTCTAAAGTCACCCTAAGTGGCCAGGGAATGCACACAACTGGGTACCTTGCTCACTGGGCCTTTGGTTTCAAACTAGCCTGGCTGATTAGGAATGATCCCTAAAAACTGGGTCCAGGATGCTTGTTTCCAGTCCACAGAATACCTGGCCCAGCAGTTCGGGCTGGACTGTTGCCAAGGTGAGCAGGGTCAAAACTGATTTGCAGTCACTGATCATACAGCTGTGTTCAAACAGTGGGGCATGGTGAGCAAAGGAATGATGGATTTAATCTAGATTTGTGACTGGGTGTGAGTATTTGAAAAGTTTCCGCACTCCATTCACCATCCTTTTGTGTTGTTAAAGTCACCCTAGTTGGCCAGGGTATGCCAAGACGTGGGTCCCTTGCTCACTGTGCCTCCGAATTCAAGTTAGCCTAACTGATGAGGGGTGATGTCCTGAAATTGGTCCCAGAATGCTTGTTTTCAGTCCAGGGAGGACCTGTCCTGGAATTTCGGGCTGAACTGCTCCCATGTAGGGCATGATCTGGACTGATTTGCTCATGGCTGTGTCCAATCTGGGGTGACATGGTGAGCAAAAGAACAATTGATTTAACCCAGATCTGTGACTAGGGAGTGAGTGTTTGAAAAGTTTCAGCACTCAATCCATTATTCTTTTGTGTTGGTAAAGTGGGCCTAAGTGGCCAGGTATGTCCAGACATAGGGGGTCATTACAACCCTTGCGGATGGTGTTAAAGTGGCGGTAATACCGCCAACAGGCTGGCGGTCTTTTTTTGAGTATTATGACCATGGCGGTCATCTGCCGCTTCTCCGTTCCGCCCACCAGGGTGGAGACGACCGCTGGGCTGGAGACCTGGGTCTCCAGCCCGGCGGCCGTCACAATACTGCCGTCGTTATTTTGACCCAGCTTACCGCCGTGGATTTCCAGCGGTAGGAACCGCCATGAAATCCATGGCGGGCTGCACTATCAGTGGCAGGGAATTCCTTCCCTGGCACTGATAGGGGTCTCCCCCACCCCACACCCCGACTCCCTCCCCTACACCCCCCACCACCCATGCCACCCCCCAAAGGTGGCCGGGCCCCCCTTCCCACCCTGACCCCCAACATCACAGAACTCACACACACATGACACGCACGCAGGCACCACCAACACACATACACGCACACACACTGACATACATGCCAACATCCACACACACAGTCAGACACGCACACCCACATTCAAACATACACGCACACATCCATACAGACATACCTACAGACATACACGCACTCATTCCCAAAACATGCAACACCCCCGCAAGAATACACGCACTCACACACCCCCTCTACATACACAGACGCACACCCCCATGCACCCTCACAACACACAACACCCCCCCTCCCCTAACGGACGATCGACTTACCTGTTCCGTCGATCCTCCGGGAGGGGACGGGAGCCATGGGGGCTGCTCCGCCGATACCACACCACCAACAGAACACCGCTGCACCGAATCACAGGACGTGATTCGCTGGGCGGTGTTCTGTTGGCGTGGCGGTGGAGGTGGATCAACCTCCACTTCCCCGCTGCCCACCAGTATGGCTGTTGGCAGCTCTCTGTCGGGAAAAGGACGGAGAGCAGCCAACAGTCATAATACGCCGAGCGGCAAACCGCCTCTGTTGGCGGTCTTCCGCACAGCGGTCCCTTGGCGGTCTTGTTAAATGACCACCGAGGTTGCAATGACCCCCATAGTCCCTTTTACACTGTGCCACTAGATTTAAGCTAGCCTGGTGGATGAGGTGTGATATCCCAAAACTGGTCCCAGGACGTTTGTTCCCGATCCAGGGAGGACCTAGCCTGGCAGTTCAGATGGCACTGTTCCCAGGGGGAGCAGGATCAAGACTGATTTGTATATTACTGGGTCCAAACTGGGGAGGCATGGTGAGCAAAAGAACAATGGATTTAAACCCAGATCTAAGTGTTTGAAAAGTTTCAGCACTCTGTCCATCATTCTTTTGTGTTGCTTAAGGATTGTCCTTTGCCTCATTACGTTGAATTGAAACAATGCAAGCCCCATGTCATGACTTGGGGATTTTCTCCCTGCCCGCTATTGCAATGCTAAGTGTGTTCAAGTAAGGAACCCATAGAGTAGTATCTGAATAGGATAAGTCCCCAGGGATATTATCTGGGCCTAGTGTTTTTTATCTTTTTATATATTAGAGAGCTAACTCATTTCCCTTAACAGAAAAAACAACTGTAGATGGATTAAGGCAAGTTGGGTGCATCCATAAAGGAATAAACCTATGATCGTTATCCAAATATGGTCCTGACCTAATGTTATTCCTTACATCGTACATGGTACAATAATGGGCAACCCATTGCTCCACCTGAGCATATGAGTCAGGTCGAAGTACCTTCAACATAATTTAAGTGTCAATGATTCTCCAAATTGCCCTGGATTCCTGTTTTTTGCAGCATGCCTCTTAGTTCAACCCACTGGGCTTCTTCTCAGTTTTTCTTACATCTAGTCAGAGTTGTGTAGTGAATCCTAGTTTGTTTTAAGGGGATACAGGAGTTAGCTTAGCCTTTGGCTTTCAGACTCATGCCCCCATCACAAAGTGGCTTTTACCCTACTTAGCTTGCTCTGTTTTAGTGCATTTATTTAATTAAATCTTTTAGGATGGCTGCCTTGTTTTTAGTTAGCCCATGATTTACTTTTGCATTATCAGTGCCACTGCGCTAAGGTGTCAATATTGAGCGATAATCTGTAGGTGTTCACATTAGGTACTTTCCCTCTTCACGCTTACGAGGGAATTGTTTATATAAATTACTGTTCCAAGCCTGTCTAGTTATCTATTGTTTGCAAACAGACCTACATCAGGGGGCCAACCAGATTTGTATAAATACTCCTCACTTAAACAGATAGTCAGAGGGATTCCGACCAGATGCCATCGCTGCTATCGACACTGCATGTCGCCTTGACGCTGACCCAGTTTTCATGTCCCTACAGAGTCTGAGCTAGAGACCTCATTCCAAGGTAATGAGGGTTGGGGGGCTCTTCTCATGGACATGCAGATTAGGTTTATCACACCTAGCTCTCTTTTAGTTTAGAGATCAGGTACATGACATTAGGGTACTAGGGCATATTTTATATCTCAGGTCATCTCATGTCATTGCAAGATGATGGGGATATTTGTACTAATGACTCTTGTCTTTACCATTCTGTTTCTTGCACTGTTCATTATCCTAATCATTGCAGCCCATGCAATTTGTCACGGATTGCGGTTTTGCTAAATAAAACCCATTGAAACTTTACTGCATCTTCTTCATTGCCTGTGTTTAATCGAGACTTGGGGGCATATTTATACTCTGTTTGCACCGAATTAGCATCATTTGTTTTTACTCTAACTTGTTGCAAAACTAACTCCATATTTATACTTTGGCGTTAGACCCGTCTAGCGCCAAAGATCTTGGAGTTTGCGTCATTTTTTCGCGTGGACACCTACCTTGCGTTAATGATATGCAAGGTAGGCGTTCCCTTCTAAAAAATGACTCTAAGGCATGTGCGCCTTATTTAAACTCCCGTGCAAAAATGACGCACGGGAGTGGGCGGGTAAAAAAAAATGACGTCCAGCCGCTTTTGCGTCATTTTTTAACGCCTGGTCAGGGCAGGCATTAAGGGACCTGTGGGCTCGGAAGGAGCCCAGAGGTGCCCTCCCATGCCCCCAGGGACACCCCCTGCCACCCTTGCCCACCCCAGGAGGACGCCCAAGGATGGAGGGACCCATCCCAGGGAACTTAAGGTAAGTTCAGGTAAGTATTTTTTTGGGGTTTTTTTTGTGGCATAGGGGGGCCTGATTTGTGCCCCCCTACATGCCACTATGCCCAATGACCATGCCCAGGGGACATAAGTCCCCTGGGCATGGCCATTGGGCAAGGGGGCATGACTCCTGTCTGTGCTAAGACAGGAGTCATTTCAATGGGGGTTGGGAGTCAAAAATAATTGCGCAAATCGGGTTGAGGCGAAAATTTTGCCTCAGACCTGACTTGCCCCATTTTTTGACACCCAAGCTCTATTTTCCCCTACTCCAGCGCTGCCTGGTGTGAGTCATTTTTTTTGACGCACACCAGTCAGCTCCGCCGGCTAACGTCATTCAATAAATAAGGCGCCCGCATGGCGCTTTGGAATGGCGTTAGCCGGCGTTAAAATTTTTGACGCACAACTGCGTTGGCGCAGTTGTGCGTCAAAAAGTATAAATATGGCCCTGAGTTTCTGGTTGGCTAGGGTTTGCACCTCAGCCAGGCAGAACCCACCACTCTAGTCAGTGTGAGTCAGCTACACACCAAGGATAACCTGTGCTCACCCCCATGTAGCTTGGCACAGAGCAGTCAGGCTTATCTCCAGAGGACATGTGTAGAGCATTTGCGTAACACACTCACACCAGTGACACAGTAAATACACCATGAAGCGACTCCACACAGTACTGTATAAAAAAATATAGGTCTTATATTGTAAATATAGATCATGGACCAAGAACATCAAAAATCATAAATACTATCCACAATTTGCAATGGTGGAAAGTTAGTACTTGCTCTCCCAGATAATGCCTAAAGTCCAAATGCGACACATTATGACATCACTCAAATGGTGCTCATGATAATGGACAATGCAAGGCAAAGACACATTTCATACGGTAGTGCATGTAAGGCCCATACATTTGGAGAAAAGCATATATACAGTGCAATAACCTAACTAACCATGCGAAGCAATCAATACTGCTGGAAATACAGAGTGGTCATTACTCTGTATGAGGGAAACTCCTGAAGCATCCAATATCATAATAAATACCTTGATCTTCCTAGAACATCCTAAATACATAACTCACCCAGTGTCACCATAAACATTGAGTCACCAACTCAATACTGTTAAGACACACACAAATACCCATAATGGACCAGTGACGAAAGGCCCACACAGACCCAGGAAGCCCTGCACTCCTATTGACAAGGTTACAATAGTATTTATGGTGTATGATAGAGCAATGGTACCTGAGATGTTGGGTACGAGAGCCTCTTCGTGCCTATTACCAAGTGTACAGGAACCTGTCCCTAAATGCAACATGAACCATTCTCTGGTGGTGAATGGGGCCTCCACTGCCTACCTGAACCGTCACTACAAGCCCGGAGCAAGCACCGGAGAGATGGCTCAAACATTGTGGAGATGCAGGTTATCCCATGGGATGCAGGACCAGGCAGTGCAGGTGTGAACAGATGTCCTCTGTGCCGTGGGGGAATCCCTTTCAACTGACCATGGTGCTGCAGCAGCTCTCTGGCTTCGG
Organism: Pleurodeles waltl; assembly: GCF_031143425.1. Lineage (NCBI taxonomy): Eukaryota > Metazoa > Chordata > Amphibia > Caudata > Salamandridae > Pleurodeles > Pleurodeles waltl. The sequence continues at coordinate 341,025,965 of NC_090446.1, forward strand.
GGAGTGCCGTAACAGGGTGAGACCGTATGCAGAGTCCTACATGGGGTGAACACAGGGTGGAGCGCTCCCCACACACTTCATCAGGATACCAATGGCTCAGTGTTGACGAAGTGAAGATTGAGTGTGCTATGGGGGATCAGTAAGCCCTTCCCACATGCTCTGCAATAATTTAGTGCTAACTCCTGATGACCCAGAATCAAAGTGGGGATGACTATGAAAGCACATTCCACACACTAGTTATGGGGAGCACTGGGGGGTGCACCGAGGAAGACAGCAGGCCGCCGGAAGGCATATGGGCAGCTCTCACAATGGCAGTTTCACCTGGTTACACAGCAGCTTTTGGTAATGTGCCTCTTGTGGAACCAGCATCAGGGAGCAGCTGGCAGCAGGGCAACAAACAGAAAAGAAATCCAGTGAGTCTTTTATGCCACCCAGTATCAACAGGTATCAGGGCAACATCAAAAGAGCAGTCCAGATGAATCCTTTGTGCCGTCCAGCAGTTCTGGCAGACATTCCGTCCCAGTTCCAAAAGTGCCCTAAAACTCATCGGGTTAAAGCCCCTGTACTTATACGAAAAACGCCGTTGTTCAGGGGGTAACTTCAAAAGAGCCCTTTCACGTAAAGCACAACACCCTTTAAACCCAGTTCTGCCTCCATACATCAGAAGGGGATAATCAGCCCAATGTGTGAGGGCAGGACACAGCCTATTCACATGAAAGGTGTGAACAACCCCCCCTCTCCCCTCTCCCCAGCCCAGGATGACTATCCACATGCATATGCCACTTCTGTCACACCCAGCCCCTCCTGTGTGATGGCTGTCTTGAAAGTATGCACCAAGTGGAGCTGTCACTCTGCCCCAGATGTGGATTGGAGTCAGATGCCAAGCACAAGAGTTATAAGGACAGAGAAATGGCCACTTGCTAAAAGTGGTATTTCTAAAATTGCAATGTAAAATCCACCTACACCAGTGGACAGGATTTCTCACTACCATTCCAAACATACCAAACAAGCTCACACTACTCCTTAAAGATCAGAAATGATCACTTAGACATATATAAGTGAATTCCCAATGCAAACCTATAAGAGGAGCAACACTCACACCAGTGAAAAACGAAATAGGCTGTTTGTCACTACTAGGATCTGTAAAACATAGAAATATATATCCTACCTTTTACATACCCAGCACTCTGCCCATAGGGTATCTAGGGCCTACCCTAGAGGTGACGTTAATGCCAACAAATTGGAGTTTCGGCCTTGGCGAGTAGCTTGACTACCCAAGTCAATTTTGCAGTAAACTGTGTACACAGGCTCTCAAGTGGCAGGCCTGAGACACGTTTGAAAGGCTACTTCTGTGGGTGGTGCTATCTGCACTGCAGGCCCATAAGTAGCATTTAATTTACAGGCCCTGGGTATATGGTATACCATTTTATGATGGTCTTACAGGTAAATTAAATGAGCCAAATAGGTGTAAATCTGATTATACCAAGTTTAATGTGAGAGAGCACATGCACTTTAGCACTGATTAGCAGTCCTAAAGTGTCCAGAGTCCTCAAGTCAACAAACAAGAGGGTCAGAAAAATAGGAAGAGTAAGGCAAAAAGTTTAGGGATAACCCTGCAGAAAGGGCCTTTTTCATCATTAAGTGTGACGTAATATCTCCATTTACCTTCATTCCTCAATATCTTACTTCTCTTCTCCTTTGTGCTTTACAGGCCCTCCTCTTCCTCAATTAGAACATCTATCTCATCTGAAGTACAATTTTCAGCTTTATTATTTGGCTTTCTTCTTAATCTTGCCTATCTCAGCTGGGTTATCCACTGCTTACAGTTTCCCGCTTTTTAATAGAGAGGCTGCTATCACTGCTAAAATGTGTGTGCTCAAAAGTCATACTAATAGTTGCCGAGATTTGGGGGGTGAAAACTGCCAATAAGTTACTTCCACATTAATCACTAGGTATAGGCCTTACTGCATTCACATAATTTAACATAGATTAGCACAAAATACAAAACAGAAATCACACATAAAGCTGTATTGCTAGGCCCTTGACACTGTCTTTATCCTAAAAGGTTTGTAGATAATGTTCCATTGTATTAAAAAACAATACCAAAAAATGTTTTATACTATCTAGAACAGCATATATATATATATATATATATATATATATATATATATATATATATATATATCAATAAAAGCCCCAAAATATGCCCCAGTCTTATGAAAAGTCAAGTCACTCAAGAAATCCCAGGTTCCACAGCCCAAGGACCACCATAAAATCAAGCTAGCCGATTATGGGAAGCAGCAAAGTTCAGAAATAAATGGTTCCACTGTGAACTACTGGCCGTGTCCTGATATTAATTAAAAACTGTTAGTAAACAGTACCTTTCACGCTGGAGCCAGGGGGTGGTCCAGCCTAGCCTTTTCTTGGCTCTGATGGACGCAGCTGGGCCTGTTCTTGGCCCAGTCTTTGCCCGGGCACGTGCATGGGTGCATCTCAGGTGCATCCTGTGCCACAGGTAGGACAAAGTGCTTAAAAGCATGAGATGCAGCGTGCCATCCTCCTCTAATGCAATATGCAGGTATCTTCGGGACATAGTCCTACCCCAGTGGCAAAGGCAGAATCTGCATCCTGCACCACAGGTAGAGCAAAAGTGCGTAAAAGCATGAGATGTGACATGTCCCACCTCCTGGACCTGATGTTAGTTCCACCCTGCAGCCAAAGTAGAAGACTTGGCAGAGGTGGCTTCTTCAGAACGGAAAAGGAGTGTTGGCTCCCTGGCTAAGAGCCAGCAGCTGAAAAATAAAACAATAGTTTACTATTATTTTATTTTTCAGCTGCTGTCTCAGTTAGCGTTTCAAGGGAGGGGCAGAGCTGGGCCATGGGAGGGGTTGGAGGAGTAGAGTGCATTAAGAGCACGTCTGTTTGGCTGGTCATCCTGCTGGCCAAACAGACATGTGCACTTAGGTTTCTCCAACCTGGCTGGGTTGCACAGCCAGGCTGGAGAAACTGCACAGACTCCCATGCTGTGCCTGAGCGGCAGAACAAGCTGCTCAGACCAATCATGGCACAGCTCTCAATCTAGGTATAGCATACTAGGTATAGCATGAGAGCAGCACCAGGATTGCATGGGGAGTCTGTGCTGGGACACCCACACCATCTAGAAGGAGAAAGAGGATCGAGGAGGCCTGCAGCAGACAGGTACGTTTAAAAAAAAAAAGTAAAACATTTTATTGTTTTCCTTTCTTTGTACCCGTAACCACACCCCACCCTTGAGATTTGTAGGTTACTGCTACTGGGTACCAGTGCCCCTGGCACTGGTTAATTAGCAACAAGCTCTCACATTCACCTGTGATCTCGGTCAACCTATGCCGTGTTTGGATCAGGCGCAGACAACGGTATGCAAGTTCCCTCCAGACATGTTGCAACAGAGCTTCCTGGACATCTCCGAGCCCACTCATCAGGCTGATTAGACAGCAGCATTACGTAAGTAACTCAGCTGACTTGGCTCAGAAATGATAACACGCTGCATAATGGGTCTACATCAAACACATAGGTAAGGAAAATCAAATTAAAAGGTAGACAAACAGGACCATCAAATCTCTGTACATAAAAAACGCTGGACAGGCTTGTAGAGGACGTGGGATAGCAATACCGGGTTGGAGATGCTAATAACTCTATCGGAGTCACAATATAGTTCAGAAATGGCCTTTTATTCATCTTTGGACTTGGTTCAGTATTTAAGGATTCACAATAGTTGTTATCATTGTCTCCTTTTTGTGTCTCTTTGTCTCTCACTTCTCTGGTCTTCTCTGTGCTTTCTCCCCCTCTTGTCTTTTCTGTTTTATTCTTTCTTTTTTGTCTAACACATCTCTTTTCTCTTTTAGGGTGTCTCTTCAAACCAAGGATTCCCGTCGTTAAGTCGTGATGGAAGAACGGGACCAGTCAAGCAAAAGAAAACAAAGAAATAAACGGTAAGTATTTTGGTCTTTCACCTCTGTGAATTTGTGCTTGTTTTCTTAAACAATCAAAATAACAAAAAAAAAGCACACATTGGCTCTCGAGCCTTCCCTAGTCTGTGGTCCTCACAGGACCATTCTTTCGAAGTGCACTTTAGTGTGCGTTAGTATTAAACAAAAATATTAGAAAGAAAAAAAAACAAGAAGAATGAGAATAGGGCCCCGCGAATAGCTGGATGCAGTCCAGTCTATTCGGGGGGAGCTCTCGGGCCGGATGTAGACGGCCTGGGAGCAGATAGGCGGCTTGCTGGGCGGGGCGGGCCATGAGGGAGGGCATAAAAGGAGTGAGTTGGGAGGGATCGGCCTCTTTGTGCGCCAGCGGAGTCACGCTGCGCACGAGTTGGCCGTGAGGTGCAGGGCAGGTGAGGTTTTCCGGGGCCCGTGGGCTTGCGCAAGCCCCGACAGGGTACGGTGAGTTTCGGGCAAAAGTTTCTGTACGGTTTTGCGGACTTTCAAAGTCCGTAGAACCGTGTTGGAAACAGGCGCAAGTTTTGAAAAACACACGTGCGCCTGGTCGTTCACGCTGTCTCCCGCGCGCAATGGCGGGGGACAGGATTTGGAGGTGGTGAAGGCCGCACTGAGGGTGCTCCTGCGTCATCCTCGAGGAGGCATGGGTGAGGATGACGCGCGAGCCGTGAGTAGCGGCACGGGGCGTGGCAGCGGCTACCGCCGCGTGCCTCTCCCCCAAGAGGAACCTAAAAAGGAAAGGGGCAAAGTGTCCTTTCTTAAAACAGCAAGGAAAGAACAGGGAGGGGGCTCCTGGGGAGGACAGCCAACAGGAGGTCTTGGCTGGCCCTTCTGGGGAGGCAGGAAGATACACAGGTGCCCCAGGGCTAACAGGCCAGGCACTGGGGGAGCATTTGGGGGCTGAACAGCCCTTTAGCCATATCCAGGCAGGGGACCAGGGAGAGGGGCCCATACTTGGCAGGCCAGTAGAAGGGGGGGAAGGAGCAGGGCAGGCACAGATAGGGGACAAGGTTTCAGCGGTCAGGAGGGACATAGGAGGTGCTGCGAGTGGTCCAGGACACACAGGGGAGGCAGGCCTCCAACCATTTGCGGATTGGGCAGCCATAGACATAGAGGCGCGGATCCTAGAACAGAGACAGTTGGTGGAAGAGACGGAACGTAGGTGGGCACAGTTGTGCATGGCCAGGAGCGAGGCAGAAGGCAGGTCCAAGAAGGCGAAGAGAAAGGCAGGGGAGGCGGGCTGTTGCCCAGACGAGTCCTTGGGGATAGGGAAAGGCAGCTGGGTATGGATACCCCAGGAAGAGCAGGGCATGGGACAGGAGGCTGGTGCGGCCGGAGGGTGTGGTAGTGTGACAGCAGTGTCTGGCGCACACGGCCAGTCGCGGCGCAAAGAGTCCATGCCTACATCAGAGGTGGGCAGAAGGGTGGAGAAGCCAACGGGGTGCAACACAGCCCCTGGACATTGGTCGGAAGCACTAGAGGAGTCCCCGGTGGCCTTCTCTACACCGTGGGAATGCGAGAAGGACACAACTGGTTTGCGCCAGGGGGGTTACGGAGCGGGTTTCGAGTGCAGCATGGAAGAAGCAAGTGGCGCAAATGAAGGTATGGGAATGGATGGAGAAGTGGAGCTTGAGGTCGATTATGAGGACGAGCTGGATGAGTGAGAGGAAGGCGAGATTCAGGTAAAAAAGAATGGTGGGCACCATGGGAGGCCAAGAAAGGGCCAGGGGGTGCAAGCCAGTATAAGTTGGTATGGGTGGGGGAGGATTGGGTGCATTCCCATTTGGAATCTGGAAGTGGTGCGGCAAGTGGGGTAGACAAGGGGAAGGATGCAGGAGCGGCAGACAAGGAAGAGGGCGAGATAAAAGGGGAAGAGGGCAGCAAGGAAGATGGAGGAAAAGAAGGGGGAGGCTGGGCACAAGAAGAGGTTACCTTATATGGGTCTTGCAGTGCCTTTGGGGTCCCACATGGCTGACAAGACGAAGGCAGGAATTTGGAAGCATGAGTATGTCGATGTCTTCAAGCTCCTGCATAGGGATATTCAAGCTGAAGAGGGCTCTAATGAGGAGGAATGGGAGTTGGCACGGAGGCCAAGGGTTCCGATAACCATGGATAACTGGACTTCGGCTTTCCTCATTTATGCCAGTATCTATTGTGAAAAATATCTTGATCGGGCCATTGCCATGTTTAAATACAAGGACATAATTAGGAAGGCTCAGCTACACTTCGGGGGTTTTGCCTGGCTCAACTATGATGAGGAATTCCGAGCCAGAGTTAGTATCAACCCAGAGAAGCCATGGGGGGATGTAGATTCTGAGTTATGGATGCAGGGGATGGCCTTGTCACATTCGGCTGCATCAACGCATACAGCCAGTGGCCTTCCAGTTGTGTGTAAGCCATATCAGCAGAGTCCCGCTCAAGGAGGGGCGGGGGGTCTCAGAGAGTGCAGGGGGCGACATCAGGAGCCTGCTGGAATTTTAACAAGGGATTCTGCTCTAGGCAACCTTGTAGATTTAAGCATGAGTGTTCCAAATGTGGGGGTAAACATCCAGTCATGCAATGTTTTGCACTCACTAGCCCGGCAGAGCAGTGGAGAGCAGGAAGGGGCAGGGGGAGTCAAGGCGCTGCTGCACCAAAGGGTACCTTCTCTAATTAGACTTGAGGCGTTACTGCCTTGGTTGCGCATGTACCCAGACACGGACGCAGCGCTAAGATTGGAGTGGGGTTTTAGAGAAGGCTTTCGGGTGGGTTATCAGGGTCCTCGGAGGAAGAGATGGGCTGAGAACCTGCAGTCTGCAAAATCTATGCCTGCGGTAGTGTCAACAAAATTGCAGAAGGAGGTAGCGGAGGGTAGAATTGTGGGCCCCTTTTACGAGTGGCCTTTGGAGGATTTGATGATTTCACTCTTGGGAGTAGTGCCAAAGAAGAGCAAGGGGGACTTTAGGCTGATACACCATCTGTCTTGGCCGGAAGGGGCAACTGTGAACGATTTTATTGCACCTGAGGATACTAAGGTGGTTTACGCCACAGTGGATGATGCCATACGGATCATCCGGGGAAGTGGAAGGCACGTGGAAATGGCAAAATGTGACATCAAGGCAGCTTTTCGGCTGCTACCGATACATCCAACAGATTTTGATTTGCTGGGAATGCAGTTGGGTGGTGCGATCTATGTGGACGGAGTCCTTCCCATGGGGTGTGCGATCTCATGTGCCCTTTTCGAGGCCTTCAGTACTTTTCTGCAGTGGGTTTTTGTACCGCGCAGTGGGTGTCGCTCCCACACCACAGGATAAGGTTGACAGTGGGTTTGAGGGAGGACATCAGGATTTGGGAAACCTTTTTGACACAATTCAACGGGGTCTCAATGGCTTTTCGAGACAAGGACACAGTGTGGCAGGTACAGATTTTTTCTGATGCGGCTGGGGCAGCAGGTTTTGGTCTTTTTTGGGATGGGCGCTGGTGTGCGGAACAGTGGCCCGGGCAATGGCTCAGCCAAGGCAGGAGCATTGCATTCCTGGAATTTGTTCCCCTCTTGGTGGCACTGGCAGTATGGGGCAATGAATTGGCAAACAGGACGGTGATTTTTCATGTGGACAATCGTACTGTGGTGGAGTTGGTCAATAATCAGAAAGCTAGGGATGTAAGAGTATTGAAATTGCTTACAATGTTTATGTTGCGTTGTTTGACTCATAATATTCAAGGCGGCAACACATTCCTGGGGTAAACAACTCTATTGCAGATCCCTTATCTCGTTTGCAGTGGCAGCGTTTTCGACAGTTCCCGTTAGGGTTTCAAGGTGCTGGGGGGGTTAGCTGATGTTACTGATCGAAGAGCCAGGTCTTGAGGAGTCTTCTGAAGGTGAGAAGGTCTTGGGTCTGTCGCAGGTTGGTAGGGAGCGTGTTCCAGGTTTTGTCGGTGAGGTTGAGAAGGATTTTTCATTGGATGCGGGGGACGACAAGGGCGAGGTTTCCAGGGCGGAGCTGATGGGTGGGGGTGTAGAAGCTGAGTCTGTTGTTCAGGTAGGTTGGTCCGGTGTCGTGGAGTGCTTTGTGAGCGTGGGTGAGAAGCTTGAAAGAGATCCTCTTGTCCACGGGGAGCCAGTGAAGGTTTCTCAGGTGGTGGGAGATGTGGCTGAGGCGGGGTACGTTGGGGATCAGCCGGGCGGAGGCGTTCTGGATGTGTTGGAGGCGTAGTAGGTCTTTTGCTTGGATGCCTGTGTAGAGTGTGTTGCCGTAGTCTAGCCTGCTGCTGACGAGGGCCTGTGTCACTGTTTTTCTTGTTTCTATCGGGATCCACTTGAAGATCCTACTGAGCATGCGGAGATTGTTGTAGCAAGAAGAGGAGACTGCGTTGACCTGTTTAGACATGGTGAGGGAGGAGTCGAGGACCAAGCCCAGGTTGCGTGCATGGTTGGTTGGTGTTGGTGGGGTTCCTAGTGCGGTGGGCCACCAGGAGTCGTCCCAGGCGGAGGGGGTGGGTCCTAGGATGAGGACCTCCGTCTTGTCCGAATTGAGTTTCAGATGGCTGTTTTTCATCCATTCGGCAATGGATTCCATTCCCTCGTGGAGGCTGGTTTTGGCAGTGCGCGGGTCTTTGGTGAGCAAGAGGATGAGCTGGGTGTCGTCGGCGTAGGTGAGAATGTTGAGGTTGTGTTGTTGGGCTACTTGTGTGAGGGGGGCCATGTAGATGTTGAACAGCGTCGGGCTGAGGGATGATCCTTGGGGGACGCCGCAGATGATGTCGGTGGCTTCGGAGCGGAAGGTGGGAAGGCGGACTCTCTGGGTTCTGCCGGAGAGGAATGAGATGATCCAGTCGAGGGCTTTTCCTTGGATTCCGATTTCGTGGCAGACTGTGTCGAAGGCAGCAGATAGGTCCAGGAGGATGAGGGCTGATGTTTTGCCGTTGTCCATTTGACGTCTGATGTCGTCTGTGGCGGCGAGAAGGGCGGTCTCAGTGCTGTGGTTTCGTCTGAAGCCGGATTGGGAGGGAGCCAGGATGTTGTTGTCTTTGAGGGGCTGGTTATTTGTGTGTTGACTATTTTTTCAATCACCTTCACTGGGAAGGGGAGTAGGGAGATCGGTCGGAAGTTCTTGAGGTCGATGGGGGCGGCTTTGGGCTTCTTGAGGAGGGCGTGGATTTCGGCGTGCTTCCAACTTTCCGGGAAAGTCGTTGTTTTGAAGGAGATGTTGATGACCTTCCGTAGTTGGGGGGCGATGGTGGAGTCGGCCTTGTTGTATACGTGGTGGGGGCAGGGGTCTGACGGAGATCCTGAGTGGATGGAGTTGATGATCTTGCGTGTCTCTGTGTCATCGACGTTGGTCCAGGAGATCAGGTGGTTTATACAGGTGGAGCTTTCGGGGGTGGGGGCTGGTGTGGGCGTGGCGTTGAAGCTGTCGTGGATGTCAGTGATCTTTCGGTGGAAGAAGGTGGACAGTGCGTTGCAGAGTTCTTGGGATGGAGGGAAGTCGTTGACGTTGGCGCTGGGGTTGGAGAGTTCTTTTACGATGCTGAAGAGCTCTTTGCTGTCATGAGCGTTGTTGTCTAGGCGGTCTTTGAAGTGGGATCGTTTGGCTTGTCAGATGAGTTGGTGGGGTCTGCGGGTGGCGTCTTTGTGGGCTGTGAGGCTGTCAGGTGTGTGCTTGAGGAGCCATTCCTTTTTTAGTTTTTGACAGTCGCGCTTGGAGTTTAGGAGCTCTTCGGTGAACCAGACGGCTTTTCTTCTGACTTGGTTGTTGGTGGGTTTCTTGAGTAGCGCAAGGATCTTGGCACAATCGTTGATCCACAGAGTGAGGTTGTGGGTGGCGGTGTCTGGGTCGGTGGGGTCGGAGGGTGGGTTCTGGGCGAGGGTGTTGGTAAGCTGGTCTTCCGTAACTTTGCTCCAGCATCGGCAGGGTGGTTGTTGGGTGCGATGGTGCTCGGTATGTTTCTTGTAGGTGAAGTGGATGCAGTGGTGGTCGGTCCAGTGGAGTACGGTGGTGTGGTTGAAGGTGACGTGGGCACTTGAGGAGAAGATGGGATCAAGCGTGTGGCCGGCGATGTGGGTTGGTGTGTTTACGAGTTGTCTGAGGCCATGGTTTGGGAGGTTGTCGATCAGAGTAGTGGAGTTGATGTTGTTGTTGTTCTCCAGGTGGAAATTTAGGTCTCTGAGGAGGATGAGGTGAGGTCGTGGGTGTTGGTGAGGTCGGCGATGGATTCGCTGAAGGGTGCTCGTGGTCTGGGAGGTCTGTAGATGAGCGTTCCTCTGAGAGTGGTGCTGGGGTCGGTGTGGATGCGGAAGTGTAGGTGTTCGGCGGTCTTGAGGGTGTCGTCAGTGTGGGTGTAGCCCTTGAGGGTGGATTTGTGGGCAATGGCTATTCCTGCTCCGATTCCATTGGTGCGGTCCCGTTGGATGATCTTGTAGCCGTCCGGGATGGCTATAGCGATATCGGGTGCCGAGTCGTTCCACCAGGTCTCGGTCAGGAAGGCTACGTCTGGGGCGGTGGAGTCGAGCAGGTCCCAGAGCTCGACGGCGTGCTTGCATGCGGAGCGGGTGTTGAGGAGTATGCAGTGCAGGTGATTTGTTTCGGTCTTTGTAGGTTTCGTTGTTCTGTCGCAGGTGAAGCTGCAGCTGTGGCATGAGAAGGGTCCGTGGGTGTTCCTTGGTGAGGACTGGAAGCATGCTGTGATGCGGCCGGGATTGAGGGCTTTGAGTTGGTCGGCCGTGTAGAGGCATCTGGAGGTGCGGGGATCTCGCGGACCAGGCGGTGTGGCGCTGGGCGGGGTCCAGGCGCGGACGGGCGTAGCGGCACGCCTGCTGCACGCGTCCATTGCGCGGATGCGCAGCGACCGCCCTTAAGAAGGGAGGGGGGAGGGAGGAGCAGCTGGGAGGTGGGAGGGAGCGGTGAATGGGGGCGCGAGGGGGGCGGGGCCGCAGGGAGGCAGCGGCTCAGGGAGAGCCGGCAAGAGGAGCACACAAGGGGCAAAAGCGGACAAAAGGCACAGAATTAAACTGAACAAAGAATGGCACAGTAATTCAGGGCGCAGAAAACGAGTCACAAGTTAAAAAAGCCACAAGAGCACAGAAACGAGTCAAAATGGCAGCACAATAGTTCAAGGCACAGAAAACGAGTCAAAAAGGCACAGAAGCACAGAAAAACAAGTCACAAGTTAAAAAGGCAGAAAAGCCCAGAAAATGGGTTACAAATAGTGGCACAATAGTTCAGGGTGCAGAAAACGAGTCACAAAGTTAAAAAGGCACAAAAGCACAAGTATAGTGACGCTTACCAGAGCCGACTGGACACCAGGGATGAGGCGCAGGCGGATGCGTGTGGTGGAGGGCCTCGAACATGCGATCGGCTGCGTGTGCAGGGTCAAGGGCAAGGGGACAGCTTCGTGGTGCTGCGGACGCAGGGGAGCGATCTCCTGACCAAAATCAGGTCAGAGGTCGCTCACGGAAGACATTTGGGGGGGAGTGATGGTCACGGAACTGGTGGAAAGGTCGCTGGCAGAATCCACCCGTAGGAGTTATCGTCTCGCGTGGTTGGAGTTTCAGGATTTTGAAGCTTACAGGGGGCAATTTTGGAGCCAGGAGTGGGTGGTATTGGAGGCGCGAGTGATGCGTTTTGTTCTTTTTTTGATTCACAAGGGATTATCGCCCACTACGATTGGGGGCAAACTGGCAGGGGTGTCCTTCTACGGGAAGTTGTTTTTTGGTTGGGATCTGGCGAAGAACGATATACAGGGAAAAATGTTGAAGGGTTGGGGGAGGGTTCGTTCCACAGGGGTGTCCTTCTACGGGAAGTTGTTTTTTGGTTGGGATCCGGCTAAGAACGATATACAGGGAAAAATGTTGAAGAGTTCAGTTTTTGTTCGGGAAGCAATCACGTTCGAATTGTTGCTAGAGATACTGCGGGGCATATTTATACTCCGTTTGCGCCGGCATTGCGTCGTTTTTTTGTACGCAATTTTGACGCAAAACTAACTCCATATTTATACTTTGGCGTTAGACGCGTCTAGCGCCAAAGTCCATGGAGTTAGCGTAATTTTTTAGCGTGGACACCTACTTTGCGTTAATTATATGCAAGGTAGGCGTTCCCGTCTAAAAAATCGACTCCGAGGCATGTGCGTCGGATTTATACTCCCGGGCAAAAATCACGCCCGGGAGTGGGCGGGTCAAAAAAAATGACGTACGGCCGCTTTTGCGCCGTTTTTTTGCGCCTGCAAAAGGCAGGCGTTAAGGGACCTGTGGGCTCTGAAGGAGCCCAGAGGTGCCCTCCCATGCCCCCAGGGACACCCCCTGTCACCCTTGCCCACCCCAGGAGGACACCCAAGGCTGGAGGGACCCATCCCAGGGACATTAAGGTAAGTTCAGGTAAGCATTTTTTTAAATTTTTTTGTGGCATAGGGGGGCCTGATTTGTGCCCCCCTACATGCCACTATGCCCAATGACCATGCCCAGGGGACATAAGTCCCCTGGGCATGGCCATTGGGCAAGGGGGCATGACTCCTGTCTTTGCTAAGAAAGGAGTCATTTCTATGGGGGTTGGGAGTCGTAAAAAATGGCGCAAATCGGGTTGAGGCGAAAAAATTGCCTCAACCTCACTTGCCCCATTTCTTGACGCCCAAGCTCCATTTTCCCCTACGCCAGCGCTGCCTGGTGTACGTCGTTTTTTTTAACGCACACCAGACGGTGCCGGCGGCTAACGCCAGCTAACGTCATTCAATAAATACGGCGTCTGCATGGCGCTTCAGAATGGCGTTAGCCGGCGCTAATTTTTTTGACGCAAAACTGCGTTAGCGCTGTTTTGCGTCAAAAAGTATAAATATGGGCCTGCATGTTTTGCCAGTGTTTTGTTTTAATGCGGATGAGGTGGCGTTTTTCCGGCTCTGCATGATATGAATGTTGCATGCGGGTTAAAGAGAGGTGAGGTGCAGCGCATAGGGGACAGGTTGGGGATTTGGTTGAGGCGTTCCAAAACGGACCAGTTGGGCAAGGGTAAGTGGGTGTGGTTGGAAGCAGGAGGAGTGCTGGATGCCTGTCCGGTGCGAGAATGGGAAAAGTTTGTCACAGGCAGTAAGAGCCAGGAGATATGGATTTTTCAGCATAGGAACGGAACCAAGGTTACAGCTTTCCAGTTGTTGTGCATTTTAAGGATGGCTTTGAGGCGTTTGGGTAGAGAGGCGGGAAATTTTTGATACACATTCATTTCGAAAGGGGCAGCAACTGAAGCAGCCAAGTTGGGGTGGGACTGGGATAAAATCAGGCGCATTGGCTGATGGCGCTCTAAGTGTTGTGAACGGTATGTCCAAGCTTAGTGGCATGGGGATAACACAGTGAGGGTTTTTGGGGGGCCAGGGCTGTGAGCTGGAGGGACAGGGGGAGCAGCCGGCAACAGGGCTAATTTTGTTTCTCGTTTCAGGTTGCGTAAGGGGCCCGGAACATATGAAGTGAACCACGTGGCTGGTGGGACACTCCTTCATGCACTGGCAGCCAAATATCCTGAAAAACAGATCTACGGACGATCTTTGGGACTACCGAGTAGCCAACATGAGGTGCAATGGTGGGGGAAGAGCGGCATGAGGTGGGGCAATCTGCTTCCTTTTCTCACTTCACTTTTGCTGACTTGGGGATGTCCGGATGTGCTGGTAATACACCTCGGCGAAAATGACTTAGTACGCCTTTCAGGGCTCACCCTACTGCAACACATGCAGCGTGACCTGGTCCTGATGAGGCGCAACATGCATGGGACTTGCATAGTGTGGACAGAATTTGTGCCACGAAGAGTATGGCGCAGGGCATTGAACCATGGGGCAATTGAGAAAGCAAGAAGAAAGCTAAACAGGGCCATGCAAATTTTTTGTGGAGCCCATGACACAAAGGTTTTGAGGCACGAAGGTTTAAAGGAAGAAGAGCAGGTGCTTTTCAGGGGTGACGGTGTGCATCTCTCCGATATGGGGAATGCACATTATTTAATGGAACTTCGGTTTGTGCTCACAGACTTGTGGGGGGAAAATTTTTGGCGAGGATGATGAATAAGGACGCATGTAGTTGCAGTGGGTTCGCTGGTGGGGCAGCAAAACGCCAAGTGGATCGTTGCTGTGTGGCAGTGGATGGGGGAGGGTGGAGAGTCAGATGCGGGCTTGTCCACCTTTCCAGGGGGGGAGAAAGGAGCAGAGGAAGGATGACAGACGGGGGAGGTCAGAGTCAGGAAAAGGGGAAAAGGAAAAGAGAGATGCGTGGAAATAGAAGTGGAGTTGGTGAGATGCGAAGGATAAGTGGTGGTTTGAAAGGCGAGTGGATGAAAGGGGTTACAAGGTTAAAATAAAGTTCCGTATTAAGTTATGTTTGTAGTTGTTGACATGTATATTTCTGAGCAAGCCTGTCCTAATAAAATGGCCTTTTTCACCAAAGAAGGGCGTCGGAGTCTATGTCCCGATAGGGCCCCGCGAATAGCTGGACGCAGTCCAGACTATTCGCGGGAGCTCTCGGGCCGGATGTAGACGGCCTGGGAGCAGATAGGCGGCTTGCTGGGCGAGGGCGGGACATGAGGGAGGGCATAGAAGGGGTGGGTTGGGAGGGATCGGCCTCTTTGTGCGCCAGCGGAGTCACGATACGCACGAGTTGGCCACCCACCCGCCATGCAAATTAGATAAAAGGACATACGCAAAATATAAAGGGGGAAGTTTTATTGGGATTAAGGTTAGGTAGTGTGAAGGGGAGACGAGGATAGGGAGGGGGTGGGGAATGGGTCAATTCTCTTGCCAGTTTTAGGGCGGGCACCTTGTTGCAAGCAGTGGATGGGGGAGGGTGGAGAGTCAGATGCGGGCTTGTCCACCCTTCCAAGGGGGAGGAAAGAGCGGAGGAAGGATGACAGACGGGGGGAGGTCAGAGTCAGGAAAAGGGGAAAAGGAAAAGGGAGATGCGTGGAAATAGAAGTGGAGTTGGTGAGATGCGAAGGATAAGTGGAGGTTTGAAAGGCGAGTGGATGAAAGGGGGTTACAAGGTTAAAATAAAGTTCCGTATTAAGTTATGTTTGTAGCTGTTGACATGTATATTTCTGAGCAAGCCTGTCCTAATAAAATGGCCTTTTACACCAAAGAAGGGCGTCGGACTCTATGGGGGTCATTACAACCCTGGCGGACGGTGTTAAAGCTGCGGTAATACCGCAAAAAGGTCGGCGGATAAAAAAAGGGAATTATGACCCTGGCGGAAACTGCCAACAAAGACAGCCACTTTAACACACCGCCCGCCACGGCGGTACAGACAAGCAGCGTGGCGGTCACGGCCAACAGACATGCGGAAGACAATGTACCGCCCATAGTATCACAACCAGCCAATCCGCCACCTTTTCCGGGGCTGATTCACCGAGGATAAAAACACACCGAAAACAGTTGCTGCAATGGGAAAACGCTCACCTGAACAAATCCCAGGAGGAACGAGGACTCCATGGAGCCAGGACTCCAAATACTCCCTGCGCTTGTCTTTCTGCTCCTCTATGACCACCATCTACGTAGGCGCCGAAGACAACGGTGAGCACTGCACCTACGACATAGGGGAGGGGGAGGCAAAAGTTAGGGGGACACCCAGGAAACACCCCCACCCCCAACCTTGCATATTACAACGTACACACCAATGCATCCACAAAAATCACAGTAACAACCCACAATCCCCCCGGAAGAATGAAAAGACAAAGCGAAATCCGTTCAAACATTGTAATGTTGCAATATACATGTTTTGCAAAAATATACAGATATATACGAAATTGAGGCCGAAATATATACATTACGAGAAGTAGTGCAGATATGTACATAACAATGTCCGTGCACCAACAGTCCAAAAATACATGGGCGAGGCCCACCAAATATACCTGACCACAATCGGAGAGAACACTGCCGGGGCATCAGATAGAAATACTACAGGCATCTCAGGGGGAAGGGAAGGGGGGGGCACCTCAGCCGGAGGAGTGCAAAGCCAGATCCACGACGGGCTCCATGCCCACTGTGCCATCCTGGGGAGTGCAAAGCCACAGTCTCTCAAGTCTCTACAGTGGGTGGTTTGCCCACTGTTCCATCCTGGGGAGTGCAAAGCCACAGTCTCTCAAGTCTCTACAGTGGGTGGGTTGCCCACTGTTCCATCCTGGGGAGTGCAAAGCCACAGTCTCTCAAGTCTCTACAGTGGGTGGGTTGCCCACTGTGCCATCCTGGGGAGTGCAAAGCCACAGTCTCTCAAGTCTCTACAGTGGGTGGTTTGCCCACTGTTCCATCCTGGGGAGTGGAAAGCCACAGTCTCTCAAGTCGATAACATTCTCCACTGGTTCTGGAGGGGGACTGGTGCCCAGAGTGCTTCAACCTGTACAGGACTGAGGTAGTGGATGCATGTCTCCACTGGTTCTGGAGGGGGACTCGTGCCCAGACTGGATTAGTCTCCCCATGAAGGTTCCTGTCCTGTCACTGTCCCAGCTGCACATGGGATAAGGATGCTTGATGTGGCGGTCTATTCATTGTTACCCGGTGCATGCCCTGTTCAGCGGTGCTCTGCCATGGCGGTTCTGGGCTGTTCAGCGGTGCTTTGCCATGGCGGTCTTTGCCCTGTTCAGCCGTGCTTTACCATGGTGGTGCTTGCCCTGTTCAGCAGTCTTCACCATGGCGGTCTTTACCCTGTTCAGCGGTGCTTTGCCATGGCGGTTCTGGACTGTTCAGCGGTGCTTTGCCATGGCGGTGCTTGCCCTGTTCAGCGGTCTTCACCATGGTGGTCTTTGCCCTGTTCAGCGGTACTTTGCCATGGCGGTTCTGGACTGTCCAACGGTGCTTTGCCATGGCGGTTCTGGTATGGACATTGGTGTGTGGCATGACGTTCCCGACACTGGGCATTGGTGTGTGGCATGACGTTCCCTCATAGCCCACCTGGGCTGTGGCAGCCGGGGCCCTCCTGGGCACTGACTCCGGCGGTGGCGGTGGTCCCCTGACCAGTGACGATACTTGGGCCCTCCTGGGCTGTGACTCCGGCAGTGGTCTCCTGACCAGTGACAATACTTGGGCCCTCCTGAGCTGTGACTCCGGCGGTGGTCTCCTGACCTGTGACGATACTTGGGCCCTCCTGGGCTGTGACTCCGGCGGTGGTCTCCTGACCAGTGACGATACTTGGGCCCTCCTGGGCAATGACTCCGGTGGTGGCGGTGGTCTCCTGACCAGTGACGACGGTGCTGGCGGTTGTGTCTCGACCGCCGGGAATGATGCCGCCCTTCTCCGCCGTGACACTCACAACAGGCTGGGCAGACTTCCTCTGGCCCTTCCCCACCTTTGGTGGAGTCACAGCTGACTCTCCAATCCCCTTGGAACCCATGTCAGTTGTTTTCCCACCAGGAGTCTTCACACGGTCCCGTCGTCCACTCTCCAATTTCAAAGCCTTGACAGGGGGTGGGCTGTCAGTGCCTTGGCTCCGGGTCACACTGCCTGCCCTGGTGGCCGGTGCACTCCACAAACATTGAACAGGCACCACTGGTATTGGAGGCTTTTTGGCTGAGGCGCTGCGACGGGACTGATGAATTGAAGGGGGGGTGGGGGCAAAAAGGTCAACTTTACAGAGGGACAGTTTCTGACGAACACTGGGATGGGTAGTTGGAGGGGGTCTGGGAGTGGAGGAAGAGGAGGTGGTTGTAGGAGTTGTCACTTTAGGTGTTTTGGGTGCAGGTGCAGGTACTGGAGGCTGTCGTGAGGTGGATGGATGTTGGGTGTGTGATTGCCGGCGTTTGTGTACTTTGGGTGGGGGTGTCACAGACACACTGGGAGAGGACCCAGGGGACGTGTAAATGGCAGTGGAGGTGGTGAGTGCAGGTGAGCGGCTTGGGGTGCTGGGTGTCCTTGTGCGATTCATGGTGCCTGTAGATGTGGTGCATGCAGGTGTGTGTGTGGACGGGACTGGGAGGGAGGAGGGAGAAGAGGAGGAGGGGGACACGGTGGAGGCAGTGGATGTTGCTGTGTCTGTACGTGGGTGAGGCTTGCGTGAGTGCCTGTGGGTTGTGTGGTGCCTATGTTTGCTTGAGCTACTTGTGTGTGCTGACTTGTGTGCATGCTGGTCTGCAGGTGTGCTTTGGATGGGCTGGGGTACAGGGGATTGGGTCTGGGTGGAGGAGGTTGGAGGGGGGAGGCTAGACACAGGGACAATGGCTGCCATCAGTGCTGAGGCCAGAGATTGCAGGGTTCGCTGAAGGACAGCCTGACCTGAATGAATACCCTCCAGGAATGCATTACCGTGTTGCAACTCTCGTTCTACACCCTGGATGGCATTCACAATGGTAGACTGCCCAACAGTGAGTGATCTGAGGAGGTCAATGGACTCCTCACTAAGGGCAGCAGGGGTGACTGGGGCAGGGCCTGAGGTGCCTGGGGCGAAGGTGATGCCCACCCTCCTGGGTGAGCGGGAACGGGGCGAACGCTGAGGGGCTGCCGGGAGGGCGGTGCTGGCAGGGGAGGTGGCGGCTGTGCTTGTAGAAGTGGGGCACACAGATGGTGCCACCACCACAGGGAAGCCCCCATCGGCGGACAAGTCCGTGTCGCTGGTTGGTGATCTGGTGGCCGACGTGAAGCTCCCCTCGCCCTCCGTCCCACTGGTGTATTCAGAGTCTGTGGTGTGGCCCTCCATGGCCATGTGGGATGCAGCTACCTCGTGCTCCGGTGCCACTGTACCTCTGCCTGATGATGCTGATGTTCAAAAGAACAGGGAGAGCAAAAAAAGTTGGGGGGGGACAGAAGAAAGACAGTTTGAGTGCATGGCATACCGCTACCGGACAAGACAGACACAGCAGCCCCCTGCATTACGCCGTGCTCCTGCCCTCTGCATATGCAATTTCTGGGATATGGCCTACATGGAAATGGTGGACATCTGCACACATGGATGCCACAGGGGCAACTATACCTGTACTTGGCACTCTACTGAGGTGGGGTAGAGTGCCACATGGACTGCATTACAGAGGGGCCGAGTCTTCGTGTTTCTGGCTGACCTAGGTACACCCACAGGCCTCCTCCCCCACCCAGACCCCTCTACTGCGCGCAAAGTCCACAGAATGACGTTGTACTCACCCCCTTGTGTCTGCTGTGGTTCCCTCAAGCGCCCATCCAACTCCGGGTAGGCTACTGCCAGGATCCGGAACATCAGGGGTGTCATGGTGCGACGGGCACCCCTCCCACGTTGGGAGGCCATCCCCAGCTGAGCCTCCGCCGTCTTCTTGCTGCAGCGGCGAATGTCCTCCCATCTTTTCCGGCAGTGGGTGCCCCGTCTCTGGTGGGCCCCCAGGGTCCGGACCTCCTTGGCGATGGCACGCCAGACGTCCTTCTTCTGGTGAGCGCTGACCTACATGACATGCACAAGGGAAGAGGAACAGTCATTACCAACTGCACCGTCGATGTGAGTGTCCCCCTCCCTACTCTGGCCATGTGGCCCATTCATTCACATGCATTAATGTTCTATGAACTCTGCCCCCTTCCCTCTTCCAACCAGCCCTCTCCACCCAGGCCTAGCCCATATAACGTGCTCCCTGTGTACTAACCTGTTGGTCTGGAGGACCGTAGAGTAGTGTGTACTGGAGGAGGATCCCGTCTACCAGTATCTCCAACTCCTGAGCAGTGAAGGCAGGGGTCCTTTCCCCAGACGCAGCAGCCATCGTCGCTTCCAGACCGAGGACACAGCAGCACTTGCAGTGTAGGTCCTCTCCTTTCGAAGGTCAGGTATCTAGTGCTGTAACAGATATAAAATGGCGGTGACGTCCGCGGCGGTGACGTGCGCGGCGGTGCACATCATCACTGCCGGCGCACCTGTTCATTGGCTCCTGGGACCCATAGGGTCCTATGTTAACCAATGCAGCATTGAGCCGCGGTCTACGACCGCCTACCGCGACGGTGTGCAACGCCAGCGTAGTTACCCCACAATCCCATTGTCCCAGTTTAGAGGTCAGGCAGCCGCCATTTCAGGGGTCCACATGGCTATATTTACCTCTGCGTCACACATAGCTTGGCCTACACTCAACACACATACAGGAAGGGTTTTGTGAGTGGTGTAGTCTTGTGTGTAAGTGTGGGTACATACCTGGATGAGAAATGACTGATTTGTCGCTGTTGTCCTTCGTAGGCACCGTCAGCTGGGACATGTGAGAAGATGGCGGAATCCTCCGGTGTACCGACCGCTGGTGGACCTGTTTACAATGAAAGAGCGACATGTCATCGTCACCTACCGGTTTGACCATGCCACAATCCAGGAACTATGTACCCAGTTGGAGCCAGAACTGATGTCACCAATCCGCCATCCGTCTGGAATCCCCCCTGACGTGCAGGTGCTGTCAGTGCTCCATTTCCTTGCTAGTGGGTCTTTTCAGACAACAGTGGCCATGGCATCAGGGATGTCCCAGCCTGTGTTTTACAACGTTTTGTCCAGAGTGTTGTCTGCCCTGCTGCAACACGTAGATACATAATTTTCCCTGAGGTGGAAGATTTGCCTACAGTTAAAGGTGACTTCTATGCCCTTGGACATATCCCCAACATCATAGGTGCCATTGATGGGACCCATGTAGCTCTGGTCCCCCACCACAGGAGTGAACAGGTGTACAGGAACAGGAAGAGTTATCATTCTATGAATGTTCAGATGGTCTGTTTGGCAGACCAGTACATCTCCCAGGTAAATGCTATGTTCCCTGGCTCAGTGCATGACGCCTACATCCTGCGGAATAGCAGCAACCCTGATATGATGGCTCAACTCCAGAGGCACCGTGTATGGCTATTGGGGGACTCTGGTTACCCCAACCTGTCCTGGCTACTGACCCCAGTGAGGACTCCCAGGACCAGGGCAGAGGAACGGTACAATGAGGCCCATGGGCGGACTAGGAGGGTGATCGAGCGCACCTTCGGCCTCCTGAAGGCGAGGTTCAGGTGCCTCCATATGACAGGTGGGTCCCTATTCTACTCACTGAAGATGGTGAGCGAGATCATCATCGCCTGCTCAATGCTTCATAATTTGGCTTTGCGACGCCAGGTGCCTTTTCTGCAGGAGGATGGTCCAGATGACGGTGTTGTAGAAGCTGTGGAGCCTGTGGACATTGATGAGGAGGAAGCTGAGGAAGAAGACAACGACAACAGGGAGTCAGCCATACAGCAATATTTCCAGTGACACACAGGTGAGAACATTTTCATTTTTACCATTACATTAACTTTCACACGTCTACCTCTATCCTGTCTGTCGATTTCAACCAGTATTTGGTAACTGAGTTGTACCTTTCCATTACGGTTTCACAGGTGTGGTTACCAACGTGTCATCTGCTTGCATTCTTCAAGGACTTGTGATGTGTGACATAGGTATTTTGGCTTTACAATAGGAAATGCATTATGACACTGTCATTGATAATACATATTTACTAAATCACAGACTGACTCCAGATTGTTTTGTGTTTCAAGGGTGTTTATTGAAGTGCTCAGAAATGGGAGGGGGTTGTAAAATGAGGATGGGGGATGGCGGAGGAATGTCCATGGCAGAGTCCAGTCTATTAGTCTCACAGGTGCACTGCCCATCTGGGCATAGTACGTGGAGCTAGGGCAGTTTAAGTTTGGACAGGGTAACAAAGTGGGACAGTGGGAGGACAATCAGGGTGGTCTCATTTCCTGGCGGGGGTCTTGCCATCTTGCTCTGTCCTGTTCCTGGATCTCAGCGACCGCTTGCGTGGTGGTTGTCCGTCTGCAGGGGATGGGGTGCTGGTGTGGTGGTCCTGTGGCGGGGCGTCCTGTCCACTAGCGCCGGCGGAGGTGGTGGACATTTCATCGCCCTTGCTAGTGTCAGGGGCCCCTTGGAGTGCCACGGTGTCCCTCAAGGTCTTCTGTATGTCCTTCAGCATCCCTACGATGGTGCCCAGGGCGGAGCTGATGGTCCTGAGCTCCTCCCTGAACCCCAAATACTGTTCCTCCTGCATGCGCAGGGTCTCCTGCAACTTGTCCAGGGCCGTTGCCATCATCTCCTGGGAGTGGTGGTATGCTCCCATGATGGAGGATAGGGCCTCGTGGAGATTGGGTTCCCTTGGCCTGTCCGCCCCCTGTCGCACAGCAGCCCTCCCAGTTCCCCTGTGTTCCTGGGCCTCCGTCCCCTGGACCGTGTGCCCACTACCACTGCCCCCAGGTCCCTGTTGTTGTTGGGGTGGTGGGTTACCCTGGTTTCCCTGTAGTGGTGGATACACCGCTGATTGACCTGTCCTGGGTACGGAGGTTTGGGCCCGCTGGGTGGGTGCTGTGCTGGTGTTACCAAAGGGTGGAAGGTCAGTGTTGGGCTGTGCCTGTGCAAGGGGAACCGACTGTCCCGAGGCCCACGATGGTCCGGGCTGGTCATCAGGATCCAGTAGGGCAGAGCTGCTATCGTCACTGTGGGCCTCTTCTGGGGGTGGAGTGGTGTTGTCTGGACCCTCTGGTGTGGTGACGGTCCTTCGGGTTCCTGCAGGGGCATAATAGCATGATTAATGCATTTGTGTGTGATGGTGTGCAATGGGTGGGTGTCTGTGTACCCCAGTGCAGGCATTTCTGTGTGGGGGCTTGTGTGATGATGCTTGGGGGGTGTTATGGGTATGTGCAGTGGGCATGCTTTAATGCTGGGTGTCCATGCTTAGTTGTGTCATGCAGGGCTTGGTGTTGGGATGGGTGGTTTGCGTTAATAGTACATTAGTGAGGATTTGGAGTGACAGGGGAGGGGGTGAGGGTGGGGGGGGTGTGATAGCATGCAGGTAGGGCGGGGGATATGTTAGTTAAGATTTGACTTACCAGTGTCCCATCCTCCACCGACTCCTCCGAGGCCCTCTGGATGCATGATGGTCAAGACTTGCTCCTCCCATGTTGTTAGTTGTGGGGGAGGAGGTGGGGGTCCGCCGCCAGTCCGCTGAACTGCGATGTTGTGCCTGGAGACCGTTGAACGCACGTTCCCCCGTAGGTCGTTCCACCTCTTCCTGATGTCCTCCCTATTTCTTGGGTGCTGTCCCACGGCGTTGACCCTGTCCACGATTCTGCGCCATAGCTCCATCTTCCTGGCTATGGAGGTGTGATGTACCTGTGAGTCAAATAGCTGTGGCTCTACCCGGATGATTTCCTCCACCATGACCCTGAGCTCCTCCTCAGAGAAGCGGGGGTGTCTTTGGCGTGACATGGGGTGGTGTGTGTGATGTGTGGGGTGGTGTGAGTGTTGATGTGTGTGGTGATGTGTAGTGGTGTGTGGTGTTTTGTGCGTGGATGTGGTGTGGGTGATGGTGTTGTGTGCCTCTGTGTGGTGGGATTGTCTAATCTGTGCTATCTCTCTGGCCTTCGTCTCGGATTTTTGGTCGTAGGGGTTTGTGGGTGATGTGGGTGTGTGTTTTATATTGTGTTGGGTGTGTGGGAGTGGTGTGTGTATGTGTATCAGGTGTGTGTATTTTGAATTGTCCAATGTGGCGGTGTTTTGGAGATGTGTGTGTATTTTGAGTGCGGCGGTGTGTACTGCCAATGGAATACCGCGGTTGAAAGACCGCTGCGTGGATTCGTGGGTCGTAATAGCATGGGCGTGTTTCTGTTGGCGTGGAGGTGGAGGTTTTGTTTCTGCCAGTTTAACACTGACCTTTGGTGTGGCGGAGTTGTGTGGGTGTCTGAATTTCTGCGGATTCCTAGATGTGTGTCATAATAGCTGTGGCGGACTACCGCCGCGGCGGCGGTGTATTGGCGGTCTTCTGCACGGCAGTAAGCGCCTTTTACCGCCAATGTTGTAATGACCCCCTATGTCCCGATAGGGGAGTTGTTGATATGGACTGTTTATGAGTCCTTACTTCCCGCTGCTCACCCTGCACCACCCGCGTTCCCTCCCTTCCACGAATAATACCCTGCAGGGTTTGTCAGGCAGGCACGTACCTGCGAAAGCCACATCCCTCTGGGGACGTGGCGGTAGTGGTGGCCCGAAGTCCTCTCTGTCAGTGGGGAGTCAGTCCTTCGAGGTGTCTTCGGCTCTCTGTCTTCCCCAGTGCTCGTTTCTGGTGTCAGGCTTGTCTGTCTGCTCTGCGGTCCTTCTTCCGTCTCTGCCTCTGTGGTCAGCTCCTCTTCCCACTGCGGCGTTCTCCTTGGTCCATCTTCTCTTCCTAATTTAACCCAGACGTCCGGGCTAGAGGGGACATTCCTGGCTTCTGGTTCTGTCGGTGCCTCTGGTGTATCGGACCATCGCTCTTGGGGCATTGTCCTGGAACAGGGTCCCCGTAGCCCTGTTACAAGGCTCATAAGGACTGAAAGTATAAATAGTGAGAAAGCTCCCTTTGCTGGCTCTGTCACAGACACAGGGACCTCAGTATCTTCATAACAAAACATTTAAATACAATTTTTTTATAAACAGCTTTTATTAATTTTTTCATAAAAGGTGCATTAAAGGCAATGCATAGTAGAATGGAGAAATTATAAGAAACAGTTGTGCCACACATCTCACACTATTTGTCATCGATACATTCTTCCCACATTTCAGCTCCCACCTTTCAAACAACCATAAATTAGAGTTAGACATCCAATCCATATTATTCCCACCATTTATCCCAAATTTTCATGAATTTCTTAGTGCAGTTATAAATTGTCTTTTCCTGTTTGTTGCACCAGTCGGTCCCAGCATGCCATCTGGCCATCAGTGGTGGGTGTGGGGTTTCCTTCAGCCGGGCAATGTCTCTCTTAGCTACTAAGGTTGCAATGCCCACCAAGGTTCTATCCCTTCAGGGGCCACCCATGTCCGCCCACCTGAAACACCTGCACTGGCTCCCCGTGAACAAAAGGATCACCTTCAGGCTCCTCACCCACGCACACAAAGCCCTCCACAAAGAGGGCCTGAATACCTCAACAGTCGCCTAGCGTTCTACATGCCCACCCGTCATCTTCGCTCAACCAGCCTCGCTCTCGCCGCCGTCCCTCGCATCCGCAGAACCACCGCTGGATGTAAATCTTTCTCCTACCTGGCAGCCAAGACATGGAACTCCCTTCCACTTCACCTAAGAACTACCCAGGACCACCTTGCCTTCAGGAAGCGCCTCAAGACGTGGCTCTTCGAGCAGCAGTAACCCCCCCCCCAGCGCCTTGAGACCCTCACGGGTGAGTAGCGCGCTCTATAAATGCCTTGATTGATTGATTGATGACCCCCACTACCCCACACAGTGCCACCTTGGGAGTCAGCTGCAGCAAGATTTAAAAAACAGCTGATAGTGTTTGCTTAATTGTGGACCAATATCTATATATATAATGGGACATTGCCATACCATGTGAAAAAAAATCAGCTTTGCGGTGCCGCGGTTCCCACAGCTGGCATCGGGGAAAAGATTAGAGGCATGTAGGAGTCGCAGGGACATGTATCTGTGGTGAAGATAATGCAGTTGTACTAAACGGAGGCGTGCCAAAATCACTAATTTGTGTGGGGCCATGCAGGCCTCTCGCCATTCAACCTCAATAAGCTCCCAAATCCAGACCTCCCAAGTCTGGCAGAGGCGTTCCAGAGCCTCACGGCCATTGTTGATCAAAGTAAAGTGCCACTGGGAAATCCCACATTGCCTCATACGTCCCATCAACAGTTTTGCTTTAAGAGGGTTAAACTTCAGTATTTCCTGGAGTTGCCAAGTGTAGCAACCCAAGGCATGTCACACCTGAAAATATTTGTGGGATTGTGTGGAGGGGGGAATTGGGCCAGAACATCCACAAATGACACATACGTGTTCGAACCTCGCCACAGTTTGGTCAGAGGTGTCAAACTCAATAGGCCCACTTGTGGAAGCTCTCCAGCCTTGATACCTGCATGAGCCATCGACTGAGCCACAGAGGAGTCTGGCCGATCACACAGCCCTCCCAGCTCATAATCTGGAGATGAAGCTATGGTGGAGGATCGTGGACAGGGTCAAGGCCGTGGGACGGCATCCAAGAACAAGGGATGACATCAGGAAGAGGTGGAACGACCTACAGGGGAAGGTGCGCTCCGTGGTTTCAAGACACCAGGTAGCTGTACAGAGGACTGGCGGTGGACCCCCCATTCCTCCCTCACAACTTACAACATGGGAGGAGCAAGTCTTGGCAATAATGCATCCTGAGGGCCTCGCAGTAGTAGCAGGAGGACTGGGCTCTGGTAAGTCAAATCCTTACTACTATATCCCCCACCCTACCTGCATGCCATCAGAAACTCCAACCCCTACACTGACCCCATCACTCCACCACTTCACATATACCCCACTATCACAACCCACCCACCCCGAATCCAAGCCCTGCATGGACACCAATCCATGAACACCAATCCTTGGACCCCCATCACAGACCTGCATGGACACCCATCACCACAGCATGCCCATTAGATAGAATCACCTAGCCCACAAAATCACCACGCACATGAGCCTAAGCTGCCAGGGCTATGCCAACCTTACAGGGAAACAAACCAATGCAGAAGATGGCACAATCAAATACAATAACACTGCATTTTCATCCCCACTGGGTCCCTACTCAACATCACCGGAGAGGAGTTGCCAGCAACATCCAGTCCCACCCCAGAGGAGGCCCACAGTGATGACAGCAGCTCTGCACGCCTGGATCACGATGACCAACCTGGCCCATCAAAGACCACTGGACAGTTGGTTACCCTGCCACAGTCCCAACCCACCACAGAGCCTTTCTCGTCAGGAAACACCAGCACAGCACCCACCCAGCGGGCCCATGCCACAGTCCCCAGGACAAGTCAATCAGCAGTGTGTCCTCCACTTCAGGGACCCCAGGCAACCCCACAAACATAGGACGATCAGGGACCTGGGGTCAGTGGCAGTGGGCACATGGTTTAGGGGACAGAGGCACAGGACAGACAACAGGGCAACTGGGAACTATGCTGTGCAACAGGGGGAGGACAGGCCAAGGGAACCGACTCTCCAGGAAGCACTCTCCAACATCCTGGGAGCATACCACCATTCCCAGGAGTTGCAGGAGACTCATCGGCTGCAGGAGGGACAGTACCTGGGGATCTGGGAGGACCTCAAAAACATCTACACCATCCTGGTCACCATTGCAGGGGTGCTGGCAGACATGGGCAAGACCGTGAGGGATGCAGTGGCACACCAACAGGCCCCTGTCAGTAGCCACAACGAAGAACAGCCCTCCACCTCCATCGGTGCAAGTGGATAGGAGGCCCCGCCACAGGACCAACAGGCCACCAGCACACCACCCCCTGCAGAAGGAGAACCACCCCGCAAACAGTCCCTGCGATCCAGGCAGAAGTGAGAGAACATTGCCACGACCCCTGCCAGGAAATAGGACTCTCCTGATTGGCACCCTTCTGTCCCACTCTGTCACCCTGTCCACCTTGAACTGCCATTACTCTTCTTCCTATGCCCCATTGGACAATGCACCTGTGATACCAAGAGACTGAACTCTAACTGGACATTCCTCCACCATCACCCCAGCATATTGCACACACCCCTCTACGTATGAGCACTTAAATAAACACCCTTGGAACAAATATAAATCTTGAGTCTGTCAAATGATTGAATTATGTATTAGTACAACATTCTGAAAACATTGTAAGTCATATGTACAGTTATTTATACATTGGTATGACCTTTAGTGGGCAGCAGTAAACATACCAGGAGCCAGAGTGGGCCACAAAGATCTGAAAATAGAGATGCCAAAGGGTACAGTAAGAGTCCATAGACATAGGGAAATCAGGCTGTCATGTACAATGTCCAATAGAAAACTGAACTGTAAAGTGAAGTTACAGTGTCTTACCTATGTGTCACTGGAAGTACTGCTGTATTATATTACTGTGACGGGCTGGAACCTGCTCGCCCGCACTCAGCTCCTGCTTGTGCTGACGCTGCCCCTGGTGCTCTGAGGCTCCCTGCCCGTTATTGTTGGAAGGATCGGCAGTGGCGGGGCGCTGGAAGTTCAAAAGTGCTGCGGCATACTTTTACAGCGTTCAGAGCTTTGGAGGAAAAACCAAGAGACAAGGGAAGAGCTGTGAACCCTTTCGTGGAGGAAGAGAAGCCCAGCAACAGAGAGGTGAATGTGGGAGCCCAGGAGCGGCTCCCGCCAGAGAGTCGGAGACAACGGTCCCATCCAAGCACCGGAGCTGAAGATGGAAGACGAGCGTCAGGAGATCCTGTTCCAGGCAACCAGGAAGACGAGTGGCTGCATCCCGCCACGCTTCAGGAGAAGCGCGGCCATTCAGGTGCGTGGGACTACGTCCCTGAATGAGAGTGAGAGTGAGAGACAGAGAGCGGAGGAGGGCGGGGGTTGGAAAGCACGGAAAGGCGGGAGCGGGTAGGACAAAAACAAGGAAACATAACAAGCACGAGCACTGGGAAGGGGAGGGGTTTGGAAAAGAGAAACGGACAAGTACAAGAGGAGAATCTGAAAGGAGGGGGGAAAGAATAAAATACTTACCACAAGTCACTATAGAGCACCGTCACCAATAGTAAACCAGCAAACCCACGCACAGGTCCGGTTAAGCACTAAAGGAATATACAAGACAGAAAGGACAGGAGTGGAAGCACCGAGAGACAGAAGAGATACAACACCTACTAATCTATAACGATTTGAATACAATAAACCATAAGAAGACCAATGAGTCAGGGAAGGGAAAGAGAATACAGAGACTAAATAGAGACCGGTGGCATGTACACTTACCGCTATATTCTCTTCTCTCCAGATGCACTTCCCGGGGACGACCTGTGAACCAGGGAGACAGAAACGAAGAGTGAAGACCGAACCTCAAGAACATCCCCCACCCTCGCTTTATCCACGTCCTCTCGCTCACAAGTGGTGTCAGAAGTGGGATTTTCAAACAAAGAAAAGAATCCACATCCATGGAAGAGAAGGCAACTATGGCAGATGTCATAGCCCAGTTGGCTGAGGGGCAACGGCATCTTCAGTTGATATGGGAACAACAAATGAAAGAAGCCAATGTGGAACAGGAGGCATTGCAAACAGCGCTCAAAAGCCAGGTGACGATTATGGCTAATAACCAACTGGTACATGAAACAGCATTGGGTAAACTTACTGACACCATCGCCCATACAAAAGTACACCCCACGGTACCAAGTAGTGTGTTGCAACGCTACCAGGAACAGGAGGACCCAGGCTCTTTCTTCACAAACTTTGAAAGAGTGGCCAGTACTGCTAATTGGCCTGAGGACAAATTGGGCCAGTATATCGCCCCCCTACTCACCGGCCACTTGCAAACAACATATCAAGCTATCAATCCGAGTGGGAACCTACCATATAAGGACATTAAGAAAACTATTTTAGAAAGAGTGGGCTTGGACAGTGAGAGTTATCGCACTAAGTTTAGGCAAATGAAATGGCAGCATCAGAGAATCCCCGTACCTTGTATTATAGAGTCCAACATTCAGCCGGGAGGTGGTTACAACCTACAGAGAAGACAAGAGAAGAAATGTTTGACATAATAGTTTTAGAACAGTACTTGGATGCTTTACCCCTTACCACTCGGAACTGGGTACAACAGCATCCAGGACTCACAAACGAAACAGCCGTAGATCTTGCCGGGGCTTATCACAGAGGCTCTGACTTCCGGGCTACCGTTAGCCGGCCTCTTCCTCTTACGGTCTGACCAGCCATTCCTAGACTACAACAACCATGGCCAGTCGGAGCCCACGGGCCGGAACGAACGCAACCAGGGGGCCCGGGACCCTCTCGATACTCAGGCCCTGGTCCTCAATGCTACAACTGTTCAGAGTGGGGCCATATAGCCAGATATTGCCCTCATACGAAAGATGCCGAGGAACCCATGGAGATAGGTCAAACCAAAGGGAGAGTATTCTGGACTGGAGGGGAGAAACCGAAATATACCCTCCCTATCTTTGTCAATGAAGTAGAAAGACTGGCCCTAATCGACTCCCGATGTAGCCAGAGCGTGATCCGGGAAGATTTAGTGATGCCAGGGCAGGAAGAACCCGAGACCCAGGTTCTCATCACCTGTGTACATGGGGATCAACGGTATTATCCCCGTGCCACTATAAGGTTAAAATCGAGAGAACAAAACGAGAACCTCCGGGTAGGGGTACTCTCCACCCTGGATGAAGACATAATCCTCGGGACTGATTACGAGGACTTTCCTTCCTTATTGGAGAAAGCAGGGCAAGAGCACCTTCTGAGGGGTTGGTGGACAGAGGCACCTAGTGGAAACATAACAGAAGAACCCACACGGGAACGGATTATCCTCAGCAGGAGACAAAAAAGAGAGTAACAACGGGCTTATATACAGCAATGCTCATCACAAGGCGGTCCTGTTACTAGTGGGAAGGTTTGCACAATTACCGGGGATTTCCGGCGGAATCAGAATGAGTACCCAACTTTAAAACGCGCATGGCAGCAGGCTGGGTCTGGGGCAACACCAGGGGTAGGTCCCAGGTTCCTGATTCGTAATAACCTGTTATACAGAAACCCCACACCCACTAGAAGAAACGACCTGCAGTTAGTAGTGCCCAAAAGCCACCGTCAACAAGTGTTACAATTAGCACATGGGGATAACGGGGAAGGGCATTTGGGGAGGGAGAAAACTGAGGAAGCAGGCCTTAGACGATTTTATTGGCCAGGGGTCTATGGTGAAATAAGAAAGCATTGTTCAGAGTGTCCCAAATGCCAGTTGTATAACCCTTCTCCACAAAAACCTGTACCCCTACAACCTCTTCCGATTATTGACATTCCCTTATCGGGCCCCTCACCCCTTCCACTCGAGGTAGACAATATGCTTTAGTCCTAGTGGACTATGCCACACGCAATCCCGAGGCCATACCCCTTCCCAGTATACACACTAAGGCTATTTCCCAGGCAATGATAGAGTTCTTTTCACGGGTGGGTTTCCCAAAAGAAATATTGACGGACCAAGGGACTCCTTTTATGTCTAGGTTAATGGCTGAAGTATGTCGATTACTAGGGGTAAAACAAATCCGTACCTCAGTATATCATCCCCAAACAGATGGGTTGGTGGAACGATACAACAAAACCATTAAATCCTTACTAAGAAAGAGTATATCTGAGGCCGGTAAGGATTGGGAAAAGAAACTACTGCTGGTTCTATATGCTATTCGTACCCATGTACAAGCCTCTTTAGGCCATAGCTCTTTTGAAAGCTATTCGGTCGACAACCACGCACACTGTTAGATATGTTCGCCGAACAGTGGGAGGACACAGAGGAGGAGGTAAAAGACCTCTTGACATATACCCGGATTTAAGAGAGAACCTTCATACAGTATGGGAGGAGGCCCATGCTGCCTTACAGGAAGCTCAGAATAAGCAGAAGTAAATATATGATACCTGAAGTGCAGTTCGCACCCTAACAGTAGGGGATAAAGCTCTAGTCTTACTCCCTAGCACTGAGAATACATTATTGGCCAAATGGCAAGGGCCGTTTGAAGTGATAGCACAGATCAATCCCACCACCTATAAGTTGGCCATTCCCCAAGGAAGTGGAAGGGAAAAGATATATCACATCAATCTTCTTAAAAAATGGCTAGAACCCACAGGAGGCTCTTCCATTCATTTTATCAACTCGGAGGTTACTGAGAACATCACGTATCCCATGTTACCTCACCAGGAACGGTCTAACCAGGCACAACCATGGATCAATCTCACTCTTGAAAGAGTATATCACAATCAACTAACCTGCCTAGTACATCACAATCAAGATGTCTTCTCTAAATATCCAGGCAGAAGCACCCTACTCCAACATCCCATTCGTCTGAAAATGAATACTGTCTCACGACAGCGACCATACTGTATTCCTGAAGCAAAACAAAAGATTATTGAAGAGGAAGTCCAAGCCATGTTGGCAGCCGGTATCATAGAACCATCAGCCAGCCCATGGTGCTCGCCAGTCGTGTTGGTAACCAAGCAAGATGGTAGCACCCGGTTTTGTGCAGATTACAGGGGTGTCAACAACTTAACCTATTTCGATGCATATCCTATGCCTAGAATAGACGAGCTTATTGAGAGGCTAGGCCAAGCCAAATTCCTCTCCACCCTGGATCTCACCAAGGGTTATTGGCAAATACCCTTGAAAAGGGAAGACAAAGAAAAAACAGCATTTGCCACCCCCTCTGGCTTATATCAGTTTACTGTCCTCCCTTTTGGGCTTCATGGGGGCCCCCGCCACCTTCCAAAGACTCATAGACGAAATCGTACGTCCATTTAAGCAGTATGCTGCTGCCTATCTCGATGACATTGTTATCTATAGTAACATTTGGGAGGAGCACTTGACACACCTAGATACTATATTACAAGCTCTTCGAAAGGCCCAGTTAACCGCCAATCCTGAAAAATGTATACTTGGACAGACTAGTATCAAATACCTGGGGTATATTGTGGGGAACGGTCAGATTAGACCCCAAGTAGAAAAAATTGAAGCCATCTCCAGAATGTCATTCCCCAAGACAAAGAAAGATATCAGAGCATTCTTAGGTTTGATTGGGTATTATAGACGTTTTATTCCCCATTTCTCTACGGTGGCGGAACCCCTTACTGAGATGCTAAAAAACACATATCCCAACACCGTTGGTCCTCCCTCAGTGACTGCCTTACAGAGCTTTGACAAGTTGAAAACCGCCCTCACGTCCAAACCTGTGCTTTGCTGTCCTAATTTTTGTAAACCCTTTGTGTTACTAACTGATGCCTCCGACGTAGGTCTTGGAGCAGTGTTGTCCCAACCACAGGATGATGATGCCCTCCACCCTATATTGTATATCAGCAGGAAGCTTCTACCGCGGGAGTTGCATTATCCAGCTATAGAGAAGGAATGTTTGGCGATTAAGTGGGCGATTGAATCCCTCAGATATTATCTGTCTGGCAGGACCTTTACTTTGATTACTGATCATGCTCCTCTTACATGGCTTGCCCATCATAAGGACACTAATTCCCGTGTTCTCCGCTGGTTCCTTTCCCTACAGCCCTTTTCCTTTCGGATACAGCATCTTCCGGGTAAACAAATGGTGACCGCAGATTTTCTTTCCCGTTATCCGGTCTTGGAGCATCTCGACAGGCCGCTCTCTAGGGGGAGTGTATGTGACGGGCTGGAACCTGCTCGCACGCACTCAGCTCCATCTTGTGCTGACGCTGCCCCTGGTGCTCTGAGGCTCCCTGCCCGTGGTTGGGGGAAGGATCGGCAGTGGCGGGGCGCTGGAAGTTCAAAAGTGCTGCGGCATACTTTTACGGCGTTCAGAGCTTTGGAGGAAAAACCAGGAGACAAGGGAAGAGCTGTGAACCCCTTCGTGGAGGAGGAGAAGCCCAGCAACAGAGAGGTGAATGTGGGAGCCCAGGAGCGGCTCCCGCCACAGAGTCGGAGACAACGGTCCCATCCGAGCACCAGAGCTGAAGACGGAAGTCGAGCGTCAGGAGATCCTGTTCCAGGCAACCGGGAAGACGAGTGGCTGCATCCCGCCACGCTTCAGGAGAAGCGTGGCCATTCAGGTGCGTCGGACTACGTCCCTGAACGAGAGTGAGAGTGAGAGTGAGAGACAGAGAGCGGAGGAGGGCGGGGGTCGGAAAGCACGGAAAGGCGGGAGGGGGTAGGACAAAAACAAGGAAACATAACAAGCACGAGCACTGGGAAGGGGAGGGGGTTGGAAAAGAGAAACGGACAAGTACAAGAGGAGAATCTGAAAGGAGGGGGGGAGAATAAAGTACTTACCACGAGTCACTATAGAGCACCGTCACCAATAGTAAACCAGCAAACCCACGCACAGGTCCGGTTAAGCACTAAAGGAATATACAAGACAGAAAGGACAGGAGTGGAAGCACCGAGAGACAGAAGGGATACAACACTTACTAATCTATAACGATTTGAATACAATAAACCATAAGAAGACCAGTGAGTCAGGGAAGGAAAAGAGAATACAGAGACTAAATAGAGGCCGGTGGCATGTACACTTACTACTATATTCTCTTCTCTCCACATGCACTTCCCGGGGACGACCTGTGAACCAGGGAGACAGAAACAAAGAGTGAAGACTAAACCTCAAGAACACCCCCCACCCTCAAGTCCAACAACCAAATACTCACCTGTTTTTTACTACATCTTCTATCCTCAATAAAATACATTTTTCCAGACTACCGCGGTCTAGATTGCTTTATCCACTTCCTCTCGCTCACAATTACTTCTGTTGTCCACATCTTCTCCCTCTGCCTTCTCTTCCTCACTGTCCACGGGCTCCACCACTGCCACAAGACCATCTCCATGCTCATCCTCCTGCAGAAAAGGCACCTGGCGTCTCAAGGCCAGATTGTGCAACATGCAAATGCAAAGAAGATCTGGCACACCTTCTTGAGTAAGAAGTACAAGGATCCACCTGTCAGATGGAGGCACTGGAACCTGGCCTTCAGGAGGCCAAAGGTTCTTTCATTTATCCTCCTTGTTTGCCCATGTGCCTCATTGTAACGTTCCTCTGCCCTTGTCCTGGCATTCTTCACTGGGGTCAGTAGCCATGAGAGGTTGGGGTAACCAGAGTCACTGCGAATATTGAGGGATACATGTTAGACACACACTAACCCTTAGGGACAACCCATTACCCAGACCCCAACTTATATTGGGTGGGGACCTTGGGCTCACCTATTAGCCACACCCGGTGAATCTGGAGTTGGCCCATCACATATGGGATGCTGCTTTTCCTAAGGATAATGGCATCATGCACAGAGCCAGGATACTTAGCATTCACATGGGAGATGTACTGGTCCACCAAACACACCATCTGCACATTCAGAGAGTGATAGCTTTTTCTATTCCTGAACACTTGTTCATTGCTCCGTGGAGGGGTGGGGGGGGGGGACAAATGCTACATGGGTACCATCAATGGCACCAATGACGTTGGGGATATGTCCCAGGGCATAAAAGTCAGCTTTCACTGTGGCCAAATCCTCCACCTGGGGTAATACAATGTAGCTGTGCATGTGTTTTAGCAGGGCAGACAACACTCTTGTCAACACTTTGGAGAACATTGGCTTAGACATCCCTGATGCCATGACAACTGTTGTTTGGAAGGAACGACTTGCCAGGAAATGGAGCACTGACAGGACCTGCACTAGAGGGGGGATACCTGTGGTCTGGTGGATAACTGACATCAGGTCTGGCTCCAATTGGGTGCACAGTTCTTGGATTGTGGCCCGATCAAGTCTGTAGGTTAAGATAATGTGTCTGTCCTCCAAAGTTGCAAGGTCCACCAGGGGTCTGTACACCGGCTGATGTCGACATCTCATACTCATCCTCAGCGGTTGAAGCCTACGGAGGAAAACGTGAGCAGAGGGTCATATTCACACATCAATTGAAATAATGATGCATCTATTCCTTTACTGAACCTGTATGTGAATCTGAGAGTCAGTTGCAGTGCCAATGTCTGCTGTGACGCAGTTAGGTGCCATGGCCTGTGCCCCCCTGAAATGGCAGCTGCCTGACCTGTGAGGAGGGACAAGTGGAAATGAGGTAATTCCGCTGGCGTTGTTCGCCGTTGCCATAGGCGGTCGACGACTGCCGCACAACTTCGCATTGGTTATCATTGGGCCCTATGGGTTCCAGGAGCCACTGACGCTGTACGCCGGGGGTGACAGTATGCACCGCCGCGGACGTGACCGTCATTTTCTATCTGTGCATTCACTTGCTACCTGACCTTCAATAGGAGAGGACCTGCACTGCAAGTGCTGCTGTGACCTGTGTCTGGAAGCGACAATGGCTTATGTGTCTGGGGAAAGGGCCCCTGCCTTCATTGTGGTGGAGTTGGAGAAACTGGTCGAGGGGGTCCTACCCCAGTACACGTTACTCTACGGTCCAACAGACAAATAGGTGAGTACACTGTAAGCATGATGCGTGGGCCATGAATTTATGGATTGTTGTATGTGTAAGCCACATGTAGGGGTGGGGATGAGGCGTCCTGGCCAGGGTGCTGCATGTATGGTGGTCAATGTATGTGCGTCAGGGGATGGGAGGGATCTGGTGGGCCATGAATGTGACGATCTGGACGGTTAACTAATTCCCTTTTCTGCTGTCTTTTCCATGCAGGTCAGCGCACATCAGAAAAGGGGTATTTGGTGTGCCATCGCCAAGGAGGTGTGGACCCTGGGGGTCTTTGACAGGCGAAGCACCCACTGCCGCAAGCGGTGGGAGGACCTGCGCCGCTGGGCAAGGAAGACGCCGGAGGCCCAGCTGGGGCTGGCCTCCCAACGAGGAAGGGGTGCCTGCCGTATCCTGACCCCCTTGATGTTCCGCTTCCTGGAGGTGCCTTATCCGTAGTTGGATGGGTGCTTGAAGGCATCACCGCAGCCACAAGGGGGTGAGTACAGATTCAAATTCATGACTGTGCGCTTGTTAAGGTTTATCTGGGTGGGGGATGTGGGCTTTGTGTGCCCCTAGGCCAGGGCGAACATGGCAGGATAGGTCCCTTGTTGGGTAGGCTCTGAAGCACTCAACCCCCAATAGTGTTGGTGGGCATTTACTACTGGGCAGGGTCCTGTGGGTTTCAGGTGTGCAACTAATGGCGTTAGGCATTGTATCCCATGGGCTGGTGACTATCTTAGTAACTGGTAGTGCATGGCCTAGAGCATAGGGCTGCTCCCTGTGAGTTGCGTACACCAACGGTAGTGTTGTTGCTGGCATTGACCAAGTGTATCCTCTGTCTCTCCCCCTCCTTTTTGTTTTGTCACCCTGTCCTTGTGTGCATTAGCATCAACTGGTGGAGGAGCAGAGGCACCGGTGAAGGAGGAAGCTGCATCCCACATGGGCCTGGAGGCCGACTCCACGGACGGTGAGGGCACCAGTGGGACGGAGGGCGAGGGGAGCACCACGACGGGGACAGGAAGAGACACCACAGACAGCGACTCCTCCTCCGATGGAAGCTCCTGGCGGTGGCGGCCACCTCTGTGCCTACCCACCACCCCCCCACCAGCACCGCTCCACAGCGCCCCCTCAGCGTGTTTCTCGTGACCACTCACCCAGGAGGGTGGGCATCTCCTTCGCCCCAGGCACCTCAGGCTTTACCCCAGTCAGCCCTGCTGCCCTCAGTGAGGAGGCTATTGACCTCCTCAGATCCCTCACTGTTGGGCAGTCAACCATACTGAATGCCATCCAGGGTGTCGAGAGGCATTTGCAACAAACAAATGCATACCTGGAGGGCATTCACTCTGGCGTGATGGCCCAACAGAGAGCATTTCAGGCTCTGGCCTCTGCACTGATGGCAGCCATTGTCTCTGTCTCAAGGCTCCCACCTCCAACTTCCTCTACCCAGTCCCAATCCACTCAACACCAGCCTATCCCAAGCACACCTTCAGACCAGCATTCAACCAAATCAACACACAGAAATGGCTTAGGCAAACACAAGCACCACACTTAATCTCACAGGCACTCACACAAGCACCATCCCCATTCAGACACACCAACATCCACTGCCGCCACTGTGCCCCCTCCTCCTCATCCTCCACCTCTCTCCCAGTAGCGTCTCCACTCACACCTGCATGCACTACATCCTCACCCACTACCTCCATCATCACCACGCCCATCACAACACACCCCTCACTGGCAGTCACCACCCTTACATCCATGCACACATCCCCTGTGTCCTCTCCCAGTGTGTCTGTGACCCCTCCTCCCAAAGTACACAAACGCAAGCACCCATCCATCCAACAGCCATCCACCTCACAAAAGCATCCAGCCTATGCACCTGCATCTAAACTCAGCAGACAGACACCTCCTACAACCACTCCCTCTTCCTCCACTCCCAAACCCTCTCCCTCTTCCCGCCCCAGTGTCCCTAAGAAGCTTTTCCTGGTCAACTTTGATCTCTTACCTACCCCTCCCCCCCATCCTTCCCCTTGGGTCAGTGTGGCCAGAATCCAGCCCAGCACCTCAGCCACCAAATCGTCATCCGCAGTGGATCCTGCAGCTATCAAAGGCTCAAAGGGGGCACCCGTCAGACCAGCAAGTGTGCCACCAACCCCTGCCAAGGCCAAAACCATTCCACCACCTGGCAAGGTGAAGAGGGGGACAGGATCCAGCAAGGGGAAGGAGCCACAACCACCCAGTAAGGCCACCTCAAAGACTCCAACTGCCAGACCCAAGGTCACATCACCATGTGCCAAGATGAGGAAGGGGCAAAAAACACCGGCCAAGGCACTTCAGCTGTCCGAGGCTGCAGGTGAAGGCCTGGTGGCTACCACCACAACTGTCAGCACCACCACCGTGGCCAGCACCGCCAGCAGCCCCACTGCTAGCACCACCACAAGCACCGCCGCAAGCCCTGCCACCTGTACCACCACCGCTCCGCAAGCACCACTACTGTCAGCAGCAGCAGCCCCATTGGGTAGCTGTCCAAGTGTGCAGCAGAAGGGCTAGAGCCTCCCTCCACCACTGGCAGCACCGGCACCTGCACCACGGCCAGCACCACCACCTGCACCACCGCTAGCACTGCCGTAGGCACCGCCGCCAGCACCGCCCCCTGCACCGCCACCTGCACTGCTGACAGTAGCACCACTACCAGCAGCCCCAGTGGGCAGCTGTCCAAGGCTGCAGGAGAAGGCCTGGAGCCTCCCTCCACCACTGGCAGCACCCCCACCAGCCCCGGCACTACCACCAGTTTGCAGCCGTAGCCGTTGCCAGATGGAGTCTAGCCCTGCCTCCATGGACTATCATGCAACCTGGTCCCTGCAAATCCCATGCCTCAGACACCCAGTTGAGGGACTGTGAACTGCTACACCCCAAGTGTTGCATCACTGGGCACAAAGCCCCCTGCACGAAGCCCCCTCCAGAACCAGTGGAGATATGCATCCACTCATCCTATCCTTGGCAAGATGAAGCACTCTGGGCACAAAGCCCCCTCCAGAACCAGTGGAGATATGCATCCACTCACCCTTTCCTTGGCAGGATGAAGCACCCTGGGCACAAAGCCCCCTCCAGAACCAGTGGAAAACAGGCACCCACTAGAGAGACTGTGGCCTTGCACTCCCCAGGACCAAGCAGTGGGCAAACCACCCACTTGGGAGACTGTGGCTTTGCACTCCCCAGGACCAAGCAGTGGGTAAACCACCCACTTAAGGGACTGTGGCTTTGCACTCCCCAGGACCAAGCAGTGGGCAAACCACCCACTTGAGAGACTGTGGCCTTGCACTCCCCAGGACCAAGCAGTGGCAAACCACCCACTTGAGAGACTGTGGCCTTGCACTCCCCAGGACATCAGTGTGGGCATGGAGCCCCCTCCAGGAGCAGTGGCATTTTACCATCTTCCGGCTGAGGTGCACCCCCATTCACCGTCCCCCTGAGGTGCCTGTTTGTTTTTGACCTGATGCCCCTGCAGTGTTCTCTCCGTATTGAGGTAGAAGTCAAGTGTAGGGTTGGTCTATGAGTTTTGGCCCAGTGTCCCGCGGACATTTTGAGTGGACAATGTACCGCCTTACGTACATATTGTATATTTTTGTAAATACTGTTTTTAAAATTCTTACGTATATCTGACTATTTCTAATATATCACTGATTTGACTCTATTCCTTTTGTCCCTTCATTCTTCCAGGGGCTTACGGGGTGTAAATGTAATGTTGATGCATGTGTTTGTGTGTATGGTGTTGTAGGTGAGAGTAGGGGTGGGGGTGGGGCATGTTGCATGT
The DNA here is from genome assembly GCF_031143425.1 of Pleurodeles waltl. Lineage (NCBI taxonomy): Eukaryota > Metazoa > Chordata > Amphibia > Caudata > Salamandridae > Pleurodeles > Pleurodeles waltl. The sequence continues at coordinate 341,065,548 of NC_090446.1, forward strand.
GTGTGTCACTCTCTTTTTCCTCCCCCCATGTGTACTAGGTGCAGTACTCACTGTGGTCGTCGCAGCTGCCGTTGGCACTCCTGGTAGATGAGGAGGTAGACCAGCATGGGGAGGACCTACCGCTCGGGCTCCAAGACATCCTGGTTTTTTGTTGAGTGTCAAGAGGTGAGTGGTTTCCCTTCCAAGTACTGTTTCTGCCGTGCTTTTTATGGCGTTGGTACTGCCCCAGAAAAGCTGGCGGATGGGCAGGTTGTGATGGGGTGGACGGTACATTGACTTCCCCCTGTCTGTTGGTGGTTACCGCCACGGTGTTTGTTGTTACCGCCATGGCAGTCGGAGTGTTAAAGTGGCTGTATGTTTTGGCTGTTTCCGCCGTGGTCGTGATCCCATTTTTTTTACCGCCAGCCTGTTGGCGGTATTACTGCCACTTTAACACCGACCTCCGGGGTTGTAATAAGGGCCTCAGTCCCTTAGGGCTCTTTTGGTGGATACTATGCCAGAATGTCCTTCATGGGCTAATTCAGTGACTTGCTGTCTGAGGCTTTCAGGTATCACAATTCTTGAGCCTCTCAAAACAATACCTTCCATGGTTACAGACAGTTCATTGTGTACATTTTTAAACTTTTGAAAGTCAACATCATCAACAAAAACACTGAGGTGGTCATTCCGACCTCAGCGGTCTTTTCAATAGACCGCCGAGGGACCGCCGTACGGAAGACCGCCAGTGCTGGCGGTCTTCCGCACAGGCCATTATGACCGTTGGCAGCACTCCGCCCGTTTCCAGACTAAGAACCGCCAACAGCCATACTGGCGGCAGGCGGGGAAGTGGAGGTAGCTCCACCTCCACCGCCACGCCAACAGAACACCGCCCAGCGAATTACGACCTGTGATTCGCTGTGGCGGTGTTCTGTTGGCGTGGCGGTGTCGGCGGAGCTGCCCCCATGTTTCCCGTTCCCTCCCGGAGGATCACCGGAACAGGTAAGGTGATCGTCCGTTAGGGAAGGGGGTGGGGGGTTGGGGGGGGTGTTGTGAGTTGTGTGCGTGCATGGGGGTGTGCGTGTGTGTATGTTGAGGGGGCGTGTGAGTGCGTGCATGAATGCGGGGGGGTGTGTATCTGCATGAGTGCGTGCATGAATGCGGGGGGGTGTGTGTATGTGCATGAGTGCGTGCATGAATGTGTGCGTGTATGTGTGTGTATATGTTGGGGATCGGGTTGGGGAAGGGGATCCTGCAACCTTTTGGGGGTGGCAGGGGTGGTGGGGGGGGTAGGGGAGGGAGTCGGGGTGGGGGTTGGGGGTGGGGGAGACCCCTATCAGTGCCAGGGAAGGGATTCCCTGGCACTGATAGTGCTTTCCGCCATGGATTTCATGGCGGTCCCAAACCGCATGAAATCCATGGCGGTAAGCCGGGGTCAGGCGGGTTGGAATACCGCCAGCGGTATGTGACGACCGCCGGGACGGTGAAGCGGCGGCTGGCCATGGCAGTAACCGCCATGGTCAGAATTCATTAAAAAAGACCGCCAGCCTGTTGGCGGTCTTACCGCCGCTTCACCACCGACCGCCACGGTCGGAATGACCGCCTCAGTGTTCCTATTCCATGACGAGCCGAAATGATGTCTTTGAGGATGAACATGTTTTTATCGGCATTAGTGTCAACAGTAACTTGTTCAATGGAAAGGGCTGCTGGTATCCTGGATCGCACAGTGAAGTTAATATACTCCTCAGCAGTTTTGGATGTTGCACTGTGGCGATGTAGTGGTACTTGTGAAAAGAAATCAGTAGGATTCTCATCTTTAACCAGCTTGTTTACAGTTATGTAGACGTACTCTTGAAGACACAACCACCACCTCTCAATGCGAGAGGGCATCTTGGCTTTTGGGTTTCCAAAAATAACAGTGTTCAGAAGTCAGTAATGATAGTGAAACATTTTCCATACATCAACACATGAAATTGTTTGCAGGCCACACTACTACCATACTTTCCTTCTCCATCTGAGAATAGCCATGTTCCATGTCAGACAGGTTTTGACTTACTTAAGCGACAACATATCTTTGAGCATTCGACTGACCATTATGTTGAGCAAGGATTGCCCCACCTGCTTACATCTACTGTGAGCTCAATATGTATCATGAGGTCAAAATAGGCCATCTTTGTGGCATTCTCATGCACATGTTTTATTTTTTTGAAGGCTTTGATCACATTGACGAGACCACTGGAAAGAGGCATTTTGTTTTGTCGTCTCTCAATAGGACACTCACTATAGCAAAGCCATAAATGTACCTTCAGCAACAACTGGCAATGCCCACAAAAGATCGCTGCAAGGTGCCATCTTGAAGTGGGCAAGTAGCTGACAGTGCTTACACTTTATCGGGGTCATGAGTCATTCCCCCATCAGAGAATATGTCTCCAAAGAATTTAAGTTCAGTTTTGTGAAACCCACACTTTGTCACGTTCATCATCAGCGTGTAACTGGCTCACTTGTGAAAGAGCCTTGTCATGCTCCTCTTGGTGTTGCCCCACATACCAGTATCTCATCACTGTAATTAAAAGCATGCATGACAGGTTGAATTAGCCAGTGTATAACATCCTGAAATATTTTAGCAGCTGGCAACACTTCAAAACTCAACCTTTTGTATGTGATCAAACCAACAAGAGTAGAAAAAGTAGTGATGTACCTGCAGTTGTCTTCCAACTGGAGTTGATGGTATCCCTTGTTCAGGTCAAGACGGGAGAAGACTCTGGCACTGTTCAGTTGCATGATCATGTCCACTATATGTGGACCAGGATGCCATTTTCTCTTGATTGCTTAGTTGGGCTGGCACATATCAACACAGATGCGCATCGCACATCCACTGTCCTTTTTTTGCACCACAACTATGGGCGAAACCCATGGCATAGGACCAGTGGAGAGCTCACTGAAGTCATGCTTCAACAGTATTTCTAGTTCTTTCTCAACAGCTTCTTGCAAGTGTAAAGCAACTCAACTATTTTGCTGGATAAAAGGGCAAATGTCTTCAATAATGTGAAATTACACTTTAATTGTCTTGACTTTTCCTAGGCCATGAAACAATGACGGAAATTGACTTAGAATTTCAGATTGAGTGGGAAGGTCGTAATTGAGAGATATCAGTCACATGCCAGCAGCAACAGAAATACTGAGCACAAGAGAACTAAACAAAGTTCCATGCAGAACTTGAATTTACGCTTGCACTGATAATGCCTTATGCTGCATTGTCTCCATGAATGATCCTTGACTCTGCATCAGAGTCAGCCCACGTGTATACCTTTATGTTTGATGGGTTAAGGCATCACATCAGAGACTGCCTATTAAACCTCCCCACTGGCATGATCCTGATCTATGATAAAGGTTATGGAGGAACCATTGACTTTTATTGTAATCTTAGAGCAGTGTCCAAATGAATTCAGTTGTTTTATTTGGTGATTTGCCTTGGTCTTTTGTTCTCTCTTGCAGGTGGCCAAAACAACATGCTCCTGATGTTCCTTAGTCAACATCATCATGGCAGAACCATCTTCTTCATTGGCTCATGATAATGATGTTGAAGAGCCCATGTAGGATGAGCTTGGGGACAATCAGCTTTGTTGGGTTTCTGCTTGTAACTGGTGTGGCTTGTTTGCCTTGTAAGCATGGCTTGAATTCTTCTGGAACCTTCTGGCATCCATTTTTTCTTTCCGCTGTGATGCATTCGGTTTGTCTTTTACTTTGCAAACTGTTTGATACATGCAGTCCATCTGGAGCCAATATTTTGCTTTTTGGCGGTGTCGAATGGTGGTGGTGCAAAAAAGCTGTGTCCTACTTTGCACTTTTTTCAACCACCTTTGGGGGTAAATATTCTGTTTAGATGGCTGCTGCTGTTCACTTGGACCTGTATCTTCTGCAAGCACAGGTCATGTATTCTCACTTGGGCCATCACACCTGAACTGAAAGCGTGTATCATCATTTTCTTTTGTGACATTGGGTAGTGGTCACAATTGTGGCACTTGATCATCACTGTGTTTAGCTTTTTGCATCGTACTTGGTTGTTGCTGCCTTTAGCATTTTGTTTTGTGTCAATGATAGCTCTGTGTTATGGCACGCCGCAGTATTTCTTCTTTCAGCCTTACCAACAGATTATGGTGGGCTGTTCGAATTCTGTCTTCTGCAGGGCCTTCCACTTATTTGTGGGCCTTCCACGTAATTCCGGTCTGGAGTTTGCCTAGAACCGCAAGGATCCTAGCGCATATAAGGCATCATTTACTAGAAACTGGCGCATAAATGCAGATGGTCGCTTTTCTTGCACCAGCTGCCGACCCCTTAAAAATGCCATGGTAGCACTGTATTTATAATGCAGCACTCCATGCCATACGATTCCACAGATGCATCAGAAATTCTGGAGCAACTGTTGGCACAAAAGTGGCACAGTGCTAGATTAGAGTTGGTAATCTGACGCTACTCCAGCAATGCAAGGAGGGTCCCATGTTACAAAGCCCAACATCACTTTAACACCTGCTCTGAGCAGATGTTTCAAAAGTGACACGGAGAATAGCGCAGTGAAATGTAGTAAATTTCACTATACCAGTTCTGTGTAGCTTTTGACGTGGGAGCATCCACCCTGCATACATTGTGTCTGGTGCAAATATAAGTGCTGCAGGGCTTTACAAACTGGCAGAATGGACCTATTGCACAATTTTTTTTAATGTGGTGCATTGTACGGGACTGCTTGCACTGCACCAGTGTCACAAAAAAGTTATGCTAGGTGCTTGTAAATAAGCCCCACGGTCTCATGACACTACAATGTTTGTGCCAGAATGTTACAATTGGGGCACATGTTCATTCTAGGCCTAAATTAAACTGCTAAAACAAGAGCCCACTCTCTATGCAATGAATCCAGTTTTGGTGTCTCAGGGGTAAGATATTAGTATAAGAAGAATGTTTAGATAGGTCTTCTTCAGGAGATTGGGCATTTGCCATATGATAATCTGTGTGACAATGCAGTGCATTTTACAGGGAATGCGGTGCTGTAGCACTTAGAACCGCAGTCCAGCTGTAGTGGAAATGCCACAGTGTGTATAATAGGATTTCTAGGAGGGCCTCCTCCTCTATTGATAATTTTGAATACAGAGTCAGAATAACAATTTGAATAACTACGAAATCTAGCCAATGTTAAAAATTATGGGCACTGGATTTGAACTTTTGAACCTGACAATCTAAAAAGAATTACTTTGACTGGGAATTCGTATAGCCCTGCTAATGGGTGCCAATAAGGTATGTAAAGCTGCGTGTCAGTAACCTAATCTTTTAATTAAGAGAGTCGTGAGGAGTAGGCTGTCAGATGCAATAACTCAGACACGGGAAGTGAAGGCACAAGTTACAGCAATTAGGACAAGCATTGGCAAGGCAAAAAGTTTGACACACGTTCAAGCGTTGAGAAAACCAAAAAAAATCAATACCTGCTGCAATGCAAATTCATTTAAAAAGGATTATTTTGTGTATGTTATGCACGGCTGAGATAAATACTTTAATATGTGACAAAATTATAGTTTTCAGATGTAAAATGGTACCTTGCATTTCACCGGAGATGAAATAGTTCACCCGAACAGCCAATAGAAAGAAGGTGAAACAAAAACAGCACACTCTCCACTATGATAAACCTAAAATCAAAAAAACAAAAAACTGTCCAACAAATTCCAGGTGAATCAAAACTTCCACTTTATCAATATTGGGTGAAAGCAGGAGATGCCTGCAGGCCTAAGACACTGATTGTGTCTGGTGAACCCCTGCTCAAAGTTTTGCTACCTTCTGTCTACTAGGAGTAGGTGAAATCTGTGCCTTTTAAGGTTTATGTTTTAGGTTTATGTAGTTTTTAGTTTGCAGCACACCAGACAACACAGCTTACTGGTTTTCTAAAGAAATCTTAGGGACATTCAGGGCCTCATCCATGCCACCGGATGGTCTTTTTTTTTATGCTCCAGTTGCGTAGAGTGCCAGTCTATATTTACAAGGCCACACAAATCCACCTTCTCTTGGCCTTGTAAATATGGACTCCTTTCATGCATAACATTGGGTGAAAGGGGTATTCCATGGGTGTTGCTTGAGGTGTTCCTATGCAACACCCATGGAAACCAAAGGAATCTGGCACATTCCCAGATTTACAAGCCTGGGAATGAGTCAGATTCCTAACTCACCTCAGGGGTGGCACAAGAATGATGCACCAGGAAGAAATATCTTTATTTCTCCATGCTTTTTTTCTCTTTTTATGTGTGCTGCGGAATGCAGCACACATAGAAAGAAGAAAAGACCTCTTGTGATTGTTTTTGTGCAGGAAGGTGCCCCTTCCTGCGCAGAAACATTCATCCCCACAATGCAGGCATCATTGTCCAATGGTGCAAGGGTGCCTGCATTGGCGCTAGGCAGCAATTTCTTGCCCCAGTGTAAGGGGAGAGGACAGAGTTGTGCTGTATCTTGTAGATACTGTTAATTTCTGCCCTTTCCCAGTGGCGCACCAGCTTTATAAATGAGGCCCTCACAAAGCTGACCTAGTAAGGCATTCTGCCCTTTGCTTGCCATTGTCTTTGTAGTTGGTAACTCACCCTTTTTTAATTCCATTTGCCGGCTTTGTTTGTTTTAGGCTGTCCAGCTTCAGTTTGTACCTTCCCTTCCCTAAACCTTATTTATAGTATCCTTCCAAGTGCTCCCTTCCTGTAAACAGGCCTGTAAATATTGTTGTTATCTCATCACATTTGCTTACCATTCAAAGACCGAGATCAAATGTCAGGTGCTGTCTTCCAAGGGCACTTGTTTACTTTTCTTTCTCTGACTTCAAAATGATAGAATTTATGTGACAATCTTGGTGGATACTGGGGGTAATAACGAGTTTTGTCTAGCACATGACAACATTTAAATGAACTGTGTTGATTTTTCAGAATACGTCAGAATAAGGAACACAAATGAGGCACATTTTTTGTTATTTCTGAAGTGTGCTGGAAGCAAATACTTTAATATGATCAGAACAAGTCATTACAGCAGGTGATGCAATTTCCACACTTTTTCGTCTGTGCACTGTATAGTTTTATTAGTACAAATCTATGCCTGTGCAAATGTAATGGTAATTTCCATTGAAGATGTGTTATATGGAATGACAGTTTGCTTCCCCACCATAAATACTCCACTCTGTGCCACTCTATGCCACTCCACTCTGTTCTCCACCACTAGACACCACTGCACTCTACTTTCCACCACTCCATGTTACCCCACACCACTCCACGCCACTGCAATCTGTGCCACTCTACTCTATGCCACTGCATTCCACATCACTTCACACTATTCCTCTCTGCCCTGTACCACTCTAGTATATGCCAATGCACTCTTCACCACTCTACTCTACACTACTGCAATCTTCACCACTGCACTCTACACCACTCCAGTCTAGACCACGCCAATCTACTCTGCACAACTCCATTCTAGGTTCTCTACTCTATGCCACTCAGCAACACTGTACTCTACACCACTGCACTTCATGCCAATGCACTTTACACCAATGAATTTTACTCTGTAACGCTAAACTCTATGCTCTTGCACTGTATGTCAATCCACTCTATGCCATGCAAATCTATTGTGCACCACTGCATTGTATGCCACTGCTCTCTACACCACTTTACTCTATGCCATTTCAATCTAGGCTACACTGCTCAACTGTATTCGTCCATGCACCACTCCACTCTATGTCAAGTCTCTCTTCTCTGAAACAATCCACTCTATGCCACTGCATTCTACACCTCTCTAGTCTGCTCCATACCACTCCACTCTATGCCACTTTACTCTATGCCACTCGCCTCTACACCACTCTCCTCCACTCTACACCACTGCACTCTGACACTCTACTCTGCTACACTGCACTCCCCACGACTGAAGTCTACACCACTCTAGTCTGTATTACTCCGCTCTGAGCAACTGCACTCTACGTCACTGCACTCTATGGCACTATACTCTATTCTCCACCACTCTTTGCTATTCTGCTCTGCACCACTCTATGACACTGCACTGTATGCCACTCAACTCTCCTCTACACCACTGCCCTCTGCATCACTCAACTCTACACCACTCCACTCTGCATCTCTCTACTACGTTGCATTCCATGACACTGCACTCTACACCACTACACTTTAAGCCACTCTGCACCATTCTACTGTTCACTACTGCACTCTACTATACACCAAAGCGTCACTATCCAATAGATTCAATCAACAGACCCTGCTCTCTGGAGACAGCATTAAGAGTGGTTGAGTGTGGGGATGTCCAGGACAGGAAATGAAACATAATGGCTACTTTTGTTTTAGTTCAAAGGCCTCTAACTAGAGCTTACAGCACATTTATTGGGTGGGGTACAGCTAGTGTGGGAATAGGCCAGACAAAATAACTTGAAAGGGAGGTTAACTTGTGAAAGTTTATAAAGTAAGGTTTTTTTCCACTTGCCTCACAGGTCAGAGAAGAGCGTGAGAAAATTGAGAACTTCCAAACTGGTGCCATGTTGCTGTTCTCCTTTTGCTACATTGTCTCTTTTTACCATGAAATGCCATTCAATACTAATAATGAAAGTGGAAGTTGGTATGCTCTCACTAGCTCAGTTGGTCTCATTAATGTATTCCTACTGCTTTCCTGGGAAACCCATTTTGATCTTCATGTACTAGAGCAGTAAAGTAATTGTTTAGTCTTGTAGCTAAAATGATTGACCTTTGGATCACAATTCTACAAGAACATTGTCCCACAAGACTAGCATTGTTTAGTATCCTTTTCAGGCTTTAATGTCAGATTGATAGTAGCTTCATTCCAAGGATCTGAGGCCTTATTTCCAACCATTATGCTATTAAACAAATCACGTTACATTAGGTCTTTGTATATTTCAGCTTGCTAGCAACCTGGACCAGCAGCTTCACCAATCCTGAATTCATCTATTGCAAAATTTATCTCTTCACATGAGATTGGATCTGCCAACTCCACTGACTGGTCTGAGCTGACAGCCTAAGCTGTTCAAGCTTTTGACTAATCTTATCCTCACATGGAAATAAATCGTATTCATACGCATTACATGCCTTAAAAAACTAAGTCAATTTCATCCTTCTTAATGTGTCTAGAATTGATTCTGGATGTTTAACTGTTCTGATTAGATGATATTATGATATGAGCCTGGTCTGTTCTTCTAAGTTATTCTAAGCTCAGAGTGACCCACTGCCTCACTATATTCAAAGTCCTGAAGCGTATTCACCTCCAACTTCCTTTTATAGATCAATCACATCTAGGCTTCTTTTGTATTCAGCTTCTGCCTGTTCCAATTTGGATGTTTCATATTGTCTAATGTAATACCTTGTGAGGAACCCATTTTTTGAATTATCTCCTATATTAATTTATCTCATATTCTAGATCCTACAAACACGTATTTACTAGTGTCCTGTGGATCACAGCTTGGCATGCACCTGCAAAAGAAAGCTTTAAAGGAGTCCCCCAGTTTATAAAATTAGTGGGGCCGGACCCAGGTTGTTCTTAAAGAATTTACACGTCACAATTGTAACTAAGTGGTCATCAAACAACATTGTTTTTATAATGTTCATTGAGCAGACTCTGTGGCCTCCAGTGGGATTTTTGCATCAAATTTAATAGCAGCTTGATCTGATAAATAAACTGGCAAATACTTTACAACCTGAATCCAATACTTAATTGCACGGTCCACTGAAAATCTAATCTAATTGTGAGAAGTGTCTGTATTTTTTTGAGTGAAAAGACTACGTTGGTGTCTAGCACTCTCTGTCTCCCTCATTACATCACATGATATGTAATATTCATTTATATTACATACAATGTTTCAAATCTTGGTGGACCATTATATAGGATGCTTTGATGACCCATCCAGAGTGTTATCTACAATAATATTAAAATATACACCAATTATAAACTTTGCATGAAAAGTGTTTACTTGTCGAATTCACAGAAGGTATTGTTCACCAGCACTTGGACCATTCAAAACTTTACTCATCAACCTTAGATTTTCAATTGCCTCCCTGCTAGTTTCATCTATAATATTATCTACAACCTCAGCCCCAAATCCAACCTTAGCACGCAGCTGAGCAGAAGTACTAATATAACAAAATCACACTCATTTTTAATAAAATGTGTCTTTTGTTGACACTTGAGTCACAAATATTTACATGAAAGCATTTTTTTAACTATCATAAGACTCTTAGTTCTACCCATTGGTGTGGTTACAATATTCCTACTTGTCTTGATAGAAGTACCCATTAGGGTGTTTACAATATTCCTACTTGTCTTGATGGCACTGTGTAAGTAAAGAAAATCTATCTAAGGCCACCTACCTCAATTTGCAAGGTCATAAAATATTAACAGTGATGTAAAATATGTATGAGAAATATATATTTTGCCTATACTTTCTGCATGCTGTCCATAACCCACTGCTTGTTACGACTCTGTCGTCCCATTTCCAGGGGGCGCTGTAAGGGGACTGTCAGAAGCCTGGGAATCACCTTGAACACCTATCTAGAGTCCCATGCTGACTCCTGTTTGTTTCTCTTTTCTCCATGGTACACTTGTGTAGGACTACATTTGCTTCTTGGGACTGCAAATTCCATAATGCACAGCTTGGTAGTCAGGAAAACCCGGATTCTGTTTCCCATTGTCTTCCATGGGAGAAGTCCAGATGCTCCTTTTCACTGGATCCTCTCCTCCAGGACTTGCAAGTGTCCGAAACTACACACACCTGTGACCTCTCCTGTGCAGCCCAGCTTGGAACTGCTTATAAGCAGCCATTTCCTCAAGCTCCCCGTCGTGCATTGGACTTTGATTCCTTTGTGTTACAGACCCTTTGTCGGATGGTGTTCCAGTTTTGTTCCTGTTCCTGTTCTGTTCCAGCTTGATCCTGTTTCCTGTTTCTCTGCCCTGTTCCTGATTGTTCCAGCCAGAGTCTGCTCCCTACTTCTTAGCCTTGTACCTGTTTGTTTCTTCCAGAGCCTGCTCCCTGTTTCTCTGCCCTGCTCCTGCCTTGTTTCAGCCTGAACCTTCTCTCTGTTTCCCAGTCCTGTTTACTGCTCTTTTCCTACTCCCTGTATACCAGCCCTGTCCTTGCCTGTTCCAGCCAGAGACTGCTCTCAGTTTCCCAGTCCTGTCTCTGTTTGTCCCAGCCAGAAGTTTGCGCCCTGTTTTCAAGTCCTAGTCCCGCCTTTGCTTCAGCCTGAGCCTGTTCCTAGTTCTTGCCTCTGCCTCTTTGTTTGTTCCCTTCTGTTTATGTTTCTTCTTGGTTCTTTGTGTCTGGTAAGTGTTCTATCAGTCTTCACCAGTGTATACGTGTCCTCCTGTGTGCTGGGGTTGGCTCCTGGTTTCCAGGAGGCAATTCCAGCCCTCATCCTTGTCCAGTGTTATACGTTGTATTTCGTGCCTAACAGTGACAGTGTGCTATTGCTGTTTTCTCAGGAATCGCCACTGTGTTTCCAACTGGACCCACAAGAGCGTGTCCTGTGTATGTAAGTACTATCCTTGTTTGTGCTCTAGGGCCCAGAGACAGAATCACTTCTGCTGCCTCCTTTCTATGAGGCTGGCAGGGTGACTATCTGTAAGAACAAACTGCACAGAGGCATTGAGATTCCCTGTCACTGTGGGAGGTTCTGTGCCTTACTCTGTGTACAACCCCAGCGTGTTTGTCCACTGGTAATCCGTTTCCTGTTTGTTCACACAGGGGTTGCTCTGCTTTTACTTTCCTGTTTCCTGTGCCTGTCCATAGCTGTCCTTTCCGTGTATGCCTTTAGCTGCTCTTCTGCCCCAGCACACTACCTCTCTAGGATATTCGGTGACCACAAGGGGTGTCCCAGCCAGAGTCCTGATCAGACCCGCCCAAAACCGTGACACTGCTGTAAATTGTCATCTTGTTTGAGGAAATCTCCCTTTATCCCAGAGCATCCAGTTGGGAGAAACCTACTGGTTAGCTAGAACGCTGAACCATTTCTTCCACCACCCCTCAGTTGTATTGGATGTAGTACACCTGCCCCACCCCTTTTACTTTGGGGTGGATGGTGAATGGCCCCAAGAGTCCTGCAGAATCTATGGTTTCATGAGGGTGGTGAGAGGTTTGGGTTCCCAGTTGTTTATTGGGATCACTCCAGATGTAATAATATACAGATTGTGAATATTCCAGAGGCAGTTTAGGGTAGCAAATACCAAGGTTTTTCTGATAAAATTGCTGAAAGAAAGTTCTCTGCAAATTTATGATTCAGTGGATTTAGAGTTAGGATTCCAAAGGGTTCTGACTGGATTCTAAGAGGCAGAAACTGAGGAATATCCTGGTAAACATTTTACTATGAACCATGAAGGAAAACATAATATCAGCTTCCTTATATGCGTAGACACAATAGGTCCAGGTTTTTTTTAAATGTAGTATATTCTGATGCTTGCAGAACAACAAACGAAATGCTCTGGGAACATGTCTAAACATTGAATGAGTTTGAAGAAATAGATGCCACACCACAGTTGAGGTTTCTGTTTCTGCTCAAGGATAAATGCACATCTTTCACCATGTGCAATAGGTCAACGTGTTTATCACCAAAATTAAAAGGGTTGGGTTTGAGGGTGTGGTGCATGAATGTCATTTGATTTAGTATGGAGTGGTGGTCTCAAGCTGGTGCCTTCCAGGAATCAAAGCAGAAGAAGGCAAGGGAGCATGTTTACTGATCTTTCCTCTGGACTTCCAAATATATTAATTTCAGTATAATATTTGTCTTTTCTATAGCCCTACATGAAACAATAGCACTATTTCTGTGCTATATAGGTATTTATGTTGGGATGGAATAGCAGCTTATGTGCCGGCAGAGAATCCGTATTTTGATCAGGAGTAAGATTCATGGTAGAGGTGAACAGTAGAATGGAAGGGTGAAAGGCAGAATTAGGACAGGTGGCAATTCCAAAAGAATTGTGATGTTAGGCAGACTATTATATGCAGTATCGGGTTGTGTTGAAGGCAAGTTTGCAAAAGCAAATTTCCAACTGTAGAATGGACACAGATTTAGCATAATCCAAGTTTGGGATGTGGTTAGGTTCTAGAGTGGGGTACCTAGTCTAAAGCATTTTCCCCTCAACTGTTCACTATTTTTTTAAATAATGTTTTACAGCCATATCAGTTCCAGCTGATTGCCTGATGTCTTTATTGTCAGTTTGTTGATCATGGTGTATTGAATTTGTGTGTTGACTCTGCATTGCCTGGCTATTGAATTTGATGTAGAAAATTTTGGGGAAGCCCTAGAACTGCTAGTTGAAGATGACCATTTCGAACTATCTTTAAATGTGCTTGATGGATGTGCTTGTTTTATTTTATTGGTCATTACTTAATAATTAATTTGGGGAAACCATTTCGACACACATTGTGCTGCTTTGTCTTATCGGAAAGACAACTTGAAATATTGGGGAATTTACAGTTTAGCTTTAAATCTTTTTTATGTATTTGGTGCAAGCAGTCTATGTATCTTTAAATGGACTCTCAATAATGCGTTTTGTGGCCACTTTTGTCCACACAACTTTAATACCTTCGCTGCCAGGCCTTTTCCCCTTCTGTGCCGAACCTTTTTTTGGCTATTTGGGGCAGTTTGCGCTTATACCCTCATAACTTTTTCTCCACATAAGCTACCCATGCCAAATTTGCTTCCTTTTTATCCAACATCCTAGGGATTCTAGAGGTACCCAGACTTTGTGGGATCCCCTGAGGGAGACCAGGAAATTAGGCAAAATACAGCAACATTTTCCTTTTTAAAAAAATGGCAAAAAGGGCTGCTGAAGAAGGCATGTGTTTTTTTCCCTGAATATGTGTTTGCGGTGCTAAAATCATCATCTTCCCAGATTTCAGGAACAGGCAGACTTGAATCAGAAAACTAAATTTTTCAACACAATTTTGGCATTTTACTGGATCATACCCCATTTTTACTATCTCTTGTGCTTTCAGCCTACTTCCTGTTAGTGACAGAAATGGGTATGAAACCAATGCTGGACCCCAGAAAGCTAAACATTTCTGAAAAGTAATGCAAAGACAAAAGGAAATTATTTGAAAGTTTGTAATCTATTAAAATCCAGTACTCAAAAATATATATACACTACAAACAAATATATATACCAAGAATACAAGTCCAGCTATTGCACCATTAAAGTCCGTGGACCACTGGGCCCAAAATGCATGGGCGAGGCCCGCTCAAGATACCCGATAAAAACGGAGAGAACACTGCAGGGGCATCAGATAGAAATACAACAGGCACCTCAGGGGGAAGGGAAGGGGTGGGCACCTCAGCCGGATGAGTGCACAACGCCAGATCCACGAGGGTGCTCCATGCCCACTGCTGTATCCTGGGGAGTGCAAAGCCACTGTCTCACAAGTCTATCCAGTGGGTGGGTTGCCCATTGCTTTATCCTGGGGAGTGCAAAGCCACAGTCTCTCAAGTCTTTCCAGTGGGTGGTTTGCCCACTGCTTTATCCTGGGGAGTGCAAAGCCACAGTCTCACAAGTCTTTTCAGTAGGTGGTTTGCCCACTGCTTTATCCTGGGGAGAGCAAAGCTACAGTCTCACAAGTCTTTTCTGTGGGTGGGTTTCCCACTGCTTTATCCTGGGGAGTGCAAAGCCACAGTCTCACAAGTCTCTCCAGTGGGTGGTTTGCCCACTGCTTTATTCTGGGGAGTGCAAAGCCACAGTCTCACAAGTCTTTTCAGTGGGTGGGCTGCCCACTGCTTTTTCCTGGGGAGTGCAAAGCCACAGTCTCTCAAGTGGAGAACAGTCTCCACTGGTTCTGCAGGGGGCTTTGTGCCCAGAGTGCTTCATCCTGCCAAGGACAGAGGTAGTGGATGTCTTTCTCCACTGGTTCTGGAGGGGGCATTGTGCCCAGAGTGCTTCATCCTGCCAAGGACAGAGGTAGTGGATGTCTTCCTCCACTGGTTCTGGAGGGGGCTTTGTGCCCAGAGTGCGTCATCCTGCCAAGGACAGAGGTAGTGGATGTCTTCCTCCAATGGTTCTGGAGGGGGCTTTTTGCCCAGAGTGCTTCATCCTGCCAAGGACAGAGGTAGTGGATGTCTTCCTCCACTGGTTCTTGAGGGGGCGTTGAGCCCAGAGTGCTACAACCTGCTCATGGTGGACTCAGTAGAGTCAGAGCTTTCTGCACTCATTGGCCTGCGGTGCTGGTGGCGGCGGTGTCCTGTGAAGCGGTGCTGGTGGCGGCGGTGTCCTGTGAAGCGGTGCTGGTGGCGGCGGTGTCCTGTGAAGCGGTGCTGGTGGCGGTGGTGTCCTTGGTAGCGGTGCTGGTGGCGGCGGCGGCGGTGTCCTTGACAGCGGTGCTAGTGGCGGCGGTGTCCTTGGCAGCGGTGCTGGTGGCGGCGTTGTCCTGTGAAGCGGTGCTGGTGGCGGCAGTGTCCTCTGAAGCGTGCTGGCGGCAGCGGTGTCCTTGGCAGCGGTGCTGTTGGCGGTCTTGTCCGCAGTGCAGGTTTGCGGCGACTTGCCTTTCTTTCTGTGCCCCTTCCCCACCTTGGATGGTGGCGCAGCTGTCTTCCCACTGCCAACTGCACTCCTGGGAGAGCCTTTGGTGCCAGATGTGTTGCCTTTCTCCCACCCGGCAGTGGCCAACTTTTTATACTTCTGAGGTGGGGGACTGTCCGTGGTCTGGCTACTTGGCACACTGGCTGCCCTGCTGCTTGGTGCACTCCAGGAGCCGGTTACTGCTGGCACCACTGTTCCCGGTGATGTGGTGGCTGAGGTGCTGGATTGGAACCTGGAAAGGCGGGCCCTAGAGGACTGAAGGGGTGGGGGAGGTGAGGGGAAGAGGTCAAGGTTGGACAGGAAAAGTTTTTGGGACACACTGGGATGGGTAGATGGAGGGGGTTTGGGAGTGGAGGAAGAGGTAGTGGTTGTAGGAGGTGTACGTTTGCTGGCTTTGGGTGAAGGTGCATGGGCTGGAGGCTATCGTGAGGTTGATGACTGTTGGGTGGGTGTGTGGCTGCGTTTGTGTACCTTGGGAGGTGGGCTCACAGACACACTGGGAGAGGACACAGGGGATGTGTGAATGGTTGTGGGTGTGGTGAGTGCACGTGAGCAGGGTGTGGTGATGGGTGTGCTGGTGATGGACGTAGTGGCTGAAGATGTAGTGCATGCAGGTGTGAGTGGAGACAAGACAGGGAGGGAAGAGGGAAACGAGGAGGAGGGGGACACAGTGGAGGAAGTGGATGTTGGTATGTGTGCATGGGTATGATGCTTGTATGAGTTCCTGTGGGATGTGTGGTGCTTATGTTTGCGAGAGCTTCTCTTGTGTGTTGAGGTGTGTGCATGCTGGTCTGATGGTGTGCTTGGGATAGGCTGAGGTAAAGGGGATTGGGGCTGGGTGGAGGAAGTTGGAGGCGGGAGGCTGGACACAGGGACAATGGCTGCCATCAGTGCTGAGGCCAGAGTCTGAAAAGCTCGCTATTGGGCTGCCTGACCAGAATGAATGCCCTCCAGGTATGCATTGGTCTGTTGCAACTGCCTCTCAACACACAGGATGGCATTCAAAATGGTAGACTGCCCAACAGTGAGGGTTCTGAGGGGGTCAATGGCCTCCTCACTGTGGGCAGCAGGGCCGACAGGGGCAGGGGCTGAGGTGCCTGGGGCAAAGGAGATGCCCACCCTCCTGGGTGAGCGGCCACAGGGCACACGCTGAGGGGCTGCTGGGAGGGCGGTGCTGGCGGGGGTGGCGGCTGTACATATAGACGCGGGGGCACAGAGGGTCCCGCCACCGCAAGGGAGCTTCCATCAGAGGAGGAGTCTGTGTCACTGGGCTCAGCTCCCGCCCCCGCCGTGGAACTCCCCTCGTCCTCCGTCCCACTGGTGGCTTCAGACTCCATTGTGTCACCCTCCAGGGCCATGGGGGATGCAGCACACTCCTGCTCCGGTGGCACAGCTCCTCCGCCTGATGATGCTAATGCACACAAGAACAGGGAGACCACAAAAAGGGTGGGGGAAGACAGAAGAAAGACCTGTTCAGTGCATGCAATACCCCTACCGTCGGCGGACACTACAGACACAGAAGCCCCCTGCACTTTGAGTACCCTAATTAATCACAGGGACATGGGTTACAAGGCCTATGCCCGATTGCTGCACACATGGAAGTCACAGGAGCCTGACTAGGTGTAGTTGCCTCTAAACACAGGTGCGGGGGTGCCACATGGCCTACCTTACAAAGGGACCCTGCCTACTAAACAAGCCCTGGCCTAGGGGAACCCACAGCCCACCTCCCACAACCAGAAGCCTCCAATGCGCGCTGAATCAGCTGAATGAGAGTGTACTCACCCCCTTGTGGCTGCTGTGATGCCCTCAAACGCCCATCCAACTCCGGATAAGCCACTGCCAGGATCTGGAACATCAGGGGGGTCATGGAGCAACGGGCACACCTCCCACGTTGGAAGGCCATCCCCAGCTGGGCCTCCGCCGTCTTCTTGCTCCAGCGGCGAATGTCCTCCCATCTTTTCCGGCAGTGGGTGCTCCGTCTGTGGTGGACCCCCGGGGTCTGGACTTCCTTGGCTATGGCATGCCAAATATCCTTCTTCTGGTGGGCGCTGACCTACAGGAATAGTACAGGGGAAAAGGAGAAGATATAACCATCTGCACCATCACAGTCATTGGCCCGCATCCCTACCCTTGCCATGACTCACATCCACTCACCGTCGTTTCATGCACGCCTCATTCTCCCCCCCACTATCTTCCCTCCACACCATTCCACACAGGCATTGCCCATACAGCATGCTCACAGTGTACTTACCTGTTTGTCTGGAGGACCGTAGAGTAGCGTGTACTGGGGTAGGACCCCATCCACTAGTTTCTCCAACTCCTCCATGCTGAATGCAGGGGCCCTTTCCCCAGACACATGAGCCATTGTCTCTTCCAGACTGAGGTCACAGCAGCACTTGCAGTGTAGGTCCTCTCCTGTCGAAGATCAGGTATCAAGTAAGGGAACAGAGAGAAAATGGCAGTCACGTACCGTCACCGCCGGCGTACATCGTCATTGGCTCCTGGGACACATAGGGTCCAATGTTAACCAATGCAGGGTTGCGCTGCGGTCTTCGACCGCCTACTGCAACGGTGTACAACACCAGTGCAGTTACCCCACATCCCCTTGTCTCACATTACAGGTCAGGCAGCCGCCATTTCAGTGGGCCACATGGCATTAATTTTAAATGCTTCACACATATCTAGGCCTTGCATACACACTAAGACAGGCACATAACGGATTTATAAATTTGTGGAATAAAGTTGTGTTTTCGTACCTCAGTGTTGGCTGACTCTCTGCTCGCTGTTCTCCTCCATAGAGCACGTCCGCTGGGGCAGGTGAGGAGATGGCGGCATCCTCCGGTGTACAGACCGCTGGTGGACCTGTCGACAATGGAAGAACAACATGTAATTGTCACCTACAGATTGGACCGTGCCACAATCCAGGAACTTTGTGCCCAGTTGGAGCCAGACCTGATGTCAGCTATCCGCCATCCCACAGGAATCCCCCCTCTAGTGCAGGTGCTGTCAGTACTCCATTTCCTGGCAAGTTGGTCTTTTCAAATGACAGTGGCCATAGCATCAGGGATGTCCCAGCCTATGTTCTCCAACATGTTGTCCAGAGAGTTGTCTGCCCTGCTGAAACACATGCGCAGCTACATCGTTTTCCCTCAGGTGGAGGATTTGCCTACAGTGAAAGGTGACTTCTATGCCCTGGGACATATCCCCACCATTGATGGGACACATGTGTCCTTGGTCCCCTCCGCAGGAGCGAACAGGTGTACAGAAACCGGAAGAGTTACCATTCAATGAATGTGCAGATGGTGTGTTTGGCCGACCAGTACATCTCCCATGTGAATGCCAAGTTTCCTGGCTCAGTGCATGAAGCTTACATTCTGAGGAATAGCAGCATCCCTTGTGTGATGGGGCAACTCCAGAGGCACCGTGTGTGGCTATTAGGTGAAGACATGGACCCTATACAGTGTGACTAGGTGTCTGGGGATATCCCTAAGAGTTAGTGTGTGTCTAACAAATTTCCCTCAACATTTGGAGGTGACTCTGGTTACCGCAACCTGTCATGGCTACTGACCCCAGTGAGGAATCCCAGGACAAGGGCAGAGGAACGCTACAATGAGGCCCATGGGCGAACTAGGAGGGTTATAGAGAGGACCGCCGGCCTCCTGAAGGCCAGGTTCAGGTGCCTCCATCTGACAGGTGGTTCCCTATTCTACTCGCCAAAGAAGGTGCGCCAGATCATCGTGGCCTGCTGTATGCTTCACAACTTGGCTTTGCGACGACAGGTGCCTTTTCTGCAGGAGGATGGTCCAGATGGAGGTCTTGTGGCAGCTGTGGAGCCTGTGTACAGTGAAGAGGAGGAAGCAGAAGAAGAGAATATCGACAACAGAAACAGTGATTCATCAATACTTCCAGTGAGAAACAGGTAAAAAGACATCACTGCCTGCTACATCTGATACCCTTGTTCTACCTCTCATCTGTCTGTCACTTTCACCCAGTGTATGGACCCTGAGTTGTCACTTCCTCTTTCTATTTCACAGATGTGGGTCCCACTGTGTGACATCTGTTTTGTTTCCTCATGGACTAGAGCTGTGTTACATAGGTGTGTTGACAATACAATGGATATAGCAGTTTTCCACAGTTATTGCAAATACACATTTTCGAAAGCACAGACTGACTCCAGATAGTTTTGTGATTCAAGGGTGTTTACTTAAGTGCAAAATAGTGGAGGGGGTTGTAAAATGGTCAGGGGTGATGGTGGGGGAATGTCCATGGCAGAGTCCGGTCTATTAGCCTCACAGGTGCATTGTCCAAAAAGGCATAGGAAGTGGAGCTGGGGCAGTTTAAGGATGGACAGGGTGACAAAGTTGGACAGAAGGATGACAATCAGGGTGGTCTAATTTTTTTGGGGTGGTCTTGGCATTGTTCTCTGTCTTTGTCCTGGATCTCAGGAACCACTTGCGGGGTGGTTCTCCATCTGCAGGGGGTGGGGTGCTGGTGTTGTGGTCCTGTGGTGGTGCCTCCTGTCCACTAGCGCCGGCGGAGGTTGTGGGCAGTTCATCGTCCAGGCTAGTGTCAGCTGCCCCTTGTTGTGCCACAGTGTCCCTCTTGGTGTTGACGAGTTCCTTCAGCACCCCTACAATGTTGCCCAGGGTGGTATTGATGGATTTGAGTTCCTCCCTGAACCCCAAATACTGTTCCTCCTGAAGCATCTGGGTCTCCTGAAACTTGACCAGTACCGTTGCCATTGTCTCCTGGGAATGGTGGTAGGCTCCCATGATGTTGGAGAGGGCCTGGTGGAGAGTGGGTTCCCTGGGCCTGTCCTCCCCCTGTCATACAGCAGCCCTCTCAGTTCCCGTGTTGCTGGGCCTCTGTCCCCTGAACCGTGTGCCCACTGCCACTGCCCCCAGGTCCCTGGTGTTGTTGGGGTGGTGGGTTAGCCTGGGTTCCCTGTAGTAGTGGACACACTGCTGCTTGACGTGTCCTGGGGACAGCGGTATGGGCCCGCTGAATGGGTGCTGTGCTGGTGTTTCCAGAGGAGGAGTCTCTGTTGTGGCTTGTGCCAGTGTGAGGGGAACTGACTGTCCCGAGGTCCCAGATGGGCCGTGCTGGTCATCTAGATCCAGTTGGACAGAGCTGCTGTCATCACTGTGGGCCTCTTCTGTGGGTGGAGTGGACATGTCTGGAACCTCCTGTCCGGTGACGTTGGGTAGGGGTCCTGCAGGGGTGTAAAGGCATGATTATTGCATCTGTGTGTGCCATGGTGTGCAATGGGTGGGTGACCCTGTACCCCAGTGCTTGCATTCTTGTGTAGGACCTTGTGTACTAATTGTTTAGGGGTCTGTGTGGGTATGTGCAGTGGCCATGCATTGGTGATGGGTGTCCATGCTTTGTTGTTGCAAGTAGGGCTTGGTGTTGGGATGTGTGGTTTGCGATAGCGGGACATGTGTGAGGAGTTGGAGTGATGGGGGTGAGGGCGAGTGTGGGGGTATGTGATAGCATGCAGGTAGGGTGGGGAATGAAATATTTAAAGATTAGCCTTACCAGAGTCCATTCCACCAGATACTCCTGCGAGGCCCTCAGGATGCAGTATAGCCAAGACCTGCTCCTCCCATGTTGTTAGTTGTGGGGGAGGAGGTGGGGGCCGCCGCCAGTTCTTTGAACTGCAATCTGGTGTCTTGAGACCACGGAACGTACCTTCCAACGTAGGTCGTTCCACCTCTTCCTGATGTCATCCCGTGTTCTTGGATGCTGTCCCACTGCGATGACTCTGTCCACAATTCTGCGCCATAGCTACATCTTGCTAGCTATGGTGGTGTGCTGCCCCTGTGATTCGAATAGCTGTGGCTCTACCCGGATGATTTCCTCACCATGATCCTGAGGTCCTCCTCAGACAACCTGGGGTGTCTTTGCGGTGCCATGGGGTGGTGTGGGTGATGTTTGGGGTGGTGTGTGTTGTGATGTGTGGGGTGATGTTTAGGGGAGTGTGGTGTTTTGTGCATGGATGTTGTGTGAGTAATGGTGTTGAGTGCCTCTGGATGCTAGTTTGTGGATGGTGGTGTCTCTCTCTGGACTTCAGTCGCAATTGTGGGCGTAAGGGTTTTTGGGTGATATGGGTCTGTGTTTTATATTGTATTGGATGAGTGGGAGTGGTGTTTGTATGTGTATCAGGTGTGTGTATTTGTTATTGCCAAATGTGGTTGTGTTTTGTTAGTGTGTGTGTATTTTGAGCACTGCGTGGATTCGTGGGGCGTGATAGTGTGGGCGTATTCCTGTTGGCGTGACGGTGGAGGTTTTGTTATCACCAGTTTATCACTGACCTTTGGTGTGGCGGACTTGTGTGGGTGTCTACATTTTGGCAGATTCCGAGCTGTGGGTCGTAATAGCTGTGGCGGAATTCCGCAGCGGTGTGTTGGCGGTCTTCTGCCCGTCGGTAAGCGGCATTTACCGCTAATGTTGCAAAGACCCCCTAAACTGTTTTAGCGGGGGCACCTGCGTTTTTGGTCCTTGGCTCAGCAGCCATATAGGGAAACCTACCAAACCCAGACATTTCTGAAAACTAGATAGCCAGGGGAGTCCAGGGAGGTATGACTTGCATGGATCCTCCAATGTTTTATTACCCAGAATCCTCAGCAAACCTCAAATTTAGCTAACAAATCTCATTGTTCCCACATTTCTGTGTGGGATCACTGCACCGGCACAACTTTCCTACCACCCAACATTCCCCTCAGTCTCCCAGTAAAAATGATACCTCACTTGTGTAGGTGGGCCAAGTGCTTGTGACAGGGAAGAGCCAAAAACATGTCGAAATTGAGGGGGAACCAAAGCGGGTCCAAAAGGCCAGTTTGAAAAAAACATTTTTAAGTTGACAAGTGCAGCAAAATTTTTATCGCTATAGGTGAGACAATGCTGGGTGGGAGGAATTTTTTGGATTCCTGCAGATTCCAGAAGTTTCCATCACAAAAATGTGTGATTTTCTGCAAAGTTGGAGGATTGCAGGGTATTGTGGGTAAGAAAATGGTGCGGTTGCATGTCAAGCACACCACCCTGGAATCACCCAGATGTTTAGTTTTCAGATGTGTCTAGATCTTGTGGATTTTTCTACAGGGCAGTGTCCCAAAATCCATAAAGTGCAGCCCTCACCATTCCAAGTGGGATGATTTTGAGAGTTAGCCAAGCTCTCATGGCCCAAATGTAAAACGAAAACCCAAAATAATCAAATGTCCTCATGCTTGCCATGGGATAAGATGTCTTAGTGTGTGGGGGAAGAGCTGAAAGACTGATTTTTTTTTTAATTCTCTGACATCTAGACTTTCTGCTCCCCCGGGGTGTGGAGCGGGGGTTATTGCCCCATCTGCCTACTGGTCGGCAGAACAACTTTGGCCCCATTTTTTGGGGGTGGGGGTATGGCCACACCCCCAACCTCTTATTTTGAAAAAAATATATATTCCCTGGTGGGCTTTCTGCCCCCCTTGGGGGCATATGGGCCTTCCAAAAATAAGCCAAGGGGGGCAGATATGGCCAACAGTAATGTGCCCTCATGGGTAGAGACCCTTTCCCAAGGGGCTGCCCCCCCAAACAAAACACACACATACACACACACCAATCCCTGGTGCCTAAGTGGTTTCTGACCCCCAGAAATAGCAGAAATGGCCTAAAATAAATTCCCCCCCAGGGGAGCAACCCTTGCCTAAGGGGCGGCTCCCCTGGCGTGAAATTGAGGCAAAAAAAATCCCTGGTGCTAAGTGGTTTCTGCCCCCCTTGGGGGCAGAAATGGCCTAAAATAAATTTGCCGCCTAGGGGAGTGACCCTTGCCTAAGGGGTCGCTCCCCACATCTAACAAATGAAGAAAAAAAACAAATACAAAAAAATTATCCCTGGCTCCTAGAGGTTTCTGTCCCTCCCCCCCCCAAGAGGCAGATCGGCTTAATAACAATAGGCCGATCTGCCCTTGGGGGGGGCAGAAAGGGCCTTGAAAACCATTGCCCCCCTGGGAAGGGACCCTTGCCCAAGGGGTCTCTCCCCTTATGCCAATTTCCTTATTTCAAATAATCCCTGGTGTCTAGTGGGCATTTCAGCAGCCAGATCGCTTCATGATCTGGCTGATGAAATGCTCTGAGAGACTTTAAAGGGAAGGAAATTCCTTTCCTTCCCTTTGAAGCCTCTCAGGCCCCACCCTGCCTTGGGCGGGTGGGAGGAAAGTTCACAGAGGGAGCGCTAGCGCTCCCTCCGAGATCATCTGCCAGGACGTAATGGTTACGTCCTCGGCATAGGAGCACTGTGCCGGTGGAGGTAACAATGACGTCCCCAGCACAGAACGGATTCATGTCTAAATAAAAGATTTATAAACACATCTCCTGCATGCAGCCCTTAGCAAGAGTGTTACTCTGTCAGGTGGCAAGTCTAGTTGTTTCTACACAAATTCTGCAACCTGCTTTTGAGATAATTATTCTTGTGGTAACCTGTACAGGTAGCCACAGCGCTCCAAATCCGTTTCTCTGCCCTGAGGGATTACCCATTAAAGAAAACAACCTAAACACAAGAAACATAACTCATGCAGGTGTGGCTCCTCCATTAGGGTGGAGGAGAGTTGCCCCACCCCCAAAGCTGCAAAACCTTCCACAACATAGGGATAATATACTACGTTAATTATACCTTAAACTATGTTTATTATCCCTTTGTTGTGAAAGGGGCGGGCCATGGGTTTGATGAGCAGTGAGGGGAGTGCACTGTGCACTGCCCTCAGTGCACATGTATGTTTGGCCAGCAGTCTCGGGCCAGCCAAACACACTTGCGCAAGAGGCTCTGTGTTGCCTGGCTGGAGAGAGCCTGCAAAGGCTCCCAGTCTGCCTGTGAGTGCCCTGGCTAGGCGCTCCCAGCAAATTCTGATGCTGCTTTGAGCAGCGTCAGGACTGGCCGCAGGGCAGGCTGTGAGCCTATGCCTTCAGTGGAATGGAGGAGAGGAGCGAGGTAAGTTTTTATTTTATTTTGTTTTTTTAATTAATTTTTAGGCCCGCCCTCTGCGTCCTGCACCTACCCCACTCCTTTGTGAGCGAAGAGAGCCACGACTGAACTCATGACTTCACCAATGAGTGCTGTCAAACCTCCCAGGATGTTGTCTAAAATGGATTGACTTTAGATGGATGTATGCAAAATTAATGTAAGCAAGTACTGAGGGCCTCATTTACAAGAAGCTGACGCATTGGCATCGATGTGTCAAATTTCTTTCGCTTCCCTAAGATCCCCTAATGAATCCATATACAATAAAGAGCTCCATGGCCCACATTTTCACAGATGCATCAGAAACTCACGCATTGCTGGAGTAGCATCGCAAAAATGACACTACTCCCACAATGCAAAGAGGCTCCTATTGGGAAAAGCCCTGCATCAATTTTATTCCTGCTCTGAGCAGGCAGTAAAATTCTGACACAGTGAAGTCACAGAATGACGCAGTGAAATGTAAATTTCACTGTGTCAGTTCTGCGTGCCTTTCTGCCTGGGAACACATACCCTGCATACATTCTACTTGGCGTAGGCATATTCTGATGCAGGGCTTTAGAAACTGAAGCATTGCGCCCAATGGGTCAGTTTCTAAATCTGGAGCAGTGCAGTGCACTGTTAGCACCACCGCTGTGTCAAAAAATGACGCAGTGGTGGCACAAAAAGGCTTGTAAATAAGGCCCTAAGTTTGTAAGTATCATGGGACTATATTTAAAATAGGTAAGGATATTATTTTCTGTGTCATTCGCACATAATGTATGTCCAACTGACTTGCTTTGTTTTGTCGACAGTCTAGCCAGGAACTGGTTTTGTCTCCACCCCATGTTCTGCGGAATCCTGGACAATTTTGCATCCATTTCAGGATGACCTGCCTCAAGCTCACTCTTTTAGCCATGCAGGATTCTCCTCTCTCTAACAAAGAGAATGATTTAGCTCTATCAGCCCTACAAACATAACCTTATGGGGCACCTGATTATTTCAATTTCAGACTGATCTCCTGCGCTGCAGGCGTGGCTATATAAAAAGTATATAAAGGGACCTATTTTTAAAAAAAATTACACCGGCTGTATTTGCAACAGCTTTCGTTGCATGCCATTATAAAAGAGATGCCACACTCCCAGTAAAATATCTAATTCAATCATTCATTCGGAGTCCGGATGGTAACGCAAAATGACCAAGTATCTGCATTTCCTCATGGTGTTGGATAATCCTTAGAGGTCAAAAGTACATAGTGATTGGGGGAACTTTTACAAGTGCCCCAAGGCAGTCAGGGACCACTGGGCTTGTTTGTAGTAATCAGAGCCTTTTACGTCTTGTGTCCTCACGCTGCCTTACGATTGAGCCCAAAACAGACCACCAGTACACCCCTTTAGCACTTGACCATAAGGGTAGTGAACTCAATCACTCAAAGTCTTATTTAGACAGGTGTTGTGGGGTTTCACGTAGAATTCAGTAAAGTGAACAGACTCAGGCAATAAACCATTGACCAATCGATTTTTTTAAAATAAAGTATTTTACTTCTACATAATCAATTCAATACTCTACTTAAACGATCAGACAGCAATAAGAAGGGAAGAAGATATATCTGAGGCATCATCACTGTACTGGGTAACCTGCCATTACAGCCTAAGTGGTTCCTGCAGGAGCTACATAGTTTGCACCAGGTAATATGTCAGGGGATTAGAGCAGCAAAAATGATCACTCTGCTCTCAGGCAACTCTTTCACTTGTCCACAATCCCTGCACACTACATGTTCCAAAGTTCCTGTAGCCCTGGCCACTGTTACCGTCTGAGGCAGAGACTGCACTGCTCCTTCTCACTTATTAGGCTGCAGTGAAAGGTTGCTTTGATTTTGCCCTGGCATGGCCAATATTGCTGCTGATCTAAGGTTCCAATCACCAATGCACAGGAATGCGTTCTTAGGATGGAAGAGCCAGGGCGGCCTGGCATGTATGAGAAGTTATTGTTTTCAACTCCAGGTGATTAGAGAGGACGAGGCCTCCTCCAAGAGTGCTTTCTCAGCACCATCTTATACATGTGATCCAGACAAAGCAAAGATTCCTCCCTAAGTTTTAGTGGTGATCCAGGCAAAGATCTTTGGGCCTCTTTTACATTTTTTTGACGCTCCTGTGGTGTAGTGTGCCAGTCCATATTTACAAGGCCACACACAGCCACTGGATTTTCACAGCCTTGTAAATATGTACCCCTTTCACTCATAACACTCTGTGAAAGGAGCTCCCCATGGCTGTTGCTTTGGGTGTTCCCACGCAACAACCGTGGACCCCGAAGAAATCTGACACATTCCCAGATTTAGAAGTCTGGGAATGCATCAGATTCCTACACCACCTTAGGGGTGGCATAAGAATGACGCAACAGGGAGAAATATCTTTATTTCTTCAGCATGCATAGAAAGAGGAAAACACCTCCTCTGATTCTTTTTGTGCCAGAAGGAGTCCCTTCCAGCACAAAAGCAATTATCCTCACAATGCAGGAATTTTTGCACCATGGTGCAATGGTGCTTGCATTGGCACTAGGCAGCAATTTGTGCACAAGAGAAGAGGAAAGAAATGCACCTATATCTTGTAGATATAGTGCATTTCTGCCCTTTACTGGTGGCCCTGGGTTGCACAGCAAGGCACTTGCTGCACCACCCTGTGCCATGGGCATCATATATGAGGTCCTTTGTGTCTTCCAATTGAGGATGCAATCCTTGCACATCGCTTAGCCAATTAGAGCAATTCACTAATTTTTGTGGTCTCCTGCTAACTTTGGTCGCAAGCTTTTTTTGGCACTGTGAGAAATTGGGTTCTTGGTTGACTGGGGTATGAACCCTGGTCAATCAGCAACCATAGTCCTTTTCAGGATAAGGCACAAACAAACCCCAAATTAGCCTGCACTCAACCCCCTGGTAGCTTGGCGCAGAGCAGTCAGGCTTAACTTAGAGGCAATGTGTAAAGTATTTGTGCAACACCTCAAACAGTAAAACAGTGAAAGCTCCACACTAAAATGATCCCACATCAAGTTGTAAAAATTAATCAATAAAATAAGATAAGAATGACAAAAATCCAGTCAGTAGAACTAGAGGTATGATTTAAAAAAAAAAAAAAAAAAAGTGAATATACCACAAAAAAAGTACAAAGCTCCAACTCAGGATATCTAGTTGCGAGGACAGGGGCTCAAAGGTTGAGGCCGACTGCAATGGAACACATGTCAGATACAGTCCCAGGTTAGTCCTGCAGAACACTTACCTTCTCAAGTTCATACTAAGAGTCCTGTGTGCATTGAAGAGGGTCACACGAAACAGGCAGAGGTTTGTGGGAGGCTGTCAGCAAAGTAGAAGGAGCCGGTTGGCATTGCGTGAGGGCTTTGCTGGAGCTTTGCGGTGGTAGTCCGATGAGTAGTCGATGCTGCAGTGCGAAGGCTCAACCTTATGGAGCTTCATGCTGATTTGTGGTGTGAGTGATAAGGTGTTGATGCAAATGGCCAGTTTGTGGTCTCAAAGAGCCCAAAAGCATGATTTCAGTGTTTGCAAGAGCCACATCAAGGGTACAGGACCTGAGAGACACTAATTTGGTGTGAGGAGCTCGCTATAACAGGATCCAGGGGCTGGTGTAGGATGTTGGGGAGCCTTTTATGCCCCTGAGGCTCAGATCAGGAGACCAGCAGTGTAGCCTTTGGAATCCCTCTGAGGTCCTGGGCGCAAGATAAAGTTGCAGGTCTAGTTCTCATTCCCCATGCAAACGGGCAGCAGGCTGCAGGTCAGCGCAGCAGGACAGTAGATCCTTTAGAGCAGAAGTCCAACACAGTGGCAGTCCTTGTGGCAGCATGGCAATCCTTCTTCCTGGTAGAGTGTCCAAAAGTCCAGAACTGTACTGAAGTGGTGGTGTCTGAGGTACAGTATTTATACACAGTTATGCCTCTGAAATGGGGAGAAGCTACTAGATGCATGCCTTTGAAGTGCACAGATGCCCTGCCTTCTTAGCCCTGGCTCCAGACTAACTACAAGGGGGGTGCAGCCATTTGTGTAGAGACAGAACACAACCTGTTCAAGTGCAAGTGGGGCTGGGCCCAGCTCCTCCCTTCCATACTGCCAGTGGTAGCCCATCCAGTCATTCCTGAGCTCTCCAATGTATATGGCTATCTAGGAGGAATACACATATCCGAACTGTCAACCACAGAGATAACTGTGACCGTGTGACAGGCAGCACATACCAAATGGAAGGTAAGAAAATGCCAACTTTCTATAAGTGTTTTTTTCAGAATTGTAATTTAAAATCCAACTTCACCAGAAGTTAGGAGTTAACATTAATATTTCAGAGACATCAGACATGAACTGTTTACCTTTTTCCACTTACACATTACATTATAAAATGTGACAAGGTAATGCCAATGTCGTCTTATGGAAAAGGTAGGCCTTGCAGTGCTGAAAAAAGAATGCCATAGTTTTTCACTACCAGGACATGTAAAACTTAGAAGTACATATCCTACTTTTTAAATACATTTCAATGGGGCAAGCGTAAGGCAGATCCTGTTTTTTATGTATTCCTCCAAGACTGGTCAGGTCACAACTTTTGTTTATAGTGTCAGTAGGGAGGTGTGATGAGATAAGAGATCCTGCTCAGGGTAGCCAAGAAGAGGGGCAGAAAAATGTGAATCTTCCCCACTCACTACCATATACCTCTCAGGGGTAACACCTATCAAAGGAGAATGCAACTGGAACAGGACAAGGACTGTGTCTGCACTACAACAGGATGCTCTGCCTCTACTCTTATCCACTTTGGAGTCCATATAGCACAAGGGACCTCATACATGCTTTGGGGAGCCCTGCAATCTACGCTGCAGTCTAACGGACTCTCTCCAATCTCCATGTAGCACTCTTACCCAGGCAATTCAAGATGGTTTCCAGGTTCCCCTAGCTAAACACAGAATAGGTATTCCCTGCTTACCTGTCACACCTGTACATGTTAAACAACCTCCCACCTTTCATATTGAATTTGAATAAAGCACCGACCCGGTTGCAAGGGATTAAAAAGCTATTTTAAACAGGTGAGGTTAGTGGGCAACTTCCATTGCAGGTGACATATAAAAAGTCCTATCCTATTACTAAGATCAACATGCTGCACCACTATGAGTCCCCTTCTGCCCGGAGGCAAGAAAGAAGGGTGCAGAGGAATCCCAGCTGTGAATCTCACTCCATGCCAGGGCAGGCCTTCAGCATACACCCACGATTCTAGTGTGAACTGAGGTCTATAAATCAGAAGCCCTTCAAGATCTTTAAGGGGATCTTAGGGTAGAGGTGCACATTTGTTTAAGCCATGCATGAGACCTTTTTCACTCAAACACCCTCCTGTAGATCTGAATGCCAAAGATGTAATTCATCATTGGAAAAGCCTTGTCAATTGGGAACACTTAAGGGAAAGACCATCTGTATTTCTGGGCTATGATGCTGCCTTGTGCTTCATGTTGAAGTCCAATCCCTGTAAAGAGATTTACCACAGGGGCAACTTGATATTCACTTCTTTAATATCTGTCAGCCACTTGATAGGCTTGTGACCCATCTGAATCTCAACTCGATATAAAAAATTTAAGGCCTGAACTTTAGAATGGCCCACACCATGGCAAATCACAATTTTTCAATAGACAGCCCAAATGTGCTTACTAGGCATCACCATGTGTCTGATAGAAGCAACTCAATACTCCCTGTTCTTCCCACTGAATTGGGAAAGGACAATTCCCCACCCTTGTGAGAAACAATGTGTGGTATCATGTTATGCTGATGTTGCCATGCCAATGCGGGGATAGAATGTAGACCTTTAAGTTAGGACTTTATTTAGAGAATGTTGGGTGGTGTTAGAATCTTGCCACTTTACCTGCTGGCAGCTGTTGTGGTTGGGACATTTCTTTGTATCTCAATAAACTATGTTAATTATGCTCTGACAGGAAGTCCTCTACCTTTTCTCATTGGTGAGGATCTTGGGAGGACGTGCTGTTGGCGCTTTAAAGCCCTAGCTGGTGTTCTTCAAGGGACAGCCCTATCCTATGTTCTTCAGTGTGCCCAGTGATCAAGCAACATATCAATATCTTTGCCTCGTGTTGTAGATCATTTGGGGCTGTTTATGACTGTTTGGGAAAATGTTCATTTTAACTGAAAGGAGAACTTAACTTATTCTTTGTGGCCATTGCTCAACCGCTTTCACACTCCAGTTTGAGCGTCATCCTGGAACATCGTTCTTGAGCCTTGGGCTCCCGCTCCATACAAGCAAGGTGTTACCTGCAGAGCTAGGCAGGATAAATAAGTTGGCCATCACGTCAGACCATGGAGTGCGTCTATGTGATATGATGAAGAGCAGCGCTATGACATGGCTATTTGACCAACTACATGTTAATTTTACCTTAGCAACTGAGCAACAATTAGTAAGCAAAATTTGATGACCCACGTGTCAACTTTGCCTTGGTTTTGACAATCTTAATGAATTTGAAGTATGCATGGTGAAACTTGATAAGCACTACCTATCAAAAGTGAGCACTACTTTAAAACATTAAATTTCGGTAGGTGCATGCAAAGAGCGCATGAATCTTTGTAGTCCTATGTCATGGATTTGCGCAGGTAGGGTACCGTCGTAAATCTTACATTTGAGGGCATGTCGGAAGAATGTATACACAACCAGTTTTTGCTTGAATGCAACATTGAGGAAAAAAAAAGATGAGCTGTGGCAGAAAGACAATACCAAATTAGATGAAGTGCTGATGGTCACCAAGCGTACTGAGCATTTTCTTGCCTGTTTTGAAGTGTCAAAAAAGGAGAATGTCTCTGATCACTCTGAGAAGGTTCAAAGTATTGCTGGGACATCTGTTAGGAAAACGAACAGTTCCAGAAAATGACCAAAGTAAAATGCTATTACTGTGGGAATAGTGGGCACCTTGCTAATACTCAGTTGTGTCCTGCTTTCACTGTCAAATGTCGCAATTGTGGCAAAGTGGGTCATTTTGCCAGAAACCATAGAACCCTTCAGAAAACCAAAAGTGTGAAATAAGTAGGTTTGACTGATGGAAATTACTGTTGATAGGATGAATTGCACTGTGGCAATGTAGTGCTCCAAATTGATCTCCGTAAAAGCAAAGGCCTAGTATTAGTTGGTAGCCAACCTGTTCAGATGTTGTTTGACGCAGGTGCAAAAATTTAACTGGTTCCAAAGAAATTTTACTTGGAAAAACTTATGGCAAATGCTAAACTCTTAATGGCTGATATTAAACCATTAGCATATGGTGGCCAGCCTATAAAGTTGTTGGGGTATTTTTGGGGTGATCTGGAGTACAAAGGCTGTTCACAGCAGGTAAGGTGTATGTCTCATTTAAGGTGGACAGTATAATAATTGGATCCACTAGGTAGATCTGAGGATCATGTTGGCACCAAGTGGTGAACCTAAAATTATTTTGAAAGATTTATCTTCCCATCGGGAAGTGAACCAGGATGTGAAGACTGATCCAGAAGTCATCTCTGTGGGAAAAAGTAGAGATGACATGAGTGTTTGTTTGCGCAAAGAGTTTGAGGAGGTATTTGCTGACAAATTGTGTTGCCTGAATGACTACACTCACAAAATCATACTAAAGGAAGGGGCAACGCCTGTGCCCTGTAAAATTCATTGGGTGCCATTGGCTTTGCACGGTTTCATGCTCTCTGAGATCAACAAGCTAAAGAGTGAGAGCATCATTGTTGAGATTGAGATGACTGAGTGGTTGGCACCAGTCATACTTGCATGCAAGGTTTCCAGAGAAATAAGGGTCTGTGTGGATCTAATGGGCCTTTACAGAAGTTTGGTGGCTAATAGATTACCAGTCCCCAATATTGCAGAGAGGGTAACTCTACTTGATAGTGCTTTGGTTTTCTTTTACCTTAGAGCTCAGGGTGGCATGTAATCAGATTAACTTAGATGATGCGTTCATGAATTTAACCTCCTTCATCACTCCATTTGGTCTCTTTAAGTTCATGACTGTTTGTTGAGTCTAGTCTCAACTCAGTAAACCTAATGTGAAGAGGAGGATAGTCTGATGGAAGATCTGGGGGATTTGTAGGACTTTAGGGTGTGCAAGGTCATGGAGGGTGTGATCAGTGAAGATTTTTGGAAAGATTTGTTGGCAAAATATGCTGTATTCCAAGGAGTTGTTAAGCGGATTTTGAGCAGATGGCATCACAAGAGAAATGGTGGCGAGTAAGTACAGACATTTTTGAATGTTCGTGGTAAACTTTCAGTCAAGGGGGTCTGCTTTGGTGGGGCACTAAGTTGGGTCCACCTGTGAAGGATTGAGATAAAATTATTCACTTCAGTCACCAAGGGCACCACGGGATTTCAAAGACTAAGGAAAGGGTCAGGTTATACTTCTGGTGGCTGGGCATGGATGTTCAGGTAGAGAAAGCAGTGAGGGATTGTTTGGAATGTGTTGCTAGTGACAATGTTTGTAAAACCAGGGTTCAAACGATGGTTATAAGGGAGATGCAGATAAGAGTTTGGCAAGAGGTAGCCCTAGACATTTTGTGGCAGGTAACCTGCAAAACAGGACAGTTTTACGTCCTGATCTTGATAGATGGCTGGAGATATGAATCACACAAAGCATTAAGACAAGGAAAGCTATTGAGTTTCTTAGTGATGTACTCTGTAGAGAGAAGGCTTTTAACTGAGAATGGCATGCAGTTGGTCTCCAAGGAGCTGTAAAGATTTTTGTCTGAGTGTGGTATTAGACAATAAAAAAAATCCTCTCTGCCATCCCGACACCAATGGGTTGGTAGAAAGGTTCATTAGTGGTTTTGAATTAATCTATACAAATAGCAAGATCTCCGAATAGAGACTGGATATCAGAGATTGTAGAAAGGGTGAAACTGTCCAGACTTACTCCCTATTCCATCACTTGTAAAGTGCTGTTTGAATTGTTTAGAGGTCACAAACCCATCACCCTGATGTGTCTGGGATAGATTAGGAGTAAGGATGTTGGTAAGCTTCCGATCTCAGACAAATGGATGGTCACTCAAAATGAGAAAATTATGAAAAGGAAACTCAATTTCGATTCGAGACATTGCTTCTTCAACAAAAGTTAAGGAGGGGTATATGGTGAGAGTGAAGCATCCCTAGAAGGCGGGTTCCCCTAAATTCTCCACTCCACTTCAAGTGATTAAATAGTTCTGCAATGCTATCATGTTCAGCGACTATCGCATCTGGAACTTGAACAGGGTGGAGATTGTGCCTTCTGGTGCGGGGAAATCAGTGACCACGGATTCCCACGGTACTGAGATTAAGAAACCTACTCCATCTAGTTCAAGGAGAAGTGGGCAGGTGGTTACAAGTCCCAAATATTTGAGATATTTTGTTTGAATTTTCTTGTCCGTGATGTGGACAGGAACTCTTAAGCTTCTGTCCCTTTCCTTATCCAGCTATTAATTTTTTGTATGCTTTTGTGACCTACTAAGGCTTTCTGTTATATCATGTTCAATTCTGTTAAGGGGTTTATTGTTTTTTATTGGGGTAGATGTGCGGTATCTTGTAATGCTGATATTGTCATGCCAATGTGGGGATAGAATGTTACACTTTAATGTAGAACTTTATTTAGAGAATGTTAAGTGACGTTAGAATCTTGCAGGTCAGTTACCTGCTGGAGCAGCCATGGCTGGGACGTTTCTCTGTAACTCAGTATCTCAATAAACTATGTTAACTATGCTCTGCCTGGAAGTCCTCAACCTTCACTCAATGGAATGCTAAATGATGGGTTGACTGTAGTCAGGGGCCTGCAAAAGTGGTTCATTACAATGAGGAGCCTTCAGGTCCTCAGAGGACTTCTTACATACTCATGTCAAGATCACCTACCTGTTACAAATGGGGTCTTTGGTGAGCAGTCAGGTTACCCCCTGTCCAAGCAAGGACCCTCACTCCAGTCAGGGTAAAGGAGAATCACCCTTGGTTAACCCACGCTCATCCCTTGGCACAAGCAGGCAGGCTTAACTTCAGAAGCAATGTGTGAAGAATTTGTAACAACACACACAGTAATACAGTAAAAACACCACAAAATGACTCCACACAGGTTTAGAAAAATAGGCAACGTTTGTCTAAACAAAATAAGACCAAAACGACAAAATTCTTACATACACAAGTCAAAATATGAATTTCTAAAGATCAAATTCAAAAATAGCGCTTAGAAACACAACATGGTTTAATGAGGTGATAACATGGCATCGTGACATAGCCGTTCCCAGCAATCTGACACCAATGGCGGCAGGTACAAAGTCATGGAGACCCCCAGGTACAGTATTTTAGTAAAATGTGAAAACAAGCCGGTGGGCGAAGTCGGGGATCGCGGCGTCACTGGATCTAATGCGGCCTAGGTTCCGGTGCTGTGGGATGAAGTAGCGGAGGCATCAGAAAAAGGCGTTGGATCCTTGCTGCAGAGCGGTGTAGGTGAGACGGCGTTGGTGCAAAGCATTTAATCCGTGCCCTTCGGGCGGAGTTGGTCACAACATGGTGCGTCAACTTCCACAGAGTTACAGACTTCGGTGGGGCTGCAGCGGTGTCTGGCCTGCGAGGGTCGTTGCACTCCATCGAGGACCACGGAGTCGGTTGCAGGAAGCATCCCGGAATTTAGTAGCGGTGTCGGTCCAGAGTCGTCCAAAGTTGCTTTTCTTGGATTTTCACCAGGGCCCAGGGACTGGATAGGGCACCACTTGTTAGAGCAGGAGTCTCAGCAGAGAGTCCAGGTGCTGGTAGGGGAAGTCTTTGATGGCCATGAGACTTCAGAACAGGGGGCAAGCTCAGTCCATGCCTTTGGAGATTCTTCTCAAGCAAGAATGCAAAACAAACTCTAGTCTTTGTCCCCTTTCACAGGCAGAGCAGCAACTGCAGGATAGCCCAACAAAGTACAGTTACAGGCAGGGGCAGCACTTCTCCTCAGCTCTTCAGCTCTTCTCCTTGGCAGAAGTTCCTCTTGATTCCAGAAGTCATCTAATTTTCAGGGGGTTTTGGTGCTCTTCTTATATCCCTTTCTGCATTTGAAGTAGACCTACTTCAAAGGAAAGTCTCTCGTTTGTGAGATCCAGCCTTGCCTAGGGCAGGCCCCAGACACACACCAGGGGATTGGAGACTGCATTTTGTGAGGGCAGGCATAGCCCTTTCTCGTGTGAGTGACCACACCTCACCTCCCTCCTAGCACAGATGGCTCATCAGGATATGCAGGCTACACCGCAGCTCCCTTTGTGTCACTGTCTAGAGAGAGATGCAAACAGCTCACCTGCTAACTGACTCAGACAGGTAATCCACAAACAGCCAGAGTCACAGAATGGTTTAAGCAAAAACATGCCTACTTTCTAAAAGTAGAATTTTCAAACACACAATCTAAAAACCAACTTCACTAAAAAATGTATTTTTAAATTGTGAGTTCAGAGACCCCAAACTCCACACGCCTATCTGCTCCCAAAGGCAGCCCCCATGTTAACCTATGAGAGAGAGATAGGACTTGCAACAGTGAATTTTGGCAGTACGTCGCTGCCAGGACATGTAAAACACATAAGTACATGTTCTACTTTTAATATATACTGCACTCTGCCCATAGGGCCTACCTTAGGGGTATACTGCATGTATAAAAAGGGAAGGTTTAGTCTGGCAAGTGGGTACATGTGCCAAGTCGATTGGGCAGTTTAAAACTACACACACAGACACTGCAGTGGCTGATATGGGCCATGATTACAGGGCTACTAATGTGGTTGGCACAACCAGTGCTCCAGGCCCACTAGTAGTGTTTGATTTACATACCCTGGGTGCATCTAGTGCACTGTACTAGGGACTTACTAGTAAATCAAATATGCCAATCAGGGAAAGTCAATTGCACATACATTTTACACAGGAGCCCTTGCACTTTAGCACTGGATAGCAGTGGGGAAGTGCCCAGAGTAACTAAAACAGCAAAAACATAGTCCAGCACACATCAACAACCTGGGAAACAGAGGCAAAGTGTTAGGGGAGACCACGCCAAGGATGCCAAGACTAACACGTGAGCTACGTTTTGGAGTTCAGAACAACTAAAAGAACATCAGTGATCCAATAATTAGCCAAAAAACATTTTGGTGGTACCTCTGAGAGAAGGTTTAAGCTGGGTCTCGTGGAACAACAACTGGGGTTCCCAAGTGGCTCCAGTTTAAAATAGGTTGTTGACATTTGCGATCTTCCTGACAACCTTTTAGATTGGCAATTCACTTAATATCAAAGCTCTAGTGCACATTAGATTCAGCACCAGTACTTCTTGACCTTCTCTGCAACCAGTTAACAATGCCTGCTAGTTATAGCACTCATTCATGTGCTCGTGAATCATCTGAAGTGTATTTTTTACTTTGCTCATGAGCTTAGCTAGCAGGTTCCCAAAGTCCAGAACATAGTCCACCACATCATGGTTAGGGAACTCAAGGGGACCTTTTCATACCTCTCCAGTCAAAATCAGAGTACAACAGACAGGATGCTAAATCCTACCACTTTTGGTTGGATTTCCCCATAATCACAAAAGAGGAATGGAAGAAGGCAGGGATACAATATTATCCAACGTTTCTCAGGCACTGTTTCTATCATGTTCTTCAGAGTATTTTAGAAGCATTACACCAGCCCATTGGTGTGGAAGTGATACAAGACAGTGAAGTTGTAAGACATACCTGCTTTTCTGCCACAACACTTTCAGTCTGAAGCAATTACATTATTTCCCCATGTCACCCGACACAGACCTTGAAAATCAGAACCTGGAAAATATTGCAAGGATTGCACCTGTCAATATGTTGGCAGTAGTTCTCCTCTTAGTAGTTGGCGGCATGACCCACCACCGTTAACCATGTAGTGGAGGGAGGATCATATAGACCAAATTTGCCTACTCCCACCCTCTCAAGTAGTGCACCAGTAATGAGCAGAAGTACCAATGGTGGTTTGGTGTGGCCCCCACCTTA
Organism: Pleurodeles waltl; assembly: GCF_031143425.1. Lineage (NCBI taxonomy): Eukaryota > Metazoa > Chordata > Amphibia > Caudata > Salamandridae > Pleurodeles > Pleurodeles waltl. The sequence continues at coordinate 341,103,058 of NC_090446.1, forward strand.
TGCTCACTTGACAAACTGTGAAGTTTCTGAAAAACCTTTCTGCGTCTTGGCTCATCACTGGCCAGTAGAACAAAGTCAATTATGTGTCATTGGTGTTCTTGATACCCAGATACTGAGATGCCCAACTAAGGATACCTCAGTGGCTAGTGACAAAAGAACTACCAGATTCTCTTGCTAGCACCAGGTTTTGGTTATAATAGTTCATTATTCAACAGCCTAATCTCCCAGACTGTGCTGTGTCTGCAAGCCACTTAGGGAGCAATGTGTTTTTGGGCTACTTTTCATAGGCACACTAGAGTAGAACACTCCTCCTATGCAAAGTGGAATGCTTTCCTGAAAGATTCTCCAGTAGTTAAAACCACCTGCAGTTCTGGCAGTTACAGAGACTGCAAGAATGGGACCTCAGGTTTTCTTTCACTCTGGAGAAGGGGCAAACAACACCATGTCTGGTGTTTTCTTGCCCTTGTCCACACTGCATTGTGCTTTCCATATTCCTCAGCTGTAAAAGAAAACACTTTCCCTTTCTGAAGTTGATGTGCATCCTCTACCTTGTGAAATACAACTCGTGTTATCCAGACCAAGTAGTACGTCAGTCTTGGCACTGGTTTGAAACAATCAGCTACCCCTCTGTCATACAACACCATTGGCCGTATTTGTAGGCCCCTAACGCGGCAGAAGCATCACTTTTTGTGATGATCCTGTGGTGCTAAGCACAGCGCCATATTTACATGGTGGTGTTAAGCCACTTTTTGTGGCTTAACACCACCTTGTAAATGCGGCCCCTTCCCACACAGCGCTGTGCATGGGAAGGGGCATGCAATGGGTGTTGCTGTGGGCGTGCCACCGCAACACCCATTGCATTTTGACGCTGCCTCTGATTTATGAAATGTTATAAACCTGAAGCAGCACCAAAATCTAATGCCACCCCCAGTGGTGGTGTTAGCAGAGCGCAACGAGGATGAATACTTTTTTTTCTTCTCGTTTTTTCGCTTTACCTATGTGTGCTTCATTCTACCGCACACAGAAATAGCAAAATGCCAGAAGTGATTGTTTGTGTACGGGAAGGTGTCCCTTCCTGCACATAAACAATCATTTGCAAATTACGCTTTGGTACTTCTGTGTGTGCTGAATTGTGCAGCACACGCCGAAGTGCCAAAGAGCCAATAGTGATTGTTTATGTGCTAGAAGGGGCACCTTACTGCACATAGTCACACCGCTCAATCACCCCCCTCAGTATAGATGTCCTTGCACGACAGTGCAAGGATGCCTGAATTGGCGCTGGCAGCTAAAGTTAGCACCAGCGCAGGGGGAAATGCAGGTGTGTGCTGTATTCCATTAAATACAGCGCATCCTGCGTTTCTAAAGTGATGCAGAGCGTCACTGCCAATTTTGGCACAGCACCGCGCTGCGCCACTTTTCTTTAAATATGGCCCTATGTTTCTTTTGTATCTCTATATTGACAACCGCCATCTTCCCAGATTACTTTCTCAAACATGACAAGCGCATAATCCATATCATCTCCTTGGGCAATGGGCCATTGCCATTTGCTTTTGAGATACTTTCCTCTCAAGCATAGTTCCCAGGAAACCAGTATTCCTCAAGGCAGGAATGTTCATTCCTTTCATACCCACCTCACTGACAAACCCAAGGGTGTTTGGATGAATGTGCTTGAGAGCATCTGCTTTTTCTTCTAGATGTTGATAACAACTAGGTTGAGGCCACACCACCCTAAACAGTACACATCCATACCATGCACTGCTCCTCTGCTTAGGACTATGTTTATTATTGTTTTTTGGTAAAAGGGGGAAGGGCCACAGGCTGTGACGAGCACTGAATGCAGTGCACAGCACTTCCCCTCACTGCGCATGTATATTTGGCCTGCCGTCTCAGGCAGGCCAAACACACATGCTCAGTAGACGAGAGTGAGAGCAAGCACAGGTTCCAGTCTGCCTGGGAGTGCCAATCCTAACAGTGCTCTGAGCAGCTCCAGGATTGGCCGCAGGACAGGCTGGGAGCCTGTGCCTGAAGCCTGTCTGTAGGAGAGGAGCAGCATGGTGGTGACGGCGGTGGCGGCACAGGTACTTTTTTTAAACACTATAAAACAAAGACTATGGCTGCACTAGTCTAATAGGATTATGTAAAAATGCAAGGATTCTCTGAAACCAGTGCTGTAGCTGGACTTAGGCCCAGGCAACATTTCTGTTAGGTGGACATAAACTTGCATAATTTTGGCAATGTTGGTAATTTCATATTAGGCTTGCTTTTAGAAAGTTTCTCTACAATGCCTTTATAACATAAAAGGTATTTGCATGATGTTCAAGCCAAAAATGTGGCTCGAGTTCATGGAAACAACACGAACGACCAAACCATAAGAAGCTGCTGTTTGCAGCACAAGTGTTCTTTGCATTATTTATTTAGTGTAAAATGTGTCCTCGTTTCCAAATTAGACATGAGGATGCCTTTATCGTTAAAATATACCACCAAAACCGACTTTGCATTTTGTGTATTACTCATAATTTTGCGTACTTTTTCCAATATCTCACGCAATTACACAAAAGTAAGTTATGCTAATTTCGAACACCATTGGCTTGACCTATGTTTTACCCACATCTGCCTGCAATCTTGATATAAGTTTGATGCAGAAACTGACAGCCAGTGTGCTAGGGTTTGAGAATCCGACGGCCTACAGCAGGAGAAACCGAGAAACTCTTCTGTGTGCCAGAGTTGGGATCTCTGACTGCCAACTCCCACTAGGCCGGTTTGCAACCAGAAATCTAGAAAATAATCTATAACCTGCACGAAGAACAGCTGTTTCCGACCTGCCTAGAGAAAAAGAGCTCAGATACTGATTTGAAGGGTAGCTGAAGGGACCGAGGCACGAGGGAGATGGTACCTAGCAATGGAGGCCTACTAGGAGCTGAGCCGCCAATACTTGTGGTAAGGCCTTGAGATCCAGGAGCTACTATAGTATACTTAGAAGGCAGAGATTCTGTGAAGGCAAAGGCTTCACGATTACCATCAATTCATCTCTTAGTCTTCTCACAAAATATATATTGGTTGTGACAGCTCCGCACTAAGGAGTTTAAAACTTCAGTGGGTTACCACAACAACAAAACCAAAGCACGTGAGAAGTGTGGCTCTAGATCCAAAATGCGAAAAATCTAACACTAGGATGGCTGGTGGACTTTGGCCTGTGCTACCTGGGACAGGCTCTTCACTGGTTTTGGTGCCAGGTTTCCATTTTGGACACACATAAGAAGCTCCAATTAGCATCTGGCTGGCCAGTGCCAGACTCAATGAGCGTGATCAACATCTCCCACTGTTGCTTGCTCAACCCCATAGTAATGAAATGAGTGTGTGCGCACATCAGAGACCAAGGCAAAGTTGGCTGGTTCAAAGCCGGATCAACACGTCACTGAACCCTAGCCAGCAATGGGGAGGATGGAGAAGTCAAATTTAAGAAAGGTACAGTGTGGGGGAAAAAAAAATGACTAGGAGAAAGCACGGTCTATCAAGCTACAGACACTAAGGAGCGGCGGATGGGGAAATGAATAGGATATCTCTGGAATGGTACTAGTACTAAATTTGTGCCAGTGGTTGCAAATGGGCACCACTGCCACTCTTTCACAAGACCAGGACTCTGGCATCTGGCAAACTCTCTCGGTCTGTCTGCTTTAATTTACCAAGAAGTGGGAGAGAGAAAACCAGTTATTTTTTTGTTTCCACAACGATCCACAAAAATAAAAGGGCCGCCACTACAGTGATCTTTAATCAGTATGGGCATTGGCATCCCTTCACCTATTTCCCTGAACAATGGGAAATTGGGGAAGTGCTATTGCTCTGCCTCCCCAAATGTGAATGCGGTTCTCCAGCTAGGTCAATGTGAGGACAGCTTTTATCAAATAATTTGGGGGGTTTCAGGTTAGTATTGGCACAGCAGTTACTGGAAAATTACAGGATGATTAACTGAAGAAGGTAAGGCATGCCTCTCTATATCACCCACTGTTCACGTGCAGCCTCCTCAGGGTCATTAATGGGAAACAGCACTTATTTTTGTTTTAATTGAATTCATGAATAGTATCCACTACTTTTCATCCTTCAGGGGCTATTTGGCTTCACGGGCGCCAAAAATATCTGTTGCTTGTCCAAAGGAGTAATCCAAAACTAGCATAAGCTGAGAACTGCTCACAAATTATTTTAGCATCCCACTTTTTGTTTAATGGGGTGCTGTGTGTCAGGAGCAAAGTGCTTTTTCTTTAATTAAAGCTCTGGCTGGACAATGACTTATTGACCTTTGTTAAATGTTTTATTGAGTTTTTAGGTTTTACCTAACAGCACATTACAGTACAAGCCTTGGGCTTTTCAACTTCTACGCCCTTAGGTTCAAGTCCTAGCGAGGGTCAATAGTAAGTTAGATCCCAAGTACACCTATTGTAAAACGTTGTGATTCTTACAATATGGACCAAATAAACCCTGAAAAAGTTCCCAAATAAACTATTTCATCACGTACACAGTGGGAGCTGGGCATAGCTTGGCTTCTACGGCTTTTAAACAAATCATAGGTTATCTACAATATCTCCTTTTAGAAATTTGGAAGGGGACAATTATTTGGAGGTAGGCTCAATTTATGTTAATCCATGGCTCATTCACCAAGATTTAATATATGCAAGAATGTCTCCAATTTAAATCATCTTTACATATGGCACGATCTTTTTTGATGGATCAGGTCTCTGGATTCACCAGAACAATGTGTAGTTTAAGTGTTATTCGAATACTATTTGCCCAGAGAATGTCTCCTGGTGATTTCATGTGCTACAAGCTGGTAAAGTAGTCCGGTGAACTAGCAGGGGAAAATGGGGAACTTGGCACTGTAAATCCCACTCGTTATTCCACAAAAACTTGTAATTTTCATTATTTACCCCATGCCATCTGAATTTTGGTATCACCAATTAACTGTTTATTCTGGAACATTCGTAATGAGGGCTATACTCATAAAACTCACTTACCCTCTGAAAAACAAAACAACAAAATGAAGAAAGACCATCCTGTAGAACAATTGTTTCTGTTGTCCTACATTCCATAGAGGATGAGTTTTCTAGCCTCAACGAATCTATTTATAGCAAATCGTGTCAATAGTGTGAATGCCATTTTTATTGTTCGGGAGGGAGTGGAAAGTTATATAGGTCACAGACAAGCATATTTTAGTTTTAAATCCAAGTATAGTTAAACAGATCATTGCCACTTCATCTATCTTTCGTATCACGGTTCTTGCAGCATCAGAATTTACAAATCACAATACTTTACGAGTGAAAAAAAACAACTTTAGACTAGTCAAGTGACCTCCTTGGATGCACAGCGTTCGGTGTATACCATTGTAAAGACACTGAAATCCGGCATCTAGTCTGAGAAAAAACTATCTGGACCATTTTCTAAAGATATCAAAGTGGCTGTGCAAGCACATAAGGCAATAAAGCCCAAATTACACTCTTTGGTCAGTGGCCCAAACAGATGCCATATCTCACGGCCAACAACTCTCCAGTGGCCATTGACAGAACAGCTCTTAGGTGCATGCAATTTTCAGCTGTGATGTGTCCTTAAGCGTCTACAGAGGACATTGATAGTTGTCTTTCCTCCACAGACAGTCTTTTTAGAAGAAAGGTGTTGACCATGGGACTCAATTTCAGCCGCAAACAAGCACCTTACACTATCCCTGGGGTGGGACTTCATCCCCAGATGGCAACTCTGTCAGGAAGTGGGGTACTGATAAGAAACACGCATAAAGCACTATTGGCACACCGCCGGGTGGGACTCAATTTCATCAGCATTCAAGAACCTTGCACTTTCCCTAGGTTGGGACTTCATCCCCCAGGTGCAGCTCTGTCAGGTAGTGGGGCACTGATTGAAAATGCAAATAAAGTGCTGTCTGCACACCCCAGCCGGGAACGTGCATGGGAAGCGCCCAGGTGCGTTCCCATGCGAAGACTGGGAAAAGAGCGGTCCCATCTGTGCCCTTCCACTGCCAAACAGGCTGGGATGAGCCCCCTCTTGGCCCTTAGCCAGAACTCTTGAATGGCAAGGTAGGATCCATCTTTTTAAAGCTTTGATTTCTTCCTATTTCTCTGCATTTGTCTGCATATTTACCACGGGCAGAAAAAGTCCATTCAGCATCCTCATTTGGGATCCAAAGGAGCTGCTTTGTCACTCTTAATTAACTCATACTTATCCTCTGCAATGGGGGCCATTTCCACGGAACTTGAACTAGTGGAAACCCATATTGATGCAGTGCAAAATTGATAAACGTCCCTTCAGGACCTTCTTCAAATCCATCATTGGGAGGGGGAAATGCTGCACACCTGGGTAAACCTCTTGAAAGACTCCCAACGAGCCACTCCTCCTTTTAACTCAAACCCCTGCATTGTCCACAACATTGCTGAAGATATCGCTATCACTGGCTCCTCTAGTTCTCCACCAAGTGCCCCCAAACTGCCTCCCCCCAAATGCAACTGCAAAGAAGGTAAAGCACACAGGGGAGAGGCCAAGATTGATAAGACTAGAGCCATAACTGTGACCTCATCTACATACCCAATTTCCATTTTAGTCAGTTTTGCTGAACGTTTGGAAATCCTTTTTTGATAATTTGGAATTTATATTAAAGGAATTCCAACAAGCGGTATTTTCAAAATCTAATCTTTTATGATCATCAGTGCAACTTCCACCAGACTCATTTTGTTCTTGTCCTATATCCACAGTTAATGTATCAAGTACTCCATTGGTACTGTTGAAGCAGATATGCTAATTAGAAATTATTAATAAATTCTTATATGTTATGATTTATAAAAGTTCATAGAGAAATTAATCAGAGAGAAAAATGAATGTGCATGTTTGAAAACGTGCCCACAGGGAATGGCAGCCACTTATACAAACTTGTACTGAAAGGACTAAAAATGTGTGAAATATTGAAAACGTACAATAATAATGTAGCAATATTTCATATTAAGATGTATAACGTGTGTTTTGCATTATATTGTAGAGTTAACTTAGCCGAAGTTGTGGCCTAGTTTTCCAGGCCTCATACAGAAGCTGAATTTCTAGCGCACTGCAGAGAAGTTGGTGCATTGAACTGTCCCTGAACTGCATACGTTAATAAAATCTGCTTAGTTAGAATGTTCTGCAATGTACCGACGAACATGAGATGAGAGACTAGGATATGTAACAAGTTTGGTGTAAGACAGACTCAATGTACTTTCCCAAGACTCGAACAATAGAGGCACTGACTGAAGAAGAAGAAGCCACATTTTCGATACCTGATGAGCCGGATGATGAGGACCTCCTACAATGAACCAATCAACAAATTGGGGATGGGAAATATTAGAATTCACAAATTTGTAAAATTAATATTATAGGGGAGAGTCATAATGGCCAATTGACTGACCAATAAGGAATTAGGGGGGTGGACTGAAAAAGTCATGACAAGGGGCGAAAACTTCAGATGCGAGGGGTGAAATGCTGATGCCAGAAGACGCGATTTCGAGATTATGTCATTGGGCTCATGCTCTTGAGAGCCTGATGTGTTGCTGATTGATTGATGACCTGAAGACGAAGACGGACTTTGTTGCTGATCCATTTCCGTGGATAGGTAACTATGACAATGTGACTGATTAACTTTTGTGCCTTTCTTTCTAGGTACCAACTGCGCTGTTTAATAGTTAGTCTCTTAGATGGATGTTTTTCCAAATTCATGTTTCAAAATTATTATTGGTAGTCATTAATGAGCTAGTGGATTGGCAGGCGTCTGTAAGAGGCAATTGGTTAAAATTAATTTCCTTATTAAATCGATTACACAAAAGATAGCAAGATGAAGTTTTTCAAAGCGTTCAGAAGTGCCATGAAGGGTGATTCTTACATCAAGGCGACAATTGGGGAGCCCACCCCACAGGAACATTCTCTGGCATATATTATGATGGAGGAGTGTGGTGTCGTGCCCTGTCTTTGGTTAAAGTAGTGGTGCAAATTGGCAGAAAAACAGGAAGCTTTAGCGTTTCCAGAGCATGGAACATTTAATTTGAGAATTTTTGGATCAGTTGCAAATGACATTATATGAGATGAAGCCATTTCTGAGACCAGCACAATTTGAGGCTTTAGAGGTTTGGGATCTCGTAGCGAGACAACAGCAAGAGATGAAGTTCCAAAGGAGGGTAAGGGAGGTAGAAAAATCCTTGGCAGAAGCAAGGTGAGATTGGGAACAGAAGAAGTGGAGAATGACAACATTACATGGTGTTAGGTTGTTTCCTGCTATTGCACAGGAAGATGAGTTAGAAGAAAAAGAGGATGATGACAAGAGTGATAAGGGTTCAAGAGATAAGAAGAAGAAAAAGACTTATATAGACAAAGAAGATTCAGATGTTGAGGATCTTATTACACAGATATTGAGGGATCGACCTCCGCCATATGCGGTGCATGAAGGGGGTCCAAGTACTAGTTCTGTTCCGACTGCTCCAGCACAAGTGATGGGAACAGTGGGACCAGTGCAGACAGATAATGGACAGATACAAGGGGAAGTGCAGAGTACTCCTAATGCAGTGACTACTTTGGTGGTCCAAGCGCAGATGCACCCTCCATTGATACAGAGGATTTATCCAGATACCAGTTCTTGAAACAACTTCGAACTTGGTAGTGCCGTTGGAGCAAGTGGTTCCGAGACCAATGCTAGTTCAGACTGAGCCGACTCCAATGTTGTTGCCTCAGGCACAGACACAGGGTTTGCCGCAATTCACGCCAATGACAGGGACACAGTCAGATGAGGCACCAGTGATGAATCAGACTATGGGAGAAGCCCTTCCACAAAATACGAGTGTCAGAGCAGCACCAGATGCAACATCGCTGCTGATTACTGTTGGTCCAGTGGTGCCACTGTTTGCACAAAAGAAAACGATTAGAGGAGAACAGGGTGAAATGTCAAAGAGCCTCGTGAGGAGGGGAGTAAGTGATCATGTGCAGGTGATATCCTCTATGGGTCAGACCTTTGATGGATGTAGACCATTAATAGATCTTAGTCCAGTGGTTGTGCTTCTAGATGCGGTAAACGGCCCGAGTGCAAGTCAGAGCCTGAAACTTTTGACACCACATACTCCAGGTGCAGAAGTACAGCAGGTGCCATTGCCGAATGCGAGTAATATCTCATTACAGGGATTGACAGCACAGCAATTGAATAAGTGGTTGGATAGTTTAAATACTCCTCAAAACACTTCCAAAGGTGGAGAGCAGATAAATCGTGTAAGGTTGGCTACCAAAATAACCGAGCTAGTCGAGGGAACGATGGGAGTGAATAGATTAGAATCCTATACAGAAGAAGAGCTGAGGTATTTGTGTCCAAGAATTACGAGAGAAGTGGGCAAAATATATCAGAAATTGGCAGATCTAGCAGATAAACATGAAATAGAAATAGAGAAAACAAAACACTTGAAAAGAAGCTACAGGTTAGATTTCGAGGCAAAATATGTTGAACACATGAGGTCAGCAGGGATGAAAGCGCATCTAAAATAGTTATTGCAGCGTGCTCAGATTTGGGGAGCATTAGAAAAGTAGGAAGGAAGATGGGCAAGAAGAAGGATAAACGGAAACGAGATTCACAAGAAGGGTCTGAAAGTGCTCAGAGAGAAAAGGATCCAATAAACATTTTACTGATGAGGGAAATTCCAGGAGGGCAGTTTGTTCATGTTCCATGGCACAGAAGTGATATTCTGTTATTCACAAATGATTATCCAAAACTGAGAGAGAAACCGGTTGAGTAGTACCAGCAGACAGATAGATTTGTGAAGCTTTCTAAATGTATTTGGGAAGACTTGAATACCTTGTTGGAGATAGTGGTTCCAGCTGACTTGTAGGTTGAATGTAAGAGAGCAGTGGATTGGCGGACAATTGAACCGGAAAGGGATGGAGTTACAGGTGCCCCATCAACTGAAGTGATGAAACATTACTATGAGGTAATTGAGTTCCTGAAGACGAGAATCTCGCCTAAAAACATTGACTGCAAGGAGGATTGACAGGCTAGTGCAGGAGGTGAAAGAATCGATACATACCTATTATAAGAGATTGCTGAAAGCGTTCAAGGATTACAGTGGTAAAGAAGCAATTGAGCCGAAAGACATGTTGCACTTTGTGTTCAGGTTCATCGAAGGATTGAGACCTGAAATAGGGCAGATGATTAAAAGTCATTTGATTTGCTGGCAAGCTGAGCCAATTGATGAGGTATTGCAGTTTGCGAAATACTGTAGTGATGAGATTGAGTTGAAGCAGAGAAAGCTGAAGGAGAAAGCGATGGTGATGCAAATTAAGGCAGCTCAAACAGGAGTGCAGGGAACTTTAGTGCAACAGATTCCACAGCAGTAGGGAACTATCATGTTCCAACCTCAGATGAGAGGTAGGATCATGGAGTCAATATGAATCGCGGCCCGGATTTGAGTACTGTAGTGGTTCAAAATGATGTGCAAGGGATGAAGAGGATGTTACTGTGTCATCTGTGCGGAAACGTGGGACACTGGAAGCGGGAGTGTCCGTTGATGGTGCAGGATGGTGTTGTTCAGCAAAGTGGTGATGTCAATACATTTCCAACTGTGAAAGTCCCTAGAATGAGAGGACTTAGTCCAAATTTGCAGAATCAAGTGCAGAATTCTCAACCCATGCAGCAGGTGCAAATGCCTCGTGCACAAGTGACACAGGTGCAACCAATGCAGTAGCAGGCTCCTATGGTACCTAGGCAGCAAATGCAAATACCTCAAGCCCCAATGAAAAAGCAACAGATGATGCTTACTCCGCAGGTCACAGGTCAGAGACAAGATAGAAGTAATGACACAGTGCACCAATTCCCATTACATAGTGAGAATTAAATAAACGATGAATGGATGAATATTAGTTCAGATGAAGAGCCATGTATGCTTGCAGCATCCTTAGAGGTAGATCAAAGAGGACCTTTTGAGGAGGGAAAGGTAATGGGTCACAGAGTCTCATTCTTAGTGGACACGGGAGCTACACGCTCTACAGTGGGAAGTGCAGAAGTTCCAAACTTACCTCTTTCAGGCAGAACAGATCAGGTTGTGAGGGTAGCAAACAGACAATTGACAAATCCGATCACAGATCCAGTACAGGTTGAGATTGGCAACTTCCAGGGACTACATAAGTTTGTAGTCTGTGACTCAAGTCCAGTGTCTCTACTGGGAAGGGATTTGTTGTGCAAGACAAGATGTTCAATTAGTTGTGCGACTGCAGGAATAGAGGTTCAGACTAATAGTGATGATGCGGAAGAACATGCACCTGAAACTGAGACTGAAAATGTCAACAAAGAGTACCCGTTGATTGAGTTTTTCCCGATGTTTAATGTGAAAGAATTGCATGCAGACTTGCAGGAAACAGTACAGGAGAAAGTGTGGGACCTGACAGGTAAAGAAGTGGGCTTGATCAAGGGAGTGAAACCGATTAATAATACTTTGAAGCCGAATGTAGTGTTTCCGCAGCTTCCACAGTATAACATGGCACAAGATGTTCTGATGAAAGTGGCACAGATAATTGGAGATTTTCTGAAACAAGGAGTTTTGAAAGAAGTGTTGAGCAGTCCATGTAATTCACCGAGAATGGGCTTAAAGATGCTGTGTGGAAAAGTACGCATTGTGCAGGACATGCGAAAAGTGAATGACATGGTGGTCATGTGTTGTCATGTAATGCCGAACCCAGAATTGATACTGTTTCAGATTCCATTTGATGCAGAGTGGTTCACAGTGGTTGACTTGTCACAAACTTTCTTTTCTGTGCCTCTTCATGAGTATAGTCAGTTGCTTTTTAGTTTCAATTTCCAAGACAGAGTCTACAGCTGGTGCAGGCTTCCACAGGGTACACGGAGTCACCGTCTCTATTCAATTAGATTTTGAAAAAAGAATATGGAGTCATTGGTACTACCATACCAATCGACTCTTGTGCAGTACATTGATGATTTGCTGACCGTGTCCAGGACACGGGACGAGTGTAAGTACGACTCAATTGCCCTGTTGAATCATTTGGGGAAATTTGGACATAAGGTGTCACCTTTGAAATTGCAGTACTGTCAGAAGTCAGTGAAATACTTGAGACACCAAATTGAGAAAGGGTCAAGGAGAATCTCCAAGGAGAGTATTACAATGATATTGCAGAGAAGTCCTCCAACTTCACAGAGAGATGTCAGGATGTTTCTGGGAATGGTAGCTTATTGTCGTCAGTGGAATCCAAATTTTGCTGTGATTGCCAAACCATGGCAGTAGCTGACACACAAAGATGTTACAGATCCCATAGGTTTAGATGAGGATCAGAGGAAAGCATTTATTGAGCTGAGAGAGTTTGTGCAGAGCTCCAGCATTGGAAATGCCTGATTACACGAAGCTATTCACATTGTTTTGTCATGAACGTGATGCTTGTTCTTTGTCTGTCTTGACACAGGTCCATGGAGGTGCTTATTGCCCACTAGCCTATTTTTTAGCTACCTTGGACCCAGTCGCGCCATCTTTACCAGGTTGTCTGCATGCTGTTGCCGCAGTTAGGCAAAGCCTTTCACAATGTGAGGGAGTAGTGATGGGGTACCCTTTGATGGTAATGATTCCTCACTCAGTTGAGATTTTACTGACAAGGACGAAAACACAGTATTTGACTGGTGCAAGATTGACAAAGTATGAGGCGAGCATACTAGGTGCTCCAAATGTAACATTGAAAAGATGTACAGTGTTGAACCCAGAAACATTGGGGCATATTTATACTCCGTTTGCGCCGAAATTGCATCGTTTTTTTTGACGCAATTTCCACGCAAAACTAACTCCATATTTATACTTTGGCGTTAGACGCGTCTAGCACCAAAGTCCATGGAGTTAGCGTCATTTTTTAGCGTGGACACCTACTTTGCGTTAATGATATGCAAGGTAGGCGTTCCCGTCTAAAAAATCGACTCCGAGGCATGTGTGTGGGATTTATACTCCCGGGCAAAAATCACGACCGGGAGTGGGCGGGTCAAAAAAACCCGCATTAGCGCCGGATTTTAGCGCCTGGGTCAGGGCAGGCGTTAAGGGACCTGTGGGCTCAGAAAGAGCCCAGAGGTGCCCTCCCCTGCCCCCAGGGACACCCCCTGTCACCCTTGCCCACCCCAGGAGGACACCCAAGGATGGAGGGACCCACCCCATGGACATTAAGGTAAGTTCAGGTAAGTATTTTTTTTTTTTTTTTGTGGCATAGGGGGGCCTGATTTGTGCCCCCCTACATGCCACTATGCCCAATGACCATGCCCAGGGGACAGAAGTCCCCTGGGCATGGCCATTGGGCAAGGGGGCATGACTCCTGTCTTTGCTAAGACAGGAGTCATTTCAATGGGGGATGGGCGTCGTAAAAAAATGGCGCAAATCGGGTTGTGGTGATTTTTTTGCCTCAGCCTGACTTCTGATTTCTGGACGCCCATATTTTTTTGACGCAAATTTTTTTGACGCAAAACTGCGTTGGCGCAGTTTTGCGTCAAAAAGTATAAATATGGGCCATTATTTCCAAGTGATACTGTTGAAATTGAAAAAGAGGAAGACATTGAGCATGATTGTCTTGAGGTAACTGAACTGTGTACAAAACCAAGGTCTGATATCAGAGATACACGATTGGAAGAAAATGATCAAATAATCTTTGTTGATGGTTCATGTCTCAGAGATAGTACAGGGACATTAAGAGCAGGATACGCTGTATGCACAATCACAAGTACATTGGAAGCTTCCTGGCTTCAAGGTGTATATTCTGCACAAGTAGCAGATTTGGTAGCTCTTACTAGAGCGTGCCATGTTTCTGCAAGACTGAGAGTTACAATCTATACTGACAGACAATATGGATTTGAAATTGTTCATGATTTTGGTCAATTGTGGTCGCAAAGAGGTTTTCTGACCTCTACTGGTACACCAGTAAGAAATGGCGACAAGATAAAAGAGTTGTTGTGTGCAATACAGTTGTCTGAAGAAACTGCCGTGGTGAAATGCAGTGCACATCAAAAGGCACAGGATTACATCTCATTGGGAAATGGATATGCAGATCAAGTCACAAGGTTTTGAGCATTGAACTGTATATCATTCAAAGACAAATGGGAGTTGATGTCAGAAGAAGACAACACATGTACAAGTTTTGCATTCAAAGTGATTGATACTCTCGAAGAGTTGAAAACATTGCAAAGTAAGGTTGACAAAGAAGAGAAACGTCTCTGGTCCAAATTGAAATGTGTTCAGCGTCCTGATGAGATTTGGGTTTCTGAAGAGGGTCAGATGGTCCTGCCCAATAGTTTATTGTCGCAAATGGACCATTACTACCAAGATCTAACACATTTTGGAAGGGATGCCATGATCAGGTTGTTCAAGATCGACTGGTTTAACCCTAAGTTCAGGCAGGCAGCAGAGGCAGTATGTCATAGCTGTATAATTTGTCAGCAACTAAATGTGGGAAAAGGGACAGTGGTGAATTTGTGCCACATTGGAAGAGCAGGAGGTACATTTGGAGGCAATTGGATTTCATTGAGATGCCTGTGTGTGGAGGTTTGAAGTACGTGTTGGTGATTGTGTGTGTTTTTAGTTACTGGATTGAAGCACACCCTCCCAGAAGGAATGACAGTCTCACACTAGCAAAATTATTACTTAGGGAGTTGATACCACATTTCGGGTTTCTGATCTCTTTAGAATCAGATAGGGGAACTCACTTCAATAACGAGGTGATTAAATTCTTATGTGCAACACTAAACATCGAGCAAAAGATCTATCGCCCTGAAGTATCAGGACTGGTGGAACAGATGAATGGTACCTTGAAATCAAGAATTGCAAAGATGTGTGCAGCTACGAATCTAAAATGGCCAGATGCATTGCCTTTGGTGTTGATGTCAATGAAAAACACACCTGACAGGAAGACAGGGCTGTCGACCAATGAAATCCTCATGGGCAGAGCAAGTGCATTAGCTGGAACTGCTGGTAATCTCATGGGCAGAACAATGAGATTACCAGCAGTTCCAGCCAATGCACTTGTAAACATTACAGATGATATGGTGTTGGACTACTACAAGGGTCTGGCTGATGTGGTTCACTCTTTCTTTCAGAAGGTGCAGGCCGCTACCCTGCCACCCATCCATGATCGAGGGCACAACCTGAGAGCCAGTGACTGGGTCGTTGTCAGAAAGCATGTTCGCAAGACATATTTGGAACCGCGTTGGAGGGGTCCTTATAAGGTGGTGTTCTCAACTACAATGGCTGAGAAGTGTGCAGGACTTCCAAACTGAATACATGCAAGCCATACAAAGAGAGTGGTATGTCCACCAGATCATGAAGAGGCGTTGTTGAAAGCACCAACAACAGTGAAAAAGGTTGCCGCACCTCAGCCAGAAAAGGAGCCAATAGAGCCCGAAGTTGAACCAGAGTTTGTGGAAGATGGTTCTATTACCCCTGAAGAAAATGAAGTGAAGAATTACAAGAGGGTGAGCAAGAACCAATATTGATGGATACAGCAGGACAGCCTAGCTCAGCAGAGGTTCTCCCAGAAGCAGACAGTGCTGAAAAGAAGACAGAGCAAGTACCAGACCAAGAGGGGGAAAGAGTTGAGATGGATCAAAGTCAAAGTGATCCAACTCCTCCTGAGCCCGTTGCAGGTCCATCAAGAAAAAACACCATAGAGAGAGAGAAGGAGAAGAGTCCAATCTTGAGAAGCATATTAGCAGAAAGAACAAGAAAATGAGATAATTGGCATGAATCGCAGATAGAGAAGAAAAAGGAACTGGTCATAAATAAAACAATAGAGGAAGATTTGGATACTATGAGAAAAGAAAAATTGAGTGAAGGAGAACTAAGTAGTGATCAAAGGCTGGAAAGAAAGAGAATAGCAAGTTGACGCCACACAGGTCCTAAATTGGCATATGCCACTACTAATGAATGGCAACACAAGTTTATGTCTATTTGTTTTGATAGAGAAGTTCTGAGTCAGTACTTTGATGTAACCTGAAGGTAATTGAGGAAGCTGAATTGTTGAGCTAATCTGAAAAACCTAAAAGAGACTGTTTAAAAATAAAACTGAAAGAGCTATTGATAACCTGATTTGACACTGAAAACCGGATGGGACAAGCTGCTAATCGAATTGGCAAAGGAAAAGGGTTCCTGGATGTGAAATTGAACTGTGAGAGAAGAATTTGACTTCATTTTTTATTTTACTGCACTTTATCTAAGAGTTACTTCTGCTTTCTGATTCTTTACAGATCATGGCTGAGCTAAATAATTAAGATAGAATTGCTAGGCACTGTAGCTACATGAGTGTTGGCTTGGCAGTTATGTATGGAATAATGTTTATAGAGATGATTGTGGGAATGTCTGTACATGAAATGAAAAGAGCGACTATTACTCCTGATCCTGAAACTACTAAACTAGCAGCTTTAGAGAGGTTTAAGCTAGATGAGAAATATTTGCATGACTATACTAATGCTCAAGGAGGGCTTTCTTTCTATGTTTTCTATCGCTTGTTGAGTGAGTATGTTGAAACAATGAATGCGAAGAATTGTCTTGTGTGTACGCAAATTCCTTCATCAATAGAAGAAGGGGTTACGTACCACAGTCTCCCGCTAACCTATGGAATAAGATGAAGTTTGCTAATAACAAGGTTCTATAACCTAGAGTATATGCAATATTTGTATTCTAACCACGATGTTGTGTTTTCGTTTGTTCCTATTTTTAGATACCTGAGTAAGATAGCAAGAGAGCATGATATAGTGCTAGTTAGGTGTCCCCTTCCTAATTGTGAGTCGCAGTGCAATGCAGGGTTGCTTCGTGACCGCGAACGCGGTCGCAAATCAATCACAGTTTACACCCATTTGAAATGGGGGTAACCCATTCGCAAAAGGGAAGGGGTCCACATGGTACACCTTCCCCGTTGTGAATGGACCTGCAAAAAAAAAATCAGAGCAGGCAGTGGTCCTGTGGACCACTGCCTGCTCTGAAAAAATGAAACAAAAACGTTTAATTTTTCGTTTTTGTAATGCATCTCGTTTTCCTTTAAGGAAAACGGGCTGCATCACAAAAAAAAAAAAAACTGCTTTATAAAAAAGCAGTCACAGACATTGTGGTCTGCTGTCTCCAGTAGGCCACCATCCCTGTGAGTGCCACCATCCCTGTGAGTGCCGCGATTCTCAAGGGGGTCGCAAATTGCGACCCACCTCATGAATATTCATGAGGTGGGCATTTGCAACCCCCTTGCGAGTCGCAAACAGTGTCAGGGACACTGTTGTGCATAAGGTTTTGTGACTCACAAATTGCGAGTTGCTCTGACTCGCAATTTGCGAGTCGCAAAACCCAACGCACCTACATCTGGCCCAAAGTACTCTAAACTCTAAGAAAGACTTTATAATTGATTTTTCTTTTTTTTTTATATTTATTGTTGCCAAGTACTGAGATTTTGTAGAGTATGTAGAATCCTCTCATGAGTTTACGGGGGGTTTCCTCAGTCTGTTAGCATGTATTACTTGCGCTCTGTTATATTTTTCTAGATTTTACATTTTATCTTTTGCAACCATTTGTCTACCACACAATAGAAAAGGGGTTTCACTCAGTTATTATAAATGGGCATATCTGTTGTTACAATATTATACGTGTTATACTAAATCTCTCTAGTGGACATTTACTGACTCTTTCTTTCCATTCTATTTCACTCAGGAAGGCGAACAGGACTCAGCTGGGCACAAGCACTTATCTGTACCACCTTCGAGGGACCTCTGTTTTTTTCATCCTTCCAACCCCTCTTTCCCCACTCATCCTTGATTGGCTTTGACAATTGATGGGCTGACTCTGTGGTGTGGCAAGTTGGGAACTCACACCAGGAATTCCATATTACTCCTGCTGAAAGTAAGATGAGATCTGACACAATCCCCCTTCAGGTAGTTACAATATTTTTGTCTTCCCCTGAACAGCAGCAACTCAAGTGCCCTCTCTATCACTGTCACTGATGTAACCTTGGCCATCTTAAATAGCGCTCCTGGCAAGGCTCCAGGCCCAGATGGGGTTGCTATCAATGTATTTAGACAAAACACAACTTTCCAGGCTCCTTTGCTGAAAATGTACTCCATGCCACTCTCACAGCCGAAATACCCAGTTTTTGGAGGAAATCCATCATAGTCCCCATCTTTAAAAAGGGTGACAGATGGAAATTGAAATGTTACTGTCCAATTTCTCTTTTAGATTCCTCTGCTAAAATTTTCAGAAGGGTGATTCTCCAGAAGCTGGAAGATTGGGCTGAAGGTAAAGGTTTGCTCTCTGATGTGCACTTTGGTTTTTAACAGGTGTGGGAACTGTGGAGCAGTCCATTTACCTGCTCCTGATCACAGGAAAGTGCGTCCTTTCATGGACCTTTCAAGTGCATTTGACCTTGTGAACAGGGGCAAACTGTGAGGCTTAAGGAGTAAGGCTGGGATAATTCCTTGATAGAAGCCCTTAAGCATCTGCATTGGTACACTCTAGCTCAAGTTGGCTACAGTCCTGATAGGGAATGTACATCCCCTTTCAAGGTTCACAAGGGGGTTATACAGGGCTGCATCCTAGCTCCCTTTCTATTTCTCTTCTATATTAATTCTCTGGACCAAGTACTGCAGGACAAAGGGAAGGACCTTCTGAGAATCGGTGACGGGTCAGTACCCGTACTCCTTTTTGCAGATGATGCTGTGCTATTGTCATGTACTTAAAATGGGCTTCAGCTGCTGCTGGACTGTTCTAACAAGTTCATGGGGGTATTTAAAGTTAAGAATCGATCATAAGAAATCATTTATTATACAATATGGCCCAGGAAAAACATGTTCATATAGGTTTACCATTGATGAGACCCCCATTACCAAATTCCTAAATTTCGACTATCTTTGGAATAATGCTGGATACAAATTTTAAGTGGGAGAAGCTTTTGGCTCATAGAGGGATTAAAATGTAAAATGCAGCTGACAGCATTTTCAAATTTACTAAGAGACTCAAACAAAAGTCCATTGAAGAACTCATTTCCCCATATAGTGCCAAATGCCTTTCTTTAGACACTTATGGCCTGGGGTTTGAAGGTATGTGGATTGTGGCCACTTACAAACTATTAAAAACAAATTTGTCGGCAGATTGTCAGCAGTCTCTAGAAGTACTGCCAATATTATTACCTACATGGAAGTTGGCCTTCCTTTCACTGAGGATGCAATCAAAATGGCACCACTTTTACAGTGGGTAAAAATCTGGAGTTCCCACATACCAAATGTTCTCAGGTCCTTGCTGACTGCATTAAATTAGATCGCGGGGGTAATATTGCCTGGCCAGCATTAGACAATCATTTGTAGATCTTGGTGTCCCAATTTCATTCCACTGACCCAGTGAAATTGATAGTAATTTGAGGACCCTCATAAATCTCTTTCCAAAACAACAGGGACTCCAAAAGGATAAACAAGTCTCAGGCTATGGATGCTGTATGTTATCATATGGAGATTATATCTATAGAACGGAATTAACCATATTTAATCTGGATTCCTAAACAGGAGCATAGATTTTACCTAACTTGATTTAGGCTGTGCACAGTTCTCTTCACTGTAGGTTTCCCACAACAGAGCAGTTGGTCTTCTTCCCTGCTGCATTGTCCCTGTGATAACACCAGTCAGCAATCTTTTCCCATTTTATGTTCTTTTCAGTTTTTATACTACATTCAGAGCCCGACTTTTATGCCCCATCCCCAGTACTAATAGCCTTAGATTGGCCTCAATTCCTGCAGTGTATGTATACAGAATTTATCAGTCATTCAGGATTCAACTATACGTGTCATTCCCTCAGGATCAGGATTAGAAGAGATGTAAGGGCCTTAGCCCATCCAGCCCTGCAGTCTTATGTTTTTAACCTCTGGTTAACTGTTTTATAGTGTCTTTTGTTTTACTGATATATTGTTTGGATTGCTTGCATTTTAACTGTATGTTTTTATGCTGTCTGGTGTCTTATTATTTATTGCTAAGTGAGCCGAATAACGATTTTGACTGGCTGACTGCCCTTGGTCAGGAGAGAAAGAGAGAAAGATAGAGAGAGAGAGAAAGAGAGAGAGGGAGAGAGAAGACTGGAAATCTCAAATTGTGGCATACCATTTTTAGATATAAAAACACTTGACTGAACAATGAGAGATGGACAGTACAATGTTACTTAAGTGAGGATATCTGAACAAACCCAGGACAAGTTTGCCACGAACTACTATATAAATAATGTAGGATGTAAAAAGAAACAAATGCCTGGGAACATTCCTGGGGATTGAGGCGGGGAACATGGCGGCCAGGGATCAGCAGCAGAGTTACTGCTAAGCTAGTCGCGGTGCTGTTTTTGCCCAGCGACCAGGAGGTGGAGTAGAGGATGGCGGACTGGAGCCCCCCTCCTCTCCCTCAGGCTTACCTTTGTTGGTGGTACATGCCACCTCGTACTCGTCCGCGAGACCGCGCCCCGACGCGGGTCGGGACGCCTGAATCAGAGGCGGCAGAGACGACGGCGAGGGAAAGCGGCGGCAACTGGGAAAGAGCCTCTCTTGAGGTGAGGAGAGTCAGGACCCTCACCTCCAGCGTTGCACTGAGAGGTGCGACAGGGAGCATTCCAGGAAGAGGCAGCACAAGTCGAGGAGCGACGAGGAGTAGCCAAAGGGAGCTGCTGCCATCTAGAAAGGGGAAAGAGTCTTTTCCCTTTCCTCGAGTATAGGGGGAGTTCGACTCTTCATATTATTTAAACACTGTCTTCCAGGTCCTGGATGGAGGGGGGATACCTCAAAATTTCCTGCATTGGGTGGTTCAAGGCGAGGGACTTTTTCTCATCAAACTTTGGAAAAGGAGGGGGGGCTCTTTTGTGAGGGAGGCATTTTTGGGTCTCAGATATATAGCTTGGAGGTCTCTCCCAAAGAAACCGTACTTATTTTATGAAAGGAAATAAACTGTCTGACTAAAAAAAAAAAACAGGGGGAAGAAAAAGGCAGACCCCCCTCGACAGCGAAGAATTACGCCTTCTCTTATGTCTTACTTTAAGGCCAAAAATTTAATTGACGCCATGGCTACTTCCTCTCCTCTCCCTACCCACCCCCCACAGCTGTGGCATTAAATAAAGCTTTGCAGAATGAGATGGAAGAGGGAGGGCAAATAAACTTGCCTCAGACTTCTCCTACGCCTCAGCCTTCTACCTCCCTGGGGGTAATGGCTTCAGGGGCATCAGTTTCGGGAGGCCCGGTACAGCCTCTAGTTTTTATGCGGGAAGAAATAGACCCCTCTTTGGAGAATGTCATCTCAGTGGAGTTAACAGCAAAGGCAGTCGAATCTCAGCGAGGGCTACTTGATGAAATAAACTAACCGTCCTCTCACTCAGGCTCTTTGGAATCCTTACTTTACTCTGTAACAAAGAAAGTCAGGCAGGGTTTTTTGGTCTCTCAGACAAATCAGAAGGGGATTCAGGAAGTATGTGAAACCTTAGCGAACAAGATGGACTTACTGACCCAAAGAACCCAGGCCTTGGAAAAACAAGTGGATCAGTTAAATGAAGCTGTAGAAAAGCATACCAGAGAAATTGATGAATTGAAAGCTAAGAGTAAAAAGGGTACTGAGAGGCTGGAATCTTTGGAGAATAATGCAAGAAGAAATAATATTAAGTTAATGAATGTTCCGGAAGGGAGTGAAGGAGAAGACATCAAGGCATTTGTGGTAGATCTCCTGAAACAGAGTGAGGCGTGGCAAGGGTCGGTGGAAGTTTTAAGTAGAGATATACAGCGTGTCCACAGGGATCCTTTCCGGAAACCACCAAATAGGATAAAGCCTAGGAGGATATAAGTGAACTTTCTCACTTATGCAGTTAAAGAGAAGATTCTGCTAAAAGCTTTAAAAATTGGACCATTATGTGTAAAAGACTGTTCTTTTGAGGTTAGATCTGATGTTTCCCGTATTACTTCAAATAAACAGTGGGAAATAGGCAAGAGGATGGAAGATTTCAAGAAACTAGGAGCTGCGGCTCAATTAAAATTCCCGGCAACCCTGAGAGTGATGAGAAACAACAAAATGTATAATCTAAGTTCTGATAGTATGATGAAGTGGGTCAACAGCGCCAAATGGCTTAATAGCCGGTTAAGATGGGTGGGGTTCCCCAGGGAGAGGGGTTAAGGGTATTTAGGATAGCGGAGAGGGAATATTCTGGGGGGGAGGAAAGAGGGTCAGGAAAATAAAAAATGTGTACCTCATTATAAGGAGGCCCAGTTGGCAATATTTTTCATAATGGAGTTCGTAAAACTTAATAAAGACAGATTGTAATGCTGCTAGAGTCTCACCTTGCGGCTGTAGAGGCTCACAACATCTTTAAATCTCAGAGATGGGTTAAGCAAATGGTTTGCTCGCGTGATATGTTTCATTCTAAGGGTGTATTGATTTTGGTGAAAAGTGGCTCAAATGTCTCTATTTTGCATTATAAGGTGGATGTGAAAGGCAGATGGGTCATGGCTGATATTAGATTCAGCAAAAAAACGTTATACTTTAGTATCCTACTATGGCCCACATCTAGACGACACAACACCACTACAGGATTTATGTAATGAACTGTTGGATGTCAGGTACCCAATTATAATGGTAGGTGATCATTTATTGGATAAGTCTACTGGAAGCAGATCGTCCGGATGTCAGAAGTCGTTAGCATATATTAAGATAATGATGAAACATTTTGCATTGGTGGACATCTGGAGAGAGTCTTGTGGGTGATCTCGTGGCTTCACTTATCATAACAAGAAGTACAAACACCATTCGAGGATAGATAGCTTTCTATTAACTAAGTCTCTCAGGAAAACTGTGGTGGACATTCAACATATTCCAGCACATCTGTCAGATCATGCTGCGGTAATTTTGACATTGTAGGGTGCAGCATTACTTCCTTCAAGAAGATGGATGTTGGATCGATCCCTTCTAAATGACACTAAGGTGGTGGAGCGATTACTAAGTTACAATAAGTCCTTTTTTGAGTTTAAAACAAACTCTGCGCCCCCTCATATGGTTTGGGATTCCTACAAGGCTTCCATTAGGGGGATTCTGATTAGTATCTCTGCTCAGAGAAACAGAGATTACAGGAAAGAAATACAGAACCTTAGGCAGCTTAGAAAAAAAGTTAGGGAAATTACAGTTGGAAGGGAGAAATGATGAACCAATTTTACTCGAACTGCTGTCCAAATGGGCCTCGTTGCTAGCTGTAGTAGAAGCAAGAGTAAGGAAAAGGTGGGAAGCAAGTAAACTTGCACACTTTGAGTACTGTGAGAGTACTGGAAAGTTGTTGGCATGGAAAGTTAAATCAGATCTTGTAAGAAACGAGGTGTCAGAGATAAGAGACTCTACTACAGGGGCAATTTTAAGGGATGCCAAAGAGGTCCAGAAAGCATTTGTGAATTTTTTTTAAGCCTTGTATAAAGAAGACTCATTAAATATAGCGGGGGCAGGCTGCCAGGAGTAGAAGATTTAAAGATTAAAAAACTCGATGATTAAGGAAAGACACTATTGGAGGAAGAGTTTTTAGAGGGTGAGGTAGTCTCTAACTGTAATAAGGGGAAGGCAGCAGGACCTGATGGTTTACTGACTGATTTTTATGTAAAACTGCAAGGAGTCTTAATCCAGTTTTGAAAAATCTTTTTGACCTTATTCTTAGGGAAGAGTCCTCTCTCCCAAAATCTTGGAATGAAGCAGTGATTACCCTCATTTTGGAAACTGGGAAGGACCGCCTACTTTGTGAAGCATACAGACCAATTTCTTTGTTAAATAATGATTATAAAATATTTACTAGTATTTTGGCTTATACGTTGGGTAAGATTATGGGGGGACTGATTCAGGATGACCAAAAGGGTTTCTTAAAGGGCAGACATGTGCACCAACTGTCCCATTAATTCATTGAGGCAATTGATTTGGCAAGTGCACATGAACTACCCCTGGCAGTTACAACTTTGGATGCCACTAAAGCATTTGATCGAGTAAACTGGAATTACTTACATTTTATTTTAACGCATCTAAATGTCGGGCCCAAATTTTGTGGGATTTTGGAAAGCATCTATAGCGCCCCATCGGCCAGATAATTGTTAAACGGGAACTTAACTAACTTTTTTTCTAATACTAGAGGGGCCAGGCAGGGCTGTCCCCTCTCTCCACTACTGTTAGACCTATATATAGAACCATTGGCCCTTATGATTAAAAAGGATCCCCTGATTAAGCCATTTGCCTATATGGGTTCGGAAAAAAAATTCTCTGTATGCAGATGATATCATGATTTTTACGGAAAATCTGCCTTCAGCATTAGGAAGACTCGAGGTGTTAACAAGGGATTTTGGACAGGTGTCCTGGTATGCAGTCAATATGGCGAAAACGGAGATAATGACGTAGAACATGAATAGTAAACATAGGTGGTTAAAAGAGGAGATAAAATATTTGGCTGTTCATATTTGTAACCTCTAGAAAATCTGAAATTCATGGTGGGGGAAGTAGATAAACTTCTGTTAAGTTGGGCACATTTACCATTGACTTTATATGGGAGGGTAAACCTAGCAGAGATGTTCATTCTTCCCAAGCTTACTTCCCTTTTTAACATGATCCTGTTATGCTTCAAGAAAAAGGGGATACAAAAACTCCAAGCAAGCAAGAATAGACAGTTTTATTTGGGCCTGTAAGGGGGTTAGAACTGCAAGGAAAAAACTTAGAAGGAAATATGATAAAGGAGGGATTGCCCTCCCCGATATCCAATTATATGCATCGGCCTTTCATTTGAAGAACGTGAAAGACTTATTAGCAGGAGAGGTGGGTACTCATCAGAGGAAAGTTATGTTGAAAGGGGAGGGGAATGACGAACAAACATTTATGTATAATTTTGGACACCCGAAGTTTTATAAAAAAAGTAAGACTGAAAATGTTACAAGCAGCCGCTTTATTGTGGGCACAGATAAGGAAGATCACAAAACTATCATACTATAGTGTTTATCCTCCTATCTGGAGCTCCCCAGGAACTCTAGAAAGTTTTAAGGACGTTTTATCTTGACCTTTGAAGGAAGCTGATATTGTGGAGTGGGGGCAGGTATTTCAAGAGGGGTTTTTAAAACCTTGGGACACATTTGTGTCTGAGACACAGGGATTACTGTCTAGGTTTAAATACTACCAATTACAAGCTTGGGCCTGTTCCCTACAGGCAAGAGGAGATGATAATAATGAGTTAGAGGAGTTACTGAGTAAGGGTCCACCTGGTAGGAAGGAGGTTGCAACCTATTACAGGTTATTCTTAGATAGTTTAGATCGTGATCAGAATTTACCTGGTTCATTATGGGATGATGTGGTTAACCGTGAGGAAGTTAGTAAATTATGGGCATGCTCTTGGCAGCTCCTTTATCGGGTGGTAAAACCGGCGTTCCTTAGGAAAAATCATTTCTTCATCTTACATAGGGTATATTACCCGCCAAAGAAACTAACAAAATTTAATCTAAATGCACAGGTGGCTTGTAGGAAATATGGCCTACTCGGAGCTGATGATACTCATATGTTCGTGTCTTGCCCTCGGATTTTGAGTTTCTGGTTCGAGATCTTTGAAGTTATGGCTAATGTGTTACAATTACAGCTTAGGGTTACCCCTGCATTAGTCTTGTTTGGTTGCTCTTTAGAGTTACAAAACATGCCTAGCCCCAATAGAAACCTTCTGTTTTACCTGATATTGTTGGGTATGTGGAAGATCTGTAGATATTGGGGGCCATATTTATACTTTTTGACGCAAAACTGCGCTAACGCAGTTTTGCGTCAAAAAAATTAGCGCCGGCTAACGCCATTCTGAAGTGCCATGCGGGCACCGAATTTATTCAATGACGTTAGCCGGCGTTAGCCGGCGTTAGCCGCCGGCGCTGTCTGGTGTGCGTAAAAAAAAATGACGTACACCAGGCAGCGCCGGCGTAGGGGAAAATGGAACTTGGGCGCCAAAAAATGGGGCAAGTCAGGCTGAGGCAAAATTTGCGCCGCAACCCGATTTGTGCCATTTTTTTTTTACTCCTAACCCCCATTGACATGACTCCTGTCTTCATGCCCCCTTGCCCAATGGCCATGCCCAGGGGACTTCTGTCCCCTGGGCATGGTCATTGGGCATAGTGGCATGTAGGGGGGCACAAATCAGGCCCCCCTATGCCACAATTTTTTTTTTTTTTAAACTTACCAGAACTTACCTTAATGTCCCAGGGGTGGGTCCCTCCATCCTTGGGTGTCCTCCTGGGGTGGGCAAGGGTGACAGGGGTGTCCCTGGGGGCATGGGAGGGCACCTCTGGTCTCCTTCCGAGCCCACAGGTCCCTTAACACCTGCCCTGACCAGGCGCTAAAAAACGGCGCAAAGGCGCCTGTACGTCATTTTTTTTTACCCACCCACTCCCGGGCGTCATTTTTGCCCGGGAGTATAAATACAACGCACATGCCTTGAAGTCAGTTTTTTAGACTGGAACGCCTACCTTGCATATCATTAACGCAAGGTAGGTGTCCACGCTAAAAAATGACGCAAACTCTGAGAACTTTGGCGCTAGACGGGTCTAACGCCAAAGTATAAATATGGAGTTCGTTTTGCGTCAGAATTGCGTAAAAAAAAACGACGCAATTCCGGCGCAAACAGAATATAAATATGCCCCTGGATATCCCCCATCTCACCCACTCGATTAGAATGGGTGCATGCAGTAACAAAAATTTGCAAGTTTCACCTTTATTGATCCAGTGCAACAAATACACAAAAATTATGGCAACCTTGGTTAAACTGGGTGGACCTGAGTGCTTTTCCTTTGGTTAAATGTCCGATGATTATTGTAAACAGGGGCCTTTATCCCCTTTAGACTTCCCATTATGATTGCTTGGACTCTTACAGGATACACTAGAGTACTAGAGTATGGGCCTGGTCTAGATCATAATGGAAGCATATAAAGTAAATGAGGACACAACAGAAAGAAGAAAAAAAAGAAATAAATGCCTAGTTTCCAATTACATGTTTAGAGTCAACAACCACTAACATATGGATAGACAGAATCCTAAGGAGGAGAAACATAATGTTGAAGAGCTTGCTGAGGAAAAACATGTTCCAAGCGAATCAGAAGCCAAGCAGCAATTACTTCACTAAATCTGCTAGTGATGGGTAGCACAGGGAATTTCACCAAGTAACATCTCTCCAGAAGATAGTCTCGTGAACAAGAAAAACTCAATCAGTAGATGACAGCAAGGCAAAAATAAGAATGAACTCTTTGGTAAAACTTTGGAATTCCAAAAACAAGGCAGGTGATGTCGTGCAGCAAAAATATGGATTCTTGGGCATGTAAATTAATAAAAGTTATGGAACAGGAATTTTGTGGTTGTCACTTGCAAGTCCATAGTTCGGAAAAAGTGCATGGTAGTTATGGGTAGCATAAACCAAAGGCAGTTAGTAGATAATATCTGGTAAAGGTCAAGTGATAGACGTACAGATAATAAATATTGACCTCAAATCGTGTTTAACATAGAATGTAAAGGCCGTAACTAGCACATGCAAGAATACTTTGATTGAACCTGGATTTAGCTGATGATGCAGATCATTGCAGTACCACTTGACCTACACCATGCAGAGAAGAACAATGTGTAGCAACAGTTAGCACAACATAGCCGACCTACATAACCACATTCATGCAATTTAAAAGGTGTATCTATTTTCAAGCAATTGTCACCATCCATGAGAGTTGTGTCTGGAGTTCAATTTATGGCCCATAATAAGCATCTTTTCCCAAAACTTAGAAATAGGTTTCCTGAGTAATATCACCCCAGTATCATGGAGAGATGCATCAGAATAAACTTACTTTCCATCCATTTTGAGTGATCTGCCTAGATTGATTGAGAAGGTAGTTTTATAGTGTACTAGATTCCTGCTCCGATACCAGAGTGGCAAAGAAAGAGCGATCAATGATCCTTGTACAGTGTGACAGAATATAGAGCATTCAACATGTCGAGATTTCATTAAATTGATATTATTTTACAAAGTCCATAGTGAACCATAGCAAACATGTTGAAACTTTGGGTGCTCTGGAAACAGATCAATTGAAATAAGCAGGAGATGGACAGAAGAGAAATGTTGGTCTCAGAGTCTGCTGTCCAGTTCAACACCAAAAAAAAGCCTAACAAGATTCGGAGAGACCCAGAATTACCCCCGTTTAAAGCCGTAGGTCCACTTTGGAAACCTTCTGTCAAATATGGGTGAAGGTCTTGCTTATCAGGTAATTTAAAGTTTACCATCCTTTTGAGGTACTGTTGTGTAATACAGTAAGCAAAAGATTGAAAACTTTGTCGCACAAAAGCATCACCCAGCTGTTCATGTTATCGTTATGTATTTTTCTTAAATCTCAAATTATTATCAATAACCAAAATGAGCAACACCCCCACTCCTAAGGAGCCTGAAAGAATAAGCCTGGCTACAGTCTTGTTAACCTGAGATCAACCACTTAATGAAAATGTATTGCTATCCTACTCCCAGTGGACGGCGGAGTACTAAAGACAGCAGTTTACAGTCACCCAATACATTGCTCACACAAAAGAATGCAAACTTGACAAGTGACTTTATTGTGCTGGGCATAAAATATGCTGAGCCAAAAATTGTACCAGGTACTTGACTAACAAATGCTAAACCAACATCAAGAGCTGAGCCAGCACATCTTAGTTTACATGAGTATGGATATAGCATCCCAGACAATTTAACTGTCAGGAAACAGATCGAGGCAGAATCAAAGCTAAAACAAAGACAAATCTGTCAAATGTGAAGGTAAATTTGATTAAATTCCAAAGATTATCAACTGAAATCTTTCTCTGGAGCCCAATATGCAGTATGTGCTGTTCTTATGGAACTTATAATGACCAAGTCAGTCACCAGCCAAATAAAAGTGTTGATTCACACTACCTCAGTGGAGTACTCAATAGATCACTGGTGTGATCTCATAACCAAAAGACAGCACCTTTAGATTATACAGAAAGAAAACCTCTAAACGTTCTATGGCTTTGCAAATTAAACAAATCTGATTTTCTTGTAATGCTCATCAAGAATTAACTTTAGATAGATGCATCTAATAATACAAAATTAAAACCTGGCTCTTCCAACAAGCTTAGCATGATGATTAGCGATTCTGCAAAAAGCCTTGCAATTAGTGCTAGGGTACTCTTATAAGTAGGCTCTATAAATCTCATATCATCATCATCAACTGAAAATGTCACTTTGTCATTATTTTTAAAAATCATTCAACATTTAGCAGCCTGGTGTGAAACCATAAGTAAATATTTATATATCTCCACATTAGCGTCATTTTCTTTTGCGCTAATGTGGTGATGTTATTGCAAAAATTGTGCACCATATTTACAAAGTGGGGCAATGCATGCATTGTGCCACTTTAACCCCTTGTACCACATTATGCTTGCGTCAGGCATAATGTATGCAAGTAGGGCACTCCCATGTTAGGGGGCCCACAAAAATGTCGCAATGAAATCGAAACAATTTCTTAGCACCATTCTAGCAGCATTTTCAACTCCTGAAAAAAGCATGCGTTAAAAAGAGGCATACCATTGTTTTCAATAGGCCTCAATGTGCTTTGCAGGATTAACATCAACATTTTGGACGCTATTCCTGGAAAGCACCAAACTACATGTTGACACTAGTTCTCTGACTACCACCATGGTGCACCATACGTTAATTACGGAGCACACATAGTGGCATTACGGGGGTGCTAATGGGCACAAGAAAAGTGGGGCTGTATTGGATGCAGAGCCCCTTTTCTTAAATCTGCCCCTTAGTGCTTCCCTCTCAGTTAAGAAAGCAATTAGAATTAGGGACCGCTAAACAAGTACACTTGATTACCACTGGTGTTTAAAACATATACATGTACATTTAGGTTTTGTTATTTCTAAAATTCTGAACCTAGCTGGCTAGCTGCGGAGTTCTGTTCTGGGGAAAACCTCAAAGTGTTTGCATAGGCGGAAGGGGAGAGAATGAGGAGGTAGAGTTAGTGTAATCTGTGAGAATTCAGCCTATTTGATGTAGTGTTTCTTGAAGATCAGTTATTTTGTCAGTTTGGTCTGGAACTTTCAGGGTTGCACTAACGCATCATGTCCAGGTCAAAGATACCTATGGCAGTGCTAGTGCGCCTGGGCCTTAGTAAGTAAACTAACAAAGGGACACGTATAGGTCAATGAACCTTTTGATTCGCATGGAGCAACTAATGATTAATACATAATTCAATAAACATTAGTCATCAACATTAATGAATCAAAAACATAACACCCCATGACCCTCCAGTCATGAATAACCACAACTCACTATACGTTTTAGTAGTTTTATTCCCTATCAGTTACAATACTAATTCATGAAAATTAATTCAACTTTATTTGAGTTAGCAAATCCGTATTAATTCATTAGAAGGCGCCAAAAACATACTAATAAAGTGATACACTGTTCCTGAAAGAAAACATATCAGGGGACTGTAAGGCACGTGTTATGGGGTCCTATTAGTTAGGAGCACGAGTCCTCACACACCCAGTTGGGTGTCATGCTTCATCATCGGACAGGCTCCTCGTCAGACTGGCGCTGCAATGTCTGACGGGCACCACCCAACGGGGGGCTCTTTGCCGGAGATCTTTTCTCGATGATGCCACACTCACCCTAAGGAGATCAAGGGGAAGACACTGAGGAGGGTTGAAAAAAGAAAAAAGAAACTAAAATTGGTTCAGAACCCTAGCTATATATTTCACTTTATTCGATTTGTATAGGGTGGAGACCAAGATTAAAATATTAGTTACGAGAGTTGGACAGAAATAATGACCAGCCACTCTCTGACTAACTGTCTTATTATGGGGGTCAAGAAACTACAAGACCCACC
Organism: Pleurodeles waltl; assembly: GCF_031143425.1. NCBI lineage: Eukaryota > Metazoa > Chordata > Amphibia > Caudata > Salamandridae > Pleurodeles > Pleurodeles waltl. Next base: position 341,133,982 of record NC_090446.1, read on the forward strand.
TCAGCAATCGGGTCGACATGTTTCGCGTCTTAGCGGTCCACACGGATCCAATGACGCTTCCTCAGGACCTAGTATAAAGAAACTCCTCCTACTAAAAGCTGAGTAAGCTATTAACATATCAAATTTGACAGTCAAAAAACAGGTAAGTAACGTCAGTCACTTACATCAGTCCATTATGACCATTGGTTTGCTGCCTAATCGTCACCCCTTCTAATTCAAGTAAGGGCTTCCTGGGATCACGCAAGCCTATAGCCAGGTTCATATAGCAAGTTGAAGCTCTCCGGCTGGGGGTGGATTACACCTACCCGTGGTCGCGCTCCCTTTCCTATAACTTATATAGGAGGACATACACTGGACCTCGAATCCTCCAAATCCCTCTATTCTTGACGGCGCCAAAAACATAGTCTAATCAAAACTTGCATCAGAGTACATTCTAAAGCAGTAGCATAGGTCAATAATCGAATCAGGAAGGAATAAGTCAACATGAGTAGCAGAGTCCAGCAAATCAGTTTGTCAATCATTTGTCTCTGTGGTTGTCAATGTCATAAAGTAGAAACCTCACTGAACCCAGATTAGCATCAGCATGTGGGACTTCATGAGAAAATAGTTTAGAGCATGAATTTGGGAACATCTATCTAAGAGAAAAACTATTAAAAAAGAGCAGTTGGTACCTAGAAAGGAAAAGCACAAAAGTTAATTCAGTCACATTGTCATATCTACCTATCCTCTGTATGGATCAGCAACAAGTCAGTCTTCATCCTCAGGTCATCAATTGATCAGCATCACATCAGGCTCTCAAGAGCATGAGCCTAATGACAGAATCTCGAATCATCTTGACCTCTCTCTCCATCCGTCTCAACATCCAAAGTTTTCCCCCTTTGTCACAGCATTATATCAGAGACACCCAGACTATCCCCAATTCCTAATTGGTCAATTGATTACCAGATATGATTCTATCCAATTGTATATTTACTCCAAATCTATGAATCTTAATATTGTACAGTTCTCAGATTGTTAATTGGTTCACTTTGTGATGTCCTCATCATTCGGCTCGTTAGGTATCGAAAATGTTGCATCTTCTTCTCCAGTCGATGTGTCTATTAATCGAGTCCTGGGAAAGTGCGCTGTGAGCGCTTTACACAGTAGTTGATACATTCTGGTTTCCATCATCTCCTGTCTGTTGGTTCATGCAAAGGTTTCAGCTAGACAATTTTTATTAAACAATGATCAGTTCAAGGTTAGTCTTTCATTGAATGTTAATGTTCTCCACGAGGCCTGGCAAAAGCTCCACAATATAATGCAAAACATAAGTTATATCTCTCAATATGACATACTACTACGCTATTCTAATACATTTTCAATATTTCACATATGCTAGTCGTTCTTTTAATATAATTTGAGAATCTTGGTGATCACTCTCCGAGGGCACATTTTCAAATGTGCACATTATTTTTCTACATTAATAATTTTCTACATTATTCATTATTCAAAATACATAAATATTCATTAATAATTTCTAATTAATACATTTGCGTTAACAACAGTATTAGAGAAAGAATAGATATCCATGGAAATAATAGGATTTTTGCAACTATTTGTGTTGCAAACATACTTGATTAATACTAAAAGTGATTCTGGCTGGATGTACTTCACAGAAACAATGTCCTTTTCCTCTAAAATGGCACTGTGTGCAGAAAAGCTCCATGAGACGTACTTAGCAGACGAAAATGTTGAAATCTTGTGAATTACAGTCGGGGGACCTGTGTGGTTCTTGATACTCGGGCAAACAACTTTTTCCACGCAAAAGCTTCACAATTTGGGCAATTTTTGAAAACTTCCCAGAAGGTGGAAGTCAAGTGTTCAGGACAAAATAAAACTACTCGATGTTCTTCTGGTTAAAAGCTCTCATGTAAGATAAAACGGAAATCCCTCCATTAGCCCAACAATGACACATCTCTAGAACGCAAATTAGTCTGAATGAAGATGCTGTTTAATCGTCCTCAATAAGCACATCTGTAGTGGCAAATATTGCGGCCTTCAGAAGTAAACCGAAAAGACGTTTTTGTCCCTTCAACCCTCTTCTTCTTTTAGCAAAAAAAAAGTTCTAGGCGGGGCAATACCATTCGGTGGTACTGCTCTAAAAAAATGTACACATTTATTAATTTAGTTGAGACGTGCGAGAGAAAGACTTTCACTCAGATGAAAGAATGAATTCTAAAGACACGTTCAGCCTTACAGTGAAAGTAGCCTGACTGAATGCGGGGGCCTGGGGATAATGATTGAGGGACCTTCGTCTATGGATATATTTCTCCACACAGAGTGCTTATTAAGTGTTTTGCGGGAATTACCAGGACCATTGTCATCACCTGGGGGCCGGGGCAAGGTAAAGCAGGGTTCAGATTATTTTAGGGGGCGGGAGCTTGAGCAGCTGCACTGCACAATGGCGTACTCAGTAGTGATTGATTGCAGGCTCCCCACAAATCCGGAACCAAGAGGTTTATAACGAGGTGACAATGTTGTGTTACATATCACCCTACTGTGCTGGATTACATGCAGATAAACACTTCGTAAAATGTTGACGGGCTACAGGCCGTGTGAGAGCAGGAGCACGAGACGATGACAGAAACATGGGTCTGAAACACCTGCATTGCGCACTGAGTCTAGAGCAACACGCGAGCCTTTTCTCAAGTACTTTTATTACATTCACAAAAATAGGACTGTACGATCTATGTTAAGCTGCTTAAGACAAGCAAACGATATTTGTGTCTACTTAGAGGTATTATTTAAAAATTACCTATCCATAAAATTGTATAATAAAAATATCAAAGTCAAAACACCGACTACAATATATGACGGTAAGTATAGATTAACTATACATGTCATGAATAAATAAATAAGGGCCTGATCTAAAGTTTAGTGGATGGGTTACTTCCTCACAAACATGATGGATTTCCCTTCGCCATATTACAAGTGCAATTTGATACTATGGCACTTGTAATATTGCCCTTTGTGAAAGAGTAACCCGTCTGCAAAATTCTATTCCAGAGCCTATATCTTCAAGCTACGTAAAGGTGGAGTTAAACTTGGTAAATCTTTACAGACCTGTCTTGAAGGAGAAGTATTGCTTTCGCTTTGGGAGCAAAAATTGTTTTCTAGCTATAGCTCCGATTAAGTGCACTCATAACTAATTCAGCTACAGGTAACCGAGGATGTTTGGTGCAAAACTGGTTTACGTCAGGTTAATATGCTGCTTGCTATTTATAGTTGAGCTCAGATGAAAGGGATGATCTCCAATGACCAAGTTACATCAACTACAAGGGATTCCTTGCTTTCATAAAGAAAGATGTCTTAGAGAACACAAACGGTCACCCTAGTTCTGCCTCCAATAATCCTGATGGGGTGGTAATTCATCCAACAATCAATCAATCAAGGGGTCTTGTAGAGCGTGGGTTGTCACCCCAGTGGGTCTCCAGGCACTGGGGGGATTTTGCGTGCCTCATTTGGACAGCGCTGGAGGCTGAATACCCAAGTCTTGAGCTGCTTTCTGAAGTACATAATAACGTAATACACTGTTCCTAAGCAAAGCCAGGGGACTAAAGGATCCTATAAATCAGGAGCACGAGTCCTCACACACCCAATTAGGTGTCATGCTTCATCATCGGACAGGCTCCTCGTCAGACTGGCGCTGCAATGTCTGACGGGCACCACCCAATGGGGGGCTCTTTGCTGGAGATCTTTTCGATGATGCCGCTCTTGCCCTCAGGTAGATAAAGGGGGAAGACAACGCGGAGGGTTGGGAAAAGGATATGAAATTGACTCTGGACCCGATCTCGTATTGGCTTTATTCTATTAATGACGGGTAAAGGTCAAGATTAAAAAACTCAACAAAAGAGTGAAACAGAGATAATGCTCAACCACTCTCTCGCTATATAAGCCATAGTGGTGGGTCAAGAAACTACAGGACCCCATCTCTGTATTGGGTCGACATGTTTCGCGTCTCAGTGGTCCATATGGATCCGGTGACGCTTCCTCAGGACCTAGTATAAATGAAAACTCCTCCAACTATAAGCTAAATTTAGCTAATGAAACAGGACTGACAGTCAAGGCAGTAGATAACGTCAGTCACTTACAGTCATACTTTGTGGCCTTAGGTTCAGTTCCTATTCGTCGCCCTGGAAAAAATCAATATATTAATTGCAAAATAAATGAAAGCTGAGTGTGTGACAAACTGAGTGGCAAACGGTGATGGTGTGGTGATAACAAATCCATGCCAAAAGGTAAAGAAAAGAAATGAGACTGTGTATACATGCTTACCCTCCCATTGAGAGTAAGGGCTTCCTGGGATCACGCAGACCTACAACCAGATGCGTAGACCAAACTATTCGTTGCATAGGAAGCAATAAAACATGGGGGTGAGTCACATTGATTGAAATAAAAGCAATGTACATACCCCTATAACAGTAAAAAGCAAGTCACAATATTAACTTTCATATGCGAAACTTGATGAATATCAAGTTACACACTGGGGACTAAAGAATTGCTTCAAAATAGTATTATAGAAGGGAAAATGCATTGGAAAGTCCCATAATCAATCTTAATTAATAGTTACAAGATCTATCACAGCGTGTGAAAAGTGTTGAGTAAAAACTGGTTGGAGTTGTTACAATCTGTTAACAAATAAACGATTACCAGCCACACTAAGATAGATGGGCTAGTCACTTGTACAACAAGAGGCTCAGATGCCACCAAACTCTGGTAATAACGATCACATGCGTCTACAAGCAAGCTGTGGCTCGAGCGTCACTATACTAACACTCGAGTCGGGTTGTTTGTCAGAAAACTGCTACCACACAGATGCATAGCGGCGGGCAACATAGGCTTACTTGAGGTGTCCTGGTTGCGGGTGGGGGCACCTACCCACGTCGCGCTCCCGCAGCTAACTGGGAGACGCGACCGGGGCTATGTTTTAAGTCCGCGTTCGAAAAGAAACGAGGCACCGGTGTGTGCGTTGCCGGGAGACGCAGACGCGTCCCCGGCAGCGCGGCCGATCACCGCCATAGAAAAAGGACTAACCGCCCACTGACATAATAACTCGAAAGTGGCGGCCATTACAAAGAGAATAGCCCATATGTTGATAATAGGTTCATAAGGTGATAAGCAGTCACCACGTCAACTGATTTAACAAACTATAGAGATGCTGCTCATCTCAATAGTAATACAAGTTGTATGTGGTGGTCTAAAAACGATAGTCTATGGGAAATACCCAATCGGTATATTGATCCAAGATGTGAAAAAAGCTGCATATCACTCTAGTATGTAGTACTAACACATTCTAGGGTTAGAAGTGGGCTAGTCCTAATCTTATATGGGAAAAGAAGAGGCTCATGGTTCATCTGCCTATCATCTAGTCATAAGGGATCTCACATATCTCATGTACCCTTGAAATGAATGAAGAAAGGGAATTTAACGAGAGAAGCTCGTCCATGGGATGTCATCATTTAATCCCTTTCGATGTGTCCCCAATTTATACACCCAGCGCTGTTCTAGTTCAAAGAGGGAGTCAGTGTTTTTTTTTGGGGCATGTTTGTAATACCACCCACCACATATCGTCTGGACTGTGTTGTGCCTCTATGAAATGGATACTCAGTTTCGTCGAGGTCCTTCCGCAGCGAATATTGCTGCGGTGTTCGTTAATTCTAATCTTGACTGCTCTAGTGGTCATCCCTATATATTGTAGACCGCAGGGACAAGTAATCAAATAAACGCAAAACGTAGTGTTACAGTTAGTATGTTTGAGCAGTCGCCAGTTGCCTATTGGTGCTAAAACAAGATTGTCTAATCGCTTAGTTAGTGTACAGACGTTGCAATTGCCACACGGATAATGTCCGGTCACTGGAGGTAAATCCCATAATGTCCCTTGTTTCTTGGATGATGTCTGTGGTTTAGGTCGCGTATGGATAAGTATATCTTTCAGATTGGTCGTCCTTTTAAAAGCAAACAGTGGTTTGGGGATATTCTCTCCACCGCTGCATAGGATATTCCATCTTTTATTGACGATTTTTTTAATAGTGTTGGACAGTGGTGTGAAGGTGGTGACACAAGTTAATTTGTTCACTGAACACCTGGGGGCCGCATGGAGTAGTGATTCTCTGTCACTATGTTTGGCTCGTTTGTAAGCGGTATTGACCACATTGGTGGGGTAGTGGCGGTCACCTAATTTGTGTTTCAGTTCTGTGGCTTGCGAGTCAAAGGACCGGATGCTGCAACAGTTGCGGCGTAGTCGCAGAAACTGACCAAAGGGTAAATTATCCCTAAGTGCTTTAGGGTGGAAACTCTCGTATAGTAGTAGACTATTACGATCTGTAGTTTTGTGATAAGTATTTGTCTTTAATTTGCCTCCATCCAAACTGATTGTCAGATCCAAAAAAGGGATCGTAGTGGTTGAAACCGAGGAGGTAAAACGTAAAAAGGGATTCAAATTGTTAATCCAGGTAGTAAAGGTAGTCACTTCGTCAATGTGACCCTGCCAGATGACTAAAATGTCGTCAATGTATCGGCGCCATAACTTGATATTGTCGTAGAAGGGATTAGATTCAGGAAGTATGAATCGTTTCTCAAAGTCATACATATACAGGCATGCTAAGCTTGGAGCGAAAGTGCTGCCCATCGAGGTCCATCGTATTTGATGAAACAGAAGATCTTCAAACTGGAAGAAGTTCTCAGTCATGGCTAGGGAGGCACAATGCATGATAAAATGTACAGGAGTCGCAGACTGTAAGGTAGCGGTGAACAGAGTTGTTTCAACTACTGACAGAGTATCTTGTTGTGGAATGTTAGTATACAACGCTTCGACATCTAAAGTAATCAGTGCTTGAACAGTATCTGTGGTATTAATAGATTCAATCAGTTTGAGAACATCTTTAGTGTCTTTCAGATAAGTGGAAGATTGCTGTACAAGAGGTTGCAAAAAATGATCGCAGAATGTCGAAAGGGGTTCAAGAATTGAGCCTATACCTGAGACTATAGGGCGACCGGGAGGAGGCATTGTCCCTTTGTGGATTTTAGGGAGGCAGTAGAAGTAAGGAATTCTCGGACATGGTGTGTCTAGAAAATCAGCTTCCTTTTGCGTGATCCATGCATTACTGACAGCCTCATTTATCATACCTCGAATTTCTGTTTGAATTCTAGTGGTTGGATCATTGGTAAGCTGTGCATAATAAGTAGAGTCACTAAGAAGTCGAAGACATTCCTGTCTATAGTCAACTGAATTCAATATGACTATAGCTCCGCCTTTATCTGCTGGTTTGATGGTAATGCTACTATCAGCTGCCAGGCTCTTCAGAGCATCGTTCTCATCTTTGGGTAAGTTACAGTAGTGATGCTTGGGTCGTAATCTGTTCAGGTCAATATCGACCGCCTTCTCAAATGCCAAAATCTCACAAGGTATTGCAGAAGTAGGGGGAATAAATTTAGATGGTTTTCTTAGGCCCGAATCCACAGGGGCACCATCGGTCGGCTGGTCTTTGAAAAAAGACTGGAGCCTGATTTTCCTGAAGAATTGTGCCATTTCGCATTGAAGGCGGAAAAAATCTTCTTTGGGGGTTGGAACAAACCCCAAACCCTTATTCAACACCTTGGTTTCCTCAGGAGAAAGGGATCTATCAGATAAGTTGACAACTAAGTCCGGGGTTGTTGCACTTTGCCCTGGCTGCGAGTGACCATCTGAGGTTCCTCTTGAGCCCAATGTACTCTCCTTCCTCTTCCTCGTCTTCTGCCTCTTCCCCTGCCCCTGCCTTGGCCTAAAAAAGGCATGTAAGGTAACATATGGCGGGGTTGATAGAAAGGGAAGGGTTGTTGCCAAGCCATTGGCGGTCCAGGATGGTATTGAGGATATTGGAAATATGGTTGGGGTCGCTCGTCATCCGTACTCCAACCGTCGGAAGAGGAGCTCTGGCTGAATTTACTGGGTCTTCTTAGGGACGATGTAGACTCATCTGACGAGATGGATTGGGTGTCAACTAAGTAGTCTTCCTTAGTGTAGGGGTAGACCTTTTCCCGGCAAAACTTGCCAATGTCTTTCTGTAATTTAGTGATTTTATGCTGGGTAAGAAATTCTTTTGACTCATTCAACTCGGCATTGATTTCTGCAAGCCGGCTCTTAAAGGCTGTGATAGATACTGTAGTTTTGAGTGTGTTCTCCATAAAGGAGATCTGTATAGCCATAGATTCTGCTAGTCGCCTGGAGGTGTTGATAATAAGTACCAACCAATCGCGGGTGCATTTCCAGGCTATTTGTGCCCAATCCTTCCTAAAGACCAAGTCTTGTAGGAAGATCCGTGGCATATTGGTTACAATTAATCCATTGGGGGCTATGTTAGCTCTCAGGTACTCAGTCATGATGGTCCCGTGGAGTACTGTTTTGATCAAGTCTCGCTTCAGTGAAGACAGTTTATCCCACTCAGCTTTCGTAGGACCCGAAGGTCCAGCACCCTCATTTGTTAAAATGGAAGGGTTCTGTAAAATTGCTGAGACGATGTCGTCGTCAAAGCTTAACCCTTGGAAATTATCCATCATTAGGGGAGTCTGCACAAGACTCACAAATAATCCCACAGCACAACTGCTGTACTAAATACGTCAAGAAAAAGAGGGGGGATGGGGAGGAATAAAGGTCCAGTGTATATCCTCCAAGTTAAGCTAAATAATAACGTAATACACTGTTCCTAAGCAAAGCCAGGGGACTAAAGGATCCTATAAATCAGGAGCACGAGTCCTCACACACCCAATTAGGTGTCATGCTTCATTATCGGACAGGCTCCTCGTCAGACTGGCGCTGCAATGTCTGACGGGCACCACCCAATGGGGGGCTCTTTGCCGGAGATCTTTTCGATGATGCCGCTCTTGCCCTCAGGTAGATAAAGGGGGAAGACAACGCGGAGGGTTGGGAAAAGGATATAAAATTGACTCTGGACCCGATCTCGTATTGGCTTTATTCTATTAATGACGGGTAAAGGTCAAGATAAAAAAACTCAACAAAAGAGTGAAACAGAGATAATGCTCAACCACTCTCTCGCTATATAAGCCATAGTGGTGGGTCAAGAAACTACAGGACCCCATCTCTGTATTGGGTCGACATGTTTCGCGTCTCAGTGGTCCATATGGATCCGGTGACGCTTCCTCAGGACCTAGTATAAATGAAAACTCCTCCAACTATAAGCTAAATTTAGCTAATGAAACAGGACTGACAGTCAAGGCAGTAGATAACGTCAGTCACTTACAGTCATACTTTGTGGCCTTAGGTTCAGTTCCTATTCGTCGCCCTGGAAAAAATCAATATATTAATTGCAAAATAAATGAAAGCTGAGTGTGTGACAAACTGAGTGGCAAACGGTGATGGTGTGGTGATAACAAATCCATGCCAAAAGGTAAAGAAAAGAAATGAGACTGTGTATACATGCTTACCCTCCCATTGAGAGTAAGGGCTTCCTGGGATCACGCAGACCTACAACCAGATGCGTAGACCAAACTATTCGTTGCATAGGAAGCAATAAAACATGGGGGTGAGTCACATTGATTGAAATAAAAGCAATGTACATACCCCTATAACAGTAAAAAGCAAGTCACAATATTAACTTTCATATGCGAAACTTGATGAATATCAAGTTACACACTGGGGACTAAAGAATTGCTTCAAAATAGTATTATAGAAGGGAAAATGCATTGGAAAGTCCCATAATCAATCTTAATTAATAGTTACAAGATCTATCACAGCGTGTGAAAAGTGTTGAGTAAAAACTGGTTGGAGTTGTTACAATCTGTTAACAAATAAACGATTACCAGCCACACTAAGATAGATGGGCTAGTCACTTGTACAACAAGAGGCTCAGATGCCACCAAACTCTGGTAATAACGATCACATGCGTCTACAAGCAAGCTGTGGCTCGAGCGTCACTATACTAACACTCGAGTCGGGTTGTTTGTCAGAAAACTGCTACCACACAGATGCATAGCGGCGGGCAACATAGGCTTACTTGAGGTGTCCTGGTTGCGGGTGGGGGCACCTACCCACGTCGCGCTCCCGCAGCTAACTGGGAGACGCGACCGGGGCTATGTTTTAAGTCCGCGTTCGAAAAGAAACGAGGCACCGGTGTGTGCGTTGCTGGGAGAGGCAGACGCGTCCCCGGTAGCGCGGCCGATCACCGCCATAGAAAAAGGACTAACCGCCCACTGACATAATAACTCGAAAGTGGCGGCCATTACAAAGAGAATAGCCCATATGTTGATAATAGGTTGATAAGGTGATAAGCAGTCACCACGTCAACTGATTTAACAAACTATAGAGATGCTGCTCATCTCAATAGTAATACAAGTTGTATGTGGTGGTCTAAAAACGATAGTCTATGGGAAATACCCAATCGGTATATTGATCCATGATGTGAAAAAAGCTGCATATCACTCTAGTATGTAGTACTAACACATTCTAGGGTTAGAAGTGGGCTAGTCCTAATCTTATATGGGAAAAGAAGAGGCTCATGGTTCATCTGCCTATCATCTAGTCATAAGGGATCTCACATATCTCATGTACCCTTGAAATGAATGAAGAAAGGGAATTTAACGAGAGAAGCTCGTCCATGGGATGTCATCATTTAATCCCTTTCGATGTGTCCCCAATTTATACACCCAGCGCTGTTCTAGTTCAAAGAGGGAGTCAGTGTTTTTTTTGGGGCATGTTTGTAATACCACCGACCACATATCGTCTGGACTGTGTTGTGCCTCTATGAAATGGATACTCAGTTTCGTCGAGGTCCTTCCGCAGCGAATATTGCTGCGGTGTTCGTTAATTCTAATCTTGACTGCTCTAGTGGTCATCCCTATATATTGTAGACCGCAGGGACAAGTAATCAAATAAACGCAAAACGTAGTGTTACAGTTAGTATGTTTGAGCAGTCGCCAGTTGCCTATTGGTGCTAAAACAAGATTGTCTAATCGCTTAGTTAGTGTACAGACGTTGCAATTGCCACACGGATAATGTCCGGTCACTGGAGGTAAATCCCATAATGTCCCTTGTTTCTTGGATGATGTCTGTGGTTTAGGTCGCGTATGGATAAGTATATCTTTCAGATTGGTCGTCCTTTTAAAAGCAAACAGTGGTTTGGGGATATTCTCTCCACCGCTGCATAGGATATTCCATCTTTTATTGACGATTTTTTTAATAGTGTTGGACAGTGGTGTGAAGGTGGTGACACAAGTTAATTTGTTCACTGAACACCTGGGGGCCGCATGGAGTAGTGATTCTCTGTCACTATGTTTGGCTCGTTTGTAAGCGGTATTGACCACATTGGTGGGGTAGTGGCGGTCACCTAATTTGTGTTTCAGTTCTGTGGCTTGCGAGTCAAAGGACCGGATGCTGCAACAGTTGCGGCGTAGTCGCAGAAACTGACCAAAGGGTAAATTATCCCTAAGTGCTTTAGGGTGGAAACTCTCGTATAGTAGTAGACTATTACGATCTGTAGTTTTGTGATAAGTATTTGTCTTTAATTTGCCTCCATCCGAACTGATTGTCAGATCCAAAAAAGGGATCGTAGTGGTTGAAACCGAGGAGGTAAAACGTAAAAAGGGATTCAAATTGTTAATCCAGGTAGTAAAGGTAGTCACTTCGTCAATGTGACCCTGCCAGATGACTAAAATGTCGTCAATGTATCGGCGCCATAACTTGATATTGTCGTAGAAGGGATTAGATTCAGGAAGTATGAATCGTTTCTCAAAGTCATAGATGTTCTCAAACTGATTGAATCTATTAATACCACAGATACTGTTCAAGCACTGATTACTTTAGATGTCGAAGCGTTGTATACTAACATTCCACAACAAGATACTCTGTCAGTAGTTGAAACAACTCTGTTCACCGCTACCTTACAGTCTGCGACTCCTGTACATTTTATCATGCATTGTGCCTCCCTAGCCATGACTGAGAACTTCTTCCAGTTTGAAGATCTTCTGTTTCATCAAATACGAGGGACCTCGATGGGCAGCACTTTCGCTCCAAGCTTAGCATGCCTGTATATGTATGACTTTGAGAAACGATTCATACTTCCTGAATCTAATCCCTTCTACGACAATATCAAGTTATGGCGCCGATACATTGACGACATTTTAGTCATCTGGCAGGGTCACATTGACGAAGTGACTACCTTTACTACCTGGATTAACAATTTGAATCCCTTTTTACGTTTTACCTCCTCGGTTTCAACCACTACGATCCCTTTTTTGGATCTGACAATCAGTTTGGATGGAGGCAAATTAAAGACAAATACTTATCACAAAACTACAGATCATAATAGTCTACTACTATACGAGAGTTTCCACCCTAAAGCACTTAGGGATAATTTACCCTTTGGTCAGTTTCTGCGACTACGCCGCAACTGTTGCAGCATCCGGTCCTTTGACTCGCAAGCCACAGAACTGAAACACAAATTAGGTGACCGCCACTACCCCACCAATGTGGTCAATACCGCTTACAAACGAGCCAAACATAGTGACAGAGAATCACTACTCCATGCGGCCCCCAGGTGTTCAGTGAACAAATTAACTTGTGTCACCACCTTCACACCACTGTCCAACACTATTAAAAAAATCGTCAATAAAAGATGGAATATCCTATGCAGCGGTGGAGAGAATATCCCCAAACCACTGTTTGCTTTTAAAAGGACGACCAATCTGAAAGATATACTTATCCATACGCGACCTAAACCACAGACATCATCCAAGAAACAAGGGACATTATGGGATTTACCTCCAGTGACCGGACATTATCCGTGTGGCAATTGCAACGTCTGTACACTAACTAAGCGATTAGACAATCTTGTTTTAGCACCAATAGGCAACTGGCGACTGCTCAAACATACTAACTGTAACACTACGTTTTGCGTTTATTTGATTACTTGTCCCTGCGGTCTACAATATATAGGGATGACCACTAGAGCAGTCAAGATTAGAATTAACGAACACCGCAGCAATATTCGCTGCGGAAGGACCTCGACGAAACTGAGTATCCATTTCATAGAGGCACAACACAGTCCAGACGATATGTGGTGGGTGGTATTACAAACATGCCCCAAAAAAAACACTGACTCCCTCTTTGAACTAGAACAGCGCTGGGTGTATAAATTGGGGACACATCGAAAGGGATTAAATGATGACATCCCATGGACGAGCTTCTCTCGTTAAATTCCCTTTCTTCATTCATTTCAAGGGTACATGAGATATGTGAGATCCCTTATGACTAGATGATAGGCAGATGAACCATGAGCCTCTTCTTTTCCCATATAAGATTAGGACTAGCCCACTTCTAACCCTAGAATGTGTTAGTACTACATACTAGAGTGATATGCAGCTTTTTTCACATCTTGGATCAATATACCGATTGGGTATTTCCCATAGACTATCGTTTTTAGACCACCACATACAACTTGTATTACTATTGAGATGAGCAGCATCTCTATAGTTTGTTAAATCAGTTGACGTGGTGACTGCTTATCACCTTATCAACCTATTATCAACATATGGGCTATTCTCTTTGTAATGGCCGCCACTTTCGAGTTATTATGTCAGTGGGCGGTTACTCCTTTTTCTATGGCGGTGATCGGCCGCGCTGCCGGGGGACGCGTCTGCGTCTCCCGGCAACGCACACACCGGTGCCTCGTTTCTTTTCGAACGCGGACTTAAAACATAGCCCCGGTCGCGTCTCCCAGTTAGCTGCGGGAGCGCGACGTGGGTAGGTGCCCCCACCCGCAACCAGGACACCTCAAGTAAGCCTATGTTGCCCGCCGCTATGCATCTGTGTGGTAGCAGTTTTCTGACAAACAACCCGACTCGAGTGTTAGTATAGTGACGCTCGAGCCACAGCTTGCTTGTAGACGCATGTGATCGTTATTACCAGAGTTTGGTGGCATCTGAGCCTCTTGTTGTACAAGTGACTAGCCCATCTATCTTAGTGTGGCTGGTAATCGTTTATTTGTTAACAGATTGTAACAACTCCAACCAGTTTTTACTCAACACTTTTCACACGCTGTGATAGATCTTGTAACTATTAATTAAGATTGATTATGGGACTTTCCAATGCATTTTCCCTTCTATAATACTATTTTGAAGCAATTCTTTAGTCCCCAGTGTGTAACTTGATATTCATCAAGTTTCGCATATGAAAGTTAATATTGTGACTTGCTTTTTACTGTTATAGGGGTATGTACATTGCTTTTATTTCAATCAATGTGACTCACCCCCATGTTTTATTGCTTCCTATGCAACGAATAGTTTGGTCTACGCATCTGGTTGTAGGTCTGCGTGATCCCAGGAAGCCCTTACTCTCAATGGGAGGGTAAGCATGTATACACAGTATCATTTCTTTTCTTTACCTTTTGGCATGGATTTGTTATCACCACACCATCACCGTTTGCCACTCAGTTTGTCACACACTCAGCTTTCATTTATTTTGCAATTAATATATTGATTTTTTCCAGGGCGACGAATAGGAACTGAACCTAAGGCCACAAAGTATGACTGTAAGTGACTGACGTTATCTACTGCCTTGACTGTCAGTCCTGTTTCATTAGCTAAATTTAGCTTATAGTTGGAGGAGTTTTCATTTATACTAGGTCCTGAGGAAGCGTCACCGGATCCATATGGACCACTGAGACGCGAAACATGTCGACCCAATACAGAGATGGGGTCCTGTAGTTTCTTGACCCACCACTATGGCTTATATAGCGAGAGAGTGGTTGAGCATTATCTCTGTTTCACTCTTTTGTTGAGTTTTTTAATCTTGACCTTTACCCGTCATTAATAGAATAAAGCCAATACGAGATCGGGTCCAGAGTCAATTTTATATCCTTTTCCCAACCCTCCGCGTTGTCTTCCCCCTTTATCTACCTGAGGGCAAGAGCGGCATCATCGAAAAGATCTCCGGCAAAGAGCCCCCCATTGGGTGGTGCCCGTCAGACATTGCAGCGCCAGTCTGACGAGGAGCCTGTCCGATGATGAAGCATGACACCTAATTGGGTGTGTGAGGACTCGTGCTCCTGATTTATAGGATCCTTTAGTCCCCTGGCTTTGCTTAGGAACAGTGTATTACGTTATTATTTAGCTTAACTTGGAGGATATACACTGGACCTTTATTCCTCCCCATCCCCCCTCTTTTTCTTGACGCTTTCTGAAGTACTTCTGAGAAGGGGAAGTGTGCAGGTGTAAGGGGATGTGGTTCCAGAACTTGGTGGCGAGGTGGGATAAGGAGCGGCCACTGAAGTGGTCATGATGGATGCAGTGGATGTGGGCTTGGGCAAAGGTAGCTGAGTGGAGTTCTCTGGGTAGTCAGTGGAGGGTGAAGCAGGTGTTGATGTAGGCGGGTCCGGATTTTTGGAGGACTTTGTAGGTGTGAGTCAGGAGCTTGATGAGGCATCTTTGCTCAACCTGGAGTCAGTGGAGAGCCCTGAGGTGGGGAGTGATGCTGGACCTTCTAATGAGGTCGAGAATGAGTCCTGCTTCCACATTCTGGATAGTCTGTAGGCAGTTCAAAAGATGTTTTGTGGTTACGGCATAGAGCGTGTTGCCATGGTTAAATCGGCTGGAGATGAAGACCACGTGACTGTCTTCCTGATGGAAATGGGGACCCATCAAAAGATCTTGTGGTGCATGTGGAGGATGTGAAAGCAGGCAGAGAAGACAGCGTTGATCTGTTGCTTCATGGTCAGTTGGGTGCCCAGGATAATTACGACTTTGCATGCATGGCTAGGGGTGGGTCCAGGGTGGAGGGCCACCACGTGTCATCCCAGGGGAGGGCTTGCTTTTAAAGATGTGGACCTCTGTTTTGTCTGAGTTGAGTTTGAGACAGTTGCTCCTCATCCAGATGGTGATTTTCAGTCCTGATGTTTTGGAAGTTGGTTCGTGTGGTGGCAACGTCATCGGTGAGGGATAGGACAAGCTGGGTGTCATTGGCGTAGGAGACAATGTTGAGTCTGTGGGTGCGTGCAGTGTCTGCCAGAGGTGTCATTTAGGTGTTGAAGAGGGTAGGGCTGATGTAGGAGTCTTGGGGGAATGCCAAAAATGATGTTCTTGGGTGTGGAGGCAAAAGGTGGTAGGTAGATCTTTTGTATTCATCTGGTGAGAAAGGAGGAGATTCAGTAGAGTGCATTTTCTTGGATGCCGATGCGGTGGAGTCATTTGGTGATGAGCGTATGGTGGGAAATGTTGTTGAATGCTGACGATAGGTTGAGAAGGATGAGGGCAGCTGTTCCCCTCTAGGTCTAGAAGGCTTCTGATGTCATCAGTTGCTGTGATCCGGGCTGTCTCAGTGCTCTGATTAGGCCAGAAGCCGGATTGGGATTGGTTGAGCAGGTTGTTGTCTTCAAGGTGGTCCATGAGTAGGTGGTTGATGGCCTTTTCCAGGACTCTGGTGGGGAATGGAAGAGTGAAATGGGGCTTTAGTTTTTGAGATCATTGGAGTTAGCTGAAAGTTTCTTCTGGAGGGGCTTGTCCTCGGCGTGCTTCCAGGCGTCGGGACAGTGGCAGTGGGGATGGAGGCGTTGAGGATTTCTTTGAGGGGACTCTGATTACTTATTATCCTAGGTTGTAGAAGTAGTGAGGGCAGGGATCCATTAGGGATCTGGAGTAGACGGAGGTCACAATGGAGATGGTCTCTTTGGTAGAGAGTTGCTCCCAGTCGGTGAACTGGTGGGGGAGGGAGGTGTGGGTTCAGGTGCTGGGGTGGTCAAGGTTAGAGGGACGGGGGTTGAAGTTGCTATAGATGTCAGTGATCTTGTTATGGAAGTGGTCTGAGATCATGTCACGGAGGGCTTGGGAGGGGTGAATTGTGTTATCTGTGTGTAGGAAAGTACCATCTTGCCTGGCATGTTACCCCCATATTTCACTGTATATATGTTGGTTTAGTTGTATGTGTCACTGGGACCCTGCCAGCCAGGGCCACAGTGCTCATAAGTGTGCCCTGTATGAGTTACCTGTGTTATGACTAACTGTCTCACTGAGGCTCTGCTAATCAGAACCTCAGTGGTTATGCTCTCTCATTTCTTCCCAAATTGTCACTAACAGGCTAGTGACCAATTTCACCAATTTACATTGGCATACTGGAACACCCTTATAATTCCCTAGTATATGGTACTGAGGTACCCAGGGTATTGGGGTTCCAGGAAATCACTATGGGGTGCAGCATTTCTTTTGCCACCCATAGGGAGCTCTGACAATTCTTACACAGGCCTGCCACTGCAGCCTGAGTGAAATAACGTCCACGTTATTTCACAGCCATTTACCACTGCACTTAAGTAACTTATAAGTCACCTATATGTCTAACCTTTACCTGGTAAAGGTTGGGTGCTAAGTTACTTAGTGTGTGGGCACCCTGGCACTAGCCAAGGTGCCCCCACAAGGTTCAGGGCAAATTCCCCGGACTTTGTGAGTGCGGGGACACCATTACACGCGTGCACTACACATAGGTCACTACCTATCTGTAGCCTCACAATGGTAACTCCGAACATGGCCATGTAACATGTCTAAGATCATGGAATTGCCCCCCCAATGCCATCCTGGTATTGGGGAGACAATCACCTGATTCCACGGGTCTCTAGCACAGACCGGGTACTGCCAAACTGCCTGTCCTGGGGTTTCACTGCAGCTGCTGCTGCTGCCAACCCCTCAGACAGGTTTCTGCCCTCCTGGGGTCCGGCCAGGCTTGGCCCAGGAAGGCAGAACAAAGGAATTCCTCAAAGAGAGGGTGTTACACCCTCTCCCTTTGGAAAAAGGTGTTAAGGCAGGGGAGGAGTAGCCTCCCCCAGCCTCTGGAAATGCTTTCATGGGCACAGATGGTGCCCATTTCTGCATAAGCCAGTCTACACCGGTTCAGGGATCCCCCAGCCCTGCTCTGGCGCGAAACTGGACAAAGGAAAGGGGAGTGACCACTCCCCTGACCTGCACCTCCCCTGGGAGGTGCCTAGAGCTCCTCCAGTGTGCTTCAGACCTCTGCCATCTTGGAAACAGAGGTGCTGCTGGCACACTGGACTGCTCTGAGTGGCCAGGGCCAGCAGGTGATGTCAGAGACTCCTTCTGATAGGCTCCTACCTGTGTTGCTAGCCTATCCTCTCACCTAGGTAGTCAAACCTTCTTTTCTGGCTATTTAGGGTCTCTGCTTTGGGGAATTCTTTAGATAACGAATGCAAGAGCTCATCAGAGTTCCTCTGCATCTCTCTCTTCACCTTCTGCCAAGGAATCGACTGCTGACCGCGCTGGAAGCCTGCAAAACTGCAACAAAGTAGCAAAGACGACTACTGCGACCTTGTAACGCTGATCCTGCCGCCTTCTCGACTGTTTTCCTGGTGGTGCATGCTGTGGGGCTAGTCTGCCTCCTCTCTGCACTAGAAGCTCCAAAGAAATCTCCCGTGGGTCGAGGGAATCTTCCCCCTGCAACCGCAGGCACCAAAGAACTGCTTCACTGGTCCTCTGGGTCTCCTCTCAGCACAACGAGCGAGGTCCCTTGAACTCAGCAACTCTGTCCAAGTGACTCCCACAGTCCAGTAACTCTTCAGTCCAAGTTTGGTGGAGGTAAGTCCTTGCCTCCACACGCTAGACTGCATTGCTGGGAACCGCGTGTTTTGCAGCTGCTCCGGCTCCTGTGCACTCTTCCAGGATTTCCTTTGTGCACAGCCAAGCCTGAGTCCCCGGCACTCTATCCTACAGTGCACGACCTCCTGAGTTGTCCTCCGGCGTCATGGGACCTTACTTTGTGACTTACCACTTTGTCATATTGTACTTTTCATAAGAGAAAAATATACAAAACAAGTTCAGTGTATGTACACCTAACCAAAAAGTTTTGCTTTTCTTCTCTTACTCTTTTGCTAAGTGCTGAAAAGTACCTCTAAACTTTCAAAAAGTTCTTAAAAAGTTTAAAAAGTTTTTTTTTCTGTCCTTTAAAAAGTTCTGAAAACTTTGTCTTTCTTTTTCTGTCCCTTAAACCTTTTCTATTATGTCTGGTACAGGTCAAACTCTGGATCTGTCCAAGACTGCTTATGACCACCTTAGCTGGAAAGCAGCAAGGAGTCTCTGCGTTGAAAGAGGTTTAGGGGTAGGGAAGAATCCCTCTAGAGAACTATTAGTTAACATGCTCGTTGAACAAGATAAAACCTTTGTTGGCACTTCTGGTGAGAGATTAGCTGATGGTTCCCACTCTGATTCTGGGGCACTCCTAGTAAGAGAGTTAGAAGGAAACCTTCCCAACCTGCCCCTTAGCAGGCCACCTAGCATGGCTGGTACTAATGTGACTTCCCATCACAGTAGGAGTGTTACTTCTGTAGGCCAGAATGTTAGAGTGCCATCTGTTAGGGACAGGTCTCCCTCTGTTCATTCACACCATTCTTCTGTGTCAAGGCATGCCCAACCCACCCTCCCTGAAGACAGAATGTTAGAAAGGGAACTCAATAGATTGAGAGTGGAAGAGTCCAGGCTGAAGCTTAAAAAGCAACAGCTGGATCTAGACAGGGACGCATTTGACTTAGAAAAAGAAAGACAGAGGTTGGGGTTTGGACCCCATGGTGGCAGCAGCAGTATTCCCAATAGTCATCCTGTAAAAGAACATGATTCTAGGAATCTGCACAAGATAGTTCCCCCTTACAAGGAAGGGGATGACATTAACAAGTGGTTTGCTGCACTTGAGAGGGCCTGTGTTGTACAGGAGGTCCCTCAAAGGCAGTGGGCTGCTATCCTATGGCTATCTTTCAGTGGAAAGGGTAGGGATAGGCTCCTTACTGTAAAGGAAAGTGATGCCAATAATTTTAAAGTTCTTAAGAATGCACTCCTAGATGGTTATGGCTTAACCACTGAACAGTACAGGATCAAGTTCAGCGAAACCAAAAAGGAGTATTCACAAGACTGGGTAGACTTTGTTGACCATTCAGTGAAGGCCTTGGAGGGGTGGTTACATGGCAGTAAAGTTTCTGACTATGAAAGCCTGTATAACTTAATCCTGAGAGAGCATATTCTTAATAATTGTGTGTCTGATTTGTTACACCAGTACCTGGTAGACTCTGATCTGACATCTCCCCAAGAATTGGGAAAGAAGGCAGACAAATGGGTCAGAACAAGGGTGAACAGAAAAGTTCATACAGGGGGTGACAAGGATGGCAAGAAGAAGGATGGTAAGACTTCTGACAAAGGTGGGGACAAATCTAAAAATGAGGCTTCATCAGGCCCACAAAAACACTCTGGTGGGGGGGTGGGCCCAAATCCTCTTCAAATCAAAACAAAGAAAAGAAACCATGGTGCTATTGATGTAAAATAAAAGGCCATTGGACAACTGATCCCAGTTGCCCAAAGAAAAGCACCAAGCCTCCTACCACTACAACCCCTGCTGCTACACCTAGTGCCCCTAGTAATAGCAGTGGTGGTGGGAGCAAACCTACTAATAGCCAATCCAAGGGAGTAGCTGGGCTCACTTTTGGTAACTTAGTTGGGGTTGGTCTTGTTAGGGAGACCACAGAGGCTGTGTTAGTCTCTGAGGGGGCCATTGATTTGGCCACCTTGGTTGCTTGTCCCCTTAATATGGATAAGTACAAACAACTTTCCCTAATAAATGGTGTTGAGATTCAGGCCTACAGGGAATCAGGTGCCAGTGTTACCATGGTAATAGGGAAACTGGTCCACCCTGAACAACACCTACTTGGTCACCAGTACCAAGTGACTGATGCTCATAACAACACACTTAGCCACCCCATGGCTGTTGTAAATCTCAACTGGGGGTGGTGGGGGGTTACTGGTCCAAAGAAAGTTGTGGTTGCCTCAGATTTACCTGTAGAGTGTCTACTAGGGAACGATTTAGAGACATCAGCTTGGTCAGATGTGGAGTTGGAGACTCATGCAGCAATGCTGGGCATTCCAGGGCATATTTTTGCTTTGACAAGGGCTCAGGCCAAAAAGCAAAAAGGACAGGGTGACTTGGATCCTGGAAGAATGGACCAAGTGCTCCCTAAAGCTAGGGTTAGTAAAGGTAAAACACTACCTATTATCCCTCCCTCTACAGTGGATTCAACTTCTGAGGAAGAAGAATTTCCACCCTGTGCAGAACCTACACCAGAGGAGCTGGAAGCAGACACTGCTGAGCTTTTGGGTGGAGGGGGGCCTGCCAGGGAGGAGCTGAGTGTGGCACAGCAGACCTGTCCCACACTAGAGGGTCTAAGACAGCAAGCTGTCAAACAAGCAAATGGGGATGTCAGTGACTCTCACAGAGTTTACTGGGAGGACAACCTCTTGTATACTGAAGCAAGGTATCCAAAACCTGGAGCTGCCAGGAGATTGGTGATTCCTCAGCAATACAGAGAGTTCCTCCTAACTTTAGCCCACGACATTCCCTTAGCTGGACATTTGGGGCAAATGAAAACTTGGGACAGGCTTGTCCCCTTGTTTCATTGGCCTAGAATGTCAGAGGACACAAAGGAATTTTGTAAGTCCTGTGAAACCTGTCAAGCCAGTGGCAAAACAGGTGGCACTCCAAAGGCACCCCTTATTCCACTGCCTGTGGTTGGGGTTCCCTTTGAAAGGGTAGGGGTTGACATAGTTGGCCCCCTTGACCCTCCTACTGCTTCAGGCAATAGGTTTATCTTGGTGGTAGTGGACCATGCCACCAGATATCCTGAAGCAATTCCTCTAAGGACCACTACAGCTCCTGCAGTGGCAAAGGCCCTCCTGGGAATCTTTTCCAGGGTGGGCTTCCCAAAAGAGGTGGTATCAGACTGTGGAAGCAATTTCATGTCTGCTTACTTAAAGGCCATGTGGAAGGAATGTGGTGTGACATACAAGTTCACCACACCCTATCATCCACAAACAAATGGACTGGTTGAGAGGTTTAATAAAACTCTCAAGGGAATGATAATGGGACTCCCTGAAAAACTCCGCAGCAGATGGGATATCCTGTTACCTTGCCTCCTTTTTGCTTACAGGGAGGTACCCCAAAAAGGAGTGGGCTTCAGCCCCTTTGAACTCCTATTTGGACACCCTGTGAGAGGTCCTCTAACACTTGTGAAGGAGGGTTGGGAACAACCTTTAAAAGCTCTAAAACAAGACATAGTGGACTATGTACTTGGCCTAAGATCTAGGATGGCTGAGTACATGAAAAAGGCCAGTAAAAACCTTCAGGCCAGCCAAGAGCTACAAAAGCAATGGCATGACCAGAAGGCTGTTCTGAGTCAGTACCAACCAGGGCAGAAAGTGTGGGTCTTGGAGCCTGTGGCCCCAAGAGCACTCTAAGACAAATGGAGTGGACCCCACATTATTGTTGAAAAAAAGGGAGAAGTCACCTATCTGGTTGACTAAGGCACTGCCAGGAGTCCCCTTAGGGTGCTCCATGTCAATCGCCTAAAACCCTACTATGACAGGGCTGATCTCACCCTGCTCATGGCAACAGATGAAGGACAGGAAGAAGAGAGTGACGCTCTCCCTGATCTCTTCTCTTCCACAGAACAAGATGCTCTAGTGGAAGGTGTAGTTTTGGCAGATTGTCTTACTGCTGAGCAGAAAGACCACTGCATAAATCTCCTGGGTCAGTTTTCTGAACTCTTTTCTACTGTGCCAGGCACCACTTCCTGGTGTGAGCACACTATAGATACTGGAGACAGCTTGCCTGTCAAAAGTAAGATCTATAGGCAGCCTGACCATGTCAGAGACTGCATAAAACAAGAGGTGCAGAAAATGCTTGAACTGGGAGTGGTTGAGCACTCTGAAAGTCCATGGGCCTCTCCTGTGGCACTTGTACCAAAACCTCATTCCAAAGATGGAAAGAAGGAAATGCGGTTTTGTGTAGATTATAGAGGTCTCAACCGGGTAACTAAAACTGATGCTCACCCTATACCCAGGGCAGATGAGCTCATAGATACACTGGCATCTGCCAAGTATCTAAGCACCTTTGATTTGACTGCAGGGTATTGGCAGATCAAGTTATCAGAGGATGCAAAAGCAAAAACTGCATTTTCAACCATTGGAGGGCACTACCAATTCACAGTAATGCCTTTTGGGTTGAAAAATGCACCTGCCACTTTTCAAAGGTTGGTGAATACAGTCCTGCAAGGGTTGGAGGCTTTTAGTGCAGCATATCTAGATGATATAGCTGTCTTTAGCTCCACCTGGGATGATCACCTGGTCCACCTATGGAAAGTTTTGGAGGCCCTGCAAAAGGCAGGCCTCACTATCAAGGCTTCAAAGTGCCAGATAGGGCAGGGGAAAGTGGTTTATCTGGGACACCTGGTAGGTGGAGAACAGATTGCACCACTTCAGGGGAAAATCCAAACTATTATAGATTGGGTTCCCCCTACAACTCAGACCCAGGTGAGAGTCTTCTTAGGCCTCACTGGATATTACAGGAGGTTCATAAAGAACTATGGCTCCATTGCAGCCCCTCTTAATGACCTCACATCAAAGAAAATACCTAAAAAGGTATTGTGGACAGCTAGCTGTCAGAAAGCTTTTGAGGAGCTGAAGCAAGCCATGTGCTCTGCACCTGTCCTGAAAAGCCCCTGTTACTCCACCAAATTAATTGTCCAAACTGATGCATCTGAATTAGGGGTAGGGGCAGTCTTATCACAAGTTAATTCTGAGGGCCAGGATCAACCTGTTGCTTTTATCAGCAGGAGGTTGACCCCTAGAGAAAAGCATTGGTCTGCCATAGAGAGGAAGGCCTTTGCTGTGGTCTGGGCACTGAAGAAGTTGAGGCCATACCTGTTTGGTACTCACTTCATTGTTCAGACAGACGACAAACCTCTACTTTGGCTAAAACAAATGAAAGGTGAAAACCCTAAATTGTTGAGGTGGTCCATATCTCTACAGGGAATGGACTATACAATGGAACATAGACCTGGGAGTACCCACTCCAATGCAAATGGACTCTCCAGATATTTCCACTTAGACAATGAAGACTCATCAAGGCATGGCTAGTCTTTTTGTCCTTTGTTTGGGCGGGGGGGGTTGTGTAGGAAAGTACCATCTTGCCTGGCATGTTACCCCCATATTTCACTGTATATATGTTGTTTTAGTTGGATGTGTCACTGGGACCCTGCCAGCCAGGGCCCCAGTGCTCATAAGTGTGCCCTGTATGTGTTACCTGTGTTATGACTAACTGTCTCACTGAGGCTCTGCTAATCAGAACCTCAGTGGTTATGCTCTCTCATTTCTTCCCAAATTGTCACTAACAGGCTAGTGACCAATTTCACCAATTTACATTGGCATACTGGAACACCCTTATAATTCCCTAGTATATGGTACTGAGGTACCCAGGGTATTGGGGTTCCAGGAAATCACTATGGGTGCAGCATTTCTTTTGCCACCCATAGGGAGCTCTGACAATTCTTACACAGGCCTGCCACTGCAGCCTGAGTGAAATAACGTCCACGTTATTTCACAGCCATTTACCACTGCACTTAAGTAACTTATAAGTCACCTATATGTCTAACCTTTACCTGGTAAAGGTTGGGTGCTAAGTTACTTAGTGTGTGGGCACCCTGGCACTAGCCAAGGTGCCCCCACAAGGTTCAGGGCAAATTCCCCGGACTTTGTGAGTGCGGGGACACCATTACACGCATGCACTACACATAGGTCACTACCTATCTGTAGCCTCACAATGGTAACTCCGAACATGGCCATGTAACATGTCTAAGATCATGGAATTGCCCCCCCAATGCCATCCTGGTATTGGGGAGACAATCACCTGATTCCACGGGTCTCTAGCACAGACCGGGTACTGCCAAACTGCCTTTCCTGGGGTTTCACTGCAGCTGCTGCTGCTGCCAACCCCTCAGACAGGTTTCTGCCCTCCTGGGGTCCAGCCAGGCTTGGCCCAGGAAGGCAGAACAAAGGACTTCCTCAGAGAGAGGGTGTTACACCCTCTCCCTTTGGAAAAAAGGTGTTAAGGCAGGGGAGGAGTAGCCTCCCCCAGCCTCTGGAAATGCTTTCATGGGCACAGATGGTGCCCATTTCTGCATAAGCCAGTCTACACCGGTTCAGGGATCCCCCAGCCCTGCTCTGGCGCGAAACTGGACAAAGGAAAGGGGAGTGACTACTCCCCTGACCTGCACCTCCCCTGGGAGGTGCCCAGAGCTCCTCCAGTGTGCTCCAGACCTCTGCCATCTTGGAAACAGAGGTGCTGCTGGTGCACTGGACTGCTCTGAGTGGCCAGGGCCAGCAGGTGACGTCAGAGACTCCTTCTGATAGGCTCCTACCTGTGTTGCTAGCCTATCCTCTCACCTAGGTAGCCAAACCTCCTTTTCTGGCTATTTAGGGTCTCTGCTTTGGGGAATTCTTTAGATAACGAATGCAAGAGCTCATCAGAGTTCCTCTGCATCTCTCTCTTCACCTTCTGCCAAGGAATCGACTGCTGACCGCGCTGGAAGCCTGCAAAACTGCAACAAAGTAGCAAAGACGACTACTGCGACCTTGTAACGCTGATCCTACCGCCTTCTCGACTGTTTTCCTGGTGGTGCATGCTGTGGGGGTAGTCTGCCTCCTCTCTGCACTAGAAGCTCCGAAGAAATCTCCCGTGGGTCAACTGAATCTTCCCCCTGCAACCGCAGGCACCAAAGAACTGCTTCACCGGTCCTCTGGGTCTCCTCTCAGCACGACGAGCGAGGTCCCTTGAACTCAGCAACTCTGTCCAAGTGACTCCCACAGTCCAGTGACTCTTCAGTCCAAGTTTGGTGGAGGTAAGTCTTGCCTCCCCACGCTAGACTGCATTGCTGGGAACCACGTGTTTTGCAGCTGCTCTGGCTCCTGTGCACTCTTCCAGGATTTCCTTTGTGCACAGCCAAGCCTGGGTCCCTGGCACTCTAACCTGCAGTGCACGACCTCCTGAGTTGTCCTCCGGTGTCGTGGGACCTCACTTTGTGACTTCGGGTGAGCTCCGGTTCACTCCACTTTGTAGTGCCTGTTCTGGCACTTCTGCGGGTGCTGCTTGCTTCTGAGTGGGCTCCTTTTCTTGCTGGACGCCCCCTCTGTCTCCTCAACCGCAACCCTTGCAGCTAGCAAGGCTTGTTTGCGGTCTTTCTGCACGAAAACACCTCTGCACGACTCTTCATGACGTGGGACATCCATCCTCCAAAGGGGAAGTTTCTAGCCCTAGTCGTTCTTGCTGAATCCACAGCTTCTACCATCCAGTGGCAGCTTCTTTGCACCCACAGCTGGCATTTCCTGGGCATCTGCCCACTCCGGACTTGATCGTGACTCTTGGACTTGGTCCCCTTGTTCCACAGGTACTCTTGTCAGGAAATCCATTGTTGTTGCATTGCTGGTGTTGGTCTTTCTTGCAGAATTCCCCTATCACGACTTCTGTGCTCTCTGGGGAACATAGGTGCACTTTGCACCCACTTGGTGTGGGCTATTTTTCTAACCCTCACTGTTTTCTTACAGTCCCAGCGACCTTCTACAAGGTCACATAGGTTTGGGGTCTATTCGTGGTTCGCATTCCACTTCTAGAGTATATGGTTTGTGATGCCCCTATCCCTATGTGCCCCCATTGCATTCTATTGTGACTATGCATTGTTTGCACTGTTTTCTATTGCTATTACTGCATATTTTGGTATTGTGTACATATATCTTGTGTATATTTGCTATCCTCATACTGAGGGTACTCACTGAGATACTTTGGCATATTGTCATAAAAATAAAGTACCTTTATTTTTAGTATATCTGTGTATTGTGTTTTCTTATGATATTGTGCATATGACACTAGTGGTACTGTAGGAGCTTCACTCGTCTCCTAGTTCAGCCTAAGCTGCTCTGCTAAGCTACCTTTTCTATCAGCCTAAGCTGCTAGACACCCCTCTACACTAATAAGGGATGCCTGGGCCTGGTGGTGCAAGGTGTAAGTACCCCTTGGTACTCACTACAAGCCAGTCCAGCCTCCTACACTGTGGCAGAGGGGCAGGGGAATTCTGTGACGATACTGAAGAGTTCTTTGTCGTGGTTGTTGCTTGCCCCGATGGGGGTGGTGAGTGCCTCGTTCTTGGTCTCCCTGAGTCAGTGGTGGTAGCTATTGATGGCGGATCTGTAGGAGTCCAGGTTGACAGAGGTCTTGTTGGAGAACCAGTGTCTCTCAAATTTCCTATAGTGACATTTGAGGGTCAGAAGCTCTGGGGTGAACTGCCTAGCTTGTTTGGTGGGTTTGCTGCTCTTGGTGCTCTTCATGGGGGCAATGGAGTCGGTGGCTGAAGCAATCCAGCTGGAGAAGTTTTGCAAGTGGAGTTCACGGGTGTCTGGGGAGATGGGTCTGACTTCTTTGAGGTTGGCAATCCAGGGGGTTTCTGTGTCTTTGTCCTGTTGCAGCAGGGGAGCGAGGGGGTACTTGTCAGGGCCTCAAGCTGTCCATCAATGGTGAATTGGACGATGTTGTAGTCCATGTTCTTACATACAGCTCTACCAAAATGGATTCTGTGCTGCCCTCATTAACTGATCTAAATGGAGAATATTATAAGCCAGTCCTGTACATCGCCAACACCTCCCCTGTAGAGGGGAGTGCTGAGGGACAAAAACACAGCAATGTAAAGGTGGCCGATGTATGTGCTACAGTTTCTCTCACACAAGAATATTTACTGGCACTTGTAAAAAGCATCACAAATGAGGATTATTCTGTGTCGCTTTTGAAACTAAGACCATGGCTGCTGCAGAAAGAACAGAATAATTACTATTATGGAAGGCACTAATCATATCACCAACAATAAGTTGTCCTTCAACACATTGCAAAGGAAAATGGTAACTGAGCAGAAAACCCATGGTCTCTTACAAGACTTACATGGCAAAGACATGTATATGACGTCGGAGCAGACAAACATGCAAAAAAAGAACATTGGAGCAGCTGGTGATGAGAGTTGAGTCTTGAGACTGCCTTAAATCCATAGCTTTTGCTGGGAGATTACTTCCAATGAAAGGAGTGAATTAAACTCAGACAAGAACTATCCATAATTTTACAGGTCCCACTACGGACTATGGCAGAACATGAGGCCCTCTACCAGAATTTGAGACTTTGCACCACGTTTTTGAAGTTATGATTCA
Source organism: Pleurodeles waltl (assembly GCF_031143425.1). Lineage (NCBI taxonomy): Eukaryota > Metazoa > Chordata > Amphibia > Caudata > Salamandridae > Pleurodeles > Pleurodeles waltl. Next base: position 341,162,059 of record NC_090446.1, read on the forward strand.
CCTGCTGCCTGTAGTAACTTTTTGCTCTAAGAGGGATGCCATGTTTGACAAACGGCATAAAGTGCATTTCCTTCAAGATGGAACCATGCATTGCTCATATAAAAATGTGCACCAACAACGCCAGGCTTGACAACAGGGGTCTTATGAAAGGTAAGAAAGTCCACACCATATGCAGAGAGTGTATGTCTCATTGTTTGGGCTTGTTTTTGCAAGTGGAGGACACAAGCACTCATTTTGGGGACTGATATTTGTTTTTATCTTCAGACTTTGACCAATAACAAGAGAGTGAAAGACAGAAATAGGAGAGGAGAATGAAGGAGGAAGGTCAGAAAACAGTAACAAAGGAAGAAATTAGGCATGAAAAAGACCCTGCATGAGTGAGATAAAGAGACAGGAAGTGTAGAGTAGGGGAAGAAAGGCATAAGATGGAATCAACACAAACATCGTTGGTATTCAGCAACCAAAGTTTTTGCAAGAGCAAATGGGATCTCTAATTCGAATGTTAAGTTCCCCCACCGGGGTCGCAGAAGCAGTGGTAGCTGCTTCCTGTTTGAAGTAGTGGGGCCACCAGGAATGCCCTTAGGCCCAACCCAAAACTCTCAAAGTGGTGCACTATAAACAGTGTTTATAATGGGTCATGATTAAGAGCTCTGGAGTTAGGGCTGGAGGCATTGTGAATATCTTACACTGCCTGATACAGTAAATTGAAAAAGAAAACATACTTACCTACTCCGGTCCTCTCCTACTCTAATTCTCTCCTATTCTGGTCCTCTCCGTCCTCAAGTCTGGCAGCAAGGAGTCCCCTCTACCAATCCAGGTGTTATACTCATGCAGAGAAGCAGCAGAATTTGCTGGAGTGTGCTAGTTTGATGCTCCTTCCGGCCCTCGGGGCCTGTGACTGATCTCCACCTAGCTGTCTAAGACAGCTCGGGTGGAGAGGTTTAAAATGTGCATGTCAGGCTGGCCGTTGCAAGACTGCTGGCCAAAGTGACCCACAATTTAAACTGAAGTTCCAACCACTCCTACTCCCCTGATGCCAGTCAGCAGTGATGGCCCCACCCCAAAACTTGGCTTGAGCTGGCAGGCTGCACTGAAAAATAAAATGGTTTTTTTACTGTTTTATTTTTCATGTTTTCTGCGCTGGCAGCAGGGGTTCGACACTCCCCTGCCCTAAAGGAGGCACCGCAGCTGGCAGAAGCCATGGCTTCCACCTTCCTGATGGACTGACTGCTGGGGTCTAAATGATTCCCAAACTACTGTGTCCTAATTTCCTCACCTATTATATCATAATTTAACAATGCTCTGTCATAGCTTTAGGTTTTTTTGATATTTTGCTCATTTAAAAAATAAATAAGAGTAGCGACCTAAAACACAGTCGCACTATAGTTGAGAATTTAGAAATTTTTGTTTTTGGGAGAGATGAAGACCGCATGCAACCTGAACAGAACACAGAAAATGTTGCTATTTGTGATAGCCTTCTAAAAAAAACTAAAATCATCCTGTTCCCAACTCTGGGTGGAAAGCTTAGCTGTTGTTTCGAAAGGTGACTAGAAAAACGCAGTCACGAGTGAAAAACATCAAGCTGTCATTTTAGTAAATAAAAATCTTGTTTTTTAGAGAATAATTTATTTTAAGATCAGCACACAAGAGGGTCATGCCTCTGACCCTTTCTGTTGACTTGTGGTCGCTTACAGGATTTGCTCAAATGACTCTGAAGTCACCGGGCAGACTACACGCCACTGGCCAATGGTCTCTCACGATTACAGGCCGAGCTCTCAGGAAATCTCCCCGTTACCATGTCCACGAAAGTATTTGTTTTTATGGAGCGCTATTCTCCCCAAGGAGAAACCGCTGGCCCGCAGCCATGATACTTTGCATTTTTTTTTGTTTTGTGATGATAAACTGTCTGTGAGCGAGTCAGTGTGACCTGCCAAGTAGGTTCGAGGGCTCTCAAAAACGGTGGGTTTTATATGGTGGCAATAGACGAGTGCTTCCAATCAAGTTTCTGTACTCCATACACTAATACACACATAGGAAAGTGGACGCCAATAGAATGGCTTTACAGAGACCTGACGGCAGGCCAGGGCCACCGAATCACGGTTGTTTTTCTGAAGCGGTCGTTTGTTTTTACGTGACCTTCAGTGTCCATGTTAAGGTGAAAAAGCAGTTGAGTTCACAGAATCTCTTCCTATTTTTATTGTGATCCAAAGGAATATTTTTTTACGTAAGTTAACGAACGCGTATGGGATATCTAAGTAACCATATGAGTGAAAATACAAACGATGGGTGAACGGAAAAAAGTTAATCATGTCGTAAAAATTACACGAATGTACTGGTATTGTTTGGCGGTATGCATAAAGCTGAAAGCCTGCAATTTGCATGTAATTTTAGGAAGGTTGGAGCACACGTTTAGGGAATCTATAGGCAGCTGCTTTAGACAACGCCATGAGTAGGAGAAAGTAACCACTAGAGGGCAGTGAATTACAGTAAACTTAAAATTGAGTTCATGGTATGGAGTAGGGAGCACCCAAACACCAAAATGTTATTTAAGATGTTGCTCCCAAAATTCTTGCAATGGACCTATGTCTTAGAATTGAGGGTTGTCAGAAAAATGGGATGTCTTTTGGAAGATCTGCCTGAGCACAGGGGACTTTGCCTTAGTGAAAGTATCCCCGTGCTGGCACATTGCATTTACATTGTGTGCATATTTTAATACCTGTTTATGAGTGGCTGTATCCTAGGGGTCTATCTATGAGACGGTTTACGTCGCTCTTGCGCCATGCAATGTGGTGCAAGTCTGACACAAACCTTACATGTGGTTTATGAAGACACACAAGGCCACTTTGTGTGGCCCTGAGTGGCTCCATAAATTTGGAGAAAGGCAACGCAGTGGAAATCGCTATGTGGCCTTACTCTGCCCTGGGAAGGCATTCCATGGGTGCTCTGTGAGTGTTCCCTCGTAACTCCCATGGCTTTTGACACATTCACAAATTTACCACAACTGGGAGACCTGAAAATGCGCCAGAAAGCATTCTCAGGTGAGACCTAATGGATAGAAATGTCTTTTTTTTTCTCCTCGTTACTTTCTCTTTCTATGTGTGCTGCATTCTCTAGCATGCATAAAAAGAGCACTATGTCTCAGGATTTTTTTGTGCAGAAAGGTGTGCCTTCCTGCACAAAAAACATCTTGCATGCAACGCAGGCACCTTTGAACTATGTTTCAAGAGTGCCTGCTTCAGCGCTAGGCTGCCAAAAGGTCAGCAGCGCAAGGGAAAAGGCAGGAATGTGCTGTATTGCCTTAAATACAGTGCAGTCCTGCCCTTTCTCTGTCACGCAGTGCAGTGTAGCAAGGTGACTTGCTGCGCTGCACTGCGTGACATTATCGTAAATAGGTACTTTAGTGTCTCTCTATCCTGCAGCCTGTATTTTGGTTGAAAGTATTTTGTGATGGAATGAATGTGTCACTGAGAGCTGAGGGGACTGATATGTCATCATCAGCTGGTGAGGATGTGGCTGCTGGTTTCCAAACTCCTACCCTATGTCGCACTGTGAACATTGTTGTGCCCATTAAATACAGACCATTATTAATCATGCATATTCCTACTAGAGGATCCTTAGGCCACTTGTGTAGCACTTAAGACTGTGAACATCACCTCTGAAGAAGCACGAGTGAGTGCATAGCCTTTGTTTACACAAGTTTGTAACCTTAGGCAGGATGGACAAATGCACATTTGGCGCCATGCACAACTGGGCTTAAGCCAACCTTGACTTATGTCTTTTGTCATGATAAAAAAGCACCAATATGGTTTCTCGGCTGAGGGTACCTATGGCATGTTGTGCATAGCGGGGGTGATCATGAGCAGCAAGACTGTTTAAGACTTCAGAGCGACAAGCCTGACAGCTTTAGTGTAGTTGGCCATCAGTGCACTAGCTAGCATAGCTGATGGTCATAAGCCCATTAGAAAGAAAATCAATATGTGAGCCAGTGCATAAAGAGTTACTTAAAGGATGGGCAGAATTGCATCATTTGAAACCCAATAACAACCAACATTTTACTAAATTACATAAGGTCTGCTGTGCCAGTAATTTAATGTGACTTTTATCTGCAAGGATATACCTTACATACAGAAGCCATGTGAGATACTGGCAGGAGAGTTGTTCAAGCAGAACCTGTCTCTCTGGTGTGGTTTTACAATTCCCACAGTTCATTATTTTGCTCAAACAAATCTCTCTAAGGTAAAAATTGTTGTGTTATAATAATTAGTATAGTGCACTATTTCCCAAGAGGGGATCCAGGTGCTTAGACGGATGTGTGGGTGTGTGGTTCCCAAGATGCTTATGGAAAAAGCCAGGACTTCACCTTTGTGTGGAACCCAAGAAGTGAGGAGGATGCTGTGATGTGCTGAGAGACGTCGTTCTACTTCTTGGGTGCAATGTAGGAGAATGACTGACCTCCAATTTTGGTTAGCGGATGCAAGGAGTCTGTGCGAGTAAGAGAGAGGCAGAGCACAGTTTTCTGGTGGGTTAGTGAAAGTTTACGTGACTGGTCAGATATTCTGGTCTTGTATTGTGTAGGGCTTTGTATGTGTGCATGAAATGTTTGAATTGGCTTAGCTTGTGAATGGGGAGCCAGTGAAGCTTCCTAAGGTGAGCTGTGATGTGAGTGCGGCATGGGAGGTCAAGTATGAGTCTTGTGGCATTGTTCTGGATGATCTGGAGTCTATGTAGGAATTGTTTGGAGATTTTGGCATAGAGATTGTTGCCATAGTCCAGCCTACTGGTCATAAGTGCTTGTGTGATGGTCTGTCGGATGTTCTGAGGCAACAATTAGAAGACCTTGAGGAGCATCCATAGGAGGTGGAAGCAGAAGGTGCACACAGTGTTGACATGAGCCATCATGTAAGTTTGTTGTCTAGGATTATCCTAGATTTCTTGCATGGTGTGTGGGTGTGAATGTTGGCCTTAGCTCCGATGGCCACCAGTTGGAGTCCGATAGGGAGGTATTTTTGATGAGCACCAGTACTTCTGTCTTGTCAGAGTTTTGCTTCAGGCATTTGGATCGCATCCAGTCTGCTTCCATGGTCATGCAGTTGGTGAAGTTGGCTCTAGTGGTGGGCGTCTTTTCCACCATGGAGAGGATGAGTCATCAGCATAGGAGATGACGGTGATGTCTTGAAATCAGATGATAGTGGTGAGTGCTATCATGTATATGTTGAAAAAAGGTGGGGATGATGATTCCCTGTCGGACTTCCTTATCAGTTTCTTGGTCTCTGATGTGAAGGCCACAGCCTGACCTTTTGGATTCTTCCTTTGAGGAAGTAACAGACCCATTTGAAAGAGGATGCTTCTATCCCAATCTTATGGAGTCTTCTGATGAGGGTGTTATGAGAGACAGTGCCAAACCCTGCGGAGAGGTCTAACAGGATTGATGCTGCTGTTTCTCCTTGGTCCAGGATGATTTGAATGTTCAGTGTCCGCAGCGTTTCGGTGCTGTGGTTCTTTCTGAATCCTGATTGATAGTCGTCTATAAGATGGTGAGATTCAAGGTGGGTTATGAGCTGCTTTTTGATCACCTTCTCAATCATTTTGACTGGAGAGTGGAGCGGGGAGATGGGTCAGAAGTTGCACAGTTGATTCAGATCAGTTGTGGGCTTCTTGAGGAGGGTGTTGATTACTGTAAGTTTCCATTCATCTGAGAAAGTGTCGGGCATGATTGAGGTGTTGATGATGTTGGTCAGGGTGGTGCTGTTCCCAGATTGTAGATGTGATAAGGGCATGGGTCTGTTGGGGCCGCGGAGTGGATAGTATGTATGATTGCTGCTGTGTTGTTTCTGATGAGGGTTGTCCATTCTGTCACGTGGCCAATCTTGGTTGGTGGTGGGTAGCTTAGCAATGAGTTCTGTGGGGTTGGGTTGGTATGCAAATTTACTGTTTCTCTGTGGAGGAGGTTGTTGCAGAGTTGTTGGGAGGCAGCAATGTTGCTGACAATGGCTGAGGGTGAGGTGAAAACCTTGATAATCAAAAAAGATATCCTTGCAGCTGTTGGAGTTCCCCTTGAAGTGGCCCATTAGTGTTTTTTCTTGGTGTCTCTTATTTGTTGGTGATAGCGCCTGAGTGCAGCTGTGTAGGTAGTTCTGTCGGTGTTTTTGTAGCTGGCTCTCTATTTCCTTTCTAGTTGCTAGCATTGTTGTTTGGTGTCTCAGATGTCTTCTGTGTACTAGCTGGCCGGCTTGTTTCATACACCATGCTTTGTTGGGTTTGATGGGTGTGAGGGAGTCCGCGCAGTTCTTGATCCACTTGTTGAAGCTGTTGGTGTCCTTTTTGAGGTTGTCTGTGGGTCTGGTTTGATCCGTGCTGAGTGTGGTGAGCCAGCCTGCTCATGCAGATTTAAAAAAGAAATTGTGCTGTGTAAAATTCATGAATTTTGTGAGGTTTTGTCAATGTAATTAAAATGTCACCAGAGACAGTTCAGAGAGTGAATATAAGACTGATGCAATCACTGAGTTAGGGAGAGAAGAAATAAAACGTTTAGTACTTGAGTACCTCAATGAAGGGGTGAGTGGAATTGGGCAATTTGCTCCTTTACTCTTTAGAGGGACTGTGGTGTCACACTTTTCTGCTTGGCATCCCTCTATATTTTACGGAATAGAAAACTTGTGCATTTGATTTCATACTGGTAGTTCAGCTCTAGTCACCCTATAATTAAAAGCATTAACTTACCTCATTACAGACTTGATTAGACAGTGTCTGATTTTATTGATTTAAACTGACTACTCCATCCCTGAGATGCTTGCACTTGATGCTTCTGCTTTGTATGTATTCAACCTTGCCTTGTAGGTAGCTGATTGTTGCCACTGCACAGTTTTTAAACCCTCAGAAAGTGCACCGAAAATTAGCAATATGCTTCATTCTGGTCTCCAGTAGTTTCAATTGTCCTGAGTGTCGATAGAGAAGAAATTTCCAAATCCTGAGTGTGCTTCCCAAGACGTAAGGATTGTGTTAGTGTTTTTCAAAGGTGGAATTTCCAGAAGACTGGTGTATGAGCTCAGCAGGCAGTGTTGACCACCTGAGATGATTAGATTGAGGATGAGATCATTTAGATTTCCAGCAGTAAACGATTTGTACCTACAAATCCAAAGGAAGTGTGTCTGAGAACCCTGAGTGTCAGTGACCTCGCCAGATGATCTGTTCGGGGACAAAATAGTTTGGAGGCCAGTGGTGAGTGAATTAAAGCTAATGCAGGGAAGAAAGAAAGCCTTTTGTCTTCTGTAGGAAGCCAATTTGAGGGGAGGTTCTTGCTGCCACAGGCAAACACATACTGAATCAACATATGTATGAAAAAAGAATCTATATTGTATGTGTGGAAGTGTTTTCAACGTTCGACATCGTGTCCTCGGTGCCTATCAATGCACTGTAACAGAAACACTTTAAAGCATATTTTATTTTTATTTTGTATTTTTATAAATTGATTCTCTTCTTGACAGTGTCAAAACGTGTACACAAAAACAGGCAGAGCTGCAAGAAAACTTTACTTAAAACACAGTAAAAATCAAGTGCCAACAATTTATAAAACAACTATGAATTTCTCAAAATATTCTAATCCTATGGGATACTTTCTCTTACAATAAGAATGTCGAAGTATGGTGCATTTAAAAAAGCAGTTGCACAGATTTCTGATGACATAAGTATCGTCTAATCACTTTAAAGCCAAAGAAACGATTCCCGTGTGAATAAATTGGCAAAATTGTGTAAATATGGTCAATCAGGCAAAGGATGTGATGAACGACGGTTTCAGTGTTCAAAAAGTGTCTATTTCGGCTCTCCCACAGAGAGTGATTTATCTGCTGCAATCTGATGATTCAGCAGTGACGCCTGCTTTGTTGAAATATGTACCAATAATAAGGGGCGGGTGGAAGGTGAGGGTTAATGAGATGTAAGGGAATAGTTTTTATGGCCAGCCCTTTTATTGAGTTTTAAGTAGCTAGAATATTTATAACTGTGATTTTATGCTTATGTTTTATTATATATTAGGTCAGGAAGAAATATTGTAGGGATATGCTCAAGGCTGCTTCACGTGGTTTATACTTCAGTGATTTAAGATTTGAGAAACTACATTGATGTAAAAAATGCTCTCCCTTATAATGTAGGTATATGTTTTTTGAGAATAACAAAACATTCCGTAGGCCTGTCTAACAAGCCCCACCAGCCACAATTTTCCCGGAATAATGCCGAGGAAGGCATGCGAATTTTTGGGGAGTGGCATTTTAACAAGGAATTATAGACACATAGTACGAGTAAACATTCTTAAAAGGCGGTACCACTGTGCAATTACACATTTTTCTGTCGTTTTTGTTTCACGGAGTAAAACGGGTCGGACAGACCTATAGAACATTTAGGCAATGCCTGATGGGCTTGTCTGATGGATCAGAGCAGTCGGGTTTTCAGCAGTTGTGGTCCGGTTTTATGGCCAGCTAGGTACGTTGTTACTATTGATTTCAGTGATATCATCCTGTTTTTAGCTACCTGCTTCGCTAATGGCGGCCACTTTTATTTTGGTGCCCGGACCTATTTTTGACCCTTTCTTGGTGTAAAACGTCGACCTTTTCAAGGATGAAAGACATGAGATGAAAATTCATGGATTCTCACAAACTCAGGTTTGCTGGAGCTAACTATCTTTCAATGCAAACCACACCTGGAGCCGCCTATTCCCCACCTACGTTTTGGGATTAACTTTTAGAATATTCCACACTGTGGTGTAATATTCTACAAGAATATACATACAGCTACATCTAAAGGGTCATCTTTTGTAAATGGCACAGAGGCTCACTTATGCACAAGACACTTTTATGTGTGGAAACGGCTTTTGTGAATAAGGCCCAATATTTTATGGAGCATTTTCGGGCCATTGCCTTGAATAATAATATCAGCTACATACCACAGAAAGCACTCTACATCACAGATGTCACTATTGTCCAATTTATGACATTTATTTAGTAACATAGCATGGGGCTCCAAGGGTCCTTATGCAAGAAAATAGACTTGTTAACGCTGAAATGTTACTAATAAATATTCATGTATTCTGAATGTTCAATCTTCAGAGAAAATGACTTAATACAGAGAAATAATACGCAACTTTGAAAATGTGCCTACTTGAGTGACCATCAGTAGTCACGAAGTGTCCTTATTAATTGCTTATTAATGTAAAATGTAATGCTCATGTTTAGATTAATGTAGTAGTATGTTATATTAATGATCATGTATTATGTATTTGTTTTATTAATCATAGGCCTTAATTTAACAAGGTCTTGGGCCTAGTTGCACAGCCTCATGTCAAGTTGCACTGCTAGAATGAGTCACAAAATGGGTGCTTAGAGAAATAGACTTGTAATTTTCCACTGCGTTGACCAGATGCTAGTAGCTAACTTTCTTTCCCATGAGAACTGCTTGCTAGAATGTGTTGTTCTAGCTACTGATACTTTGTAGAATTTAGTGTGTGTATTAAGGCAATGTTACCAGGAACTAACAATGGCTGCACTGACTGGAGCATAAGGCGATACAAAATTGTTACCTGACAAGCCCAATGACGGGAACAGAAGAGGAGCCAATCATCGACATGTGAAAGACAGTTTAGTTATATCTTAGATTTGAGGTTCTACTTTCATAGGACTAAATGTAAACATATGATTCTTTGACCAATAGCAACATTTGAAGAAGTTCTAGGCAATCTAACTTAGGCAGACTGTAACGAGAGGAGAGGGCCACACTTTTCCTAACTGCACCAAGAGGACACTCACACTTTTCCTAACTCTGTTGCCAAGAAGTCACATTCTAATTATGCCTGTTCTTGAGACATTTCTATCTTGAAATTTATTGCTGAGTCCCGATGCCATGCTGACAGAACAGATGTCCAGTTGACGAAGCTTGTCGCAGCTTGCTGACCATACACAGGCAAGGTAGAAGGCTATGTTACTGATTGCCATATCTATTTGCTTTTGTCTTTAGGTACCAACCGCTAATTTTGATAGAACCATAGTTATTACATGTTTTTTCCAAATTTGTGTTGATTAAATTGTTTTGCATGACGCCCAGACATGCTACTCTAATCAGAAGGTTAGTTAGGAGACTCACAGAAGATGCTTGCTAAATATTTACAACAGTTGATGTATTTTCTTTACTGAATCTAAATGTATGCTATTTCTATTGCACAGTTATTCTTGCTATTATGATCCATGCATTGATCAAATTGAGATTCTTTAGAAGATTCGGTCAACCAGTATTGTTTCTGTATGTGTATCATTTCATTTTGAGATTAAGTTTTGTGATATTAGCATTGTAAATATAGGGAAATAAACATTCTAACTTTTACATAAAGGCGTGGTTATTCATGGCCAAGGGCTCATGGTGCATGGACATTACTGGCTCCCAAGATTATTGATCTTATTGATTGGCATTGTTATTGATTGTTATTCAAACTGAGTCTTATGGTGGGAACTACTCTAAGCGCAGTCAAAAGATCCATTGAAGCTCTAACCTGTCCCCTTATAAATTAATGAGAATGCCTGATGGGGCATGTTTGGTGGTCCATGGGACCCTTTTTTGCACCCCTTAGAAGGCTGCCTTCAAGGGGTGCACTGACTGTGCATCACCAATTTGTGTAACACAGTGAGTGCACCTACTGATGAGCTTTTTGCCTCTGTTCCTAGATCCATAATAATATGTGGCCACAAAGGTAACGTGTTTCTCTCATCGCAAGGGACTACACTCCCCTGGAAAGGAAAGAACATCATCTTAAGCTGGCATTGGTGTTACATATGTACCAGAGCTATCAGTATTCCAGATGAGGACACACAAGCCTCTGTGCCCCTTGTTTGCAATAGGACAGGATCCCAGGACACCCAAAAAAACACACATGGCCTTTGTACCACTGTCCATAATGCAGCTCCTAGCACCACAGTGTGTAGAAGATGCCCTGCTTCATTTAAGTTGTGTTAACCTTTGCAGGCACAGCAACACAATTTTTAATAGAAAGTTAGCATAACCACCTGAGTATTCATAATGTAAAGAAGCCAGGAGCTGCAAAGACTTTTGTGGAGGATAATACTTTATCCTTGCTTCCTTTCTGTTTTTAGACCAAGAGTTTGGGCACTGCTAAGGATATTGGAAAACTCTCTGTCAACTAAAATCCAGATTCTGGAAATCTTGAAAGATTTTTTTATTTTTATTATGTATGCATTTTGAAATATTTATCACTGATTCTCTCAAGTAAAGTGCAGTTGGTTTCCTTCCCCTGCAGCTACATGCAGTCTTTCGTCACCATTCTAAAAAATCATGCATGTGTGAAAGCCTAGGTCATTAAGTCAAAAGGCTGCCAAAGGAGACTGATAGTACAGGATAAATACAATTGCAACACCAGAAACAACAACGAATATTATTAGAAATGATAACTATAAACCATAATTCACTTCCACTATAACCTTCAAATATCAATTCTGATGAAATGTGAACGAGTCTTCAATAATGATGTATCACATTTGATTAGTAGGATTTCCCCATAGTGCACAGGTCTAACTTTGATTAGGTGTGCTTTCTTCCCTTCCAAATGTCACTGTTTTAATTTCATGTTTTCATCTTTTTCTCTCTAAAAGTTCAGGACATAAACGGTTATTTTGTGAAAAGCATAGTCATGAAAAATGTGAATGTAATATAAAATGATACTATCTACAATATCTTGAAAATGGGTTTAATTGATGATTTGACACACAAGTAATGGTAATGGTGTGTTCAACAAACAATGGAACTAACTGCCTTCGCGGGGACATAAACAAATTGTTTTTTTGTATGCTAAAGGAAAATATGCACTTAGTTGCTTGTTTTTATATTTATGCTCTTCTATTCACTTCTTTACCGCCTTGAAACATCATGTGTGAAGAGAAACTAAGATGACAGTGGGGAAACCAGCATGTTTAATCCTGCCGGAACAACGTCCAGGCAGCAACTGCCAACCTTTAGAATCTCCCTCAGGTTCCAGGCAGAGAACATAGAAATCTCATGTCCCACTATTTCACTTTGTCTTGAACACATGCAGCATTTGTCTACATCCCTGCACAACCCCCTTTCCTCATAATAAAATGCAGATTTAACTGGAAAATAACAATAACTTTAAACAAATAAATTAACATAGCATTACATAAAAAACATGCATTGCATCAAAAAATAAACAGTTTAAATCCTAGATGTTGCACTATGTTAGTGAACCATAACAAGACTAATAGATGCTGTAAGCCTTGAACTTTGCAGGACTCGGGTTTGTCCTGCCTGAAATTCTTCAGTTACTACAATTGTCTTTTGAACAATCTCTTGTTTGTACTCCCTTTTTTTCTGCCCACACAAGTTGTTGTCTTTAGGACAATCGAAAAGAACTATTTGTTTCATGTCTTTCCATTTTCCAACACCACTACATGGTCTTTGACTTTGCTCACTTGGGCGAGGAAAGAAAAACAAGATAATCCCTTGCGGGCAAAACCTGAGCCCTCATTTAAGCCAAAGTGGTGAAGCACGGTGTTGCACCAAAAATAGCAGTGCCGCACTGCGCCACTTTTGAAACACACGGATGTGCCTTATTTACAGAAAAACAGCACAGCCCTGCATTTCCACCTGAGCTGGTGCTAAATTAGGCTGCCTGTGCTAACGCAGGCATCCTTGCACAGTGGTGCGAGGGTGATTGCATTGAGGGGTGTTATTGTTTATGTGCAGGAAGGTGTCCCTTCCCACACATAAACAATCTAATGTGGCGATTTGACATTTCTTTTTTTTTTTGAGTCCTCATATATAGCCATATACACATAAGATCAACCACCTCAAATTCAGAACCAGGGTCTCGGCCTGGTGACCACGTGGGCTCAGATAGCGAAAGGCTCCCATCAGCCTTAGGGGGAGGCAGAACTAATCCGCCCTTCAACTTCCAGGTTATTGGATCTTAAAGGCTTAATCATTGGACTCATACAAAAACCAAAACTCAAGCCTAGTTATTTCCTACTGGCCTCATGCCTACCAAGATGATTCTATAAAAAACTAAAAGGGGCTCCCACACTCTAAGTGACCTGTCCGAGCCATTAATACAGTGTAAATCAGAGATTCTCTTAATTGACAACAACCAATCCCTATGAGTGGGGGGAGACTAGAGATCCACTTGATACATATTTCCCGCCTGGCTATCAGAACCAAATAGAAAAAGAGATGCATCAAGGGCTTCTCCAATCTATCACACAAACTCCTCTCGACGGTCTCGAATAACCCAAATACCACCATTGGAAGGGTTATCTCACTACGCCTATTTATAATAGATGAAATCGAGTTACCCACTTGTTCCCAAAAAGTATGAATCCTTGGGCACTGCCACCAAAGATGTATATCATCTGCCTCCTACAAATCACACTTTGGGCAGCCGCTCTTACCTTGGGAAGTTATTTTAGCAAACCTTTTAGGGGTCCAGTAGGCCCGATACATGGTGAACAAGTGGTTCCGCCGCAACGGGGCATATTTAACCACAGACCATAGAATCTTCATAGAGGTCCGCCAGAGATAAGGGATATCAAGTGCAGGAAATGCCAAGTCCTATCCCTCTGCAGAGGGTGGGCAAGATGCCTCTTCAGCTTGTATAAGTGCTCAATACCACTTGGGAACCTCTTTCTTTTGGTTTAATGGACCAGTATTTTCCTTCTCCCATCCTCTAGAACACCCAGACTCAGGTTCTCCTTGCAACCATCCTTTAATTTGCAGGTATTTAAACCTAGATAATTTAGCGTTGGTTACTTCAGATAGGGATTCCCAAGAGCTAACCAAGCCCCCACTGACTAGCTGTCTTCACTGCACAATTCCTCCCTCTAGCAGTGGTTTAGCTAGTACATCCATCATTTCTGCTAGATTCTTGACCACTTTGACCCCTAGATATCGAATTTCATCTTTTTCCAATGGATTGTCCAAAGGGCCATTCCAAGTCATTACTTCATACTTATCTGCGTTAATTAAGTAACCTGAAATTTTCCCAAACTGGCAATGATTTTCAAAAGTACTGGGAGAGCACTTCGGGGATTCTGTGTGTAGATCAGAAGATCATCTGCATATAGAGCTTCCTTCAGGAACCGGCCGTGATAATGACGGACGCAATTCTCTGGACTACCCTGATTCTCCTGGCCAGAGGCTCAATATAAAGAGTAAAGAGAAGAGGGGAGAGAGGGCAACTCTGTCATGTCCCCCATTCTATCTTAAAGTGTGGGGATAAGATACCATTAACCAGAACCCGAGCTGATGGGGCCTTATAAATAGTTTGAATGGCATTTAGAAAAATGTCACCAAGGTTATTACGGTCTATAACCGCCTGCAAAAAGAGCCAGTTCACTTGGTCGAAAGCCTTGGCAGCATCAATTGTGGAGATGGTTAAAGGCATATTATAGGTGGATGCAATATCAATTGCAGCAACTAGATCATGGGTTAGATCCCCTAAATGTTGATTTCTCATAAAGCCCTTCTGGTTAACATGGAGTAGATCACTGATCATTTTATCCAACCTCCTTGCCAAAAGTTGTGCAAAAATGTTATAATCATTATTAAGCAGAGAAATAGGTCTATAGGACTCACATTTTCTAGCATCTTTCTGTGGCTTTAGTATTAAGGTAATAATAGCTTAATTCCAGGAGAACGGAACCGGTGAAGAATCTATAAAAATCGAGTTCATTAGATGACTCAGGACTGACACAAGCTCATCTTTCAGGAGTTTATATACTTCAGCAGGTATTCCGCCTGGACCGGGAGCCTTCCCATTTTTCAAACCAGCCATAACACTGTCTATCTCACAAGGGAGAAAGCATTGATTGAGGCTCAGCTTCTTAACTGAATCCAGCTTGGGAAGTGTGTCTCCCTTCAACCCTTCTTCGATTGCCTCTGCTCAAATCACTGAGTCGTCTCTATATAGTTGAGAAAATAACTTGACAAATTCTCCTATAATGTCTTGGTCTTCTGAGGAGGTTCTGCCAGTTTTGCCTAGTATCACTCCTTTAATCCTATTCCTAATGTTATCAGACCTAGTCTTCCAAGCTAATAACTCGCCACAACCTTCGCCATACTCAAAATGTGCCAGCTTGCTAGCTTTCCATCTACTCTTCACAATTGATTCAAGCAAAACCTCAAGTGAATTTTGGGCTTCCTGGATCTGATACTGTAAGTCTGCCTGCGTTGTTGGGTCCTGAGAGGATAGCCTTTGGGCTTGCAGATTATGAAGTTTATCCTCAAGATTCCTTATTGTTATTCTGGTTCTCTTGGCTCTGAAAGCAGCATAGCAAATCAGTTTTCCACGGATAAAGGCCTTATATGTTTCCCAAACCGTGGCTATTGGAGCAGAAGCTAAGTTGATCTAAAAAAAATTCCTTGGAGTCCCTTTTCAACTTTAAAACAATATCTTCTTCTCTCAAAAGGGAGCTATCTAGTGTCCATCTAGTACAAGTACGAAAGACAGATAGACTTATAGTCAGCTGAACAGCAGAGTGGTCCGAGAGATGGCTTGGCTGGTGGGAGACTGCCATTAAGATATTTTGAAGTTTAATGTCTATCAGGAAGAAGTCAATTCTGGAAGCATGCCAAGCTTCTTATTCCGGAAAGTGAACTCATTGGTTTGACCCATTCTGCTTCGCCAAGGATCACTCAGGCCAACATTTTCTATCATATTGTGTAAGCAAGCTCTCATGCTGGGTGTACTAAGAGCCGGTTGGGGCGTAGACCTATCAAGGGAGGGATTAAGCAAAATATTAAAATCTCCGCCAGCAATTATTATATTCTGAGCTCTTCTAGTCAATTCCTCATAGAGATCCCTAAGTGGGCCTGGATCATCCACGTTGGGACCATAATAGGATATTAAAGTGTATTGAAGCCCTTCTAACTTAATATTTGCTAAGACCCATCTCCCCCTAGAATCAGCACTGATGTCTGTCAGCTGACTTTGAACACTATTCTTTACTATAATCGCAACCCCTCTCACATTGCAAGATTGATTAGTACAAGCAAAGTGGGCAATCCATCTTTGTGACTAAAGAATCCTCATCCACTCTTCATATCTTAAATGGATCTCCTGCAGGAGAATGATCTGGCTATCAGAGAATTTTAGGAATTACAAAATTCTCCTTCTTCTACTGCTCACTCTAAGGCCAGTCACATTCCAGGTCAAAATTTTGAGTTTAATTATATCACCAGGGTGCACCATCATGTCTTACCCAGTTAATAAAAAACTCTTGTCTGACCTCAACAGTTATACAATCATGCAAGGACTCAATTTCTTTTTCTTTTTTCCCCATCTGCTCCCCACCCATTGTGACCTAAATCGAATCATTAAGGCAAATATTGCACTGCCCTTCCCCAAACCCTCCCTGGGGAACCCTCCTTGAAACCTTATTGGGTTGCTCATACTACCCTAAGGCCCCAACCCTCTGCAAACCGCTAGCTCTCCCCTTTTATCTGATCAATCAGAACCTTAGCTTTTTGGGGATCACGAAAATTATACATTTTGTTTTTCCACATTACCATCAAGGTGGTGGGAAACCTTAATTGTGGAGTAGCACCCAAAGACGTAAACTCCTGCATAGCCTTCCCCAGCTTCCAACGTCGATCTGACGTTGCCCTAGGCATATCAGATCTTATTAGGAATGACCAGCCCTCATGCTGAAAACCCTGGACTTTGAGAGCTTCTGCCAGAATCAGTTCTTTTATTCGGTATGAGGCAAAATTAACCAGGTACTTTCTAGGTTTCTCCTTATTAGGGTTCCTCTTGAAAGGGTCCCCAGATCGTGGGTGGACACCGCCTGGATATGGTCTTTACTCAAGGATATTAGAAAGTCTTTAATGTTGTCCCCTTCCATACCTTCTGGAATGTTCAGAAATCTGCGATTGTCCCTCCTACAGTGATTTTCCAGAGACTCCAATTTCTCCCTTAGGTCCTTCTCACTGTGTTTCAGTGCTGCTTGAACCTCATGAGAATTAAGCTCCACTTCTGCCTGTAATGCCCCTGTAGAGGATTCCATAGCTCCTAGTCTCTCCGTAAGATTAGTAATTTTCACATCTAGACCATAGCAGAGCCTGTGAATTTTAGCTTGGTTAGATTCAGCAATGACAACTTTGTCTCTCATTTCATTCAGTAATGACTGAAGGAGGGAGTCAGTGTGTGCTACATTGGTTCTATCAGACTCTACCTCACACGGGAGCACAGAATCCCCCCCAGCTGTATCCTGATCTATCTCCTGCATAACCAGAGAGTGCGGCGAAATCAGTGGAGGGGGTAGAGCATCTGCCAAGTTGGACATACTTTCAGGCTTGTTTACCAAAGAGGTGAGTACTGTCTGAGAAGCACAGGACTGGTCTAATATTTTAAAGAAAGACCTAAGGGAGGGGGTAACTCTTTGCCACCCGGAAGTAAAACTTGCAGTGGTTTTAGCCGAAGGGGCTTGAAAGTTTAAAAAATACCCCCCTCCCTCAATTCGCAAGTCTGAATGTATAGAAATGTTGGAAGTTTTATCTTTTGCCACACGTTTATTTCTTGCCCCCGTTCCCAGAGGAGGTAGTGCTGATGGGACTGCAGAGGGAGCTAGGGGGGCCAAACCAGCCTTCAAGAGGGGCAACTTCTGCCCTCGTAGCCGTGTTCTGGCCCCCAGCCCAGATGGGCACCTGGGGCTCATGCAGGATGGCTGGTAGGGAGAGGCCTGAGACAAGGGCAGCTCCCAAAAGTCAAAATCACCAAAAAGTGGCTGCTCCGAGGCTGGCTCGCCTCCTGGATCCTGATGCAAGCAGGGCAGAGCCAGAAGCAAGCCTGTGCTGGCTCTACCTCTGCTACCCTGGAAATGTAATCTGGCCCCCGCCCCTCTATACTTGTGGAGGGACCAGGCAGCCCGAATCCAACTTGGGCACAACTGTGGATCTGCCCCAATGCAAGGAGCGCCCATCCGCCGTACTTCAGGTAGGTATGAGGGGGGAAAACAAAAAAGAAAAGGAAAAATGCTACAGGGACTCGTTCCCTGCAGCAGGAGAGCCGGCGGCGTGTAGAGCTGTGGGCGGGGACCGCGGACGGCACTCTAGCGATCCTCCATGTTCCCCGCTCGTTCGATTTGACACCTCTGTGTGTGCTGCAAAATGCAGCACACATAGAGGTACCAAAGCGTAATTTCTGAATGTTTGTGTATGTGCAGGAAGGGACACATTCCTGCCCATAAACAATCATCCATGGCATGTTGCTTCTTTTATGTGTGCCGCAGAATTCAAAAAAGCAAAACCACGAGGAGGAATAAAAGCATTCCTCCTTGTTTTGTCATGCTAAAACCACCCCTGGGGTGGCATTAGTTTTTGGTGCTGCCTCAGGTTTTTGACAACTTATAAAACTGAGGCAGCATCAAAAGCAATGGGTGTTGCAGTGGAACACCCTCTGCAACACCCATTGCACGCCCCTCTGAAGCAGAAAACTCAGTCGGAGGGGCCCATATTTACAAGGAGTCAAAAGTGGCATTACTCCTCCTTGTAAATATGGACCAGTGGTTAGTGCCACAGAGGGTCACGAAAAGTGACACCCCAGTGGAGTTAGTAGCTGTTAAATCTGCCCTATGGTTTCTTAATCCTCATCCAATATCCATCTTGATCAGCTGAACTCCTGCATTGATTGTCCTTGGTGATGTAACTTTCCTGTAGTGCAGACCTCACATCTACCATGCTTGTCAGTACTCTTTCTGGCCATCCATTTCTTATTTAATTTTGAACCAGCCACTCTTCCTCTCAGTAATGTGAAAGGGGATAGTCCTGTATGTATGTGGGGAGTAATTCCTATTGCCCATAACAGATTTTCTATAGTTTTTTAAAATGCAATCCATTGATGAGAGCAAGCTTCAAATTATCTTTTATAAGACAATTCAATCTCTCTGCTAGGACATTGCTATGGGAATGATAAAATGTGTTTTATTCCCGAGTTTGCTAGGAAATTCTCCATCTCTCTTGACACAACTTGTGTACCATTATCAGTCACTATCTCGCCAGGGAAACCTTCCCTCAAAAACACTTGTTTGAAAAGTCAAATGACTGAATTAGAGTTTACATTATCCACAAATTTTATTTCAGGCCATTTGGTCATATAGTTTACCGAGTTATACATTGACGAACTTCCTATTACTTCAAAAGGTTGTAACACGTCTAACGCCACCTTAGACCATGGTACATTTTTAACCACAGTAGGATTTACTAGGGAAGGATACGTTATATGTGGTTGTCATTTAGTACACACATGCAACAATCACAGACATAATGTTGAATCACTTTATTCACTCCAGGCCACCAGAAATCTTCTCTAACTCTAATAACTCGAATTCCAAGATGCCCTTGGTGGGCCAAATCTAATACTCTTTTAGGTAGACTATGTGGAGCTATCAATTGACCACTTCTACGCATGATGTTCCCAACAATAAACAATTCCTCCTCAACTCTTCTATAGGGAATTAATGCTTCCAAGGTGTTCTTTACAGCTAGTCGTCCATACACCACAAAATTCTTAACATTCTGTAGCTCTTCATCGTTTGATATTGCATCTATCCACTCTTGCTTCGTCAAAGCCCCTTTTGAGAAATTATCAACAGAATTCACAAGGCACACTATTTCTAGATAATCCACCACAACTAGTCTGTCTTCACTTTCTACCAAGGGTAATCTAGAAAGACAATCAGCCACATGATTCTTCGCACCTGGCACATACTCCAATTTGTAATGCAATTCTTGTTATTCTTGTTATGTATTCTTGTTATGCATGCAAGGGGAAGCTCTGCCCCCCTCTGTTTGGGGTGAATGGGTCCACTGAGGGCTTGTGGCCTGTTATCAAAATTAACTCTTTTCCCCACAAGACGTTTTTAAAATGCTGTACTCCCCACCACACGATTAAGGCTTCTTTTTCAGATATAGAATATGTAGATTCAGCTCCCCTCAAGGTTCTTGCTGCAAATGCAAGGTTTTTCCCCTTTTATCACCTCTTTGCTGCATGAGCACAGCACTGATACCTATATATTATTGCCATCAGTGGGAATGATACACAAATCATTGATATCAAAAGCTTTGAGGGGATGCACTTCCACAATGATTTTTTCATGAACTCAAAACTTTCATTACATTCAGTGTTCCACACATATTTGATATTTTTATTAAGAAGATAACCTAAAACTACTGACTTGTCAGAAAACTTAAGAACAAATTTTGCATAGCATTCTACTTATCCGGGAAATGACAGAAGTTGGTCTTTACCTTTCGGTTTAGCTGCACTTTGGATGGCATCTAAAATCTTTAATTAGGTTTCAACACCCTTTTCTGACACACAATGCCCCAAATAATCCACACCTTCTTGCAAAAATTTACATTTGTCTTTACTTAATGTCAAGTCACTAGTTTTTATGATCTCCAAAATATTCCTCACTCTTTCATTGTGTACTTCTTTAGTTTCCCCAAAAATCAAGATGTCATTCTGAAAATACACGACCCCTTTTCTATTATCAAACAATTTGCTCATTAATAATTGAAATACTGCAGATGCTAGACCAAATGGCATGCAGACGTAACTGTACATCCCCTTGGGAGTTACAAATTATATGTAATGTCTAGAATCTCTGGTCAACTCTATCTGATGGTAAACCAGGATACATCAAGAGAAGTGAAAAAGTTTGTACGCCCCAAAGTTCTCAGTATCTAATTAATGTCTGGTAATGGTTGATGACCTATACAAATGTTGGCTTTTAAGCCTCAAATCTACACAAACTCTCAAGTACTTATCTGACTTACTTGCTAGTACTATGGGAGCTAACCATTCCGACCCCTCAATGGGTTTAATTATGCACAATGAACACAACCTTTCCAATTCTTGTCTTAATTCCATGTGCAAACCTAATTGTACCTAGGGATGGGCTGTAAACTCTGCTCCGCTCGCGGATGTTTACAGAATTTTACCTATTCCGTGTAGAGCCCAGAGCTCCGAAAAACTCTTCGCAGTCGAGCAGAGTTTTTTCCTCGTTCACCAATCATGAGTTGGCGAACTCAAGCATGGAAAATTTTACTCAAGACCACCTTCCGGCGAGGTTTCTCAGCACGAGCGGTCGCAGTATGGTGGCAACTGCTCGCATTGAGAAATCTTCAGTTCGCATTGAGGTAGCTACTGCTCAAGTAGCAAATCAACTCGAGCAGCATAAAAGAAGCAGCTCCCTCCAGCACTGTGCAGGGAGACGTTTGCACAGATTTTTCAGCACGGGACAAACACCTGGAGTTAAAAATCAGCACAAATGGTGGTACCTAATGCACTCCGCTGCTTGCGAAACTCCGCATAGCGTGGTGGAGTTTTTTGAGAACTTCGCGGAGATCGCATAGCGCAAGTCTGTGAACTCTGCCCAGTCCAAATGACACCGTGCATACTTCATGGGCCACAGCTTTGGCACCTTGTTTTAATTTTATACTATGTTAGAACCCTTAACATTTTCCTAATTTCTTACTGAATATTTCAGGGTAATTTTTGATCCAGTTGTCAGCTAGCACACGATTGACCTGCCATATACTAGAAGAACCGAGCAACACCTGTAATCAAATATTCTGTTTACACTTTATCTGGACAATATGTTATGAGGATGATTTGAGTTTAAGATGATTCACAATTTCTCTCGCTCATCCCAACTGAACATTTATTTCCTTCTTTTACAATATACACTGGTCACACTGCACATTTACCATCAAACTGCAAGTTAGCTTCAAATTTACCCATCACTTCCACCCTCTTCCCACCATATGCAAAAGTATTTATACGCGATTCATGCATTTCTATATTAGCAATATCTCCAAAATCTCTCATGTTCATTAAAATGAAAGGAGAACCTGAGTCTGCTAGAAATTTCACATTCCTGTTATTTACAGAAAGTACACAAGATGGAGGTTTCCTTTTGTGTGCTTCCATCTTGGACAATATTTCAACGGTTCCACTCCATTCTAGACTACCTGATGAGAGCATAAGAACGACTACTGTAATGCCCATCTGCTAGGTAAGGTGTCAGATCATTTGCTACTTTGTCTGCTAAAGAGTACAAGCTAAGGCTGTCAAACTTGCCCTGAATAGACCAAGAGTGGCACCTGCCTCTTTAGCATTGAAGGAGTTACATTGGCTGCCTCTAAAACAAAGGATCTGGTTTAGGTCACTCTGTATTGTGTTTTGAGCTCTTCAGGGGTCGGGCCCCATCCCTTTATGAAGCAGGCTAAGGAGATATATGCCAAATAGAGATCTCTGTTCCACCAGGGCTAGCCTGGCATGAATTGGCAAGTTTAGGAAACCCAGACAAGTTGATCAGACATTCATGCCTAGGGACGCTAGACCCTGGAATCAGCTCCCAACTTCCCTGAGATCTCTAACCAACCTTCTACAATTCAAAAAAGCTCGTAAGACCTATTTATTCCTTAAGTCGTTTGGCTGGACATTTTAGAAGTTTGCATATATTGTCAAAAAGAAAAATAAACTATAATCTATTATGTACAAATACAGTTCTAATAAAAAATCTACTATTGAATTAATATTATTCTTAAATATATTTACTATTTCATTTTTTAAATACATCCAATTCCTTGTGAAAATACTCAATAAATATGTTTTTTTCCCTGATTTTAAGCACTCATCTTAAATGTGTCAACTGTGATCCAAGAGAAAACCTTTGATCACGCAATCGCTTTACTGTTTAATTGTAGTGTAGCAACTGGAAATGTCTTTGTGCAGTTGTTTCCAATACGCGCCTCAGAACACACCTCTTTTTCCTCACGAAAGAGACGTAATGCATTCCGAGTTGTGAATATGTGCCATCACCCTTTAAAAAACAATCCTGTTACGACTAAAGGGAACCTTGGCACGTGTCTAGAATGTGACAGAGCTACGGTGAAAGAGCGATATGCATGAGGCAGATGTACCATAATGGCAAAGCTTATCCTTTTCATTTTTTCAAGTTTAATTTCTTACACGCTCATTAAACGTTGCAATTGGTTAATGTTACAAACATTTAAACTAAGAAATACTTGAAATCTCTTCATAAAGGCAAAGTTTAAACTAAGCACTCTTGTAAATAAAACAAATAAGCAAATAAGTAAACTGAAAATTAGGTTCACTAATCAAAAACCTTTACCCACATACCCACACTCACATAACTTCAATTTTCTTAAAGAACGAGTTACATCCTATGATAAAACCAAATATACTTATCTTCCCAGGAGCAGCAAACAAAAAAAAAGAGAATACTGGACTTGGGACTTATATGTATTGTTAAAATTCTATTTCTTCATGACTTCTTGTTGGATTCGGTTTGGAACTTTAAAGATGCTGCACATAAGTGGTGAATAAAAGGTATATGCATAATGATAGCCTCCTTGTCTTTAATTAAACCATGATTCTCTAAACAATAAACATTTGAGAATTGACATTTTCCAAGGTGATTTGTAGCAGACTAACCCATATGTAACATGAGGTGCAGCCTCATATGTATACAAATCGAAAATATGAATGAATAAAAAAACAGAACACCTGCGAACAACAGACATTTCCATAAATGCAGCAAAAAATCTCAGTAAGCAGTAGCCCTAGAATGTTTTTTAGATTCTTCGGTAAAAAGAAGCTATTTGAATGGTGAATCCACAAATTTTGTGAATCTGCTTCAAAAGATAATAGGCAGCCAATGAAAAGCCTAGTTTAAGCAGTTCATGTGGTTCTTTCTGGACCAACCTGAAATGCGATTTTCACGAGTTTCCCTAGCGAGTAAATTTATGCATTTTTCATAGTACCATTTTTCTAAACAGAACAAAACATAAAAGGTGGTCTTCCCATGCAAAAACATGTAAATGATTGCAAAAACATAGGTCCATAATTATACCTTTTTAGCGCTGAATTTGCGTCATTTTTTTAACAATATAATTGTATTTTGTAAGTTTGTGCCGCTTTTGCGTCAAGAAATTACACAAATGCAGCACTGAAAAAGTATAAATATGGGCAATAATTGTTGTAGGCCCTGAGGCTCCCTTGAAAAAGACTTTATAGTCTTGCATATGTGCAGATCTTTTCAGCTACGAGCTGCAGTCCCAAGATAAAGGAATACATATCTGCGGTGCTGCAAAGAGTTTATTACTATTATTTAGGTGACTCTTTTCAGGGATTAACTAATAGATTAATGTCAAGAAAAAATTATTTGAAGCCTAAAATTAAGACTCAAAGGTAAACAAAAAACCCAACATTAATAAATAGCAGGATCTTGTGGCATCAATGATACGTATTTATGTAAGTTTTATATTTCATGATATTTTCCCTGAGAGTCTCTTTTCCTTTATTCTCCGTACTTTTCCACAGTTTTCCACAATGTTGGCCTTGGTACAAACCATCACATTTTACAGCTGAGCTGTAAGTAAGAATGATTAAGACCTTGACCAAGATCGTGGAAGAAGGAAATATCGTCATGTTCTCAAAAAGTTAATACAGCTAAGGCAGATGTAACCACATGTTTCCAGAATCCTGGATTAATAGATGAAACTGTGACGTAAAATACCCTGAGGTAATTCTGTCACTGACACTACCATGTAAACTACCAAGCCAAATCTGTTCTCCTTCAGACTAAACAGTTTACTCACTTACAAATGCATGGCATTAACATAGCAGTGACTTACAAGTCATTCCACTACCTATGAGGTGGTGTAGAGAAGAAGGATATAAAGATACGTAGACAAAATTAAAATCTCTAAGGCCCTCATTGCGAACTTGTTGGAACAGAGCGGGAATTTACCATACATGTTAAGGTGTTCCCCATATGTGGAAGATATATCCTATTCCAAGTTTTTAAAAGTAAGACTAAGCATAGCATGGAGAATCCATTTTATCACACACCAAATTCCCCATGTATTGCCTTTTTTCAGGGTGTTTTCTATAGTTTTGACCTGCCACAATTTATCAGGGGAAAACTGACACGGTGTGATAATTATTACCCAACTTTTGTTTCCTGTGCAAAACAGTGGGTAAGATTTAGGGGCATATTTACAATCCCCTAACGCCTCCTTGTGCCACCCTAGCATCATTTTTTGAACACTAAGGCAGCATCACTGCTCCATTTTTCCCATCATTTTTAAAACCTACCCATGGCAGGCTTTAAAGTGACACTCCCATTGTTTCTAATAGTCCTTCTCACACATTTCCACACTAATGCCATAATTGTTGGTGCTAGTCGACCAATACGCCACAATACCATCAAACATTTTGATGCTATTGTGCTAACATGCACATTTGTGCACCCTATTGTAAATATGGCGCTACCATGGTGATGTTAGTGGGGTACAAGAGGGTGCACGCAAAGTGGCACATCATAGCTGTTTTGCTCCACTTTCTTGTAAATGTGCCCCTTTGTCCAGAACACATAATGAGGGCCAATCTATTGAAATATGAACAAGTTAGGGTGAGAAGGGGTGAGGGAGAGTGAGGGTTTTGAGTGAACAATAATGTGATGACTGCAGAATGAAGTGGTTAGTGGAGGATGAAGTGCTAAGAAGAGACTGAGTGGGTGAGAAAAAGTGAAGGCGTGATGGGAGTGGGGAAAATGGTTTCAGTATGGTGAGAAGTGTGCATAGTTTACTAAAAGCAAAATTAAGGAACTACACAAGAGTTCAGCACCATAGTAAGAAACACATGTCCAGTGAAAATCAATCTAATTTTTACAATGCAATTGCATTGCTTCTCTATTTTTAATTCCTTTTCGGGTTAGATATGGTCATACAATGTCAAAATACCCAAGGTGACTCCAATTTTTAATCTAGGAATATGTTATTTAACTATCTATCACTTAAAATATTGTTGTCTCCAACTCACATTAATGAGTAAGTGAAACTAAATCTTACAACTTTAGTCTTCTAATCTCCCTCTTCGATGTTCCCAGATGACAGTACGTGCAGGAGACCATTACTTGTGTGGCAAAGGTGGGATCTTTTTGATTTGTGTTCAGCATTCAACATGGATAATCCAAAGCTGAACCCTGGGATGTCAATCCCACACCCTGACCAACAAGGAAATGTCATTAGAGCAGCCAGCACCCCCGAGCAGCCAACCAACCCCTGCATTCACAGAAGCCAGAAGAACCATCAATGGAGAACCAGCCAACTGCCCAGAGAGCTCCCCCATCACCAATGCACAGTAGGCCACCCAAGCAGCATACTTATGCTTAACGGCACACACTTCAGCCTGAAAGCCTCAACTGCACAACCACTCCTAGTGTTAAAGTCAAGTGAAGGAACCATAGTATGGGTAAGTAATATCAGAAAGCATAAGGGGGCCACAGAAGAAATATGTGGGTCGACTAGAACCACCAAGGGCAAGTGGCCCACAACTGTGCAAGAAATAAGGCATGAGAAACACAAAAGTGGATGCCCCAGGGATAAGAGGTTTGGAAGAACCCACCACACCCAACCATAGTTGTGGGGAAGCTCAGCCATGCTATCATGCCATGCCACTCCCCAGCACCTAACCCACTTGCAACAGAAACACTTCCAGGTTGACCTATCATAGACCCCCTTCCCAGGTGTGGAAGGGGACTCACGAAAAAACAGACAGACATGATCCTGATTTATATAATGGAAGTAGTGCATACCTCCATTGTGAAAGGGGACACAAACTATAATGAAGAGCAAACAGCTACAGATACCACAGCCAAACTAGAGAGGGAGACTTCAAGAACACCTGAATAACCCCAATCCAAACATCCAAGGACTGAATAAACAACACACAGCAGGCTCATTGAAATCAACAATGCCCAGTGGTAAGAAGCAGATCCAATACAACCAGGAGGAACATGCTACACATTTGCAGTCAGCAAGCCCAAAGGCATCCCTGCAGGCCCACATGAAACAGAATGCACCGGGCATGACCGCCACTGAGAACAGCGTACAAGGGGTCTGAGAATCTGAGAAAGTGAGAGAACACCCCAAATTCACAGAGTGTATTGGTAAACTGAATCATTAGCACAAACCCCCATAAAGACAAAGAGCAATCCACAGCACCGGCCCCAGACTCAAATAAACCCAAAACACAGGTCTGTAGGCACAGCCTGTGCTGCTGGTGAGTCTGTCACTGATTGGCATCGGGCTATCAGGCATATTCAACCCAGCTAAGAAACAGTGACTGAAACCAAAAGAAAGTGTATATGCAATAAGGAGCACTTACTATTGTCCTTGCACACTATCATCCAGGAGAGAACCTAAATCTGTGTATGCATCCAAATTAGAGTAATGGTGAGTCTGAATCTCCCTACCCTCAGCAGAAGATATCACTAAACTGGAGGCTCCACAGATGCCCACGGAAGGCAAAATTCAAGGACACAGAAATAAATTCTGAACAAAGCCTGAACCACCCACAACAACTGAGCATTGCAGGTCCCTGGTAGGTCCAGTTCTCCGAACACCACACAGGTTAAAGTACAGAGTATGGGCATATATGCCAAATCATACTTGATTAATCCGCTTTTGCATCCTTGCTCAATGAGTAACGTCATCCCCACCTGTCCAGTAATAAAAGCAGTCCAACTTCTGTCTTGGCACCCTATCATGCCCAGTAAAATTGGGGTCCATGACAGCTCTCCTCCCCAATAAAGCATCAAGTTGTGCACCCCCAGCAATTCATGGATAGGTCTGAACAGTAGTGGAGGACAATGCTCAACAGAGACCGTAACAGGGAGCACTATATCCTCCTCTGATTACTAGGAAAAACAGAAAGATGCTAAGAATGCCAGCTATGTTAATGGCAGTTTCATAGCACATACCATAAGGTGGGTGAAGCTGGCATTCGTAGTGTTTAGAATTGGGGGTGTTTCCAGTCTCAGAGGTGGTATCCACCTCATAAGCAAGGACTGCGGTGAGGAAGAGGTTTGTACAGAAAAAAGGCCTTCTGTAGACCTTGTGATGGTGATCTCAATGGAGTATCTGTTAGGAGCACTAACTAACACCAGATGATGGCCACTTTAAACACATTTAAAAGTTTTACAGTTTATTGACTGATCAAAATATTATTTCATCATCATACATAAAATGAGCAGGTAATCATAAAAACAACATTCTAAACATTAAATTTAAAAAAGTTGAAAATAGATACAAATGCTAATTACAGGAGGAAAATCTTTTATAGTTAAAAAACATCACATATACAAATAACCTCTAAAAAGGGACACTATACAATTTTAAGATAGTTGTGGATTCGAGACTTAGAGTCACTAAGGTTTTGATAATTCCCTTTGTCTGATATTCCATGCTGCTGAAAGAAATTTGGAGATTGACATCACTACTACTTGGGCTGTATCAGATTTACGAATCCTCAGGGCATTTGTTCAAACTGTAAGTAGCAGGTTCCTACATAGCTAGTCAATCCACTTCCTTCTTGGCTGTGTGTATTTGGGGTAAAAGAAGAGTAGGTGCTCATTTGATTCATCAGTACTCACACAGAATTTACAACATATGATGCCAGCTACTGAAGAAGCCCAATGAGCAGTATACCCAGCAACAGGGAGGGTACCATATCTAAACTGTTGGTACAATCTACGGGCACGCAATGGTCTCCTAAAGTCTAAAAATTCTTCGGACTTGAGTACAGCTTTATGGACTAGAAAGATATTAGTCATTATACCTCCTTCTACACCCCGCTCAACCCACATTAACCATCTCGGAATAACGTTGCTTGACATTTTGTGCAGCATTGGTCAGGATGGACGAAGTTCATACATCACCTGATTACAGTGCATTAGCTCACTGAGACTGACTCTATAGCTTGAGAGTTTCCTGGTTGACCATGACCAAGCCCAATATAATAGTGGTCTTAAGGCTTCCAGCACAATAACTGAGTATATTCCAAGGTCAAGCATAAGTGGCATAAGTGGAGTTCCCTTCCCCAGACCTGTGATTTCTGAGGAAATCATTTTCCTTAAAACCCCGGGTACTCAAATTACAATTCTCCCAAAGTTCTGCCCCACATAAGTCTCCACCCCTGGCCTGCATTTTGTATATTTTAACCACCGGATTAACAGAGAAACACTGCACTTTTTTTTGCCAGTCTAATAATAGCCCCCGGACAATAGCTAATGACCTGGCTACTTCTAGCTATCTGAGGGAGCCAGGACCCAGAATCCGTCAGTCTAAGTAACCTATTTCGGAGACCCTTTTAAGTACCTAGGCCCAGATTTATACTTCTTGCCGCAAAACTGCACTAAGGCAGTTTAGCACCAGCTTGCATCATTTAACAACACCAGCCGGGTGCTGTATTTATTGAATGGTGCAAGCCGGTGCTAAATTTGGGCTAGCATCTTCAAGAAAGATGCTAGCTGGGTGGGGGTGGGGGTGGTGGTAGGGAAGGAGGAGATTGGGCATCAGAAAATGATGCTCGTCTGGTTAGAGGCAAACAAAAAGCCTTTAATCGGGCTAGTGCCATTTCCTGGCACACAACCACCAAAAACATGACTCCTGTCTTAGGAAAGACAGGAGTCATACCCACCACCCCAATGCCCAGCACAGGGGACACGTGTCCCCTAGGCATGGCCATTACACCCTGTGCCATGCAGGGGGCCCCAAGTTTAGGCCGGCGATGGCACTTCAATTTGTTTTTGGAAAATACTTACCAATACTTACCCTACTTACCTGGGATGGGGTCCTCTATCCTCTGGTGTCCCTCTGATGTAGGTGGGAGTGTGCCTGGGGTTTGGGGAGGGCACCTGTGGACCCATTCCATGGAGTTTAACCATGGAAATGGGTCCACAGGTCTCCTAATGCCTGGTCTGGCCCAGGCATTAAATAATGATGCAAAGCAAGCTTTGCACCATTATTTAGCCCCTCCTCCCACCCGTGTGTCTTTTTAGCACGGTGGTAAATATGGGGCTATGGGGATAGCACAATTTTTAAAATGGGAACGGCTGCCTTGCATCTCATTGCCGCAAGGTAGGTTCGCGTATCCATAAAATGGAGCTAACTTCAATATTTTGACGCTAGTTTAGCGTAAAAATATAACTATGGAGTTAAGTTTGCGCCAAAATTGTGTACAAAAAATTATGCAAATTCGGCACAAACAGAGTATAAATATGCCACCTAGTTGTTTGACACAACCACACCGTGGGACCTCTTCCTTTTTGAATAAATCATCAGCTAGGGTTTAGCGGCATTTACTGAAACACATTTATATTCATCACTCAGTGACTGCTGCAAATGGAGTTTTGCCTTTTTCAAGGAACCTATTACTCAACATGCACCAGATGTCAAAAGAAAGTATTTGTCATTTACACAAGACTAGGGTGCATATTTAAACTTTTTGGGGCCCCCAAGGGAAACGACTGGCCAGAAGGCCATCTCCAAAGTCCTAGAGGCAAATCAGCAATCCAAGGACAAGATGGGCCAGATACCCTCAACCTTGCAGGAGAACCAGAGGCTGCAGAGGAAATTCCACCAGTAGGTCATACAGCATTGGCAGGCTCACAATGCCAACATGGCCTCCATTGCAGGGGTGCTCAAGTAACTTACTACCATCCTGCATGCATCCTCCTTCCTCCCACCAGCAGGCCCCTTTCACTAGCCACATACGGAATGGAGGCCCTGCCAGAGGACCCACAGACCACTAGCACCCCTCCATCTGTAGCTGAGGAACCCCCACACAAACGAGGTCATCCATCCAGACATCCTGCAGGACCTGATGCCAACACCAAAACCACTGCCGGGAGTGAGCCTCTCCTGAACATCCTCCCTTTTGTACCACTGACACCCTGTTGTCTGTCCAGCTGTCATGTCTCCAATTTTCCCATGGCCCGTGGATACTGGACCTGTACTACCTATATCTGGGCCAAATAGTCTGATGATTTTATCCACCATGACCCCACTCATTACCCATTGGACTTGTGTATCACAATGAACAGCATTGAGCACAGCTACTGCTTACCTGTCTTTATTATAACAAGTAAGATTCACTGTTGTACAAAATGTTATAAAGTTAACACGTTGACCATTAAAAGTCTGGAAGATGGACACAAGGGGGTGCAATAGGCAGGGAGTATGACAGTAGAACAGACATATTCTGAAACTTTTTTCTTAAGGGAGCCACCAGTCAATCCAGGAACCAGAGTAGCACCACCCAACAGACCTGCAAAGAGACCAAGACACAGACAACCATTATGATAGGAGTCAATTTTGAACAACCAATACAAATTCAGTACATTGTCAAGCTCCCTAGTGTGAATAGGCAAGTGGAATGTTAACACATATTGACATGGCTGACCCATGTGTTCCAGACATGCATTCCCAATGGTACATGCCTCACAGCTGACGTGTTCTCAGTAAAAGTTATGTTCTATAAACGACCATTGTGTACAGTGAGCATAGGTAGCAATACTAATAACCACAATACGTGTGGCAGTCCAAATGCAGTTGACATAGCAGTACAGCTAACATACAACATGCCCAAGTCTTTGGAGATGTGATGCTAGACTACAGTATAATAAAAATAGCTCTAACAACAGAACAGTAACTCCTTTCCTGATGGCCAACATGTTGTCCCCCTAACCCACAAAGTGGGATAGCTACACTTACCACCTCCAATGATGGCACACATCAGGAGGAGCAAAGTCACGAGGCAGACAGCAGTACAGTACACATACATCAGAATAAACATATACCTGTATGTCATAGGAATTATTGTTGGATCAACTATTCTAGTGTCAGCTGCATACTCATCATCTGTCTTCTCATCACTATCTATGTCACCATCATCCGCCACTGGTCCAGCTGCCACCTCCTCAACATCCAGTAATGGGATGTGACGTCACAGAGCTAGGTTGTGTAGCAACAGACAATAACTATCTGGCAGACGTTTAGTGGTCTGTAGAGCAGGATGCCTCCTGAGACATGTAGACACCAGAATCTGACCTTCAGTAGCCCAAAGGTCCCCTCGATGACACGCCTAGTCCTGCTGTGGGCCTCATTAAAATGGTCTTCCCTCATCTATGGTCGGGCATCTCACTGGTGTCAGCAGCCACGGCAGGTTGGGAGAACCAGAGTCACCTGTGTGCACAAAGATTTTACACATCACAATACTGGTAGTGACAGAGGGCAGAATGTGAAGAGAGGTGATATAACAGATGCACACATACAATTGAAGACATACCAATGAGCCAGGCCCACTCTCTATGTAGTTGTGCCATCATGTGTGGGATATTGCTGTTCCTCAGAATGTAGGAGTCATGCACAGAACCAGAAAACCTGGCCGTCACTTGGGACACACCACCTGGACATTTATGGAGTAAAGGTTTTTCCTGTTCCTGTACATTTGTTCATTGGCTCTGGGAGGTACCAAAGC
This sequence comes from Pleurodeles waltl, assembly GCF_031143425.1. Classification (NCBI taxonomy): domain Eukaryota; kingdom Metazoa; phylum Chordata; class Amphibia; order Caudata; family Salamandridae; genus Pleurodeles; species Pleurodeles waltl. The sequence goes on from NC_090446.1 coordinate 341,194,475, forward strand.
AATGTGGGTGCCATCTATGGCCCCGATCACATGAGGGATATGTGGCATATCATAGAAGTCAGCTTTAACAGCAGGTAAATCTGCATGTTGGGGTAACCTGATGTAGCTCTCCAGAAGTTTTGGGAAAGCACACAGTACATTCTTCAACACATGACTGAACATGGGCTGTGACATCCTTGCTGCCAAGCCCACTGTAATCTGGAACAAACCTGAGGCAAGGAAGTGTAGCAAAGTCAACACCTGCACTGTTGGAGGTATGGCATGGGGATTGTGTATGGCAGACAAGAGATATGGCTCCAACTGGGTACACAGTTCCTTGATGGTCTGATTGTTCAGACGATAGGTCTGTGATGTGTCTTTCTTCCAGGGTTGCAAGATCAATAAGGCTTCAGTACACAGGTGCATGATCATTCTCAACGTTGCACGGAATCTAGGAATGGGAGAAAGAGGAGTTGCCACAAGTTGATGTTGTCAGTTCACAATCCACCGAACACAATACATGTAGCACACAAGAGTAGTGTGGACATAAGGCTCAAGTACACTCAATCATATGGCCATGTTGATTGACTCTGAATGCCATTGTTAATGACAGTTCCAGGCACAGACCTAGAGTTTGGCAGACACAATACATTTGATACTTTCATGTAACAACACCCTATTCCCACAGGTAAGGAGGTGTGTGTGAAAATTGAACATGTAGAGATGGTTACCCCATCTTTGAGCCAGCGAGTGACTGCACGTCATGTCATAGTTATTTGTACATCCAACAACACTATCCATGAAAATCAAATGTGTGTACCATGTTTTGATGTGTGAACATAGGTCATCTGTGCACATCTCACTAAAATCATCCATGATGCACTTATCATTCACCTACAATACCCCACATACATGTAAAATAACAACCATCTGTCCTACAAGCAAAGGACATATGGAAGTGACCTAATTCCGCCGGCGTTAGTCATCATGGCGGTAGGTGGTCTCAACCACCTTGCAACTCGTCATTGGCTAACATTGTTGCCTATGGGAGACTGGAGCCAATGATGATCACCGCCAACGGTAACGGTCAAGTATGCGGTGGACATAGCTGCCATTTTTTGTTGCATAGTTCACTTGACTCCTGACACAGAAAGAGGTGGGAGGACTTGAGACACTCGGCCCATAAGATTGCAGAGGCCCACCTAGGGACAGCCTCCAAACGAGGGAAGGGTGCCCATCAGATCCTGACCCCCCTAATAGCCCGCTTTTTGGCAGTGACTCACTAATGGTAGGCATGTATGGGTTTGGGTTTGGGTAGCCTACTAGTGGTAAGATGTGGTGTAGATGTGGTGTAGATCATTGGTACTTGCACATTGGCTATGGGTAAGAGCCACCATGGCAGCATTTGTCTAGATTATGTCTACCAATTATGTCTGCCAATGCCATGCAGACAGTGACTCGTGAGTGGACTTAATCTCATGTTTGAGTTTGTCTGGACACATTACACATCTTTTCAGTGACGAGATCCTACCATCAGCATCAGAATAACCTGAGGTGTCAGGACATTACTATCAGTAATAGTCTGCCACTATGACAGAGGAAATTGTGAGTTCTCAATCAGCTTCCTCACACCGTAGGTGTAGATGGCTGCAGGGGGCCAAGATAATATTGTACACATTGTTCATGGATTTGTTGGCATGCTACCTTGCCATTCAGGAGTCGTATGGGGAAGGAGTACAGGGTATGCCTATGTAAATGACCATGGTAGTGTGGCAAATACTGTGCTACTGTGCATTGTATGACCCTTCATCTAGTCAAAGTGTACCAAATGTTTCAACATCAGTAGGTTTTCACTGCATAGCTTTGGTTTGTCTTATAATTTCAGCCAGATGGGCATGTCTTAATTGCATGCAATGACATGGCAAATCAGCAGATGTTGAGGTTGTTACTCTGTGTGAATGATGGAGTGGGTGACCCATTGCACCATTTCTTTCTTTCAAACCCTCCCTCCCTCTCCTTTTCTGTCTTTGTGTGCATCCGCATCATCAGGTGAAGGAGAAGGGGCACCGGCAAGTGGGGATGCTGCAGCCGACGGGACCCTAGAGGCTGAGACCAGCCTGAGCCAAGGAGACCAGTGGGACGGGGGGGCGAGGGGAATGCCACGAGGGATACCGGATCAACAACATCCTCTTCGGATTCCTCCTCTGATGGATGCCTATGTGAAATTGCATGGGAAAACATGTTTTAAGACTTCCCCCTTTTTCTCAGCCCTTCCTTGATGAATCACCCTAAAACTTTCAAGATAGCACCTGAAATGAGTTGCAAACAAATTTGATTTTTTTTATGGTATGTCAAAAGGCACCAAAGGTATTAGCAAATACAAAAAACGTTTTTCCTACAGAAACTAGGTCCTAGGTATAACAACCTACTGCTACTTACTTATGAATGCTAGTAAGTAATACATATATATATATATTCACTGAAAAAAAAGGTTTCAGGCACATTACAGTTAGGCTCACATTTCAAATGTGCAAAACCATAGACATTCAGCAGTTATAGTTAGAGTTACTTCAAGAAACTACAACTCGTGTCCTAAAGTAACTATACCTCGCACCTCCTCCATGCACAGTCTTCTCATCAATAATTTTGCGACAAATATTGTAGTGATACTATCAGTGATGACATCGATAATGTTATGAGTGATGTAATATATGGGGTAGTTAGCAGTGCATAGCGAGGGCTTGAGTTATAATTAACTTAAAGCATGAGTTATAGTTACTTGAAATAAATCTCACTGTAACTGCTGAATTTCTCTGGTTTGGCATGTTTGAAATGTGAGCCTTTAACCTTTGTTTTTTTAAAGTGAATTTCTATGTTTATTAAGCTAGCCGTCATCATGGCAAATGGGTAGGATGATGTTACATACCACTAATGTACATGGGGGCAAAAAGGTAGGGCTTCCAGGCCATTTTACATACTTTTAGTTTGTAAAAGGGAGAACACAATCTCTGGTCTCAGCAGCAGATTACCAGAAAGAACCCACTCATCACAGTCACTACATGAAATATTGTGCTTGAAAAAAGGAAGGATGGAAAAACCTCCATCAAGGATTACAGATAAATTTGGGGCATATTTATGATGTAAGTAAGTTTTATTTGTATTTTATTGATTTTTTTTCTGTCCCCCCCACTCTCCCTGCCACGCGCCACGCGGCCCGACCCCTTTTCCCTTCCACAAGCCGCACCTGTATTTTACAATAGGCTTTGTACTTGGCTGTAGAATTAAAATAGCTGAACACATTTTTAATGACATTTGAGAGAGAGATAGATTATGGCATGTATCTGATCATTTTTGTTATTTTAAGTCCATTAGTCCAGTAGTTGGTAAGTTATAAGGTATTAAAACTTAGTCCCAGATGTATACTTTTTCACTCAAAACTGCGCTAACGCTGTTTTGCGTGAAAAAGCATACCGCCGGCTAGCACCATTCCAAGACGCCGGCCGGCTTCATATTTATGGAATTACGGTAGCCAGTGGTAAGGCCCAGCTAGCATCCTGAAAAAGGATGTTCGCCGGATGAGGGAGGTGTATGGGGAACAGGAGGTTGTGCGTTAAAGGATGACACTAGTCTGGTTGGATACATAAAAATGCCTCTAACCAGACTAGCTTCATTTTTTGACGTACAACTCCCATGGACATGACTAAAAACAAGAGTCATGCCCACCACCTCAATGGTCATGCCCAGGAGACAAATGTCCCCTGGGCATGCCCATTGGGCCCAGTGCCATGTAGGGGGCGGACGTTAGGCCCCCCCATGGCACTTTAAAAAAAAATAGAAAATACTTACCTTTACATACCTTAGATGGGGTCCCCCCATCCTCTGGTGTCCCTCTGGTGTGGGTATTGGTGTCCCTGGAACTAGGGAAGGGCACCTGTGGGCCCATACCATGGTCTCTGACCACGGAAATAGGCCCACAGGTCCCCTAACACCTGCCCTTACCCATGTGTTCGAAAATGGCGCTAAGCAAGCTTAGTGCCATTATTTTAGGCTCCTTCCCCCATGGTTGATTTTAGCATGGGGGATAAATATGGCGCTAAGGCCATATCATCATTTTTTGCACGGGAACACCTAGCTTGCATTTCATTGATGCAAGGTAGTTTCCCGCAGGCAAAAAATGACTTTAACGCCATAACTTTGGTGATGGAGGGGTCTAGCTCCAAAGCATAAATATGGAGTTAGGTTTGGGGCAAATTTGCTTAAAAACAAATGACGAAAATTCGGCGCAAACAGAGTATAAATCTGGGCCTTAGTGCTATATTGACCCGTGGTATACCATAGTAATTTTGTGGTATACCACGGTACTTGCTGATGAGAAGGCGGTATATGTCTGGCTAACGCCTGCCTTTGAAATTTTAGAAGGTGAACATTTTATTTTCAACCCACTGTGGATATGTTCTGGGATAGAGCCTTAGGTGCAGGTAAGTAGTAAGTTTTCTAATTGTTCTCAACTTATTTCCATATATATTTTTAAAAAGGTAACAGAGTACAGCAGTACTACCTAGGGAGTACTGTGGTACTTAAAAAAAATATAAAAAGTATAAAAAATAGAAAAACACAGTATGAAACCATATTTCTCGCACAATTATAGTGTACTATATTATATATATATATATTTTTTTTACATATTTGACTTTTTTAACTTTTTACCACAGTACTACCTACAGAGCTACTTAAAAAATAATATGTAAAAAATGACAAAAAAAACTACTGCTACATTATATTTTAGGGGAAGTAGAAGGTATTACTTTGTTGTCTTTAATTTGTTACATATCTAGTGCCTCATTTAAGAAAGGTAACGCTGCATCCAATGCAGGTCCACTATTCTTGTGCCCCTTAGCGCCCCCATACCACCACCATGTGCACGCTGTATTTAAGATATGGTGCACCATGGCAGTTTTAGGAACAATAGCGTCAACATTTTTTAAGGTATTTTGGCGCTTTTTTCCAGTACCGTCAACAGTCCTGACATTAGTGGAGCAAAGTGCAAGGAGGCCCATTGATTCCGTTGGGTGCATTCTTTTAATGCCTGCTTTCAGCAGGTATTAAAAATGAGGCAAAAAAAGACAAAATGAAATCTTGCAGATTTCATTGAGCCATTTTTGCAGGCCTCGTTGCACCGGAACGCCCCCTTTGCATTCATTATGCATGATGCATGCATATTGTTGCGCAAAGGGGTCGTAAAGTGGCGCAATGCATGCATTGCGCCATTTATCAATATGGTGTGGTGATTTTTTAGGCCTACGCCACATTATCCTAAAAAAATTATAACAATGTGGCTCTAGGCCTTCTTAAGTTTGGGCCTTAAGTTTTTATTGTACACTTAGGACCTCATTGCGAGTCTGGCAGTTAGACTGCCAGACCGCCATGTTGGCGGTCCTAAAAAGACAGCCATGTTGGTGGTCTATTAAATTGCCCTTTTACAAGTTTTATAGGCAGGACTACCAAATGCCAACCAAAAAAGGCAGACCAGCAGTGGCACGGAGGCCTGGAAATAGGCGGTCTGACCTCCAGCACCATCAGCACCGTGACCGACCACAGACCATATTACAAGCACACAGTCATCATGGTGCACCTCCAGGGTTGTCAGCCAATGGTGGTTCGAACCACGGCAGTTCGCTGTCACCAAAGTAATGCACAACAGCACATTGGATGAATATGAAAACAACACAGCTGACACATATTGCCACACTGGACAAACCTGCAAAGGACACTATGTAACACACCTCTTCACATACCACAATCCTTTGCATTTACACTGCAACACACAGAAGCCAGAACAACATTTTTCCACACAGTACAGGTACATGGCGCCACTTTTTTTTCACCTTCCCATACAACACCCAGCACACACTTTGGTCCAGTCACACTCTTTTGCACTTCCACTGTTTAGTAAGCCACTGTCACTTGTTTTTTTCCACCATAGCACATTTAAAATATCCCAATGTTTCAGAGGGTGAGGTAAGAGTCATGGTGGATCAAATCACAAGAGTAGAGCCTCAATTGTTTGGAGCACAAGTCCAGCATACTTCTCTCAGTAGGAAAATGGAAATGTGGGACTGGATTGTCAACAGAGTCAATGCTGTAGGTACCACCCTGCGTACAAGGGAGGATATTAGGAAGAGGTGGAATGACCTCAGGGGCAAGGTATCCCTGGTTCTCAGGCAACAGATGCAGGCCAAGAAGACTGGAGGTGGCCCTCCCAGTGCCCCATTACATCTCTTTCCCTGGGAGGAGAAGGTCTTGGCCATTCTGCATCCTGAGGTCTTAACAACAATACCTGGGTGAGTGGAGTCTAGTAAGTCACAACACTAAAAAATGTCACCAAAGGTGCTATGTCATGCATGCTCTCAACTCAGCTTTTGCCACTGTTACTGTCATTTCACTCACCAGCCCAGTGTCCACCAGTCCAAAGGCCTCTATTTGGCAATACACATTTGAAGTGTACTAACATGGGAAAATTACATTTGTATAGTGTGTGTAGGACAGAGACTGACATGACTCCAACTCACAGCAGGCACTGTTTTATAACACCAGACTAGTGTTCAGTTCTCCAAATACCCCTGTTTGACACCTATCAATTTAAGCGTACACATCTGGGGAGATAACATTTGTCAAGTGCATGTAGTACAGGCACTCACATGACTGCTACCTCCAGGAGGTACTATTCCTGTATCTGTATCTGTATCCTTTGGCCCATCAACACCAGGTTCTTCTTCATCAGTGCTAGCCACTGGGAGGGAAGCCCTGCCAGCCCTGCCTCTGTAGCAGCAGATCCCCCTCACCATGCAAGCGGGGATGTCCAGTGAAAAATACAGGAGGTGCAGATGGCAAGATACCCAACACTGTCAGCAAATGACCTATTTTTAAAGGAACTTCTTTGGGTGCCACACATTCAATCCTTTGACTGATCCTGAACTACCTACCAGTTCCAAATTGGAGGAGGGCTCCTCTTGACTATGGGCTCCTAGTGGTGTGTCATCTATTCCAATGATTTAATTCACCATGACTGACACCTTCACTTTATTATTTTTCTTCCTTTCTGTCAAACTTTTATTTACTGCTTTAGCACTGTGATAAATTTACCCCTCACAAACTCATTGTCTGCTTGCTCAATTTCAACATTTTGCTATGTAGAGATGTAAGATCATGTGAACCATATCATGAAGACATAAATTACAGATACTTAAGGGATATGTTACAAGTGCACCTTGTCCTGCTCAGGATTACAACCATTACACACAAACACACGTACAAGTGTCTGGTCACACCAAACAGTTTATTCCAGTGTACGGCATATACGCTGTACAATAGCCCGGACCTTTTTGACATAAGAATTTGTGACTCATAGTGAATCAAAGTACATATTTCAGGGTACAGCCTCCCCAGACCACAGAAGGGAAGCATTTGTCAGACATTGTCCTCTAGACTAGGCACATATTAAAGTGGATGATTTCAGCAGCTTGAGGTTTATCACATACCACATCAAAGTATTCCAACATAACACAATCCAAGATACAGACAGATGGCAGTACAACAATCCCTGATCACAGGGCCATCATAATCCAATGACCATGCATCTGGTAGTATGACACAAATGTCAGTGTTGGGGCACAGGCACTGTGGCCTGGAATGATGACCTGGAGCAATCCATGTCCAGTTAGTATGTAAGAAGAGCATCAGATACCTGCCATTGTCATGACTCTGAAATGCCCACATGAGGATGTCATGGTGAAGGTACCTGTACAAAGACAAAACAAGGAGCATAGTCTTGTAAGCATACCTAGTACACAAATCACATAGTAAGCAACTGGAAATGTGATCGCATTGCGAGGGAACTGACACAAGCAGAGCAACATCATCAAGGTAGGGATATGTCAAAGGGTAACTCTTCAAGCAGCCTTTTGACTGAATATTGCAGAGAATCAGCTCCGTAGTTGTTGCTAAAATATTCAACTCCACACATTCTCGCAATCACATTTAATTTCACGGTCACAGTCATTGCATCACATGACATACTTACACTCATGAAAAGTAGCTGTTGATGACATCTTCCCTCAGCTAAGGTTCTTCCTCTTCACCACTGTCACCCTCACTTGGCAAATCAGGATTTTCACCCGGTGGCACTGCAGGCTTCCCCTCCTCTTGGATGTAAGGGATATTCCTCCGTAGAGCGATGTTGTGAAGCATGCAGCATGCCACAGTGATCTGATACACTTTTCTGGGTGAGTAGAGGAGGACTCCATCAGTCCTGTCCAGACACCTAAATCTGGCCTTCAGGAGCCCAAAAGTCAGCTCCACTACCTGTGGTGTTTTTCCATGGGCCTCATTGAAGAGGACTTTCCTTGGCGTAGTTGGATTTCTTAGTGGCGTCAACAACCAAGGACGGTTTGGATGTGCAGAGTCTCCTGTTAATTAATGGGACATATGTGCAACAATGAGTCACTCACTTCATGATTGTAGCACCAGACATCGCACACATACAAACAGGACAGATGTGACTTACCAAACAGCCAGGCCTTCTCTGGGTACACTTGTGACATCAGTTGGGGTATGGTGCTGTTGTGAATTATGAAGGAATCATGGGTTGAACCCGGATAACGGGCACAGACATGTGAAATATAGAGATCCCCAAATAGACAACTTGCAGGTTGATGGAATGGAATTTCTTTCTGCTGTGGTAAACCTGTTCTTTCACCAGCGGTGGGACCAAGGCCACATGTGTGCCATCAATGGGCCCCATCACATGTGGATTGCGTGCAAAACCATAAAGTCAGCCTTCACATGGGCTAAATCCTCACGTTGGGGAAACCGGATATAGCTGTCAAGGTATTTCAACATTGCTGAAAGGACATCCTTCAACACCAGATGGAACATAGGCTGGGACATGCCAGCAGTAAGGGCCCCTGTATGTTGGAAGGACCCTGTGGCCAGGAAGTACAATACTGACATGACTTGTACAATGGGTGGTAGGCTGGTTGGATAACTAATGGCTGACATCAGATGTGGCTCCAATTGATGACATAAGTCCACTATTGTTTGCCTATCCAAGCAGCAATATGTTATTATGTGTCTTTGCTCCATGGTCTGAAGGTCTGGTAGTGGATGTTAGAGAGGAGGTTGTCACATCCTCCCTCTCCCTGGGTACCTATGTATAACAAGAGATGATTTGTAACATTAGTCAGTGTGTACACAGCAGCATACATGATACATGCGAATGATATCATGTGACAAGGCATTTCTGATTGGATAGACATGGCAACCAGTACACATCACAGCTGCAAATAACACAAGGGTCACATGTGACCCATATGGTTTTCCACACATGTCCTCAACATGTATATGGACCAAACCCAAAGATGTGTAACATAATTGCCCCTCGAAATGTGACTGTATATCCAGACTGCCAAAATAATCGCCGGCGATAGTGGACTGTTTCCCACTGTTAAATGCCATCTGTGCCCTGCAACATAATACAATGGTGTTTGAATAGTAAGATGTACATGACGAGGCAGATCATATGTGAGGTCAAAAATCATTTTTGCAGTTCTGGCACAGTCTTCAAAGCCCAATACAGCATTTCAGGCAGGCAAAATGGTGTTTGGCTGACCTACTGCACTGGACATTAGGAACTGCCCATGACTGCAGGCAGAGGTCGTAATGGCGGCAGGCGGTTGCAACCACGGCAGACACAGATATAGGCTAACGTTGTTGATGGTGGTGGTAAAGGCCCAATGGCTGTGTCCGCCAGCAGTGACGACTCTGTATGTGGCAAAGGTGAGAGCCATGTTATGCAGATACACTCACTTGACTCCTAACTCTGCTACCAGCAACATCTCCCCAACCTGAGCTGCTGTGTGCCGCCTTTTGGAGCAATCATGCCATGTCCAGAAGAAGATAGGGCCCCTGCCTTCTCACCAGAGGAGCTGGGGAGGCTGGTGACTGAGATGCTACCCCTGTATGTAGAGATCTGTGGCTTACCAGAGGAACAGGTAAGTACCTCATATGCACAATTTTCTCTATACTTCACCATCCGTTCCCTCCTCATAGACTAGAATGTGCCCATGTGTGCCAGTTAGACTTCTTGTGTGCCTGTTGTTGCAATCTGTTTGGTGTCAATGGGATGGACAATGTGTAGGTATTGGTGGCCAGTGCCATATGTTAAGTTCAGTCATATTGTTTTGAGTGAGGTTTTTAGAGTCCTAGATCCTCCTTGTGTTGGATGCACATAACTGGGTAAGGAGACATTACTGCCCTCCACTGACATCTCTTTCCTCATGATTGTTGTAAATGTTAGACAACATGTATGTGCATGACAGCATGAGCTGTGTATGCATGTTGTATGAGTCAGTTGAGCGTCATGTGTATAGTGCCACAGATCTTTTAAACCACATCTGCCCTTGCTAAACTGTTGTATGTAAGGCATATTATGAGCCGCTCTGTCCATCAGGTTGCCACGCACACTGCATGACAAATTGCTGTTCGATAAATGATGTACTGTAATGCATATTAGTGATGGTAATGGAGTGTTATGTAGGTATTGCATGCTCAGCATGCAGATACCAAGGCCCGTCAAATGTATCTCCCAGTATGGTACCTAGTCTAAGCTGTGGTAGAGTCACTGTGGCTATGCAACTGTGGCACTGTGCCCACTCCCTGTACACCAGCAGATCCTGTCATGTGGCCAATGTGAGGGTCTAGTGGCAAAACCTGTCCTGAATGCCTAATTCCTTTGAATAGATTGGGAATGGGTTCAGTGGGAAATCATTAATCTAGTTCATATGTGCATTTAGAATCATTGTCAATGTGTGTCTTAAACTCATGACACATCCCTTACTGTCACAGCTCTGTTGTCACCTTCACACAGGTCATATTGGTCCTGTAAAGGTGTATTGCATGCATGACAGTCCCACATTGCAGACAGGGTGTTGATTCCTGGGAGGCCATGCTATATGACTCAGTATCTTGAGAAACTGTACAATGCATGCCTTTGTTTTTTTAATGCCATCTCTGTAGGATAGATTCATATGTCCAAATGAGTGTTCTGTGGTACAGGTACATACTGCAGAACCCCACCCCTGAAGTGGCTTTAGTTTGCTTTTGTTATTACACAGGTCCACAAATGGACAAGGAAGACACTTTCTCTACCCACAATGGCAGCCCCATGATTGTTACTCCTGTGTAATGTTGAAGTATGTACTCTAGCAGCTGCCTGTAGGAACTGTATGAATGAGGCATTCTCACAGAGTGTTAATATGTTGGTCAATTCTTGCCTAAGGTTTTTTTTACCCTTTAGAAGCTGCATAGGTGTGTAGTGTTTCACTGTGGCCCACATCACAGTACAGGTTGTTAGAGCATTGGCTACCTGATGTCAGTAAACTTGCATACTTGTTTTAGGCCAGGAGCAGGATAGTGGGTTAATCTGCAGATCCAAATACATATGTCTGTAGTCAGGTCCTTGTACTTATTGGCTTGTGTGTTTCACACGCATAGAAAATTCCCCATCTGGGTGTTATTGACAAGTATGTGACTCAACCATTTGTGACAAAACTTGTGTAATTTTAATCTCTTGACTTGTTTTTTGCATCCATGCAGGTCACTGCCCATCAGAAAAATTAACTAGGGAGAGCCATTGCCAAGAAGGTGCGGACCCGGGGGGTCCACAGCCAGTGGAGCGCCTACTGTCGGAAAAGGTGGGAGGACCTGAGATGCTCGACCTGGAAGATTGCTGAGGTCCAGCAGGGGCTGTCCATCCAATGTGGGCGGGGTGTCCGTCAGACCATAACCCCCCTAATGGCCACTATTCTGATGGTGGCCTACTCAGACCTTGATGGGTACTTGAGGACAGCACAGAAACCACAAGGAGGTGACTACAGGGCATATTCCTGCCTTTCACATTGCCAAGTGTCAGCTCCCCAAATGATTAGGGATGAGCCATGTGAAACACAGTAGATGAGCGATTGATTGTGTAGATATGGCATGTGTTGTATACTGGTGTGTCTTGCCTATTGGTTCAGGGACCTAGTACCCAACTGTGTACAATCCTCAAACAACTTGCTCTCCAGGGACAATGTTAGAAATGGGGTCTTTGGTTGGCAGTCAGGTTACCCCCTGTCCAAGCAAGGACCATCACTCTAGTCAGGGTAAAAGAGAATCACCCTCAGCTAACCTCCGCTCACCCTCTTGGTAGCTTGGTACGAGCAGTAGGCTTAACTTCAGAGTGCTAGGTGTAAAGTATTTGTTCCAGCAGAGTAACTTAATGAAAACACTACAAAATGACACATGACAGGTTTAAAAAAATAGAAAATGTTCATCTAAACAAAACAAGACCAAAACAACAAAAATCCACAAAACTCAAGTAAAGTTATCAATAAAAAAACAAAAAGAGTCCTCATGTAATTTTAAACACAATGCTAACGCTGTTAGAGTGGAAATTTACCTGGGTGCGTAAAAAATAACCCTGCACAGGTGAGTGTGCGTCAACAAAATGGCTTGCGATGAGTTTATATCACTCATGAGTGACCACTCCTCTCCTCCCTCCTAGCACAGATGGCTCATCAGGAAATGCAGACTACACCCCAGCTCCCTTTGTGTCACTGTCTAGTGAGAGGTGCAAACAGCCCAACTGTCAAACTGACCCAGACAGTGAATCTACAAACAGGCAGAGTCACAGAAATGGTTTGAGCAAGAAAATACTCACTTTCTAAAAGTGGAATTTTCAAACACACAATCTTAAAATAAACTTTACTAAAAGATACATTTTTAAATTGTGAGCTCAGAGACCCCAAACTCCACATGTCTATCTGCTCCCAAAGGAAATCTACACTTTAACCATATTTAAAGGTAGCCCCCATGTTAACCTATGAGAGGGACAGGCCTTGCAACAGTGAAAAAGAAATTTAGCAGTATTTCACTGTCAGGACATATAAAACACATTACTATCTGTCCTACCTTAACCATACACTGCACCCTGCCCTTGGGGCTACCTAGAGCCTACCTTAGGGGTGTCTTACATGAAAGAAAAGGGAAGGTACAGGCCTGGAAAGTGGGTACACTTGCCAAGTCGAATTTACATTTTAAAACTGCACACACAGACACTGCAGTGGCAGGCCTCAGCCATGTTTACACAGCTACTAATGTGGGTGGCACAACCAGTGCTGCAAGCCTACTAGTAGCATTTGATTTACAGCCCCTGGGCACCTCTAGTGCACTGTACTAGGGACTTACTAGTAAATCAAATATACCAATCATGGAGGAACCAATTACTTACACATTTTGTATAGGAACACTTGCACTTTAGCACTGGTTAGCAGTGGTAAAGTGCCCAGAGTAACAAAAACAGAGTCCAGCACACATCAACAACCTGGGAAACAGAGGCAAAAAGTTAAGGGATACCATGCCAAGGATGAAAAGTCTAACAGACGACATATAGCTGGGTACAGTGATCAATCAAGTACTGTTTGTTGTTATAGTGGGTGTACATTACGTGCAACAGACCACTAGTCCTCAGTGTTAAAAGCCAAAGGTAAGGAGGTTATGGATCGCTGTCCTCAGCCATGTGTCAGGTTAAATTATTACTTTGGCATCTGCCCCACAGAGGCTACTTGTCTTCAGCGTATGACGGGTTGTGGTGCCTTATTACAGACTTATTATCAGAGCCTACATTGTAATTTGGGTGCAGCTAAAAATCAATACTTTCCCTTGGTAAGTGGGGAATGTCCATTGACATGATTTATGTGCCATCACTGTTGCCAACATTCCTTGTGCCTACATGTCAGCATTTGTCTCTTTCTCATTAGCAAAACATTTGTAAGCTGTTGTTTCATGCATGGTCTACCTGTGTTGATGGAATGATGTTTGTGTTCCATCTCATATACGTACATGGCAACCTGTATGTGGAATTAGACAATCACAATGGTGGTACATTTCATGTTGTGACACATACAGGAGTGTGTCACCATTGTTTATTGGCTGACCCATACCATCATGCATCATAGCATGTCATTTGGTATGATCAACTGCAGTATCAATGAGGGATATGACAGGTAGGCCTAGAGTTTTGAGCCACAGTGTGCATTGTTATGCCATTGAGTTGTATCGTGTAGTAGAGTGCTTAGCACACGTGAAATGTGTAAGGTTTGTAATCTGACTGCTGGCATGCATCATGGAGTGACTTGCATTTATGTTTAAATCACATGTGTTTGGGTACATTCATTCATCCACAGACACCTTTGTCTGCATGAGCATAATAGAGACAATGATGTAGCTTACAATTGCGTAACATGTTGAAGCCCTTCAACAAGTACTTGCAAATCTCTGGGCCTCTCCAACATCCAGGGGACTAATGGCGTCTAATGATTAACTCAGCGTATGTCATTGTAAAGGGTGCCAGACATTAGTGGTGCTTTCCTGGAGGTTGCTGATTCATTTTGTTGTGGATTTTAGGAACATCTCTCCTTGACATATTTCAAATAATGTCTACAGTGTCCATTTCCATGCCAAATGTGTGACTATTTGAGCAACATTAGTATTACCTCCATGACACCATTGGGGCAAATATCACTTGGTGAATTGTGCATTGAGGAACTGCTTTATGTGTGTCATGAGTATTTCCATGTCACCTTTTCCACACTATTGTACTTTTGTCAGCAATATGGCAGGATTATGGAGCATAACTTCTTATTGTTGGGTCATTATGTACGTGAAAAATAGATGTGTGCATGACCTTGTATGGGATATGGTAAAATTCAGTTGGTGTTGGCCTACTATTGTATAACAACAGGTAACTGAGGTATGCTCCATGGGGCAAAGCCTTGAGGGTGATGAGGTCTCCTACTAGTTCAATGGTTACTGTGATTGCACAGCTTCAGCCATGCAATTGTAGTTGTCTGAAATCGTGATTTTTCTGTGGACAACTGTTGACTTTTTAGATGACGTGCATGCATATGCTATGGCACATATATGAGCCACATAGGTGGTGTTTGTTACTGGGGCCTACTTAATATCATGGTAATGTTTGCTAATCAGCGCTGTTGTTCAAGTGTGATCATGGACATGTGATGACTCTATTTCTCTTTGTATTTGCAGAATCAACCCACGGAAGCACAGGAGACATGGCATAGCCGGGTGGGGACGCATCTGGCCATGGGACCTTTGGCTCAAGACATCGAGGACACAGAAGGAACCAGTGGCCCAGAGGGTGAGGGGAGTGCCATGGGGGAGACTGGAACATCATCAGAATCTTCCTCCAATGGACACTGCCTAGTGGTGAGGGGCCCAATCGGGCGCACTGCGTGCCATCCTTTCCACCACCCATTGTTCCATCGCCACCCTCCCTGCTGCTTCCCACCCAGTTGGCAGTGCATGCTCACCCAAAAGGGTGGGTGTCTCCTTTGCCGCAGGCACTTCTGTCCAGACCCCTGTTATCCTTGCTGCTCTCAGTTAGGAGGTTATTGGCCTCTGCGGGTTAGAGAGGCATGGTGAATGCCATCCAGTGTTTGACAACCCACCTACACCAGACAAATGCATTACTGGAAGGCATTCATTACGCAATGTCTGGTCCACTGAGATCTTTCAGGCCCTGGCTTCCACACTGCGGCAGCCATTCAACCCCCCCAACCTTTCGTCCCCCCTCCACCTCTTTCTTCCCAATCCAAATACTCCATTTCCTTACTTACCCCAAGCACACAAGCTGATCTGCATGATCCCCTCTCAACACACAAGAGTAGCACACACAGACACAAGCACCACAAAACACACCAGCAGGAGGCTGGCCCTCGATGTAGTGTGTCCAGGTAATCAAAAGTTAGTTCACAGGGGTAAAAACTAGATCACCTAATGCTCTAATTTCTAAGGTAGTTTTGTAGAGCATTTAAGCTAATCTTGGATAAGTGCAAAGCATTTGTTGTACTAACAGTATCAATCGTGCAACTCACACATTCAAAGGAATAACTCGAGACCAATTTACAAAAATACCTAAGGTTTTTATATTATTTTTAAGACCAAGATTATCAAAATTGGTTGAGTACTTTTTGAGATATGGATTTTTGAAGTTTAATAAAAGTAGTCATTTTTGTGCGTAATTACGGACCATAGGAATAAACGGAAAGTCACCTTTAAAAATACATTATAAATGGGTAAGTTGGTTAAGCAAGTTCTTCTTTTGCAGGTTGATCAAGCTCATCGGTGGGCACACTGTGCCAGCTGGAGAAGTTTGGGTGGCTCCCAGTTCCAGCGGGAGCAGCGATTAAAAGTTTCTGGAGCTGGTGTAGGACCACTGTGAGGGACCACTTGGAAAAGCACTGCACAGGTAAGTTTAGAGGTGGTTCCTTGGGTTACCCTTGTAGTGTCGAGGTCGCAAGAATTGGAGGACCCTTAGGGCACAGAAAGTTTTTTATTGCAGACCACACAGGACGGCCGGGTGCAGAGCAAATCAGTAAACCAAGAACTGTGCTCAAATATGCCCTTTGGAGCTGGAGGTAAGTTGGTTCAATGGTTGTTTTGCAGGACAACAGGGGCACTCTAACTATAGGTGCAGGGTCTTCCTGAAGTCCTTTAACTGGGACTTCCTTCTGGTCCTTTTCCAGGCCGAGGCGGGCTGGTTTTCCTGGTAACTGACATCAGCTGACCAATACCGAAGGTATTGGTATGGTTTGACCACTGGAGGGCACATTGCCAAAAATCTTGGCACAGTTGTGAGGTTTATCCTCACAGTTGTTGGTGTGTCATCAGGTCCAGCTGCAACTTGTAGGTTCTGGAGTTAGCAGCTGGTCAGTGAAGTGACCCTCACTGGTTTTCTGGTTTCTTCTAGTTGCAGAGTGGTACTTCCACTCTTGAGGGAGTTCTTGGGTGAGTTCCAAAGCCTGGAGGACCTCTGTGGTTCTTTAGAGTTTTTTTTAGTGTCCAGTAACTCCTCAGTGGCGATTGTCGGGTCCTGGGTGCCGCTGGCAGGGTATGGCACCTATTCTTTGTTCAGCAGGTCCACAGTTCTCATGCCTTCAACCTTCTTTGTGCTGGTCTTCTTTTGTCCGTCAAATCTGATTACCAGGTCTAGGGATGCACACTAAATACTGAATTAAGTGGGGGTTTTAGGGGGAAACTGGTAGTGTCCAATGGGAAACCTACCTTTGGGTGGCTACACCCACTATAGTGACCACTTCCTGTGGAAAGGGTTACTTCCCTATCCCTGATTGGCTATTTTCCTTCCATCTAAGATGGAGGAAAATGAAATGGAGTGCCCACCTTGCAGGCAACACCGTAGGGGTGGTGCATGCTAGTTAGGACCACTGCCCCTACTCTTTGTGTAGTTTCCCAAATTTGCTTCTGCCAAAAGTAGGAATTTCCAAAGGGGGTGACCATCTGCTGCTAGAAGCAGGCCTGGGGGTCAAGTTTCAAAGGAGGTAAGCCCTTTGAATCTCGCAGACGGACAGAGCACAATCCTCAGGAAGAGGGTATTAGCCCCTCCACCCAAGAAGAGCATTGTTCCGCAAACCAGAGAGACGGATCTCTCCCGCAAGATTTGTATATTGGGTGTCTGGAGGTGGCAGGCCGGATAGGACCAGTCAGCAACCATTCCAGGGTAGTTAGCTTTTGCAAGGGGGACCTCTAAAGTGGCCCCTGGGTACATTTATGGATAAATCCAATACTGGTACCAGTTTGGATTTATCATTCTGAGTTGTTTGATACCAAACAACCCAGGGTTCAGAGTGGCCATCATGTAGCTGGGAAACTCTTGTTGACCAGTGGCCAGCACGTGTATGGATGCCTTGTTCACTCACTATGCCCCAGGATTGGCAAGGCCACAGTGGAGGCATACTGCTCATGTAGCTATGCCCTCACATATAATATGATGCACTCTGCCTTAGGGCTGGAAGGCCTGCAAGAGGGACATCCTATCCATAGTGTATGAAGTGTATGGCTGACATGGCACACAGGCAGTGTGTCATGTCGAGTTTGTGTTTTAGGTTTGGACTAGGACAATGGGTGCATCTGGCTGCATGGCCTTAGACGGCCGCACAATCAGTGCTGCTGCCCTAAGGGGGCAACCCTTAGAACCCCATGCCCTGGGTGCCAACAGAAAGAACTTGCATTTCATCAATGTGCACGTTGTCTGTTTGGGGATCTCTACATTTGACATGTCTGTGCCCTGGGTACCTAAGTATCTTTTAGTAGGGACGTATAGTGGTAGCTAAAGGTGTATCCAATTGTCCCAATGAATTACAACAGTTTTAGGGAAAGAGCTCTCGTCCGGGGAACCTGGCTAGCAGGGGTCCTGGGCACTACAATGTCTAGGCTACATCATACATTAGACAAAAAGTGGGAGCTAACCATGTCAAAAAGAGGTATTTTCTCACAACACTAGCATGCAAGCAAGAGCCACCCACACACACAAAAGTCGCCACTTCTCCAGATACCCCCACCATCCCTACCAGCCCACACACGACATAAAGCATACCCACAGGCACCAACACAACAGTCAGCGACATACCCACCACATGCAGCATACCCACAGACACCATCCCAACAGACACACAGCCATCTATCACAAACACCATACCTGCCAACACCACCCAAATAGACACACACACCCATCCACAACATCCAGTATAACCACAGACACCACCCCAGTGGGCACACACACACCTCCACCTCCCAGCCCCCAGGACACATTAATGCCCCCACTCACCAATGAAACAGACACCACACAAACACAAACATACCTCCCACACGCAGACACCCATAACATCCATACCGACACAGCAGTCAACCACTCCCTCGACCTACAAATCTCCCACTCCCGTTTACTGACCATCCCTTTGTTATTAAGAACGTTTTTGTTTTACCTTGACCTTTCCTCTGTTCATTCCACCCCCTCCCAAACCCAAGAGACCTTAAACACCTCCCAAAAAATCCCTTCCACCTTTAAGCCTATCTCTGTCACACTGGCCACCACAGAAAGCACCCTTACCCCTCCCCCCAAGGATAACTCCACCCTTCCTCAGAAGCAATCCACCCCTCTGAAACCCAAACCCACCCCTCCCAAATCCGAACCCCTACCCCTCAAAGAAGATCCCTGAAGTGCCTGCCTGTCCACTTGATACCCATTCTGTGGAGGTTCCCTGGCAGTTAGGAGCCAAATGGCAGCATAGTCATGTGCCTGTGTGTATCAAAAGGAACCAGCCAATGGCCTTGGACTTTTCAAGTTCAAATTTAATAAACCAAGACACGTGTTTTTTTGGGTAAACATTTGTCCTCCAATTCCTTTTCTTCCTTTATGTTGTTCCTGAGTGACTTGTGTTGTCTGCCTTCAGTTGGGTGTGTTTCAGCCTGCTTGCTAATCCATTCACTGGTTGTAGTATCTGACTTTTTGGGCACTGCCAGGGTCCGCAAGACAAGGGAATATGTCGACTGTATGCTTTTGTGAGTGCTCATGCAATGGTGGTGTCATTGAATTGTGTACTGTTTGGTATGGTAAGTATTTCATCTTGTGTTGTCCAATGTGAGCATGTATGGTGTTAGACTTGTCCCCCTGATATGGATTATGGATTCATCTAATATGTGGCAGCTTGAGTTTTGCTTGTGCAGACAGGGTGTGTGCTCAATTGTGCTACCTTTGTTTACATCTGACTGTGCATGTGTCCAATTAGCTTTGTGTACCTTGCAGCTACTTCATGTAAAGGTATATCCCATGCAGTTGGAGTTGTATGTGCTTTGTTGACTTGCACTTCCACATTGTGCAGATAGGCATGAAATTTGGCTCTAGTATTGTTTGTCCCTGAGATACCTGTAGGGCCGGTTCCTGTGCAAATGTTGTTTAAGAGGCATGTGCAAAGTGATGTGTTCCAGTGCAGCCTCCTTCCCTGAGTGCTCTTAATGCCCCCATCCCTATTGAGCAGGTATTGTTTTCATGGTGAGCTTTGTATATTTGCCTCTCTGTCTACTGTGCATCCATGTGTGGCACAATGTTTAGAGTGGCAGACCCTGAAGCAGAGATTTGGCCCAAGACCTGGGTTCAAGTCCCTCCTCGGCAGGTCTTGGGCTCAATTCCCTTGGACCAGATAATTCTCGCCTTGGTGCCTAATCTAATTAATGGGTCCCTCTCTGTAACTCTGGGCAATAGCTTGCTTAATCTCCACAACTTCCCCAACAGCGCTTGGATGCCTGGCTTCACCCTGGGGGTGCCCAGGAGTGGGCACCTCTCAGGGGGAAAAAAAGCCAGTAGGGGTTCCATAGCGGTATGCGTACAGTTCCTTGAGACCCTAATGGGTGAATAGTGCACTATACAAGTGCAAAGTTTACAGTTTAATGTGTGTGTCCATTGCAGGGCTGTTTAATCGGAGTGGTGTTTGTGTACCGTGCCACATCCATACATGTGTGTGTTGAATGTGATGACATTCCATGGCATGTGAGGAATGCGAGCAAGTCTGTGAGTTGTATTTGTAGATGTGATGTTGCAGTGTTGTTGGTGTTGTGTGGACAATGAAAAGTGTACTTGGTGCCGCAACGTGACCTCCTTCTGATGTGAATGACAGTTCAACAATCTATTGCTGAGCATAATGACACAAGTAGGGGTGCGTACTTATGGTTGGCTGCACCCACGGTGGTGTAGATTTTGTGCTCCATTGATGATCAGCAGCGCCTGTAGGACGTGAGTGACGGGTTCCACAGCAGCACCGGACATTGTGAGGACATCTGCAGCAGAGTGTATCCTGCAGCAGAGTATATCCCTTTATACTCCCTGTTTCTGCCTGCTGAGATGTGGTGATTGGACCACCACGGTCACATTGGTGGTGTGTAATCCCGTAATGTGTTCGGCAGCAACACAGGCTCCACCAGCCTGTTTGTGCTGCTTGTGTCTACTGCAGTCTGTGCCGCCTGGTGGCGTTGGTGGGATTGCAGCAGTCTTTGCTCCATAGGCCTGCATGTCTCACAATACGGCAGTCCGACTGCCAAACCGAGGGCGGTCAGGCCCCACCACCACCATATAAAGAGGCCTTAGGGGAATATTTATACTTTTTGATGCAAAACTGCACTAACTCAGTTTTGTACCAAAACGTTCAGCACCGGCTTGCACCATTTCTGAGCCCCAGCGGGGCACAATATTTATGGAATGAGGCAAGCTGGTGCAAAGGGTAGGCTAGCGCAAAAAAAAAATTATGTTAGCTGGGTGGGGCTGGCAGTATGGGAGAAGGGGGTTTTCCACCTAAAAAATTACATTAGGCAGGTTAGAGTAAAACAAAATGACTCTAACCAGCCTAGTCAATTTCTGATGCAAAACCATCCATACCACATGACTCCTGTCTTAGAAAAGACAGGAGTCATGCCCACCACCCGAATGGCCAGCACAGGGGATCAGGGTCCCCTGGGCATGGCCACTGCACCCAGTGCCATGTAGGGGGGCCCATTTCAGGGCACCCCAATGGCACTTTAAAATATATATATATATATATTTATATATATATATATATATATATATATACTTATCTGTACTTACCTATACTTACCTGGGATGGGGTCCTCCATCTTCTGCTGTCCCTTTGCTGTGGGTGGGGGTGTTTCTGGGGCCTGGGTAGGGCACCTGTGGGCTTATTCCATGGTGTTCCACCATAGAAATAGGCCCACAGGTCCCTTAATGCCTGCCCTGACCCAGGCGTTAAATAATGGTGAAAAAGCAAGCTTTGCATAATTATTTGACCCCTTCTCCCCCCATGCCCGATTTTAGCACAGGGGATAAATATGGCTCTAATTGCTTTAACTCCATAAATTTGGTGCTAGACAGGTCTAGCACCAAAGTATAAATATGGAGTTAGTTTTGCACCGAATTTGCATTAAAAAAATGACGCACATTTGGAGCAAAACAAGTATAAATATGCCCCTTAGTTTGCGCTATGGGTCTTAACCCCTATGGTGCTGCGGGCGAGCTGGTATCATCCAGTCACAGGGTATCCCATGTACCTGGGACGAGGCCAGCTCGTCCTACACCCGGCCCATGAGGGGAGCGCTAGTGCTCCCCCCATGGGCCTCCCTCCCACACCCCCCATCCGGGGATGGAAGGGGAATCGCTTCCCCTTCCACCCCTGACCCCCCCACCCTCAGCAATCTGATGACACAATGCGCTCACAGCTGAGGACGCGCTGGAAGCCATTTGCTTCCAGCGCATGTAGAGAAAGGACCTTCTACAGGTGAGTCCTTCTCTTTTTGGGGTTTTGGGGGGTGAGGGGGAAAAAGACACAGGGGGAAAGGAAAGAGTTTTTCCTTTCCCCCTTGCACCTGTTTTCAATGGATTCCTGTCCACAATCGGGGAGCAGGATTCCTCCACTAGGCACCATGGATCTTAGATTTGTTTTTTGGGAGCGACCCCATGGGCAAGGGTTGCTCCCCTGGGGGTAATATACAATCCGTGTTTTGGCGCCCCCTGGGGGCAGATCAGCCATTTTTTCGGCCTATCTGCCCCTGAGGGGGGCCGAAACTCACAAGAAACCAGGGATTATATTGTTTTTTTATGATTTCGGGCAGCAACTCCTTAGGCAAGGATCACTGCCCTGGGGGCAATACTCTTTTATATGTTTCAGCTCCCCCTGGGAAGATAAGCCATGTTTTTGGTCGATCTCTCCCCCAATGGAGGGGGGGGGTTGAAACCCACATTGCCCCAGGGATTGTGTGATGTGTGTGTGTTTTGGATCTTGGGGGCACCCCTTGGGCAAGGGTCACCCCCCAAAGGGCGGACATTTGTGTTGGCCATTTCTAGATGGGCCTTTTTTTTTAGGCCCATCTGCCCCCAAGGAGAGCAAGAACAACCAATACGCCAGGGATTTATTTTTTCTTCTTTTTTGTTCCCCTTTGTTGTTTTGTGCTGGGGGCGCCCTTTTTCGCCCTGTTTGGTAAGGGTCACCCCCTGAAGGGGGTACAAAGCTGTTGGCCATTTCTGCCCCACTTGGGGGCAGATCGGCCTATTTACTTTACGTCCATCTGCCCCCAAGGGGGAGGGCAGAATGCACTTAGGCACCAGGGATCCTGTGTATGTGTGTTTTGTGTGGGGGGTGGCACCTTTTGCAAGGGTTGCCCGACAAAGCAGGCATGTTATCGATGGCCATTTCTGCCCCCCCGGGGGTGGATCGGCCTAGTTTTTTAGGCCCATCTGCCCCCAAGAGATCAGGGATTTTTTTTTTGTTCCCCATTGTTTTTTTGTGTGCTGCAAGGGTCACACCACAAAGGGGGCAAAGAGCTGTTGGCCATTTCTGCCCCATTGGGGGCAGATCATCCCATTTGCCCCCAAGGGGGGCAGAATCCACTTAGGCACCAGGGATCTTGTGTGTGTGTTTTGTGTGGGGGGTGGCCCCTTTGGCAAGGGTCACCCCCCAAAGGGGTTCACATTACTAATGGCCATTTCGGGTCCCCTTGGGGGCAGATCAGCCTATTAATTTTAGGCCTATCTGCCCCCAAGAGGGGCAGGAGCCACCACGATGTGAGGGATTTTTGTTCCCCTTAGTTTATTTGTGCTGGGGGCGCCCCCTTTCACCCACTTTGGCAAGGGTTGCCCCCCCAAACAGGGTATAGAGCTTTTGGCCATTTCTGCCCCACTTGGTGGCAAATTGGCCTATTTGTTTTACGCACATCTGCCCCCAAGGGTGGGGCAGAATCCACTTAGGCACCAGGGATCCTGTGTGTGTTAGTGTGTGTGTTTTGTGTGGGGGAGCAGCCCCTTTGGCAAGGGTCACCCCCCACAGTGGGGCACATTACTGACGGCCATTGACCTATTTTTTTGGGCCCATCTGCCCCCAATGGGGGCAGAAGCCACTTAGGCACCAGGGACAATTTTTAAGTTCTTGGTGAGTGTTTGTCAACTGGCAAAGTATTTGTATTTGTGATCATAACAGTTTATTTCTTCTTTTTGTTGTAGTTCAAAGCTTTTGCTTCCTTTGCTGTGGATCCTTGCGGTTTTGGCAGTAGTTGTCCTGCGGTCTGCATAGTTGCATGTTTTAGATAAGTAAAAGCACTTTACTCCAAAGGAGTATCGTTGACATGCATGAATGACATGTTTGTAAGTGGTGTACTAAATGCAGGATTGGGTGTGAAATTGTTCTTAGATTTGTGCACAATGATATTTGTGTTGTCATATGTCTAATTTTCTTTTTTCTTTTTAGTGGGATATCATTGGTGATTGCTGTGTCTGTGCAGAGTAGTTGCTGGTGAGTAGCTTTTTCAGGCAAGTGAGTGGACTTTAGTACATAACTCTTTGTGATAAAGCTACACTATGTTTATTACTTATTTTAGACAGTGCTGGTTGTTGTTGGCAATTAATTTGTTGTTAGAAAGGATCATGGCTAGTCACAAAGTGACCGCTCAGCAGGTTGTTGGCATGCTTTTTGAGTTGTCTTCTGACCATGATTATGAGACTGACTCTTCATCTGAGGAAGAGGAGGAAGTGAGAGATTCTGGCAGTGAGTTTTCTGTTTGAGAGGATTCTTCTGATGAGGAAGCCACTTTCAGTGCAGATAAAGGGCCTGTTTTAGAGGAGGACATTGATATGCCAAGAGTGCAGCAGCTTGGGGCTGAAGGGTTTCCCATTAGAAGACCTGACACCTGGATTGCCCCAAATATGGAGCATCCACAGTTACCTGCATTTATTGGTCTCCCAGGGTGCAGAGTCAATACGGAAAACGTTTTGCCTATCAATTTATTTCACTTGTTTATGGACGATGTATTTTTGGAAGAGATTGTTGAGCAGACTAATTTGTATGCAGAGCAATATTTGAGGGACAACGCGGCCAGACTTAGGCCTTAGTCTAGAGCTACTCAGTGGGTTCCCTCATATCTGGAAGAGATAAAACGTTTTTAGGTCTGACTTTTTTGATGGGGTTGATAAGGAAGTCATCACTGGCTTCTTATTGGTCTACTAGTCCCTTAATGGCAATGGCTATATTTACTGAAACTATGACTCGTAATCGCTATTTGCGTCTTCTTTGTATGCTGCATTTTGTAGACAATGCTTTAGCCTTGCTACTAGATCACCCTGATTGTGACCGTCTTTTTAAGATTAGGCCTGTCCTTGATAATTTTGTAGATCGTTTTTCAGAGGTCTATGGTCCAGGCTCAGAGATAAGTGTGGACGAGTCTTTGGTCCTGGATGTTTGATTTTTAAGCAGTACATTCTTACGTAAGAGGGCACGGTATGGAATTAAATTGTACATGCTGTCAAAATGTAGTACAGGATACTTGTATAATTTCCGGGTCTACACTGGTAGGGATTCCAGTATTGACCCCTCTGGTTGTCCGCCCACTTTTGGAGTTAGCAAGAAAATTGTGTGGGAACTTGGTAGACGACTGTTTAACAAAGGTCATCATTTGTACGTAGATAATTTCTACACTGGGCTGCAGTTGTTCAAAGAGTTGTTTAGAGTGGACACTGTTGCTTGTGGCACAATCCGTTCTAACCAGAAAAGCTATCTAAGGGAGCTCGTCTGTAAAAAACTTGAGAGGGGACAGTGCAGTACCTTGCGCAATAATGAGCTGCTAGCTCTGAAATTTTCAGGCAGGAGGGATGTGTACATGCTATCTACCATCCATTATGATAGTACTTCCCCTGTGACTGTTTGGGGTCAGGTTGCCAAAGTGTGAAAACCTGCGTTCATTTTGGACTTCAATAAGCACATGGGTGGTGTTGATAGAGTAGATCAGAGGTTGGAACCTTACACTACTCTTCGGAAGTCTTACGTGTGGTATAAAAAGTTAGTCCTACATTTATTTCATTTGGCAACTTTGAATGCTTTTATTGTGTTCAAGGATTGTTCACCTGAGTCAAGGATGACCTTTGTTAAATTTCAGGAGTCAATGATATAGAGCCTTATTGTGGTAGAACAGGCAAGAGTTCCTAGAGTAGCAGTGGTGGAGGATGTGTCTAGATTGAAAGATCGCCACTATCCAGATCACATTCTTCCCACTCCCAAAAAAGACTTGCCCACTAAGAAATGTAGAATATGTGCCCGAAGAGGTATCCGGAGGGAGAGCTGGATGTACTGCCCCGATTGCCCTTCAAAGCCTGGGCTGTGTGTGGCCAGCTGTTTCAGTAGTTACCACACAAAATAATATTTTAGGGAAATACTGTGAGCCAGTTTTATATTTTCAGATGATCAGTTTCACATTTCTGTGATGTTTTCAGTTAGAGCTTTTGTGTTTGTAGTTTTGTACTTACTTTATAATTAATTAGTGGTTTCTTTGTTGTCTTTAAACAAAAAAAGTGATGGAGGTGTGCGTGGGGTGGCGCTTCGCTTGCGGTGTGCATGGGGTGGCACTTGGCTGGCGGTGTGGGTGGAGTGGCGCTTGGCTGGCGGTGTGTGTGGCGTGGCGCTTGGCTGGCGTGGCCAGCCAAACGTCAGTTTACACACTCCCATCAGCTGATGTGATTGCTGTATCAGGCATGTGGGTGTATATAAGTGATGGGCCCTTGACTGGCGCTGTCTGTCGATGCGAGTATTGTAATGTGCTGGGCCCGTGGCTGGTGGTGTGAATGGTCTTGTGCATGTCATGTACGAATGGTGAGTGAATGGACTATAAAACGGTTGGTGCCTTGACGTGGCTTTACAGCTCACGAGCTGTGAGTCATTGGTTCAGTTTTTTGGCCTTTCAGTTGTTAACAGTGCATTTCACTTTTGTGAAATCTCTTGTTAATAAAATTTGATATACTGAACCATCACTTACCCTCGTGCCAAATCCAACCAGTATGTTTGGTAAAAATGACAAAACCTGCTCCGCTGTAATCAGGCATCGTAGCACACCTGTGACACGCTAGGTGTCTCAGGTGGGACCCCGATGATGAAGCATGCCACAAACTTGGTTTCACAATTTTAGTATTTGGAACATCACAGAGTTATGTGGACACATCAATATTATATATTACAAAAATACCTGTGTTTGGGGGGGGAGGGGGCACCTATGTGTTTGGTCCGAGGTGCGGCCTTCATCTAGGAAACCCTACTAAACCCAGACATTTTTTTAAACTAGACACCACAAGGAGTCCAGGGAGGTGTGGCTTGCGTGGATCCCCCAACATTTTCTCACACAGACTCCTCTGCAAACCTCAAACTTTGCTTAAAAAAGCATATTTCCTGACTTTTCTTTGTAGGATCACCACTCCGGCAGAAACTTCCTACTCCCCACCATTCTCCTCAGTCTCCCAAGTAAAATGATACCTCACTTGTGTAGGTCCCCAAAGCAGAGTCAGCCTAAAGATGTATAAAAGAAAAATATGTGTTTATCAACTCGCTGTGCTATCCCCTCAATCTATAGAGGTTTTTGGCCTTTTTCTGTTGCAGGCACCTGGGCCCCCACACAAGTGAGGTATCATTTTTATCAGGAGACTTGGGGGAACGCTGGGTGGAAGGAAACTTGTGGCTCCTCTCAGATTCCAGAACTTCTGTCACCGAAATGTGAGAAAAAAAGTGTTTTTTTAGCCACATTTTGAGGTTTGCAAAGGATTCTGGGTAACAGGACATGGTGAGAGCCCGACAAGTCACCCCATCTTGGATTCCCCTAGGTGTCTAGTTTTAAAAAGCTTCACAGGTTTGGTAAATTTCCCCAGGTGGCAGCTGAGCTAGAGGCCAAAATCCACAGGCAAAAAACACCTCTGTTTTCTTTGGGAAAATGTGATGTGTCCATGTTGTGTTTTGGAGCATTTCCTGCAAAGGGCAGTAGGCCTACCCACACAAGTTCGGTATAATTTTTATCGGGAGACTAGGGGGAACGTTGGGTGGAAGGAAATTTGTAGCTCCTCTCAGATTCCAGAACTATCTGTCACCGAAATGTGAGGAAAAAGTGTTTTTTTAATCAAATTTTGAGGTTTGCAAAGGATTCTGGATAACAGAACCTGGTGAGAGCCCCACAAGTCACCCCATCTTGGATTCCCCTAGGTGACTAACCTTAAAAAAGGGACAGGTTTGGTAAGTTTCCCTAGGTGGCAGCTGAGCTAGAGGCCAAAATCCACAGGTAGGCACTTTGTAAAAAAACACCTCAGTTTTCTTTAGGAAAATGTGATGCGTCCACGTTGTGTTTTGGAGCATTTCCTATTGCGGGCATTAGGCCTACCCACACAAGTGAGGGATCATTTTTATCGGGAGACTTGGGGGAATGCTTGGTGGAAGGAAATCTGTGGCTTCTCTTAGATTCCAAAACTTTCTGTCACAGAAATATGAGGAAAAAGTATTTTTTTAGCCACATTTTGAGGTTTGCAAAGGATTCTGCATAAAAGAACCTGGTGAGAGACCCAAAAGTCACCCCATCTTGGATTCCCCTAGGTGTCTAGTTTTAACAAATACACAGGCCTGGTACGTTTCCCTAGATGCCAGCTGAGCTAGAGTCCAAAATTAACAGGTTGGCACTTTGCAAAAAACACCTCTGTTTTCTTTGGGAAAATGTCATGTGTCCGCATTGTGTTTTGGGGCATTTCCTATCACAGGCACTTGGCCTACCCACACAAGTGAGTTATCATTTTTATCAGAAGACTCGGCGGAAAGCTAGGTGGAAGGAAATTTGTGGCTCCTCTCAGATTCCAGAACCTCCTGTCACTGAAATTTGAGGAAAAGGTTTTTTTTTAACCAAATTCTGAGGTTTGCAAAAGATTCTGGGTAACAGAACCGGGTGAGAACCCCATAAGTCACCCCATCTTGGTTTCCCCTAGGTGTCTAGTTTTTAAAAATGCACAGGTTTGGTACGTTTCTCTAGGTGGCGGCTGAGCTAGAGGCCAAAATCCACAGGTGGGCACTTTGCAAATAAACACCTGTTTTCTTTGGGAAAATGTGATGCGTCCATGTTGTGTTTTGGGGCATTTCCTGTTGCGGGCACTTGGCCTACCCACACAAGTGAGGTATCATTTTTACCAGGAGACTCAGGGGAAAGCTGGGTGGAAGGAAATTTGTGGCTCCTCTCAGATTCCAGAACCTCCTGTCACCAAAATTTGAGGAAAAGGTGTTTTTTTAGCCAAATGTGGGGGTTTGCAAAGGATTCTGGGTAACAGAACCGGATGAGAACCCCACAAGTCACCCCATCTTGGATTCCCGTAGGTGTAGAAGTTTTAAAAATACACAGGTTTGGTAGGTTTCCCTAGGTGGCGGCTGAGCTAGAGGCCGAAATTTACAGGTTGGCACTTTGCAAAAAAAAGCTGTTTTCTTTGGGAAAATGTGATGCATCCATGATGTGTTTTTGAGTATTTCCTGTCGTGGGCACTAGGCCTTCCCACACAAGTGAGGTATCATTTTTATTGGGAGACTTCGGGGAATGCTGGGTTGAAGGAAATTTGTGGCTCCTCTCAGATTCCAGAACTTTCTGTCACAAAAATGTGAGGAAAAAGTGTTTTTCTAACAAGGTTAAGAGGTTTGCAAAGGATTCTGGGTAACAAAACCTGGTGAGAGCCCCACAAGTCACTCCATCTTGGATTACCCTAGGTATCTAATTTTAAAAATGCACAGGTTTTGTAGGTTTTCCTAGGTGCTGGCTGAGCTAGAGGCCAAAATTCACAGGCTTTAACTTGGAAAAAAACAGATCTGTTTTCTTTGGATAAATGTTATGTGTCCATGTTGTGTTTTGGGGCATTTCCTGTCGCGGGCACTAGGCCTTCCCATACAAGTGAGGTATCATTTTTATTGGGAGACTTGGGGGAACGCTGGGTGGAAGGAGATTTGTGGCTCCTCTCAGATTCCAGAACTTTCTGTCACCGAAATGTGAGGAAAAAGTTATTTTGTTATCCAAATCTTGAGGTTTGCAAAGGATTCTGGGCAACAGAACCTGGTGAGAGCCCCACAAGTCACCCCATCTTGGACTCCCCTAGGTGTCTAGTTTTTGAAATGCGCAGGTTTGGTAAGTTTCCCTAGGTGGTGGCTGAGCTAGAGGCCAAAATCCACAGGTAGGCACTTTGCAAAAAACACCTCTGTTTTCTTTGAGATTATGTGATGCGTCCACGTTGTGTTTTGGGGCATTTCCTGTCACAGGCACTTGGCCTACCCACACAAGTGAGCTATCATTTTTATCAGGAGACTCAGGGGAAAGCTGGGTGGCAGGAAATTTGTGGCTACTCTCAGATTCCAGAACTTCCTGTCACCGATATTTGAGAAAAAGGTGTTTTTTTTAGCCACATTTGGAGGTTTGCAAAGGATTCTGGGTAACAGAACCGGGTCAGAACCCCACAAGTCACCCCATCTTGGATACCCCTAGGTGACCAGTTTTTAAAAATGCAGAGGTTTGGTAGGTTTCCCAAGGTGGCAGCTAAGCTAGAGGCGAAAATCCACAGGTAGGCTCTTTGCAAAAAACAGCTCTGTTTTCTTTGGTAAAATGTTACGTGTCCACGGTGTGTTTTGGGGCATTTCCTGTCGCAGGCACTAGGCCTACCCACGCAAGTGAGGTATCATTTTTATTGAGAGACTTGGGGGAATTCTGGGTGGAAGGAAATTTGTGGCTTCTCTTAGATTCCAAAGTTTTCTGTCATAGAAATATGAGGAAACAGTGTTTTTTTAGACAAATTTTGAGATTTGCAAAGGATTCTGCATAACAGAACCTGGTGAGAGACCCAGAAGTCACCTCATCTTGGATTCCCCTAGGTGTCTAGTTTTAAAAAATGCACAGGTTTGGTACGTTTCTCTAGGTGACGGCTGAGCTAGAGGCCAAAATCCACTGGTGGGCACTTTGCAAAAATACAGCTGTTTTCTTTGGGAAAATGTGATGCGTTTTAGGGTGTTTCCTGTCGTGGGCACTAGGCCTACCCACACAAGCGAGGTATCATTTTTATCGGGAGTCTTGGGGGAACGCTGGGTGGAAGGAAATTTGTGGCTCCTCTCAGATTCCAGAACTTTCTGTCACCAAAGTATGAGGAAAAAGTGTTTTACTAACAAGGTTAAGAGGTTTGCAGCGGATTCTGGGTAACAAAACCTGGTGAGAGCCCCACAAGTCACTGCATCTTGGATTACCCTAGGTATCTAGTTTTAAAAATGCACAGGTTTTGTAGGATTCCCTAGGTGCCAGCTGAGCTAGAGGCCAAAATTCACAGGTTGCAACTTGGAAAAAAACACCTCTGTTTTCTTTGGGAAAATTATATGTGTCCACGTTGTGTTTTGGGGCGTTTCCTATCGCGGACACTAGGCCTACCCACGCAAGTGAGGTATCATTTTTCTTGGGAGACTTGGGGGAAAGCTGGGTGGAAGGAAATGTGTGGTTTCTCTCAGATTCCAGAACTTTCTGTCACCGAAATGTGAGGAAAAAGTGTTTTATTTTATCCAAATCTTGAGGTTTGCAAAAGGATTCTGGGCAACAGAACCTGGTGAGAGCCCCATAAGTCACCCCATCTTGGATTCCCCTAGGTGTCTAGTTTTAGAAAATGCACAGGTTTGGTAAGTTTCCCTAGGTGGCGGCTGAGCTAGAGGCCAAAATCCACAGGTAGGCACTTTGCAAAAAACACCTGTTTTCTTTGGGAAAATGTGATGCGTCCATGTTGTGTTTTGGGGCATTTCCTGTTGCGGGCACTTGGCCTACCCACACAAGTGAGGTATAATTTTTACCAGGAGACTCAGGGGAAAGCTGGGTGGAAGGAAATTTGTGGCTCCTCTCAGATTCCAGAACCTCCTGTCACCAAAATTTGAGGAAAAGGTGTTTTTTTAGCCAAATGTGGGGGTTTGCAAAGGATTCTGGGTAACAGAACCGGATGAGAACCCCACAAGTCACCCCATCTTGGATTCCCGTAGGTGTCGAAGTTTTAAAAATACACAGGTTTGGTAGGTTTCCCTAGGTGGCGGCTGAGCTAGAGGCCGAAATTTACAGGTTGGCACTTTGCAAAAAAAAGCTGTTTTCTTTGGGAAAATGTGATGCATCCATGATGTGTTTTTGAGTATTTCCTGTCGTGGGCACTAGGCCTTCCCACACAAGTGAGGTATCATTTTTATTGGGAGACTTCGGGGAATGCTGGGTTGAAGGAAATTTGTGGCTCCTCTCAGATTCCAGAACTTTCTGTCACAAAAATGTGAGGAAAAAGTGTTTTTCTAACAAGTTTAAGAGGTTTGCAAAGGATTCTGGGTAACAAAACCTGATGAGAGCCCCACAAGTCACTCCATCTTGGATTACCCTAGGTATCTAATTTTAAAAATGCACAGGTTTTGTAGGTTTTCCTAGGTGCTGGCTGAGCTAGATGCCAAAATTCACAGGCTTTAACTTGGAAAAAACCAGATCTGTTTTCTTTGGATAAATGTTATGTGTCCATGTTGTGTTTTGGGGCATTTCCTGTCGCGGGCACTAGGCCTTCCCACACAAGTGAGGTATCATTTTTATTGGGAGACTTGGGGGAACGCTGGGTGGAAGGAGATTTGTGGCTCCTCTCAGATTCCAGAACTTTCTGTCACCGAAATGTGAGGAAAAAGTTATTTTGTTATCCAAATCTTGAGGTTTGCAAAGGATTCTGGGCAACAGAACCTGGTGAGAGCCCCACAAGTCACCCCATCTTGGACTCCCCTAGGTGTCTAGTTTTTGAAATGCGCAGGTTTGGTAAGTTTCCCTAGGTGGTGGCTGAGCTAGAGGCCAAAATCCACAGGTAGGCACTTTGCAAAAAACACCTCTGTTTTCTTTGAGATTATGTGATGCGTCCACGTTGTGTTTTGGGGCATTTCCTGTCACAGGCACTTGGCCTACCCACACAAGTGAGCTATCATTTTTATCAGGAGACTCAGGGGAAAGCTGGGTGGCAGGAAATTTGTGGCTCCTCTCAGATTCCAGAACTTCCTGTCACCGATATTTGAGAAAAAGGTGTTTTTTTTGGCCACATTTGGAGGTTTGCAAAGGATTCTGGGTAACAGAACCGGGTAAGAACCCCACAAGTCACCCCATCTTGGATTCCCCTAGGTGTCCAGTTTTTAAAAATGCAGAGGTTAGGTAGGTTTCCCAAGGTGGCAGCTAAACTAGAGGCAAAAATCCACAGGTAGGCTCTTTGCAAAAAACAGCTCTGTTTTCTTAGGTAAAATGTTACGTGTCCACGGTGTGTTTTGGGGCAATTCCTGTCGCGGGCACTAGGCCTACCCATGCAAGTGAGGTATCATTTTTATCGAGAGACTTGGGGGACTGCTGGGTGGAAGGAAATTTGTGGCTTCACTTAGATTCCAAAATGTTCTGTCACAGAAATATGAGGAAACAGTATTTTTGTAGCCAAATTTTGAGATTTGCAAAGGATTCTGCATAACAGAACCTGGTGAGAGACCCAGAAGTCACCTCTTCTAGGATTCCCCTAGGTGTCTAGTTTTAAAAAATGCACAGGTCTTGTAGGTTTCCCTAGGTGCTGGCTGAGCTAGAGGCCAAAATTCAGAGTTGGCACTTTGCAAAAAACACCTCTGTTTTCTTTGGGAAGATGTGATATGTCCACGTTGTGTTTTGGGGCATTTCCTGTCACGGGCACTTGGCCTACCCACACAAGTGAGGTATCATTTTTATCAGGAGGCTCAGGGAAAAGCTGGGTGGAAGGAAATTTGTGGCTCCTCTCAGATTCCAGAACTTTCTGTCACCAAAATGTGAGGAAAAAGTGTTTTTCTAACAAGGTTAAGAGGTTTGCAAAGGATTCTGGGTAACAAAACCTGGTGAGAGCCCAACAAGTCACTCCATCTTGGATTACCCTAGGTATCTAATTTTACAAATGTACAGATTTTGTAGGTTTCCCTAGATGCCGGCTGAGCTAGAGGCCAAATTCCACAGGTAGGCACTTTGCAAAAAACAGCTGTTTCTTTGGGAAAATGTGATGCGTCCATGTTGTGTTTTTGGGTATTTCCTTTTGCGGGCAGTAGGCCTACCCACACAAGTGAGGCATAATTTTTATCGGGAGACTTGGGGAAATGCTGGGTGGAAGGACATTTGTGGCTCCTCTGAAATTCCAGAAATTTCTGTCACCGAAATGTGAGGAAAAAGTGTTTTTTTATCCAACTTTTGAGGCTTGCAAAAGGCTCTGGGTAACAGATCCTTGTAAAACCCCACAAGTCACCCCATCTATAATTCCCCTAGTTGTCTAGTTTTAAAAAATGCACAGGTTTGGTAGGTTTCCCTAGGTGGCGGCTGAGCTAGAGGCCAAAATCCACAGGTAGGCACTTTGCAAAAAACAGCTGTTTTCATTGGGAAAATGTGATGTGTCCATGTTACGTTTTGGGGCATTTCCTGTCGCAGGCACGAGGCCTACCCACTCAATTGAGGTATAATTTTTATTGGGAGACTTGGGGGTACGCTGGGTGGAAGGAATTTTGTGGCTCCTCTCAGATTCCGAACTTTCTGTCACCGAAATGTGAGGAAAAGGTGTTTTTTTAAGCCAAATTTTGAGGTTTGTAAAGGATTCTGGGTAACAAAACCGAGTGGGAATCCCACAAGTCAGCCCAACGTGGATTCCTCTAGGTGTCTAGTTTTAAAAAATGCACAGGTTTGGTAGGTTTCCTAGGTGCCGGCTGAGCTAGGGGCCAAAATCCACAGGTAGGCACTTTGCAAAAAACAGCTGTTTTTTTGGGCAAAATATGATGCGTCCATGTTGTCTTTTGGGGTATTTCCTGTCGCGGGCACTAGGCCTACCCACACAAGTGAGGTATCATTTTTATCAGGGGACTTGCAGGAATGTTGAGGGGAAGGAAATTTGTGGCTCCTCTTAGATTCATTAACTTTATGTCACCAAAATGTGAAGAAAAAGTGTTTTTTTGGCCAAAATTTGAGGTTTGCAAAGGATGCTGGGTAACAGAACCTGGTGAGAACCTGGTGAGAGCCCCACAAGTCACCCCATCTTGGATTCCCCTGCATGTCTAGTTTTCAAATATGCACAGGTTTGGTATGGTTCCCTAGGTGCAGGCTGAGCTAGAGGCCAAAATCTACAGCTAGGCACTTTGCAAACAAATACGTCAGATTTCAATGTAAAAATGTGATGTGTTCATGTTGTGTTTCCCATCGCGAGCAATAGGCCTACCCACTCATGTGACATGCCATTGTTATCAGGAAACTTGGGGGAACCCAGAATAGCAAAACAAGTGTTATTGCCCCTTGACTTTCTCTACATGTTTTCCTTCCAAATGTAAGACAGAGTGTAAAACAGACATCTATTTTAGAAATACGCTGTAATTCACAGGCTAGTATGGGCACCCTTGAATTCAGAGATGTGCAAATAATCACTGCTTCTCAACACCTTATCTTGTGTCCATGTTGGAAATAGAAAGGTTTTCTTGATATCTATTTTTCATTCTTTATATTTCATCAAATGAATTGCTGTATACACGGTATAGAATGAAAACCCATTGCAAGTTGCACCACATTTATTGGCTCCGGGAACTTAGGTCTCTTGATGATCCTACAAGCCCTCTATATCCCCACAACCAAAAGAGTCCAGCAGAAGTAACGTTATATTGCTTTGAAAAATCTGACATCGCAGGAAGAAGTTACAGATTAAAACGTGGTGAAAAATGGCTGTTTTTTTCACCTCAAGTTCAATGTTTTTTTCATCTCAGCTCTGTAGAAAAACCTTGTAGTATCTACACAAATTACCCCTTGGTGAATTCAGAATTTTGTCTACTTTGCAGAATTGTTTAGCTTTCCAGGATCCATCATTGGTTTTACACCCATTTCTGTCACTAACTGGAAGAACACTGAAAGCACAAAAAATCATAAAAATGGTGTATGTCCCAGTAAAATGCGAAAATTGTGTTGAAAACTTGGATTTTCTGGTTCATGTCTGCCTGTTCCTGGAAGCTAGGAAGATGGTGATTGTAGCACCGCAAACCCTTTCTTGTTGACATTTTCAGTAGAAAAACCACAAGCCTTCTTCTGCAGCCCTTTTTTTCCTTTTGTTGATGAAAAAAAACGAAATTTTCACTGTATTTTGGCTAATTTCTTGGTCTCCTTCGGGGGAACCCACAAACTCTAGAATCCTTAGGATGCTGTAAAAAAAAAGGACGCAAATTTGGCATGGGTAGCTTATGTGAACAAAAAGTTATGAAGGCCTAAGTGCGAAGTGTCCCGAATAGCGAAAAAAAAGGCCTGGCACCTGAGGATGAAAAGGCCTGGCAGCGAAGGGGTTAAGGACAAATAAAATGCAGTATAGTCTCTTCAAACAAATAAACAAAATATAATAATTATAGCCCACAACGCACACTAAGACCCTCATTACAACCCTGGTGGTCGCTGATAAAGCGGCGGTTATACTGCCAACAGGCCGGCGATAAAAAAAAAGAATTATGACCACGGCGGAAACAACTTAGACAGACAGCCATTTTAACACACCGACCGCCATGGCGGTATCAACAAGCACCACGGCGGTAACCGCCAACAGCCAGACGAAAGACAATGTTCTGCCCACTGTATTATGACAGGCCTATCCGCCACCTTTTCCGGGGTGCTACCAACAACATCAAAAGCACGGCAGAAACAGAACACAGAAGTCAAAGGACTCACCTCTGGAGAATCAAAGAACAACCACGACGCCATGGAGCCCGAGCTGCACATTTTTCCGATACTAGTCTACCTTTTCCTGCATAATGAACCTCAACGCTGGCTAAGATGACCACAGTGAGTACTGCCACCTAGCACACAAGGGAGGGGGAGGAAAAAGGGAGTGACACACACACGCAACACTTCCACCCCAGCACCATACACACAACCAGATGCACTAACATTACATATACATCCCGTACCTCTCAGGAATATTGCAAGGACAAAAAGATTGGAAGAAAGTGAGTGTAATACAATAAAATACGATGAAAAAGTGCATCAAAATACAAACGTATATACATATTTACAAATGGAGGGACACTGCCCAGTCCTCTATGTCTGTGGGCCACAGTACCACATCACCTGGGCCAAGGCCCCACCTCACTCCTGCAGTGGCATCAGGTCAAAAATACACAGGCACCTCAGGAGGGCAGGGAATGCGGGGGTACCTCAGCCGGAAGATGGTACAACGCCACTGGTCCTGCAGGGGGCTACATGTCCTGTGCGAAGTCCCGGGGAGTGCAAGGCCACAGTCTCTCAAGTGGGTTGTTTGCCCACTGCTTGGTCCTGGGGAGTGTAAGGCCACAGTCTCTCAAGTGGGTGGTTTGCTCACTGCTTGGTCCTGGGGAGTGCAAGGCCACAGTCTCTCTAGTTGGTGGCTTCATCCACTTGTTCTGGAGGGGGCATTGTGCCCAGTGTGCTACATCCTGGGAACGATGGGGTGAGTGGATGTCTTATTCCACTGGTTCTGGAGGGGGCATTGTGCGCAGTGTGCTTCATCCTGGGAAGGATGGGCTGAGTGGATGGCTTCATCCACTGGTTCTGGAGGGGTCATTGTGCCCAGTGTGCTTCATCCTGGGAAGGCTGGGGTGAGTGGATGGCTTCTTCCACTGGTTATGGAGGGGGCATTGTGCCCAGTGTGCTTCATCCTGGGAAGGATGGGGTGAGTGGATTGCTTCTTGCACTAGTTCTGGAGGGGCACAATGCCTTGTGATGCAGATCTTGGGGAGTGCAAGGTCACAGTCTCTCACCTGGGTGTCACACCTACAGGATTTGCAGGGTCCAGGATGCACTACAGCTCATGGAGGCAGGACTACACACTGCCTGCCAGCGGTGATGGCTGCTCAGTGGTGGCAGTGGCAGGGCTGGTGGCAGAGCTGGCAGTGGTGGGGGTAGGATCCAGCCCTTCCCCTGCAGCCTTGGACGGCTGAACTGCCATGGATGGTGGTGAGGGCTCCAAATGAGTCCCAGCACCAGGCCACCTGTCCTTCCTGCCTGCTGGTGCAGGCCCCTTTCCCTTCCCTTTCGCAGCTGGTGGTGCCTCCTTTCCCTTCCCTTTTGCAGCTGGTGGTGCCTCCTTGCCCTTCCCTTTCGCAACTGGTGGTGCCTCCTTGCCCTTCCTTGATGCAGCTGGTGCAGGCACACTTCCAGTGCTGCTGGCTGGTTCCTGGGATCCTCTCCCACCTGCAGTAGCTGTCAACAATACTGTGGCCGTGGACTGTGTGGCTGAGGTGCTCGCCTGGGTTCTGACCACCCTGGCCCAACGTGAAGGAACGGGTGGAGGGGCAGAGAAGAGGTCAACGGTGGAGAGGAAAAGATTCTTAGGGACATTGGGGAGGGAACAGGGTGAAGGTTTGGGAGTGGAGGAAGAGGAAGTGGTTGTAGGAGGTGTCTGCTGTGTTTGGGTGCAGGTGCATGAGCTGGATGCTGTTGTGAGGTGGATGGCTGTTGGGTGTCTGAGTGCTTGCGTTTATGTACTTTGGGAGGAAGGGGCACAAACCCAGTCGGACAGGACACAGGGACGTGTGCACGGATGTAGGGGTGGTGACTGCCAGTGAGGGGTGTTTAGTGATAGGCATGCTGGTGATGGAGGTAATGGATGAGGATGTACTGCATATAGGTGTGAGTGGAGACACTACTGGGAGAGAGGTGGACGACGAAGAGGAGAGGGACACAGTGGAGGCAGTACATGTTGGCATGTCTGCATCTGGATGGTGTTTGTGTGAGTGCCTGTGGGATGATGTGTGGTGCTTGTGATTGCCTGAGCCACTCTTGTATGTTGTCCTGTTTGCATGCTGGTCTGCATGTGTACTTGGGTAGATTGGGGTTGAGGGGAATGGGATTGGGTAGAGGAAGTTGGAGGGGGAGGCTAGAAACAGGGACTATGGCTGCCATCAGAGAGGAGGCCAGAGTCTGGATTGATCTCTGTTAGACCACCATGACAGAGTGAATGCCCTCCAGGAATGCATTTGTTTGTTGTGAATGGGCTGCCAGCCCCTGGATGGCATTCACAATGGCTAACTGCCCAACAGAGATGGATCGCAGGAGGTCAATATCCTCCTCACTCGGGGCTGCAGGGCTAACTGGGGCAGGCCCTGAGGTACCTGGGATGAAGTGGATGTCCACCCTCCTGGATGAACGGGCACGGGGGTGGCAGCTGTCCCTATAGTTGGGGTGGCCACAGAGGTGACCGCCACCACCAGGGAGCTTTCATCAGAGGAGGTCTCACTGTCCGAACTGTCCCCACCTGGCTCTGCCGTGGTGCACCCCTCACTCTCTGTCCCACTGGTGCCCTCACTGTCGGTGGATTCGGCCTCCTGGACCATGTGGGATGCAGCTCCCTCGGTCGCCAGTGCCTCAGCTCCTCTGCAAGATGATGCTAATACACAGAAGGACAGGGTGACAAAACAGAAAGGGGGGAAGAGACAAAGAATACACTTGGTCAATGGCTGTTCCAACACCACCCTTGGTGTACATGACACATACACACAGGGAACAGCCCTACGCATTAGGCAATGTACAACGAGTCACAATGCTAGTCACCAGGCCATGGACAGTAATACCTAATGCCAAAATAAGCACACCTGAGAGCCACAGACCCCTTCCCAGTAGTTGATGCCTACTAGCTTGGTTATAGGTGGTTCACATCATACCCTGCCCAACATGGGACCTACCCTGCAATGTCCGGCCTGGCCTAAGGGCACCCACAGGCCCACATCCCCCACCCAGAGACCACCCCACCATGGGCAAGTAGTATATTGGGAAACTGTACTCCCCCTTTGTGGCTGCTGTGATGCCCTCAAGCGCCCATCCAGCTCCGGATAGGCCACTGCAATATGCGGGCCATCAGGGGTGTCAGGGTACGATGGGCACCCCTTCCTCGTTGGGAGGCCATCCCCAGTTGGGCCTCTGCCGTCTTCCTTGCCCAGCGCCTCAGGTCCTCCCACTGTTTGCAACAGTGGGTGCTCCACCTGCCATAGACCCCCAGGGTCCACACATCCTTGTTGATGGCATGCCATATACCCTTTTTCTGATGGTTGCTGACCTGCAGAAATATACACATAGCAAAAGGTATCAGTCAGACTGTCCGGCCTGATACACTTATGTCCCACCATAGCCCTCCCATCCCCTTACGCACAGACATTTCCTACCATACATGCAGCACACAGCCCAGGGCCCTTCCACCAAACCCCCCCAGAATGAGGACCTCACACACAGCACCCCATGCATTTATGCCCTATGCATCGATCTCATGGTGTACTCACCTGTTAGTCTGGAGGCCCATACAGCATTCGGTACCGGGGTAGGACACCATCCACCTGTCTCTCCAACTCCGCAGCAGTGAAGGCAGGGGCCAATTCCCCAGTGCCACGAGCCATGGTCAGTTCCAGACACAGGTCACAGCAGCACTTGCAGTGTAGGTCCTCTCCTGTTGAAGCTCAGGTAGCAAGTGGGAACAGATAGAAAAAGGCAGTCACCTCCACAGCGGTGCGTACCATCACCACCGGTGTACATCACCATTGGCCACTGTAACCCTTAGGGACTAATGGGATCCAATGTGGAGTTGCACAGTGGTTTTCGACCGCCTCCCACAAGGGTGCACAACGCAGCGGAATTACCTCATTTCCACATGTCCCTCCATACAGGACAGACGGACGCCATTTCAGGGGGAGGGAGGCAGGCCCTGGCACCTAACTGCGTCACAGTACACATAGGCACCATTTGGGCCTATACACCAAATTTTGTTACAGTCACAACATGCAATGCATTGTAGTGTTTGGAAATATGGAATACTGACCAGCTACTCACTGTTTGCCCCCTAGATTGCAACCGCTGCGGATGAATAGGAGATGGCAACATCCCCCGTGTACAGGCCCCTGGTGGACTTAGCAACAATGGAGGATAGGCACATTATCCTCACCTATAGACTGGACAGGGCCACAATCACAGAGCTGTGTGCCAAATTTGAACCTGATCTGATATCTGCTATACGTCAGCCCACCGGGATCCCCCCTCTTGTGCAAGTCCTATCTGTGCCGCATTTCCTGGCAAGTGGCTCCTTCCAAGTGACAGTGGGCTTGGCAGCAGGAATGTATCAGCCAATGTTCTTAATAGTGCTGACCAGAGTATTGTCTGCCCTGATTAAACACATGTGCAGCTACATCGTTTTACCCCAGGTGGATGATTTGGCCACAGTGAAAGCTGATTTCTATGCTATGGGACGTATCCCCAACATTATTGGTGCAATTGATGGTACACATATTGCATCCCCCCTCCCCACCCAGAGAAATGAACAGGTGTTCAGAAATCGAAAGAGCTTTCTCTTCATGAATGTGCAGATAGTCTGCCAGCACCCCTGCAATGGTGACCAGGGTGGTGTTGATAGCTTTCAAGTCCTCCCTGATCCCCAGGTACTGTCCCTCCTGCAACCACTGGGTCTCTTGCAGCTTGTCCAGCATCTGGCCCATCGTCTCCTGGGATTGGTGGTATGCTCCCAGAATCTTGGTGAGTACCTGCTGGAGAGTCGGTTCCCTGGGCCTGTCCTCCCCTGTCACGCAGCAGTCCTCCCAGCTTCCCTGTTGTCCTGTGCCTCTGTCCCCCCTGAACCATTTGGCCACTGCCACTGACCCCAGGTCCCTGATCATCCTGTGTTTGTGGGGTGGCCGGGGTCCCTGTAGTGGTGGACACACTGCTGATTGACATGTCCTGGGGACAGAGGTATGGGCCCGCTGGGTGGGTACTGTGGTGGTGTTTCATGAGGGGGGAGGCTCTGTGGTGGTATGGGACTGTGCCTGGGTTACCGACTGTCCGGAGATCCCTGATGGGCCAGGTTGGTCATCCAGATACAGGCGTCCAAAGCTGCTGTCATCACTGTTGGCCTCTTCTGGGGGTCGACTGGAAGTTGCTGGCACCTCCTTTCCAGTGACGTTGGGTGGGGGACCTGTGGAGATGTAAATGCAGTGTTATTATTTCTGTGTGTGTCATCTTGTGCATGGGTGTGTTGCCCTATATGGTTGTTATTGCCCTGGCTGCTTTGCCTTGTGTGAGTAGTGATTTTGTGGGCTAGGTGATTGTCTCTAATGTACATGCTTTAGTTATGGGTCTCCATGCAGGTCTGTGAGGGGTGTCCATGCATTGGTGTTGTATTTTGTAAGTTTGCGCCACTTTTGCGTCAAACAGTGGCGCAAATGCGGTGCTCAAAAAGTATGAATATGGGCCTAAGAGGCATATTTATACTCTGTTTGCACCGAATTAGCGTAATTTCTTTTTACTCTAATTCGGTGCAAAACAAACTCCTTATTTATACTTTGCCGCTAGACCCGTCTAGTGCCAAATTTATGGAGTTAAAATCATTTTTTGGACGTGGAAACCTGCTTGCCTTAATGAGATGCAAGGTAGGCGTTCCCGTGCACAAAATGACTCTATGGCCTTAACCCCATATTTATACTCCTCTGCAAAAATGGTGCATGGGAGGGAGGAGGGGTCAATAAATGGTGCAAAGCTTGCTTTGTCCCATTTTTTAACGCCTAGGTAGGTGTTAGGGGACCTGTGGGCTTATTTCAATGGTGGAACACCATGGAATGCCCACATGTGCCCTCCCCAGGCCCCAGGGACACCTCCACCCACACCAGAGGGACTGCGGAGGATGGGGGACCCCATCCCAGGTAAGTACAGGTAGGTAATTATTTTATTTTTTAAAGTGCCATAGGGGGCCCTGAAATGGGCCCCCATACATGGCACAGGGTGCAATGGCCATGCCCAGGTGACCCTTGTCCCATGTGTTGGCCATCGGGGTGGTGGGCATGACTCCTGCCTTTTCCAAGGCAGGATTCCTGTAGCATGGTAGGTTTAGCGCCATTAAAAAATCTGGTTAGAGTAATTTATTTTTACTCTAACCAGCCTAGCATCATTTTTTGGTGCTAAACCCCCCATCTCTCATTCCGCCATCCCCACTCGGCTAGCATCAAAAATTTTGACGCTAGCCCACCCTTTGTGCCAGCTAGCGTCATTCCTTAAATATGACATCCGGCCGGCATCTAGGAATGGTGCTAGTCCGCGCTATACTTTTTGCTGAAAACCTGCGATTACGCAGGTTTGCAGCAAAAAAGTATAAATCAGGGCCCTAGTATACATTCTGGGTTGTAATGGGTAATACAGTGCAGTAGACTGCACTTTGAAAAGAAAAGATTTGAAAAATAAATATGTAACAATTTTAAAAGACACTCTAGTACACTAGAAAACCACTGAAACCAACAACACAGACTAAGGTGCTCATTACAACCCTGGCAGTTGGTGTTAAAGCGGTGGTAATACCGCCAACAGGCCGGCGGTAACAAAAATGGAATCATGACCACGGCAGAAACCACCAATACAGACAGCCACTTTTACACTCCGACCGCCATGGCTGTAACAGCAAACCACCAACAGCCAGGCAAAAGACAATGGATAGCCCACTCCATTACAACCCGCCCATCTGCCAGCTTTTCTGGGGCGGTACCAACGCCATCAAAAGTATGGCGGAAGCAGTACTTTGAAGGGAAACGACTCACCTCTCGACACTCAAGGAAGAACGAGGACACCATGGAGCCCGAGCTGCAGGTCCTCCACATGCTGGTGTATCTGCTCATATACCAGGAGCACCAACGCCAGTGATGACGACCATGGTGAGTACTGCACCTAGCACACAGGGGAGGGGGGAGGAAAAAGAGAGTGTCACAAACACGCAACACGCAACACGCAACACCCCCACCCCGACCCTCACCCCCAACACCATACACACAAACACATGCAATAACATTACATGTACACCCCGTAACCCTCAGGAATAACGCAAGGACAAAAGGAATGGAGTCAAATTAGTGTAATTTTAGAAATCCTTAGAAATACATACATAAATAAATGAACAGCATATACAATATATACAATATATACAAATTGAGGGACAATGTCCACACAAAAATAGTCCGTGGCCCACTGGGCCAGAACACATAGGCCAAGCCCACACTTGACTCCTGCCTCAAAATGGAGAGAACACTGTAGGGGCATCAGGTCGAAAACACACAGGCACCTTAGGTGGGCGGGAAAGGGGGGCACCTCAGCCGGAAGATGGTACAACGCCACTGCTCCTGTAGGGGGCTCCATGCCCACTGTTTGGTCCTGGGGAGTGCAAAGCCACAGTCTCTCAAGTGGGTGCGTTGCCCACGGCTTGGTCCTGGGGAGTAACAA
The DNA here is from genome assembly GCF_031143425.1 of Pleurodeles waltl. Classification (NCBI taxonomy): domain Eukaryota; kingdom Metazoa; phylum Chordata; class Amphibia; order Caudata; family Salamandridae; genus Pleurodeles; species Pleurodeles waltl. The sequence continues at coordinate 341,238,479 of NC_090446.1, forward strand.
GCCAGAGCCTCTCAAGTGGGTGGTTTGCCCACTGCTTGCTCCTGGGGAGTGCAAAGCCACAGTCTCTCAAGTGGGTGGCTTGTCCATTGCTTGCTCCTGGGAAGTGCAAAGCCACAGTCTCTCAAGTGGGTGGTTTGCCGACAGCTTGCTCCTGGGGAGTGAAAATCCACAGTCTTTAAAGTTGGTGGTTTGCCCACTACTTGCTCCTGGGGTGTGAAAAGTCACAGTCTCTCAAGTGGGTGGCTCTTCCACCGGTTCTGGAGGGGGATTTGTGCCCAGTGTGCTTCATCCTTCTAAGGATAGGGTGAGTGGATGCCTTCTTCAACTGGTTCTGACGGGGGCCTTGTACCCAGTGTGCTTCATCCTGGTAAGGAGGGGCTGAGTGGATGCCTTCTTCCACTGGTTCTGGAGGGGGGCTTGTGCCCAGTGTGCTTCTTCCTGCCAAGGATAGGGTGAGTGGATGCCTTCTTCCACTGGTTCTGGAGGGGGGCTTGTGCCCAGTGTTCTGCATCCTGCCAAGGATAGGTTGAGTGGATGCCTTCTTCCACTGGTTCTGGAGGGGGCCTTGTGCCCAGTGTGCTTCATCCTGGCAAGGAGGGGCTGAGTGGATGCCTTCTTCCACTGGCTCTGGAGGGTTCTTGAGCCCAGCGTGCTTCTTCCTGCCAAGGATAGGATGAGTGGATGCCTTCTTTCACTGGTTCTGGAGGGGGCCTTGTGCCCAGTGGGCTTCTTCCTGCCAAGGATAGGGTGAGTGGATGCCTTTTTCCACTGGCTTGGAGGGGGCTTTGTGCCCAGTGATGCAGCACTTGGGGGTTGCCAGGTCACAGTCCATCACCTGGTTGTCAGAGTCACGAGATTTGCAGAGGCCAGGATGCATGATACGCCATGGAGGCAGGGCTACAGTTCATCCTCCGGTGGCTACGGCTGCACAGTGGTGGTAGTGGGGATGCTGGTGGGGGTGCTGCCAGTGGTGGGGGGAGGCTCGAGCCCTTCCCCTGCAGCCTCGCACGGCTGCCCACTGGGGCTGCTGCTGCTGCTGCTGGCAGTGGTGTCCGTCTGCTGTGTTTGGGTGCAGGCACATGAGCTGGATGCTGTTGTGAAGTGGATGGCTGTTGGGTGGGTGTGCGCTTGCGCTTGTGTAGTTTGGGAGGAGGGGTCACCGACACAGTGGGAGAGGACATAGGGGACGTGTGCATGGAAGTGGGGGTGGTGACTGCCAGTGAGGGGTGTGTAGTGATGTGTGTGCTGCTGATGGAGGTAGTGGATGAGAATGTAGTGCATGCAGGTGTGAGTGGAGATGCTACTGGGAAGGAGGTTGACAAGGAGGAGGAGGGGGACACAGTGGCAGCAGTGCACATTGGTGTGTCTGAAGGGGGATGGTGCTTGTGTGAGTGCCTGTGAGATGAAGTGTGGTGCTTATGTTTGCCTGAGCCACTGCTGTGTGTTGATTTAGTTGAATCCTGGTCTGAAGGTGTGCTTGGGATAGGCTGGGGTTGAGGGGATTGTGAGTGGGTAGAGGAAGTTGGAGGGGGAGGCTGGAGACAGAGACAATGGCTGCCATCAGTGTGGAGGCCAGAGCATGAAATGCTCTCTGTTGGGCCGCCACGCCTGAGTGAATGCCCTCCAGGTATGCATTTGTTTGTTGCAAATGCCTCTCAACATCCCGGATTTCACTCAATATGGTTGACTGCCCAGCAGTGAGGGATCTCAGGAGGTCAATAGCCTCCTCATTGAGGGCAGCAGGGCTGACTGGGGCAGAGCCTGAGGTGCCTGGGGCAAGGAGATGCCCACCCTCCTGGGTGAGGGGGCATGGGGAAACACGCTGAGGGGCTGCTGGGAGGGCTGTGCTGGTAGGGAGGGTGGCGACTGAACCTGTTGTTGGGGTGGGCACAGAGGTGTCTGCCACCGCCAGGGAGTTTCCATTGGAGGAGGAGTCGCTGTCTGTAGTTTCCCCTCCTGTCTCTGTCGTGGTGCTCCCCTTGCCCTCAGTCCCACTGGTGCCCTCACCGTCGATGGATTCGGCCTCCAGGCCCATGTGGGATGCAGCTCCCTCTGTCGCCAGTGCCTCTGCTCCTCCGCCAGACTATGCTAATGCACACAAGGACAGGGTGACAAAACGGTAAAGGGGGAGAGACAGAGGATACACTTGGTCAATGCCAGTATTGGCGTACACAACACACAGGGAGCAGCCCTATGCACTAGTCCATGCACTACCAGTTACAAAGATAGTCACCAGCCCATGGGGTACATAGCATAACACCATCAGTTGCACACCTGAAACAAACAGGACCCTGCCCAGTAGTAGATGCCCACTAACACCATTGGGGTTGGATTGCTTCAGAGCCTGATCCTCAAGGGACCTACCCGGTCATGTTCGCCCTGGCCTAGGGGCACCCAGAGTCCACATCCCTCATCCAGGTAAAACCTTAACGCACGCAAAGTCATGATTCTGAATTTGTACTCACCCCCTTGTGGCTGCTGTGATGCCGTCAAACGCCCATCCAACTCCGGATAGGCCACCGCCAGGATGCGGACCATCAGGGGGGTCAGGGTATGACGAGCACCTCTTCCTTTGTTTGGAGGCCAGCCCCAGCTGGGCCTCCGCCGTATTCCTTGCCTAGCGGCGCAGGTCCTCCCACTGTTTGCGGCACTGGGTGCTCCGCCTGTCAGAGACCCCCAAGGTCTGCACCTCCTTGGCGATGGCATGCCAAATACCTTTTTTCTGATGGGCGCTGACCTGCAGGAAAAAGACAGCAGAAATGGGATTAATCATACCGTCCGGACTGTCATACTCATAGTCCACCATATCTCTCCCATCCCCTCACGCACATACATTGCCACCACACATGCAGCACTCTGCCCAGGACCCCTCAGCCTCCACCTACATGTGGCTTAAACACACAGCACTCCATACATTCATGGCCCACGCATCATGCTCACAGTGTACTCACCTGTTTGTCTGGATGACCATAGAGTAAAGTGTACTGGGGTAGGACCCCATCCACCAGTCTCTTCAACTCCTCCGAAGTGAAGGCAAGGGCCCTTTCCCCAGACATGAGCCATTGTCACTTCCATACACAAGTCACAGCAGCACTTGCAGTCCTGTTGAAGGTCAGGGAGCAAGTGAGTGAACAGTTAGAAAATGGAGGTCATGTCTGCAGCGGTGCGTACCGTCACAGCCGGCGTACATCGCCATTGGCTCCTGAACCCATAGGGCCTATAGTTAACCAATGCGAAGTTGCAATGCGGTTGTCGACTGCGGACCGCTGCAGCGCACAACGCCAGTGGAATTACCTCATTTCCACTTGTCTCTCCTCAGAGGTCAGGCAGCGGCCATTTCAGGGGGGGAACAGGCCATGGCACCTAACTGTGTCACAACAGACATTGGCACATCAACTGACTTTTGAATTCACATACTGTTTCTGTAAAGGAAGAGATGCATCATTATTTCAATAGATGTGTGAATATGACCCTCTGCTCACTGTTTTTCTCCCTAGACTTCAACCGCTGAGGATGATTATGAGATGGAGACATCCTCCCGTGTACAGACTCCTGGTGGACCTGGTGACAATGGAGGACAGACACATTATCCTAACCTACAGACTTGATAGGGCCACAATCCAAGAACTGTGTGCCCAATTGGAGCCAGACCTGATTTCAGCTATCCGCCAGCCCACAGGTACACCCCCTCTAGTGCAGGTCCCGTCAGTGCTCCATTTCCTGGCATGTGGTTATCTCCAAGCGACAGTGGCCATGGCATCAGGGATGTCACAGCATATGTTCTCCAACGTGTTGACCAGAGTGTTGTCTGCCCTGCTGAAACAAATGCGCAGCTACATCGTATTCCCCCAGGTGGAGGATTTGGTCACAGTGAAAGCTGACTTCTATGCCCTGGGACATATCCCCAACAACATTAGTGCCATTGATCGTACAGATGTAGCATTTGTTCCCCCCCCCCCCCGGGAAGAATGAACAAGTGTTCAGGAATAGAAAAAGCTATCACTCTCTGAATGTGCACATGGTGTGTTTGGTGGACCAGTACATCTCCCTTGTGAATGCCAAGTATCCTGGCTCTGTGCATGATGCCTTCATCTTGAGGAATAGCAGCACTCCATATGTGATGTCTAAACTCCAGAGGCACAGGGTGTGGCTAAAAGGTGAGCCCATGGTCCCCACCCAGTTTATGTAGGTATATGGGTGTGGGTTGTCCCTAAGGGTGAGTGTATGTCTAACAGGTATCCCTCGAATATTTGCAGGTGAGTCTGGTTACCCCAACTTATCATGGCTACTGACCCCAGTGAGGAATGCTAGGAACGTTACAATGAGACACATGGGCGAACAAGGAGGATCATTGAAAGAACCTTAGGCCACTTGAAGGCCAGGTTCTGGTGCCTCCATCTGACAGGTGGATCCCTGTACTACTCACCAAAGAAGGTGTGCCAGATCATCGTTGCATGTTGAACAACCTGGCCTTGAGGCGGCCAGGTGCCTTTTCTGCAGGAAGATGAGCCTGGAGATGGTCTTGTGGCAGTGGTGGAGCCTGTGGATAGTGAGGAAGAGGAGGCAGAGGAAGAAGATGTGGACAACAGAAGATCACTCATACAACAGTACTTCCAGTGACACACAGGTAAGACACTGTAACTTCACTTTCCATTGCAGTTTTGTGTTGGACATTGTACATGGCAGCCTGAGTTTCCATATTGTAAGGCCACTTACTGTACACTTTGGCATCTCTATTTTCAGATCTATGTCCCCCACTCTGGCACCTGGTGTGTTCCCTGCTGCCCACTACAGGTCATACATATGTATACATGAGTGAGCAGTTGAATTACAATGTTTACAGCTTGTTAATCAAATACATATTTGAATCAATTGACAGACTCCATACTTGTATTAGTTCCAAGGGTGTTTATTTTTGTGCAAATAAGTGGAGGAGGTATTCCAATGGGTTGGGTTGCTGATGGAGGAAAGCCCAGGGTAGTGTCCAGTCTATTGGTATAACATGTGCATTGTCCAATGGGGCATAGGAAGTGGAGCAATAGCAGTTCAAGGTGGACATGGTAACAGAGTGTGACAGAAGGGTGACAATCAGGAGAGTCTTATTTCCTGGCAGGGGTCTTGCCAATGTTCTCTGGCTTCTGCCTGTATCGCAGGGACCATTTGCGTGGTAGTTCTCCTTCTGCAGGGGGTGGGATGGCCGGTTGGTCCTGTGGTGGGGCCTTCTGTCCACTAGCGCCAGCAGAGGTGGAGGGCTGTTCATCGGTGTGACTAGTGTCAGGGGCCCGTTGGTGTGCCACTGCCTCCCTCCTGTTGTTGGCCATGTCAGCCAGCACCCCTGCAATGGTGACCAGGATGGTGTGGATGTGTTTGAGGTCCTCGCTGATCCCCAAGTACTGTCCCTCCTGCATCCGCTGGGTCTCCTGCAACTTGAACAGTATCTGGCCCAAGGTCTCCTGGGAATTATGGTATGCTCCCAGGATCCCTGCAAGTGCCTTGTGGAGAGTGCGTTCCCTGGGCCTGTCCTCCCCCTGTCGCACAGCAGTCCTCCCAGTGTCCCTGTTGTCCTGTGCCTCTGTCCCCTGAATCATGTGCCCACTGCCACTGACTCCAGGTCCCTGATCGTGCTGTGGTTGAGGGTTTGCCTGAGGTCCCTGTAGTGGTGGACACACTGCTGATTGACGTGTCCTGGGGACAGAGGTATGGGCCCGCTGGGTGGGTGCTGTGCTGGTGTTTCCTGAAGGGGGAGGCTCTGTGGTGTTATGGGACTGTGGCAGGGTAACCGACTGTCCAGATGTCCCTTATGGGCCAGGGTGGTCATCCTGATCCAGGCATACAGAGCTGCTGTCATCACTGTGGGCCTCTTCTGGGGGGGCTGGATGTTGGTGGCACCTCCTCTCCGGTGACGTTGAGTGGGGGTCCTGTGGTGACGTAAATGCAGTGTTATTGTATCTGTGTGTGCCATCTTGTGCATGGGTGTGTTTCCCTGTATGGGTGTGATTGTCCTGTCAGCTTTGCCTTTTGTGAGTGGTGATTTTGTGGGCTAGGTGATTCTCTCTAATGTGCATGCTTTAGTGATGGGTGTTCATGCAGCTTTGTGATGGGTGTCCATGCATTGGTGTGGCATGCAGGGCTTGGTTTTGGGATGGGTGGTTGTGATAGTGGGGTATATGTGAGGTGGTGGAGTGATGGGGTGAGGGTAGGGGTAGGAGTTTGTAATGGCATGCAGGTAGAGTGGGGGATATAATAGTAAAGATTTGACTTACCAGAGTCCAGTCCTCCTGCTACTCCTGTAAGGCCCTCAGGATGCATTATTGCCAAGACTTGGTCCTCCCATGTTGTTAGTTGTGGGGGAGGAGGTGTACGGCTACCTGGTGTCTTGCAACCACGGAACGCACCTCCCCCGTAGGTCGTTCCACCTCTTCCTGATGTCATCCCTTGTTCTGGGGTGCTGTCCCACGGCGTTGACCCTGTCCACAATTCTCTGCCATAGCTCCATCTTCCTAGCAATGGACGTCTGCTGCACCTGTGATCCGAATAGCTGTGGCTCTACCCGGATGATTTCCTCCACCATGACCCTTAGCTCCTCCTCTGAAAACCTGATGTCTCTTTGGGGTACCATGGATGTGGTGTGAGTGGTATGTGTGAGAGTGTGTGGGGTGCTGTGTTAGGGTGTGTGCTGTGAGGTGCATGGATGGTGTACGGGTGATGGTGTTCTGTGTCTCAGATTGAGTGGGTGCTCCTGGCTTGTCTCTCTCTCAGTAGCAATCTTTTTTTTCGTTGAAAGTGTTGTGGGTAATGTGGGTGTGTGTTTTATAATTGTCTGAGTGTGTGGTGTGTGTATGTGTGTCAGGTGTGTGTATTTTGAATTGTCCAATGTGGTGTAGTTTTGTTAATGTGTGAGCTCAGTGGTGTGTACCCCCAATGGTTTACCGCGGTTGAAAGACCGGCGCAGTGATTCGTGGGTCCTGATAATGTGGGCATATTTCTGTTGGCGTAACGGTGTGGGTTTTGCTACCGCCAGTTTATCACTGACCTTTGGACTGGCGGACTTGTGTGGGTGTCTGTATAGTGGCGGATTCCTCTGTGTGGGTCATAATACCTGTAGCGGTATACCGGCGGGTCATGGTATGTTGGCGGCCGTCAGCACAGAGGTAAGCGGCGTTTACCGCCAGGGTTGTAATGAGGGTCTTAGTGCTATCTTATTTTTTTAACATACATAAAGTAATAAGACTACTTTAGCTTACTTTTACACACATAAGATTACTCACCCCTTCCTATACATCTATTGGCCAGAGTGTGGTCAAAACAAAATGGCTGCATTTTGCTTTCATATGGGCAGTCATTAGCCAATCACATACTTTTTGTCATCAGCGTGTGTCGCAGTATATACCACAAAATTACCATGCCACTCCACTCTATGACCAGTCACTCCACTCTATGACATGCCACTCCTCTCTGTCACGCCATTCCATTCTACAAAACACCACTGCACTTTACAACATGTCACTCCACTCTACGACATTCCACTCCCCTCTAAGATGCCACTCCCCTCTATCACATGTCACTCTACTCTATCACATGGGACTTCCCTCTACGCCATTCCATTCCATGACTCACCACTTTAAGACACTCTGAGACCTCATGGGCCTCATTTATGAGGCCTGTGGCAGAGGGTGGCACAGCAAGTGTCTTGCTGTGTCTCCTTGCACCACCAGAAACTGGCAGAAATGTGCTATCTCTACAAGATGAGAACATTTCTGTCCTCTTTCCCTGTGCTGGCATACAAATTGCTGCCTAGCACCACCCAGGCACCCTTGCACCATCATGCAAAGATGACTGCATTAAGAGGATGATTGTTTTTGGATAGAAAGAGTCACCTTTGTGCATAAAAACATTCACAAGAGGTGTTTTTGTGTGGGAAGGGACACATAAGAGATGTTTTCCTCTTTCTGTGTGCTGCATACTGCAGCACACATAGATTGAGGAAAAACAGGGCGAAATTAAGATATTTCTACCCTGAGGTGGCGTAGGAATCTGATGAATTCCCAGACTTATAAATCTGGGAATGTGTCAGATTCCTTCTTGTTCCCTGGGTGTTGCATGGGAACACACCAAGCAACACCCACTGAACGCCCCTTTCATGCAGTGTTTTGCGTGGAAGGGGTCCATATTCACAAGGCAATGAAAAGCCACAGAAGGTGGCTTTGCGTGCCTTGTAAATATGGGCTGATACACTGAGCCAGTGTAGCGTTAAAAAAAATTACACTCTGATGGCGCAGTGTGCTATTAGGACTTCATAAATGAGGCCCTATAAGACACTCTAAGACATATCATTCTACTACACGCCACTTCACTCTTTAGTCTACAACATGCCACTCAACTGTATGCAACTCCACTCTAAGCTGCTCCAATCAATCAATCAATCATTCAGAAAATTTGTATTGCGCGCTACTCACCCGTGAGGTTCTCAAGGCGCTGGTGGGGGGGGGGAGATCACTGTCCGAATAGCCATGTCTTGAGGTTTTTTCTGACGAGCAGGAGTTCTTGGGTCTGGCGGAGGTTGGTGGGGAGGGAGTTCCAGGCCTTGGGGGCGAGATAGGAGAAGGATCTGCCTCAGGTGTGTCGGATGTGGGGGACTGTGGCGAGTGCGGGTTCGGCTGATCGGAGGTGGCGGGTGGGAGGGTGGAAGTTTACTCTTTCGTTGAGGTAGGTTGGGCCGGTGTTGTGGAGGGATTTGTACACGTGGATGAGGATTTTGAAAGTGATCCTTTTGTCTATGGGGAGCCAGTGAAGGGATTTGAGGTGTGGTGAGATGTGTTCATGGCGGGGGAGGTCCATGATGAGAAGCACGGCTGTGTTCTGGATTCTCTGGAGTTTGCGCTTGAGTTTGAGTCTGGTGCCGGCATAGAGGGCGTTACCGTAGTCTAGCCTGCTGCTGATTAGTGCGTGAGGGACGGTCTTTCTAGTCTCTGTGGGAATCCATTTGAAGGTTTTTTTCAGCATGCGCAGTGTGTTGAAACAGGAGGAGGTGACGGCGTTGATCTGCTGGGTCATTGAGATGGAGGGGCCCAGGATGATGCCAAGGTTGTGTGGGTGCGGGGCCTAGGGCGGTGGGCCACCAGGAGGCGTCCCATATGGTTTTGTGGGGGCCGAAAATGATGATCTCGGTTTTGTTGGAGTTGAGCTTGAGGTGGTTAGCTGTCATCTAGGCGGAGGTGTCAAGGAGTGCAGCATGGAGGTTGGTTTTGGCAGTGATAGGGTTGCGGGTGAGGGAGAAGATGAGTTGGGTATCGTCTGCGTAGGAGAGGATGGTGATTCCGTGTGGTTGGAGGATGTTAGCTAGTGGGATCATGTAAATGTTAAAGAGTATGGGGCTGTGGGAGGATCCTTGGGTGACTCCGCAGATGATTTTGGTGGCAGTGGATTATAAGGGTGGGAGGCAGACTTTTTGGGTTCTATCGGTGAGGAAGGAGGTGAGCCAGTCTAGGGGTTTGTGTCGAATCCCAGAGTTGTGGTGGCGTGTACGGACTCTTTGGTGGCAGACAGTGTTAAAGGCTGCGGAAAGGTCCAGGAGTATGAGTGCGACGGTCTCGCCCTTGTCGACTCTGGTTCTGATGACATCAGTTCATGTGATGAGGGCAGTTTCTGTGCTATGGTTCTTGCGGAACCCAGATTGGGAGGGGTCGAGTGTGTGGTTTTCCTCGAGAAAGTGGGATAGACGGGCGTTCACTAGTTTCCCAGCAACCTTGGGGGGAAGGGAGGAGAGAGATGGGGCGGTAGTTGGAGAGGTCGTCTGGGTCAGCTTTGTTTTTTTTTAGGAGTGCAGTGACTTCCACGTGCTTCCAGGGGTCTGGGGAGGTGGTGGTATTGGATGAGCTGTTGATTATGTCTCAAAGTTTGGGGGCAATGGTTGGCCTGGCTTTGTTGTAGATCCGATAGGGGCAGGGGTCGGAGGGTGTTCCAGAGAGGATGGAATTCATTGTTTTTTCTGTTTCTTCGTTGGTGGTTGGGGCCCAGGTGTTAAGTAGGCTGGGGGTGTGTGAAGGGGGTCTGTGTTTGACGGGTGGGGTGTGGTGGGTGTGTGTGGTATGAAGCTGTAGTGTATGTCCAGGATTTTGCGATGGAAGTGGCTTGAGAGGGAGTTGCAGAGGGTTTGTGTGTGCATGAGGTCTAGGTTGCTGGCTTTGGGTTTGGAGAGCTCTTTGATGAGGGTAAAGAGTTTGTTGCTGTTTTGGGAGTTGTTGTCTATGCGTTCCTTGTAGTGTGCTCTTTTGGTGGTGGTTATGAGTTGGTGGTGGCTGCGAGTGGAGGTTTTGAGGGTGGAGAAGTTTGTGGTGGAGGGTTCTCGTCGCCAGGCTTTCTCTGCTTTGCGGCATTTGCGCTTGGAATCTTGGAGTTCAGCAGTGAACCATGGGGCGTTTTTGATGTTGCGGGTGGTAATGCTTTTTCTGAGGGGGCGAGTGAATCTGCACAGGTGGTGATCCATTTTGTGAGGTTATGTGCCGCAGTGTTGGGGTCGTTGGTGTTAGGGGGGGGTTCCGTGCCAGTTGGGAGTTCAGGCGTTCTGTGGGGATCTTGTCCCACATGCGGTAGGGGGTGGTGGGTTGATGACGGTGTGTGGGGGGTTTGGCGAAGGAGAAGTGGACGCAGTGGTGGTCGGTCCAATGAAGTTCGGTGGTGTGGGTGTAGGTTATGTGTTGGCTCTAAGTGAAGATTGCATCAAGTGTGTGTCATGCTGAGTGAGTGGGTGCTGTGACCAGTTGCTTGAGTCCAAGGTTGGTGAGGTTGTTTAGGAGGGAAGAGAAGGTGTGGTCGTGGGGGTTCCCCAGGTGAAAGTTGAAATCGCAGAGGAGGATGTAGTCTGTGGAGATGAGGGCGTGCGGGCTGATGGCATCAGCGATGGTGTCACAGAAGGGGGGACGTGGCCCCGGGGTTCTGTATACGAGTGTACCTCTAAGGGTGGTGTTGTTGTTTATGTGGATTAGGAAGTGCATGTGTTCTGTGTCGCTGAGGGTGTCGTGGGTGTTGGTGGTGACCTTAATGATGTCTTTGTGCAGGATAGCAATGCCGCCTCCTGGTTTGTTAAGGCGGTCTTTTCGTTGGAGTTTGAAGCCCTCAGGGGTGGCTGTAGCTATGTCAGGCTCAGATGAGTGGTTTGTCCAGGTTTCCGTGAGGAAGATGATGCCAGGTGAGTGTGATGTGGTCACAGAGTTCTATGGCATGTTTGTGTAGGGAGCAGGTGTTTAGGAGCAAGCAGTTGAGATGGTTGTGGGGGGTGTTGTTGTTGTGTTGAGCGATAGTGTTGGTGTGGGTGCTCGTGGTGTCGCTGTGGGTCATGGTGATGTTGACGTGGGGTGTGTTCAGGTTGTGGGGTTTTTGTGGTGGGGCCGGTTGGTGGGTGCGGTGGCTGTGCGGGAGTTAGTTGTGTTGAGGTTGTTGTGTCTGGTGTTGGGGCACTGGGGTTGGTGTGGGGCGTGTGGGTGTTGGGGGTGTGAGAGGTGGATCAGGAGAATAGGCAGGTGTAGCAGGTGAAGGGACCCTGTGTGTGTGTGGGGCTGGTTTGGGTGCAGATGGGGCGTGGTCCTGGGTTGAGGGAGTGGAGTGGTTGTGAGGAGTAGTGTTGTCTGGGGGGTCTTTGCTAGGGGTGCCAGGTGGACTGGCGCAGGGCACGGTCCAGGCGCGGACGGGCACAGATGGGCTTGCCTCTGCAGCGCGGTCGTACAGCGACTGCCATTAAGAGGGGGAGGTGGGAGGGAGGAGCAGCTGGGAGGCGGAAGGCGGGAGGGGAAAGCGAATGGGGGCGCGTGGGGGGCAGGACGGCAGGGATGCAACAGCAGGGAAGGCAGAAGGTCGGCTCAGGGAGAGCCGGCAGAGGAGCGCACAAGGAGCAAAAAGGCACAAAATGGGCAGATAAATATGGAGAAACAAGGCACAATAAGAACAAGGCACAATAAAAAAATGATATAAACAGTAAAGACAGGGCACAATAACAGCGATGGAAACAGACACAATAGTACAATGTACAAGTCTAGTAACGCTTACCAGAAGCCCACTAGACACCAGGGATGAGGCGCAGGTGGGTGCCTGCGGGTGGAGGAGGACCTTGAACATGCAATCGGCAGCGTGGGCGGGGGTCAGGGACACAGTGCAGCAAGGTGGTGCTGCAGGCACGGGGGAGCGAGCTCTGGCCAAAACAGGTCACAACAATCTGTGATAGGCCACAATACTCTAGTCTATGACATGCTACTCCACTCTATGCCACTCAAGTCAACTCTATGACATGCCACTCTACTCCACTCAATGCCACTCCACTCTGCAACAGTCTATTACACTCTATGCCACTGTTTGACACTTTAATCCACTCTACTCAATGACAATCCACTCTACGACACTCTACTCCACTTTTTGACACTCCACGACATACCACTCCCCTACACAACACTCAACTCTGTGCATCACCATTCTAGATTCCCCTATGACACACCATTGTATGACGCACCACTCAACTCTACTCTACAACACGCCACTCCATTCTGTGGCACTACATGCCACTAATCACTAATACACTTCACTCCACTCCACTCTATGACACTCCACACCACTCCACTCTACAACACTCTACTCCACTAAGTGCCCCTTTACTCCTAGCCACTCTACTCAATTCTATGCTATCTCACTCTGCACCACTGTACTCCACTCTGTGCCACTGTAGAACATTCTACTTGATGACAATCTACTCGATGACACTCCACTCAATGACACTGGACTCAATGAGACTCCACTGTACTATACTCTGCTCTACGACACTCCGCTCTACTTCATGTCACTCCACTCTAGCACATCTCCTATCTATGCCTCTCCACTTTAAGGCACCCAACTCCACAACATGCCACTCCACGCCATTCCACTGTATGCACATGCACTCTAAGACACTCTGCGACAAGCCACTGAATGACACACCTCTCCACTCTAAACCACGCCACTCCAGTCTACCACACACCACTCCACTCGACATGCCACTCCACTTTATGATACATCATGCCACTCCACTCAATCACACACCACTGCATGCATTGGCACGTCACACCACTCTACCACATGCCACCCCAATCTATGACATGCTACTCAACTCTGCGCCACTCTACTGTCAGCCCCTTCACTTTAAGACACTGTGGGGGTCATTCCAACTTTGGCGGGTGGCGGAGGCCGCCCGCCAAAGTTCCGCCGCCAGAAGACCGCACCGCGGTCAAAAGACCGCAGCGGTCATTCTGGCTTTCCCGCTGGGCTGGCGGGCGACCGCCAAAAGGCCGCCCGCCCGCCCAGCGGGAAAGCACCAGCAACAAGGATGCCGGCTCCGAATGGAGCCGGCGGAGTTGCTGGTGTGCGACGGGTGCAGTTGCACCCGTCGCGATTTTCAGTGTCTGCCAAGCAGACACTGAAAATCATTGTGGGGCCCTATTAGGGGGCCCCTGCAGTGCCCATGCCAGTGGCATGGGCACTGCAGGGGCCCCCAGGGGCCCCACGACACCCGTTCCCGCCAGCCAGGTTCTGGTGGTGAAAACCGCCAGAACCAGGCTGGCGGGAAGGGGGTCGGAATCCCCATGGCGGCGCTGCTTGCAGCGCCGCCATGGAGGATTCCCTGGGGCAGCGGGAAACCGGCGGGACACTGCCGGTTTCCCGTTTCTGACCGCGGCTGTACCGCCGCGGTCAGAATGCCCATGGAATCACCGCCAGCCTGTTGGCGGTGCTTCCGCGGTCGTTGGCCCTGGCGGTCCATGACCGGCAGGGTCAGAATAACCCCTGTATACCACATGCCACTGTGAGGCATGCTAGTCCAATGTATGGCACACCATCACTCCACTCTACGACAGTCCCCTCCACTGTATGACACCACATGCCACACCTTTCTATAGCACACCACTCCAGGCTAGTACACACCACTTCACTGTACTATATGATACTCTAGGCAATCCAGTCTATACCACTACAGTAGGTGGCATTCCACTGTATACCACTCCACTTTACACCACTTTACTCAGTGCTATTCTACTATATGCCACCCACTCTAAGTCACTCCAGCCTCTACCACTTCACTGTATGCCACGCCACTCTACACCACTCCACTCTACCCTGTTCTACTGTACACCACTCCACTCTAGGCCAATCTGCTTTATGTTATTCCATTCTATACCACTTCACTGTACCCTAGTCCACTGTATCCCACCCCACTTTACAGTATTCCACTGCACATCACTTCACCCCAAACACTCCACTCAACACCACTATAAGCCACTACACTGTACAGTATTCCTATCTAGGCCACTCCACTGTACGCTAATCCACTCTATGCCACTCCATTGCATGCCACTGCACTCTATGTTAGCTAATTCTATGCCACTCTATACCAATGTACTGTACCCTACTCCACTTTATCCTATTCAAATTTACTCCACTTGATTCCACATCACCCTACACATTCTACTCTACTGGATTGCACTCTAAACCACTCCACTCTTCACGGCTTCACTGTACACCACTCCACTCTGTGGTATTCCATTCTACACCACTCCGGTTTACACTACTCTATGGCACTCAACTCTAAGTTATTCCACTGTATGCCACTCCACTCTATGCTATTCCACTTAACATCTCTACACTCTACACCACAGCACTGTACATCATTCTACTTTATGCCTTTACACTCTACACCACTCCACTCTATGCGACTGTACGCCAATCCACTGCAAAAGAAATGTCAATATTGGAGAGTCCAGTTAAGCACAATGGTATCTGAGAAGCATGAGGGGATAGGCTGGTTCAGTGGTGTGCCACTAACGAAGAAGTGAAAAGAACCAATCTTGTACCACCAATCACAGACAACTAGTTTCATGTACCCGACTGATCACTCTAACGATAAGCAGCCCATCAGTGACGTCAGGGTGCTGTGAAGGTTTATACACCTGCTGCAAAGTATAGACCTGTATGTTATGTGAATAACTGAGGGGCTTAGTCACGCCAGCATTTACCTGCACATTAAGATAAATGAAATATATGTGGGAGAGGGGCTATGGATAGATGAATGTCACTTTTGCTGGGTAGTAGTGAGGGAATCCAAGGAGGAGGTCATGGGAAGCTAAGTGCCAAAAATGATTGTCGCACTGGGTGTCACCAGCGCTAAAGGTTGTGATGATGGTTATGTAACAAGGTGAAGTAATAGTGTGCCTGTTTGTTTTCTTCAGTGTCTTCAGAGAACCTGCTGATTGAGGGAAGAAGCGAAGGTAAGGTGCATAACATTTACTGTTGCACACATCACACACTTATGCACACTCACCAACAATCTTGTGATCGCTAAGTAGGCTAGTTTTTTAGAGGGACAGTTTAGCCAGTAGCACAGATTGTGTCTCATTGGATGACTGCTATTGAAGCCCTAACTCGGTTTAGGGGGACAGCTCTGAGGCAGTATCAGAGAATGAGACATCAGATACTGAAAAGCATCTGAGGGATAGGACAATGAAGCAGATTCTGAGAGTGACTTTTCAGTCGGCACAGTTCCATTTGACTACTCCTCTTCCAGTGAGTTTGAGGGAGATGAGGGGGGCAGTCATGCTGTCCCTTCACAAGCACAGTTTGTGCAGTGGGACAACAGCAGGTTAGTCCAATCCAAAAGGCAGTCGCATGTAGCAGCAAGCACAGACACAGTGTTCTCTTGGCACCCCCCCAACATAATGTATCCTCAATTTTCACCTTTTACTGGTGACACTGAATGTAAAGTTGATACAGCCAACTTTTTGCCAATTGGCAACATCCATCTCTTTTCAAATGTTAAGTTCCCTCAGCAAATTGTGCAGGAAACAAATATGCGTGCTGAACAATTTCTGGAGGAGCATGGAGGCACACTAGGGCCCCGTTTCATGGCAAGCCAGGGGCCTCCCACTTCAATGGAGGAGATGAAGATATTATTGGGCCTTACCCTTAAAATGGGGTTAGTGCAGGAACTCACCTTGCAGTCCTACTGGTCAACTTGCAGGGTTTTGGTAACCTCCATCTTCGCACCATACATGAGCACAGACAGTTTTTCGCTATTGCAGAGCATGTTGCATTTCAATGACAATTCTACTAAATTGCCTCTGGACCATCGAGACCATGACAGATTGTTCATAATTTGGCCTGTCATGGAACATTTGTCTGCCAGGTGTTCAGAGATCTATACTCCTGTATAAACGGCTGCTGCTGTTCAGGCAGTACATTGCAAACAAAGGAGATCGCTAAGGCATCAAGCTGTACATACTGTGTGAGAGCTCTACTGACTATGTGTACAGCTTGAGAGTGTACACAGGGAAGGAATCCATGGTAAATCCTGTAGGCTGCCCTCCACATTAGGGGTCTCAGGAAAGGTTATATGGGAGATTGACCAGCCACTCCTTCACAAAGGTTATAACCTTTATGTGAACAATTTCTATACAGCTGTTCAGTGAGCTCTAAAAAGCTGGCACTGTGAACTGTGGTACAGTTTATCGTTAACCCAAAGGATTCCAGCAGGAGCTTATTTACAAGAAGCTCAGAAATCAGAGAATACTGCATTGCTTTCCACCGAACTACTCGCAGTCAAGTTCTCAGATAGGCGTGATGTGTATGTGCTCACTACAATTCATGATGAGAGCACTTCCCCAATCGGCTTTGAGGTCAGATGGTCCAAAGTCCCCAAGCCACCTGTATACTTAATTACAATAAGTATATGGGTGGAGTGTACAAGAAAGACCAGGTTCTTCAACCATACAATGCAAGTTGCAAAACTTGCACTTGTTATAAGAAACTGGTTATACAATGAGCATTTTGTTTATCATCAGACAACCACAGTAAGACTCATGCCTTTCCTTGACTTCCAGTTGTCTGTAATTGAAAGCCTCACTGCTGCTACCAAAGCAACAGCCTCCACTTCATATGTACTGGAGGATGTGGCAAGGCTGCAGGAGTGAAACTTTGCTAATCCTATTCCTAAAACAACCAAAAAGGATCATCCTTGTCTTTGCTGTAAAGTGTGCTTGAAACATGGAAAGGGGCAGGAGCGTCATTATTACTGCCCCCAGCACCCATCTCAGCCTGGCCTCTGTTTCCCTACTTGCTTTACTTTGCATCATACTAAAGCAAACTTCTGGGAAATCAACTGAGGTGGAGCTGTCGTCTGGTAAACCTTTCAATGGCTGTGCATGGATACCTAACGTCCATGGGCCACTACTTCGTTAGGCAAGCAGCCACAGAATTTTAGTTCATCTACTTCAGGAAATCATGGACTTCCTCATGGCCTGTCAACACCTTTATCTACTGTCAGAACATGGTAAGTGTTATGTTTGATGATTAACAGCATTATAGTCCCCACACTGCCCATACTAGTGGACAGAACATATTCCACATATTCCACATATTGTCACAGAGTACCCTGTGTGGTAAAATGTTATAGGCGGGACTGAATTTTAAAGTGCTTGTTAAGGAACTTATATATGCTACACAAGGACAACCCTGATTGCCAACGAGAACCAGAGTAAGTGTAATTAATCAAAAAAATATTCTGTGTGAAATATTCACCAACATTTCTACTTGTTTGCAAGTATGCAAACTCAGTTTGTAGCTTCACTTTTATAGCAAAAGTAGACGTGTTAGTGAATGAGTCCCACATCATACTTCTTTGGCTTTTTACTTTAGAGACCTTAGGTAGTATTCACCATCATGTCTGCCATATTTTAAAAGGTAGATACAATCATCAGTATGAGGAATAGGCCTCACAAGGCATAATTGGACACCCCCAACTTGCATCCACAAACTGGAAGGAGTTGGATTCAGCACAATAAGTGCACTGATGGTGCATGAAAGACATCCTTTTTGTGCTTCAAGTAGCTAGAGATAGAAGACATTAGTATAGGTTCACTTGGTACTTATACAGGCTTAGTCAGGACTCTGAGACATGAACGTGTAAGAAAAGCTTACAGTAGGTGTGCTTTTCCAGGGATATTGCATATGTAGAAGGCAGATGGTAAAGCTAGCACAGATACACATCATCTACACCATTGGACTCAAACCCATTGGTGCTGTGCTCGCACTGAATTAATATGATATGTATGGGCCAGATTTTGACCTGCTTGCCATGTTCATCCTCTGTCCGAACTTAGTAGATGTGCAATTTGCTGTATGATAAGTGAATTACAGTCACAACGCCGCACATAACAGTGGCTGAGACATATGCCACATTCTCACAGACTACCCTGTGTACCAACACTCTCCTTCTTCATAGTTTATGATGTTTTCTTTAGGGAACTACGCGAAAACTCCCCAGCATGTCTGCCTTAGTTTCAAAGGTAGATATGCTCACTGAGTTAGAGGAATAAGCCTTGCATGGCATCTTCGAACACTCCCAGCTTGCATCCACAAACTGGAAGGTGATGGATTTAGCACTGTGAGTGTGCTAAAGTCACATGAAAGACGTCTTCCTGACCCTCATGTGGCTATCATGGGAGCCATTAATATAGGTTCCTTACATGTGCGTTCAATAACGTTCAGGATTAAGGAAGTGATTACTTGGTAAAATATAGTCAAACTTGTTCCATCCTGTGGCATATGAATGTGATGGGCCCTTGTCTAGTGGCGGTTAGTTGATGTGAATGTAATGGTCGGTTAGATTGGGCCCGTGGCCAGCGGTAGGAAAGTGTTGTGTGTTGCAAGTGAACAGCGTGTGAATGGACCATAAAGCAGTTGATGCCGTGAAGAGGCTTTATGGCTCACATTTAGAAGGCTTGGTTTCAATATTCAGATACTTAGATGAGTATTTATGCTTTGAAACCAGAATTTCTGGAGGTGCTAAAATCTACCAGTGTTAATGGTGGATTAATTTTAACATGCTACTACTAGGGGAGTATAAGGGTGGATGTCTTGCATGGCTTTTACCTGTTTTTCTTCATCCAGAATCCACTGCAAATAAAACACACCTTGCTTAAAAAACACATTTTCCTTTCATTCTGTGAGGGAAAGTCCTGAATCTGCAGGCAGCCAAAATTTCCTACCACCCAGCATTCCATTACATCTCCAGAGAAGAATGTTGCCTCACTTGTGTGGGTGGGCAAGTGCCCATGACAGGCAAGGCCCCAAAATATATTGTGGAGACATAAAAATTATCTCTCACAAAACATCCTGGTTTTGTAAGGCGGGAACCTGTGTTTTCAGTCCTGGCTTCGACAGCCATATAGGAAACCCCAGATATTTCTGAAAACACCTTGGGAGGTCTACGGTGGTGTGGCTTGTGAGGATTCCCCAAAGTTTTCTTACCCAGAATACCCTGGAAAGGTGAAACATTGAATAAAAACCCAATTTTTCTTTGCATTTCTGTCACATACACTACAGGAATGTGCAGGAGGCCACAAAATTCATACCACCCAGTGTTTCCCCACTTGTCCTGTTAATAAAACGCTACCTCACTTGTGTGCCTGTGCCTACTGCCCACCCAGGAATGGTTCACCCTAGCATCAACAGTAGCCCTCATGGAAGGACTACCATTGACCCTTGTGTGGTCCCAGTTGC
The DNA here is from genome assembly GCF_031143425.1 of Pleurodeles waltl. Taxonomy (NCBI): domain Eukaryota; kingdom Metazoa; phylum Chordata; class Amphibia; order Caudata; family Salamandridae; genus Pleurodeles; species Pleurodeles waltl. The sequence goes on from NC_090446.1 coordinate 341,258,045, forward strand.
CAAGTGTCCTGCTATTGTGGTGGTGTCTCTCCCCATTTGAGCAATCTGGAAGTGTTAACCATGTAACTTAATGGACGTGTGCTGGTGTAATGTCATAATTACGAAGCCAGGGCTCAAGTGTGTCCAATTGTGTGCAGTGCTTTGTAAAAAAAAAAATCAGAAGGCCCTCAACAGGCTGTAGCTTGCAGCATCCATTGTTCCTGCCAGCGTTGCCAATGACAGGACCAACACAACTACTAACCTTCACGCTCCTTCAAGTATGACAATCCAGACAACTCCAGGCTCCCAAAGCTATCACAATAGCTCGGGTGGCAGGAGGTAGTCATTTTAATGAATATTGAATTAGTAAACAACTCATTTTGTGCTCATCTCTAAATCAGATAAACAGCACCACCATGTGGCAGACTGTAATAAGTGCAGGTGTTGCCATTAAGTGCTGGTGCTGAGCACCGGAAACCACAGGCTGGAATTAAGCACTGGTTATGTTGGACTACTGCAATTCTTTCTGGTGTCTTTTGTACACACTCCATAGAGTTCTCTGTTTTTATTTTAATTCTTCAACAGTAGGAACCAAACCCAAGTACCCCTGAAAAACCTCTTATACTTATTCTTGTGATTCCAACAAGTGAAGTATAAAATTTGGTGTCTTTAGGCTGCATAACAAAAAGGAATATAAACAAGAAAGCTGAAACAACTAGTTGCAGCCGTTTTTGCTTGTGAAGCCAGGGTAAGTTGACTGCCCAAAGTAACACACCAACTTTTCACTTCCATCATGAGAAGGGGGCCATCGCCCAGGGACAGCAGTCTGGAGAGTTGGTACCAAAAAGAGGGATTGTTACAACTATCAGCAACTCTGTTTTGTCCCCATTTGACTTCAGGCAGCTCCCAAACATCAAGGTCTGAATCTGCTCTAAACAGATATTTTGTTTTTGAGTGTTAATACTGATATTTAGGGAGCAGGAGACAGTAATCTGGTTATTATCTGCATAAGATACCATCATGAAGCGTAGTGAGCATATAATATCAGATAAGGTTTGAATGCAAAAATCACTTCTCTACAAGATGTAATCATTTAATTCCAATTTATGATTGCCTAGACGGTAAATCTGGCAGTTACCTCTCATAAAGGGCTTTTTCTTTTAGCATTTTTGATATTTGGGTCCATCTGTTCAATCATCACCCATCTTAGATCTTTAGAGTGTGTACGTTCACAATCAAATGATAACTCATTTTTTGTGTTACTCTTATTGTATCTCAAGTTACTGTGATGTACGCATGTGCGTATCTTTCCTTTGCGCAAGTCCATACCAATATACCTAAGACAGCATGGGCATGTGATCATACAAACTACCTGTTTCACTTACAACGTGTGTTGGTTTAGTTTACACTTTCTTTTCAATCATAAATCAAAGGTTTTGGTGGGAGCTGTGAGATCACAGATGCTACATTGATCATAAGGGAACTGGCCTACTATTCTTGGTAAGTCCCACAGAGTGACTGTGTATAATTCACTCTTTATTCCTTGTGACCCCTATAAACCAGACTGTCTTAATGGCTAGGATCTCTTTTATTTAATACCAAGGTTTTGTCCCCCATCCGTGACCTTGTATCGATTATGTGCCAATTTCTGCTTATTATTTTCTTAACATAGCTCAAAGCTAGATTACAGGTGGTCACACACCCCAAACGGGGTTCAGTAGTCACTCTCTAGTTGAGGATGACCACTCTTTATTTTGATTCCTAGCTCTCTTTTTTGATCACCTTCTCTGTATAACTTCTTGCATTCAACTTGTCTGTCAGAGAGTCCAACTATATTTTAAAATCCTCTTATTTTGCTATAGTTCCTCCTTACCTGTCTGTGAGGGAGGTTTTCCCTAAATGGGCTGGAGTGAAAACTGTCCTACCACTATTCTTGTGGTTGAGGTTATTATAAGTTTCTGTAATAAGAAATCCTTCATAATATATAATTCTCCCATCCAGAAAAAACAAGTTCCCTGTTGCTTGAAGTATGCGTCATCCTAAGATTTGTATCACAGTTTAGCCAATCCACAAAACATGTAACTGATGCCTGATTACTTTTCCAGATGATCAAGGCATCATCTATACAACCTAGGCAATTATTTTTGACTGTGTAGGATGGTATTTTTCTGGATATATTTGGGGGCTTATTTACAAGCTCCTCTGTGCCGCTGAACAGCCACTTATAGGGATACAATAATATGGAGTTCGGCATTATCAATTCTCTGCAAAAAGTATGTCCTCTAAGTCTTTCGATGTGTCTGATTGTGGAAGGTTAGTATCTTCTGAATTGGCATTGGTGCTGCCACTTGCTATGCCTGTGCCTCTGCACTTGACTTGAGTCCTGTTGAATAAAACAAACCCATTGCAGAGATTGCCTTTGAACTTGAAGCAGTTGTTGCTGTGGGTTTTGGAGTAGCTGGCGATAGAACTGGGTGCTGCCGCAGAGACTGCGAGTAAACAGCACCACATTGGGTGGAGTATGAAGGCTGCACTTACGAACGTCTGCCCCAGCCTCAAATTTACTGTTGTTTTACTTCTAAATCAGTCACTTTATTGATGTGCAAGTCTTGTAAACTATGACATTGCTTTTACAAGTAGCTTAGTAGCATGCTGAAGGATCCTCAACTGCTTCTGGGCTTTGAATGAACGACTAAAATGAGTACATACTATCAGCAGGAGACCATTATGTTGCTGAGTACCTCTTCTCTTTTGAGAAAATATGCACAATTTGACTGATGGAATTCGATAAACACAGGGCACTGACATATCCAGTGACAGCTTTCACTATCTTACTGCCATTGTCAGTGGCAACAAATCAAATTGTGAGACAACTGAACTTAAGCCAGTTGTAGTTCCTGGTATTAACCTCTTCATGGGTGTTGGTATCTACCTGCGATTTTTGAATGGCAAATATCACAAGTGTTGTATGCTGCGAAATGCCCTGAAAAGCATAATTCACTGTGAGACTAGAAGCTAGCCTTTGCCAAACTCCCTGGAAATAGATCCAGTGCACAGTGATGCATATGTAATCTATTGCTTGACAATTGACCCACATGTCCTTTGTGAGGTGGATGTACTGGACAGTGCCCTGCTTCATAGTGTTGCTAATCAATAGCAGCTCTTCCTGGTGCAGTGCTAGCACAGTCAATTTGGCAAAATAGCTCTGGTTGGAAACCTTCCATTTTGGGCAAAGAATCTCCACAAATTCCAGGAAGCCCATTCCTTCAAACAAAAAAAGGGAGAAGGTCAAGAGCTAAAGTTTTCACCAGCTTCCTGTTGCAGAAAATGTTTTTGTGGTGGTTCTGGTTGTATTGTGACTCCTTGTAAACATAGCATTAATAGTAGGCTGTTTTTCTGGTGGTATTACTACCACAAGTGATCTACGGGCACAAGCATTAGGTAGGCTGCTTGGCCGCTTTGGGGTGGAAGTTGCTGTATCCTGCTGGGCCTTGTGCTATGCAGAGATTGCTAAGGGTTAGGATTGTATACTATAGGGGAGGCTTACTGGGGTGCTTTGTGTGATGCTGCTGCTAGAATCCTCCATTTCCACCTCTTGACCACCTTCTATCATGTCAGCTGCTGGTTCTAGTTCATCACAAGGAGCTATTTTGTTAATGTGCTCTTCCCACAAGATCGTATGTTGTTTGTCTCCGGTATCATAGTGCCCACCTGGCTAACAACAACGAACGTTCTTGTGGCAAACGTAGCGTATTTCAATGTTATCCTTATGTGGGCTAAGCATAAAAATTCCCAAACTGGGGAGAAGAGATTTCTTATTGTGCCAAAGCCTGAATAACTGGAGGTCAAGCTAGATGAATGTGTTGTTGTTTGCCTCTCTGTAGGGCATTCAGTGACTGTAGTGGGGTGGTGGTTGTGGGATGACTGCTGGTTTCTGCAGTCTTCCAAATAATGGGAGCAGGTGGTTTCGGTAGAACCACATGTCTCTGAGTAAGCTGAATGGAGGTGATCTGTCCCTCCTCTGTGCCACTCTCAACATTGACAATCACTGGTTCATCATCATCAACATCCTTTATTACTTGCAATGATTTTAGGAACCTTCCTTTCCTCTCGTCTCTCGGCTGAGATCTAATTCATGTCCAGATCATCATAAGGTGGGCTTGGAGAAGATGGGGTAGTGCTCTTTCTTTTCCTTGCTTAAGATCATGAAGTTGGCGGGGAAGAGCAGTATTCTCAACAATAATTTGCTTAGCAAGAACCTCAACCTCCTGTCTGTTCCTACGTCCAGAAGGTTTGTTGCTGACTGTGGATCCTGTCGCCAACTTTCCTGTTATAACTGGCTTTGTGGCTGAGACGATTCCATTATAGATTCAATGCCCTCCATGATTGCAGTCACTGCAAGGCTTTAGATTTTGTTGGTGGTGGTGCCATTGATCCATGAGGCTGCAGCAAGTATGCTCTGTTTCCTCAAAAAGGACCCAGCCAATTGAAACCCAGTGGTGTAAATCAGCTTCTTCCCCTCTTCATTTGCCCCTTTATTGGTAGGAACCTACTACTTTGGGACCATCTTTCTACCACTAGCAGTTAGCACATAATCACTAGGAGTAGAAACACTGAGCTGTAGAGTACTCAGGTGCTACAATCAGCTGATTCCTCTACAAACTTCTTTCCTTAATGTAAGTGTAATCAGTAATGGGTGTGATATCTTCTGCAGAACCATTAAGCAAAGCAAAATAAATGGCAGTGAAAGATGGGCATTGAGAAGCATTTAGCTAATGTTACATAATTAAAGTCATCATTATCATCCTCAATATTCAAAATGCTTAACAATAAAGTACCCAAAACATGCAAGAACTATTTTCTCACCTGACAACATTCCATAGAAAAGGTTAGTTTGTGTCCATCCAGAGCCATGGGACATATTTAGGAGGCAAGAGGAGCAGGGAAAAAAATAATGCACATATTAAATATTTGCTGGTGCCCCATCAAGATCAATGTGGCTTCTATGGGAGGCAGAGGAAGGCAGTCAAAACTTGAAAGAAAATGCACAAAATAAACCTTGTGCCTCGCCAGGGCTCATGTGGCATCTATGTGAGGCAAAGGGAGGCATGCAAAAATGTAAACAAATACATTGAATAGTTGCTAGTGGCTCACCAGGATCCATGGAAAGTCTATTGAGGCAGGGGGATATAGGCAAAAGTCGAAAATAAAATATATCAGATATTTATGGTGCCCCAGCAGAGCCCATGGTGACTTTATGGGAGGTGGGGGCAGGCAAAAAAACAAAAACAAAAAACAACTTTGTACGAAAATCAGTCACAAGCACAAATAAATATATCAAGAAGAAAGAAAAAAATGAACAAAAATGTCATTAGCCTCTTCTATCAATGTTCCTTGGAAATCGCTTTTTAAAGAGTAATATAGGGGTTGAAGCACACACTGAGTGCACAAAATGGGGGAAGCTAGCACATTCACCACATGGCCACCGAAGAGGGAGGCATCAAAGACAAAATGGGCACCAAAAACAACCATACTAACTGGCTACATAAACTGGCAACTGTGGCATGGCCAGTAAAGAAGAGATTGGAGAACAAAGAACACATGGAAACCTATAGCAAACATACACACACACACACATTGGCTACATAAACTGACCACTGCCATATGGCCAGAAAACAAAGAGGCATCGAGAACACAGTAGAGAGTTGCCCTGTCCTGCCTGGATCATATGCCCCCTTTTAGAAAAAACAAATTGTATCATTGCAGGCAAATGATTGCAAAGATATCCTCAGCAACCGGGACATACAAACATAAAATAAAATAACCAGCTTTATTTTAATCCACAGTCATCCATAACCCCCTTTATAGTTTTGAAAAAGCATATCGCACAGTAACAGCAAGACTGCAAACAATACATCAAAAATACACCTAAGGTCTAGTGCAGTAAAGCATAAGTCTCAAAGAGTAAAACAACATAATAGTAAAATGGTAAACAAATGATTATAACATTCAAAAGACCCACCCAAGAAAATGGAGAAAACCCCCCACTCTAGCACAAACTCCAGTCCACCCACCAACAAAGATTAAAAATGAAAAACGGAAAAAGGAACAATAAATGTTGGTGCTTGCCTTCCCTCAAACAACAAACTTTTTCTAAAATGCTGCATTAAACTTTCTGGATTTCTCCCAAAACGTAAAGATTCCAATAGTGTGAATACACCCCGCCTTAGAACACCACCATTCAAGAAAAAGACTATAGGTGGTACATCCTTCTCCGTTCAAGCAGCCAAAATATGGAATTCATTACCCCCAACTATAAGAGTCACAGATAACTTTCTTGTCTTCAGAAAACTACTCAAGAGTTGGCTCTTTCCTACATAACCACCATATTCAAACAACTGTGGACTGCATATGCCTATGTTGATAAATATTTTTTTCTGATTATGTGTCTATTTCTGGTTATGTATAGTTCTTTAGAAAATATGTATCGCTACTATGTCATAACAATAAAATACGCACACACTCTTTAAACCTGTTTGACTAAGTATATTTACCTATGGTTCTAATTATGTATTGTATATACATATAAGTGTGCATATGTGTGTGTATTCATGTGTGTTTGTATGTGTGTGTGTATGCGTGTATGTATATATATATATATATATATATATATATATATATATATATATATATAAATATATATATATGTGTGTATATGTTGTTTCTGTGCTTGGCATGTTCGTGGGTCATTGTATGGCTCCTGGGTGGGTTGTTATATGAGATATCTATGAATCCCTGCTCTCATCTTATCACACTTATCTACCCATCCTCATATGTTATGTCTCTATCAAACTAGCCTCCATTCCCACTCTGACTCATCCCAAATCCATTCTACTACTTTGATCTCCTAAATAACTCTGCCTAAGCTCTACCCTCCGCTTCCACATCTAACTCACCAAACCTAACTCTACTACCATGACCTCCCAAACAACCCTACTAAATTCTCCCTCATTTATCTCACCCTGCTACTATGATCTCCTTAACCCTTCCACAGACTCTTCCCTCCTCCATCCCCCTTTACTCATCCCAAGCCTTTGGGATGAGTAAATGAGGGATATACTCTCAATTAACACTTCTGGATTTCTTTCCTCCTCCACCCCTCCATTACTCCAGTCAATCTAACTAACAAACTCTCATATCCGCGGCTCAAATTAACTCATAATAATACTAAAACTGCACTCATATTTCCCAATACTAATCCATCACAAATTCTTGTTGGGTTCCGGATTAGCGTGCTACTCGCCGAAAAGCGCTTTGACGCTTCGTCAGGGGTAGTGAGCGCTATATAAATACTATTACATTTACAATTACAATACAGCGGTATTGCAGACAAAGAGTGATAGCGATGCTTTCCCTCCAAAATTCAAATGCAAAGTGACCAAGGGATGAACAAACCCAGAGAGATACATCTTCAGGACAGGAAGAGGAAGTTGATGGTGCATGCACTTTTATCTCCCTGTCTCTTTAACACTTCTTTCCCGTTTGGAAAAATGAATAAATAAAAAGGAAATTTCGCACTAAAAAATACCCAAACGGTGCATTGCATTTCAAATTGATTTTCCAGCTGCTCAAGTAACAAATCTACTTGAAATAGTGACCAGTATCTGCCTATGTTAATGTACTGCAGCTTGAACTCAAAATAACCACCCAACAGTTTGGTCTCATTTGCCAAAAGATTAACAAGACCGTTCTCCTCTCATGTTGTTTCAGTGCTTCTCACGGTCCGATTTTCTCTGAACAGGAGAGTCAGTTACGTGACATGGCATCATGGCATTACAATCTGTAATTCTGTGTCAAAGAGTAACAAGGAATTATTACATTGCTCGAGTTACTCCAGAGTAATTAAAATGATGACCTAACCTAGATTCTTCCCTCTATCCTGAGTGTGCTACTATCCCTTTACTCTGCCCCACTCGCTCTTTCGTTAGACCGCAGTCCACAAGTCATGCTGTGCTTTCTCTTCCTTTGTGCTAATAAAAACTTTGGGTCTCATTTACAAGAATCTGATGCATCGTCATTGATGTGTCAGATTTCTTGCACCTGACGCACATCCCCTAACGGCACCATGGATGCTCTGCATTTAAAATGCCGAGCTCCATGATGCACACTTTCGCAGATACGTCAGAATTTCTGACGTATCTGTTGGTGCTTAACTGACACATTGCTTGAGGTAAGTCGCTAAACTGATGCAACTCCAGCAATGCAGGGAGAGTCCAATAGGATAAAGCTGTGTATTAATTTTATGCCTGCTCTGAGCAGTGAAATCGGAAAATGACCCAGACAAAGGTTTTAAATTTCACTGCATCACTTCTACATGTCTTTTCCAAGGGAATGCCTACCCTGCGTATATTCTACCTGGCACAAGTATGATGTGATGCATGGCTTTACAAACTGACGCATTGGGCTCAATGCATCAGTTTGTAAATATGGAGCAGGGTAGTGCACTGCTACCACCACCAATGCATAAAACAAAATGACGCAGAGGTTGCACAAATGGCTTGTAAATGAGGCCTTTTACTTTTTCATTTACCTATCCAAGTGGTGCCTTCATCTTGGATCAGTAAATAAAAAATTACAGCAAATGAAGCTGTGTCATTTCGCTGGTGCACACATGGATTATGACACATGCATGCATCAGTGGAATGATGTGACTGCATATGCACCTTTTTTGTCTTTTTGACAATGCTGCACAGCATCCTAGTACTGTCACACCCCAAAAAGCAATTTGCAAACAGAATATGCCCCAAAGGTGAGGCACAGTGACTTTGCTAATGCTTGTTTTGTCAAGTCTCCGTTCATTGCCTACTTCACTATCTATTAGTGTTGGCTGGAGCAGAAGTGTGAAGTAAGTAACCCATCTCTTAAAGGACAGTCAAGAACAGCTGGGTGGCTGTGTAGGAATGTTTTCATGGTCTGAGAGCATCTAGTGAAACAGTATAGAAATTACAAAATAAAAACACAAAAAACCCCCAAAAAAAACACTTACCTCATTCCCCACCGCATCGCCGCTTTTCTGGCTCAGCTGCAGGCTCCCATACTGTCCTGCGACCAATCCTAGCACTGCTCTCATGCTGCTGGCAGCATGAGAGCAGCATTAGGATTGGCCTGAGGGCCCTCGATTTGTGCTCACAGACAGTCTGGGAGCCTGTGCCTCCTGTCTCCAACCTGGCAATGCAGCTCCGGTTGGAGACAGCTCAGTGCGCATATCAGTTTGGCTGTCCTGAGATTGCCGGCCAAACTCACATGCGCACTGACAACATTGCACACCACTCCCCCTTGTGCCTGTCATCACCTTGGCCCCGCTCCCTAGAAAAATAAAACAATAATAAACATGGCTTAGATTTCAGAGGGCCTAGCGACATGTTAGTGTCATTTTTTTTACACTAATGTGGCGTTAGATGGCAAAACACACAGGCCCTCATTCTGACCCTGGCGGTTTGAAACCGCCAGGGCAGAGGGCCGCTGAAGCACCGGCAACAGGCTGGCGGTGCTTCATGGGCAATTCTGTCCTCGGCGGTAAAGCCGCGGTCAGAAAAGGGCAACCGGCGGTTTCCCGCCGGTTTACCCCTGGCCAAGGGAATCCTCCATGGCGGCGCTGCTTGCAGCGCCGCCATGGGGATTCCGACCCCCTTCCCGCCAGCCTGTTCCTGGCGGTTTACACCGCCAGGAAGAGGCTGGGGGGAATGGGTGTCATGGGGCCCCTGGGGGCCCCTGCACTGCCCATGCCACTGGCATGGGCAGTGCAGGGGCCCCCTAACAGGGCCCCATAATGATTTTCAGTGTCTGCTTTGCAGACACTGAAAATCGCAACGGGTGCAACTGCACCCGTCGCACCCCTGCAAATCCGCCGGCTCCATTCGGAGCCGGCTTCCTCTTTGCAGGGGCTTTCCCGCTGGGCCAGCGGGCAATCTTCTTGAGATCGCCCGCCTGCCCAGCGGGAAAGTTAGAATCACCGCCGCGGTCATTTGACCGCGGTGCGGTGTTTGGGCGGTTTCCGCCCAGATGGCGGCGCCCGCCGGGGTCGGAATGACCCCCACAGTGCCATATTTACAAAGTTGTGCAATGCATGCATTGTGCCACTTTGCCACCCCTTGCGCTAAATTATGCCAGGCATAATGTCTGCAAAGGGGGCGTCCCCCCATTAGAGGGGCTGAAAAAATGGCACAAAGAAATCTAAGAGATTATTTTTTTGGCACTTTTAATGCTTGCTCTGAGCAGGTGTTAAAAGGTGGCTCCCATTGGTTACAAATAGCCTTTGGGTGCTTTACAGGATTAGCGTCCTGCAATGCACCGAGCTAGCGTTAAAGATTCTGAAGCTAGTTCCCTAACTACTACCATGGAGTGCTGTATATTAAATTCGGCGCACATATGGTTATGTTAGGGGGTGCTCAGGGGTGCAAGAAAGTGGTGCTGCACTAGGTGCAGTGCCTCTTTTCATAAATATGCCCCATGGTTTATTATTGTTTTCTTTTTTTAAGTTTTGCCCCTCCTGCTGCTGGCCGGGGCGACCCTCCTCTGCCATAGCGGATGAGCCGCAGATGCCTTCTTGCATCATTGTCACCCAGTGCTTAATTTGTAAAAGAATAAGTGCCAGGGCCCAAGGTTTTGCTCAGAAGACCACAGCCAGCACTATCCAACGTCAGGGTGCTTAATTTCAAGGTGTCCTAATCTTGATTCCAATACTGTCACTTTCATCCACCATCACACATTCCATTCCCTATTATTTCAATTTTTCTGTTTTTTTCCCATATCTGCGTTTTATGTTAATAACTTTTTTCTGTCTTTCTCTTTTTTACCCTTTTTCCTCTTTAGTGTTTTTTCTCTCACTTACTCTGGGTCAAAGTCTGATGAGAAAAAATAAGTGCTTGTCCACAAATATGAGTGCTGGTGGGCCCACCTGCAACCACCACAGCTCAAATTAACCACTGCTGTCACCCCATTTATATATTGGCGTGCTCGCTATTGCTGCCAACGTGTAGCTATACCACTGTGCCAGAGGCATGTCCAGGTTTCTGTGTGTTTTAGAATCTGAACACATTTCTCAATATGTGTGGGTTGACAAATACCTCTTCCTAGAAACCACGAGCGTTCTACCTCATTTTGATTTACACACCTACTGTGGCTTATTCATTTATTGCTGCCAATAACTTCCATTGGTATAAGACACATAAGATTTTCAGTGTTACCCGAAAGCACTAAGGAAATCCATCAGGTAAGCACAAGCTCAAAATGGTGAACTTTGATCTTCAGTGAACATAACATCAGCACGGCCTAGCATGAATCGTTCTTCTCGCAGGTCCCCAGTGTCCAAGTCGGCACAGAGCACTGACAGCCTCTCTTGCAGTTTTAACAGTTTGCCTCTTATCTTTTCACAAGAGACGTACTTGATGGTGTCCCAACCTTAGTTCCTTTCCAGTTTGTCCCAGGCAGTGACCGTAATTGGAGGAGGATTGTTTGCGTCAGTTTTGCTGATACTTCTAGAGCTGGCTCTGGAACCGAGCCCATCACCTTTATTCCAGATGTGAACATGGCTCTGGAGCGGTATCCAGGCAACCACAGTGGGGAGATGGCCTACTGGCTGGGAGCCTAGAAATGGAGAGAGCAACAGCGCGACAGAGTGAGCGGGTGACAGAAAGTGCGTGCGTGCGGGGGAAGGGCGACAAAAAACATATATAATGCTCTCTCGACTTTTTCCCCTTCTCTCTCTTGTTTAATTTTACAATCTGGCTTCCTCAGAACCTTATATTGTTTTGTGTTAGAATTCGGATGGTTTTATTTTTCCTGAGTGGTTCACACGGGGCCTCGTTTCCCACCTTGAGTTGTTTAGAGCGCGGGTTGGCTGTTACTGGTCTATTGATCCTAATTTGAGGCCGTAATTGGAAATAAAAACATCATTATTTCCCCCCAGCTAGCATAATTGAAAGGATTGATTCAAGAAAACTGAGGTTTATAAGAACTTTTGCACGAGCCAAATGCTTTATAGACGGTTCAACAATGTAATTACAGTGCATGAGAAACATTTAAATGGGGAGCGTGTGAATGTCATGCACTTCACTACTAACATACATTTGAAAGATGGCTACTTCATAATATATCATGAGACAGTGAAAGGGAGACAGGGGTCCAACACACTAAGGGCCAGCTTAGTATATCGGAATTCTCCGGAAGGGTTAGGTTTACTAATATAGTGGGAGTAACTTTGTGACTTTCATGGGATTCAGAAAAGATTATACATATGTGAAATGTAGGAGTATGCATCTGGTGGAAAAATGTAAAAACGTAATTCGTACTCAAATATGCATTTGTACAATAAAAGTTTTCTTTTTGTTTCAGCCTCATCCCTCTACTCCCCCACTAAAGAAGAAAGCTGGGGTTCCTTCAGTTACCACCCTGTAAAAACACTGCTGAATTTACCAGGAACAACTTTGCATGTGTTTCCAGGGTGAAGCACTACCAGCAAGCGATATTTGATAAACCAGAAATCGATGAGTTTGTGATTGTTCCCTGTTTTTCCACATACCAACCAGCGCTGTCTGCCGCAAACCTCAACGGGAGGGGTGGCAGGGGAGGAGTGACTGGGGGAGGGGGATGAAAAAATAATTTAAAAAAAACATACCTGTTCCCATTGCCACCACCTGCCATGTTGCTTCTGTGCTCTTCTTCTGGTGTTCCAACATTCACTGGGACACCAGCACAGGCTCCCCGGCAATCCTGGTGCTGCTCTCATGCTAAACCTAGCATAATAGTCACGTCAGGATTGGTCTGAGTGGCTTGGACTGCCACTCAAACACTGCCCTTAGGACTGTGTAAAATATCATTTTATTTTTCAGCTCCTGGCCCAGCTAGGGGGGCGACGCTCCTTCGCCATTGCGAAAGAGCCGACCCTGATAGCCACCTATATTCCTAATCTGGTGAATGTGGACAACCCACATTACTGGAATGATTGAATTTATGGTATTTTGTTCGTAAAAGGTATATTATCTACTAGTATTCATGCAAAATTGAGTTAACAGGACAAACAACATGTTCTAAAAATAACATTTATTGGACAAAAACACTCCAAGTTTAGAAAAATCCCCATTTTTTTTTGTTTCAAATTTCATATCTAGAAGCTTGAAGTACCTATTAGGAACACATGTATTGTGCATATGCAATTTAGTTATTTACACATACTGCTGTAATTAGAAGGAGATGCTTGCAGAGGTGATACAGTATGGGTATAAAGTAAACCCAGAACTCAAGGTAAGAGTTAAATGATAATTGGGATTTACAGAACGAAAGAGATGCATCTTTTATTACAAGAAACGTGTACATGTGATCACTGGCATAATATCGAAACCAACATTATTATGAAAAAAGATGTTGTGTCAAAATATTGATTACGAAAAGAAAGTTTTCCTATACTTATATCAGTAAGTACAAAAATATAGCTTTACTTTAATGCTGTTAAAAGAAATACAAAAATATAGCTTTTTTAATATATGTAGTTTAAAACAGTAGATCTTAAATATTTAAGTATACAACATTAATGTAATGTAAATGAACTTAATGTAACTAATATTTAAAACTAGACAAAACACATATGTATATGTTTATATATACATATATGTTATGTAACACTATTATTAAAAATATGTATTTTAATTTTAGTATTTATAATATATTATAAATATATATATTTAATATAAAAAATATTAAAAACACAAACATATTTAAAATATTATAAAAATAGAAACAAATATACGTAAAAAATGATATAGGATTAAAATATTCATATATATATATATATATATATATATATATATATATATATGTAAGCCAACAAGAATTGCTGCACTCCCAGAGGTAAAGATACGTAGATTCCATTTATTCACAGAGCAGCACTTCAAACACCACTATGCGTTTCAACATTTCGTCTTCCTCAGGTGGTTTTAGTTGTAGGCCCACATGATTTTCATTTACCTGCCTTATTTAGACACAGGGGCATTCTGGGAGTTATAGTTCAAAGTGACACTTTCAGAGTCCTTCTTTAAATGTTGCTAATGAATATTTGGTTCTGCTTATTTCACAAGCAAACAAACTATGAGAGGTCATAACAGTCTCTGTGTAGTTTATGCTCAGTGCTTTTATACTTGTACTTCCATTAATAAAAACGACATTCAGATAGAGTTAATTAATTAGCCGAACCTGTGTTTGAACATTTTAGTAAACCGTTCTCTGCAAACATAAGAAGGGTATATGGCGTGCCATCGCCAAGGACGTGCGGACCCTGGGGGTCTACAGCAGGCGGAGCACCCACTGTCAGAAATGGTGGAAGGACCTGAGACGCTGGTCACGGAAGATGGCGGAGGCCCAGCTTGGGATGGCCTTCCACCGAGGAAGGGGTGCCTGTCGAACCCTGACCCCCCTGATGGCCTGCATACTGGCGGTGGCCTATCCGGAGTTGGATAGGCGCTTGAGGGCATCACAGCAGCCACAAGGGGGTGAGTACTGTGCCCATCATTCCTACTTATGCATAGTGGGGTGGTATTCGGGTGGGGGATGCGTGTATGTGGGTGCCCCTAGTCCAGGTCTGACATTTTAGAGTAGGCCCCATGTTGGGCAGGGTTCTGATGTGATATTCCACCTACCTAGCTTGTAGGCATACACTACTTGGCAGGGCTGTGTGGGTCCCAGGGTATGCTGCAGTTGGCGGTGTGTGTCCCTCCCCATGCCTTGGGGACTAGCATTGTTCCTGATAATGCATTGCATAGATGCGTAGGCCTGTTCCCTGTGTGTGAGGGTGCTGTGTATGCCAACGGTGGTGTTGGTGCAGCCATTGACCAAGTGTATCCTTTGTCTCTCCCCCACTTTTTGTTTTGCCATCCTGTCCTTATGTGCATTAGCATCAACTGGCGGAGGAGCAGAGGCACCAGCGACGGAGGGCGCTGCATCCCACAGGACCTAGGATGCAGAGTCCACGGATGCTGAGGGCATCAGTGGGACAGAGGGCGAGAGGAGCACCATGGCGGAGACTGCAGGGGACAGTTCGTACACAGATATCTCCTCGGATGGAAGCTCCCTGGTGGTGGCGGACACCTCTGTGCTGACCCCAGCTATAGGTACAGTTGCCACCCCCATACCAGCACCGTCCTCCATGCAGCCCCTCAGCAAGTTGTCCGTGCCCGCTCACCCAGGAGGGTGGGCATCTCCTTTGCCCGCAAGCACTTCAGGCCCTGCCCCAGTTATCCCTGCTGCCCTGAGTGAGGAGGCTATTGACCTCCTGTGATCCATCTCTGTTGGCCAGTCAACCATTGTGAATGCCATCCAGTGGCTGGCAGCCCAAATACAACAGACCAATGCATTTCTGGAGGGCATTCACATTGGCTTGCCGGCCCAACAGAGATCAATCTAGGCTCTGGCCTCCTCTTTGATGGCAGCCATTGTCCCTGTTTCCACCCTCCAACTTCCTCTTCCCAATCACATTCCCCTCAACCCCAACCTATCCCAAGCACACATCAGACAAGCATGCACACAGGACAACACACAAGAGTGGCACAGGCAAACACAAGCACCACACTTCATCCCACAGGCACTCACACAAACACCCTCCAGATGCAGACCTTCCAACATTCACTTCCTCCACTGTGTCCCCGTTCTCCTCCTCCTCCACCTCCCTCCCAGTAGCGTCCACACTCACACCTGAATGCACTACATCCTCATTCACTACCACCATCACCAGCACACCTAGCAGAGCACACACCTCACTGGCAGACACCTCCCCAACAGCCATGCACACGTCCCCTGTATCCTCTCCCACTGCGTCTGTGCCCCCCTCCCAAGGTACACAAACTCAAGCACTCAGACACCCAACAGCCATCCACCTCACAACAGCATCCAGCCCATGCACCTGCACCCAAACACAGCAGACAGACACCTCCTTCCACTCACAAACCTTCTCCCTCTTCCAGTCCCATCCCTACCCGTCCCCCCCATCCTTCATGTCTGGCCAGGGTGGGTAAAACCCAGGCAAGCACCTCAGCCACCCAGTCCACAGGCCCAGTAGTGTCCACATCAGCTCGTGGTGGGAAAGGATCCAGGGCACCAGGCAGCCTCACGGAAAGGGTGCCTGCCCCAAGTGCTGGCTGGAAGGGCAAGGAGCCAGCCCCAGCTGCTGCCAGGAAGGGCAAGGAGCCATCCCCAGATGTTGCCAGGAAGGCCAAGGAGCCATCCCCAGCTGCTCCCAGGAAGGGCAAGGGGCCTGCACCAGCTGCTGCCCTGAAGAGAAAGGAGCCATCCCCAGCTGCTGCCAGGAAGGACAAGGGGCCTGCACCAACTGCTGCCCTGAAGAGCAAGGAGTCATCCCCAGCTGCTGCCAAGAAGGGCAAGGGGCCTGCACAAGCAGGCAGGAAGGACAAGGGGCCTGGTGCTGGAACTCAGTCAGAGCCCCCACTACAAACCATGGTGGTGCAGCCATCCGAGGCTGCAGGGGATGGGCAGGAGCTTCCCCCCACAACAACCAGCACCACCACCAGCAGTAGCAGTACCAGTGGGCAGCCGTTCATGGCTGCAGGAGATGGGATGGAGCCTCCCCCCACCATTACCACCTGCAGAAGAAGCACCAGTGGGCAGCCGTCCGAGGTTGCAGGGGATGGGCTGGAGCCTCCCCCCACCACCAGCAGCACCATCAGCAGCACCACAACTGAGCAGCTGTCACTGCCGGCAGACAGTCTGTAGTCCTGCATCCATCGGCTGTTGTGTGGCCTGCCCCCTGCAAATCCTGTGGGTATGACACCCAGTTGAGAGAATGTGACCTTACACTCCCCAGGATCCAAAGCACAGGGCACAATGCCCCCTCCAGAACCAGTGGGTATGACACTCACTCACCCCATCCTGCCCAGGATCAGAAGCACAGGGCACGATGCCCTCTCCAGAACCAGTGGGTATGACACCAACTCACCCCATCCTCCCCAGGATCCGAAGCGCAAGGCACAATGCCCCCTCCAGAACCAGTGGGTATGACACCCACTTGAGAGACTGTGGCCTTGTACTCACCAGGACCAAGCACAGGGCATGTTGCCCCCTCCAGAGCCAGTGGGTAAATCACCCACTTGAGAGACTGTGGTCTTGCACTCTCCAGGACCAAGCACAGGGCATGTTGCTCCCTCCAGGACCAGTGCTGTTGTTCCATCTGCCGGCTGAAGTGTCCCCCCCCCCGATCCCGTCCCCCTGAGGTGCCTGCCTATTTTCAAACTGATGCCCCTGCAGTGTACTCTCCATGTTGTTGCAGAAGACAAGTGGGGCCTTGAACTTTGTAATGTGGCCCTGTGGCCCACGCACATTGAGGACTGGGCAGTGTCCCTTGAATTGTACATGTGTATATAGTTTTAGATTGGATGTACATATTTTCTGTATTTATGTTACTACATTCTCTTTCATCTATTCCTGTAGTCCTTACACTATTCCTGAGGGGTACAGGGGTATATATGATTTATTACTGCATCTGATTGTGTGTATGGTGCTGGGGGTGTGTGTTGCGTGTGTGTGTGTGTCACTCTCTTTTTCCTCCCTTCCTGCCCTTTGTGCCAGGCGGCTGTACTCACCGTGGTCGTCTTCGCCATCGTTGGTGTTCCTGGTGGAGCAGGACGTAGAAGATCATTGGAAAAACTGCAGCTTGGGCTCCATGGCGGGGTAGTTCTTCCCTGAGTCTCCAAAGGTGAGTCCTTTCCCTTTTGAGCGCAGTTTCCGTCAAGCTTTTGATGTCATTGGCACTGCCCCAGAAATGGTGGCTGATTGGATTGTCTTAATGCGGTGGGTAGAACATTGTCTTCCGCCTGGCTGTAGACGGCTACTGCCGTGGTGCCTGTTGTTTCCACCGTGGTGATCGGTGTGGTAAAGTGGCTGTCTATCTGAGTTCTCACTGCCATGGTCATAATTTGGCGGTAGTTACCGCCGGCCTGTTGGCGGTATTACCGCCACTTTATTACCGACCGCCAGGGTTGCAATGAGGGTCATGGTTTTCATTTACCTGCCTTATATAGACACAGGGGCATTCTGGGAGTTATAGTTCAAAGTGCCACTATCAGAGTCCTTCTTTAAATGTTGCTTATCAATATTTGTGTTCTGCCTATTTCACAAGTAAACAAGCTATGAGAGGTCATAACGGTCTCTGTGTAGTTTATGCTCAGTGCTTTTATACTTTTACTTCCATTAAAAAAGACAACATTCACATATAGTTAATTCATTAGCAGAACCTGTGTTTGAACATTTCAGTAAAGCGTTCTCTGCAGGCATACTGTTCAAAATAAGTCTTTCCAGAATAATTCTTTACCAGCCACTGGGTAGAGAACCCTTAAAACTCCATCTGAAAGTCACATTTAACCAACTCCTCCTCCGGTCAGCAGTCAGCATTAAGTGAACAGCCACGGCCACTTCAATGATCCATTTAGTGATTTAATGAAACACAAACAGCAACATCCAACGCGTTTTGGAAAATTACATTTCCTTGATCACGGGTGTGACACGTAAATACAGTCTCCATTTTCTATAGACCAGTGCCTAATTTTTTGAAAACATAAACAACAGACTACCACAACATTTGCCATTCTTCTCTAAGCAAACAAATCGTCCATCTTATAACATTGGGTCTGCCACTGGAGGTAGAATCAGATGATGATGATGTAGATCCCGACTCATCCGTGGCACTTCGCTCACCCTGCAGGGCCCTGGGTCTCTCTGTATCAGTGGTGTCTTAACCTAAGGTTCCATGGGCAGATGCTTCCCACTCAGCTGTGCTCTGACTCCTACGCTTCCCTGGGCTGATGCTGCAAAAAAAAAAAAAAATAGGCTCATCACACGCCCTTGATCACCCTTGAACAACAGCTGTTATTAGTAACAATTACCATGATGTCAAGTAGGCCCCAGCAACAAACTCCATCTAAGTGACCAATACATATACCACACCATATGCATGCATGCCATTTGACCTGTCAACAGTTGCTCACTGGAAAATCAGGATCACAGACAACTACAATTGCATGGCTAAGGTTGTGCAATCACATTAACCATTGAACAAGTAGGAGACCACGTCACCTTCAATGCTTTGCCTCATAGAGCATTCCTCAGTTGCCTGTTGTCATGCAACAGAAGGCCACTTCCAACTGCATTCCCCCAGATCCCACACAAGGTCATGCAGATATACATTTATCACATACACAATAACACAACAATGTGAAATGATGCTCCCAGAACATGCAGTGTTGCTGACAGCAGTACAACAGCCTGGAGAGGGTGACATGGACATACGCATGTCACACTGGAAACATAGCAACAATACACACTTCACCATATGAACTTTGTCCCAGTGGAGTCATGGAGGTAGTACCAATGTTGTTCAGATATGCCCCACATTTGGCATGGAATTGTACAGTGTGGAAATCATTGTGAAAAATGTCAGGGATATATTTCCCTAAAATCCACAACACAATGAATCATCAAGTCTTAGGAAAATCACAACTAATATCTGGCACCCCTTACAATGGCGTACTGTCATCAGAAGACACCATTAGTCCGTTGGATGTAAGAGAGGCCCAGAGATTTGCAAGTACTTGTAGAAGGTTCTTAACGTGTTGCCCAATGGGAAGTTACATCACTGTCTCCATTGCGGTCACGCAAAATCAGATGTCTGTGGATGAATGGTTGTACCCAACCACATGATTTCAACATAACTATTAGTCACTCCATGATGTTTGCCAACAGTCAGGTTATAAACTTTCCCCATTACGCACGTGCAGTGCCCTTTGCTACATGATGCTACATCAATGGCATGGAAATGCACATTGTAGCTACAATGTCTAGTCATATAAGTCTTGTACCTCACTGCGACTTCAGTTGTACATGTCAAATGAAATGCTATGACAGGTAAGGTTATGCGTCAGCCAATAATCAATGATGACACATTCCTGTATGTGGCGCCACATGAAATGTACCCCCATTTTAAATGTCATGTTCCACACACAGGTTGGCATGCAAGTGTATGTGAGAGTATACAGATATTATCTCATTAGCACAGGTAGACCATGCATGAAATAGCAGCTTACAACTGCTTTGCCAAAGAGAAAAGGACAAATGCTGAGATGTAGGCATAAGGAATGCTAGCAACAGTGATGGCACATAAATCATGTCAATAGACATTCCCCACTAACCAGGGGAAAGTATTGATCTGTTGCTGCACCCACAAAAAAGTATTCTCTGTCACATGTAGGTTGGCTAGCTTCAAATTAGAGACTGTAGTGAGGCACCAGCAACCATCACATGCTGAAGACAAGTAGCTTGTGGGTGGCAAATGCCAATATACTCATTTCACCAGACACATGGCTGATTACAGTGATCAACCACTACCTTTTTTTGTCGTGTAACACTGCGGAGTAGTGGTCTCTAGCATAGAATTTACACCCACTACAACAACATACAGTAGTTGATTGATCAATGTACACAGCCATGTGTTGTCCCTGGAGAGCACAATGTTTGTGGATTGTACACAGTATTGTCCTAGTTCCCTGGGCCAATAGGCAATACATGCACCACATGACATTTATACCCAAACAATCACTCATCTACTGTGTTACACATGGCTAATCCCTAATCATCAGGGGGGCTGTCAGAACCTAACACATTCACTTGGCGATTTGACAGGATGGAATATGCCTTGTACTCACCCCCTTGTGGCTGCTGTGCTGTCCTCAAATTCCCATCAAGATTGCTTGAGGAATGATGGCCATTAGAGGGGTCATGTTCCGATATGCACCCCCATCCACATTGGAAGGACATCCCCAGCTAAACCTCTGTGATCTTTCGGGCCTGTAATCTCAGGTCCTCCCAGCTCTTCCAACAGTGGGCGCTCCGCCAGCTGTGGACCCTCAGGGTCTGCACATTCCAAGCCATGGTTCTCCATATCTCCTTCTTCTGATGGGTTTTAAGCTGTATGGATGCAAACGACAAATCAAGCAATTACAATCACAAGTGTTTACCCAAATGGTTGATTCACATACATGTCAGAAACACCAAACTAGAACTTTTCAATTTGTTAACACTCCACAAGTGTGAAACACACAAGCCAATAAGTAGAGGGACATGACTATAGACATATATATATTTCCATCTGCAGACTAACCCACTACACTGCTCATGGTCCACAATGACTAAGATAGCCCAAGCTCCAGCAGCATGTACTGTGATGTGAGGCACAACAAAACTCTATAAACATATGTGGGTTCTGAAGGGTAAACTCCTTAGGCCTAAAAGGATCAACACATTTTCACTCTGTGGATGTGACCAAGCTAATGACTCACATATCGTGGCCTCCCAGGAATCAACATAATGTCTGCACTGTGGGACTGTCATATGTAAAATAAGCCAGCACAGGGCAAATATGACCTATGTGAAGGTGACAACAGAACTGTGGTAGTAAGGGACCTGTCATAAGTCAAAGACACACATTGACAATGAGACTAGATGTACATATGGACTAGTTCAGGGATTTACTTCAGCACCCATTCCTAATCTAGGCAATGGACTGCGGCATTCAGGTCAAGAGCATCATATTGTCCACAGGCCAGGAACCACTGGTGTACAGTGATTGGGCACAGTGGCACAGTTACATAGCCACACTGAATCTCCCACAGACTAGACTTGGTCCCATACTGGGAGATACAATTGACAGGCCCTGGTATCTGCAGGCTGAGCATTCAGAACCTACATGACACTCCATTTCCATCCCTTCCATGCATGACTGTACATCATGTGGCAATCAGCAATTTGTCATGTGATGTGTGTGTTAATCTGAAGGGCAGAGTGAGTCAGGGTGTGGATACCAGACAACTGTGTGGCAGGTCAGATGTGGGGTGGAAGACCTGCAGTACTACATACATTGCTTACAACATTCTCAAATGATTTATACAAGATGCATACACAGCTAATGCTGTTGTGCACATACATGCTGTCCAACATTTACAACAATCATGAAGAAAGAGATGACATTGTATGGCAGCAAATTTTCCTTACCTAGTTATGTGCATGCAACACAAGTAGGATCTAGGACGCCGAAAACCTCACACAACACAATGTGACTGAACGTAACATATAGTACTGGCCGCCAATACCTGTGCATTGTACATCCCATTGATCTCACACAGACTGCAACAACAGGCACACAGGAGTCTAACAGGGGCATATTGTAGCCTGTGAGGAGGGAAAGGATGGTGAAGTGCTGAGAAAACTGTGCACATGAGGTACTTACCTGCTCCTCTGATGAGCCATAGTGCTGAGGTACAGGGGTAGGGCCTCATTTACAAGCCTCTCCAGCTCCTATGGAGAGAAGGCAGGGGCTCTATCACCTGCTGGAAGTGGCATAATTGCTCCCAGAGGTGGCAAGCACCAGCTCAGGTCATAGAGGTATTGCTGGCAGCAGTGTCAGGAGTCAAGTGACAGCATTATGGAGGCACTTTCTTAGTTACAAGACATGGGATCTCAGCCTTGATGAAAAGCAGACCATTAAGGATGGAAGCAGATGCAATTCCAGGAAGAAAATAAAGAGAAGATGATCCAGAAGTCATGAAAAGTCTGGACCTAAACATGTTTGGACTTTCAAGACCTTCGGAGCTGTCAGGGGGTGGTTTGTGACAAAGTTGTGGAATTTTGGTGCATCTTCTTCAGATACACCTTCAGGCTTGACCTACAGGATGATTTTGAGCTCCATGAAAATGATTGTGTATTTTGTTTGCTTAATATGTCCTCTTGGAGTTTCTTAACAAATGGATACATCCCTGTGACATTCGATAGCCTTGAGAAAGCCCCAGGTAGACTACATGTCTACCTGGGGCGAAACACGTGTCGGCTGTTGTTGTTCAAGCGTGTGTTAATAAATAACTTTTGGACTACTATTTGGATCCAGTGTATCATTTTAAAAACACAATCTGGCGGTGTACTTTTTTAACATAGACTGGATTGATGGTGGGTCTATCAATCTTTCTCCTGCAGTCAGGAGTCAAGTGAGCGTACCTGCACCACATGGCATTCACGTTCGCCACCTACTCGGTTGTCACTGCCAGTGGACACAGCCATTGGGCTGTGACCACCACTGGCAACAATGTTGGCCTATGGCTGTCTGCTGTCGCTGCAACCACTTACCGCCATTGCGACTTCTGCCAGCGGTTGTGGACAGTTCCTAATGTCCAGTGGAATAGGTCAGGCATTTTGGTGGCCTGAAATGTTGTATTGAGCTTTCTAAACTGTGTCACACCTACAAAACCTGTTTTATTGCATCACAAACATCCTTACCATGTCTTGTCATGTAGGCCCTTTTACTCAACCAGCATTGTAGTTTGTTGCAGGGCACAATTGGCATTTTATAGTGGTGCATGGACCCCAATGCCAACAGTCACCGTGGTGATTGGAAGGTACAGTCACATTTTGAGGGACAATTGTGTTGCACATCAATGAGTTTTGTTTAAATCCATGTTTTTGAAAACCATGTGGTCACATGGGACTCTTGTGCAGTTTGTAACTGTGATGTGCACTTGGTGTCATGTCTTTTCAGTCAGAAATGATTTGTCACATAATATCATTTCCATGCATCATCACTGCATAATGTCACAACTCATCTCTTGTCACACATGGGTATCCTGGGAGAGGGAGGATGCAACAACCTCCTGTCTACCGTCCACTGCCAGACCTTCATACCATGGAAGAATGCCATATCATCATGTGCTAAGGTCTGAATATGCAAACAATAGTGGACTTCTGCTGTCAGTTGGAGGCGGATTGGATGCCAGCTATTAGTTATCCAACCAGCATAAGACTGATTGCACAAGTTATGTCAGTATTGCACTTTCTTTTACAGGGTCCTTCCAATATACAGTGCCCTATCTGCTGGTATGTCTCAACCTATGTTCAGTTTGGTGTTGAAGGATTTCCTCTCAACGAATGTTGAAACACATTGATAGCTATATTAGGTTACCCCGACATGAGGATTTAGCCAATGAGAAGGCTGCCTCCCACATGTGGTGGGGTCATTGATGGCACACATGTTGGCCACTGAACAAGTCTATTGCAACAGAAAGATCTTCCGTTCTATCAATGTGCAAGTTGTCTTTTTGTCGGATCTCTACATCTCACATGTCTGTGCCCGTTGTCAGGGTTCAGCCCATGATTCCTTCATTATCTGAAACAGCACCATACTCTAGCTGATGTTAGATGACAAAATGCACCCAGACAGGGCTTGGCTGGTTAGTAAGTCATGTCTGTCCTGTAAGAGTGAGTAATGTCAGGTGCTACAATCATGAAGTGAGTGACTCATTGCACTTGTGTCCCATACCTTGACAGGACACTCAGCATATCCAAACCGTCCTTGGTTATTGATGTTACTAAAGGATCTGACTACGCCAGGGGAAGTTGCTTCAATGAGTCCCATGGAAGAAAACAGAGGCCAGTGGAGTGGGCTTTTGGGCTCCTGAAGGCCAGATTTCGCTGTCTGGACCGGACTGGTGGAGCTCTCCTCTACTCACCAGGGAAAGTATGCCAGAACACTATGGCATGCTGCCTGCTCCACAACATCGCCCTGTGGAGGAATGTCCTGTACATTGCAGAGGAGGGGGAGCCTGCAGTGCCACTGGGGGAGTCTGAAATGCCAAGTGAAGATGACCATGGTGAAGAGGGAGGAGCTGACTTGTGGGAATATCTCATCAACAGCAACTTTTTTTTAAGTGTAAGTATGTCATGTGATGTCCTGACTGTGACCATACAATGAACTGTAGCTGTGAGATGTGTGGACTTGAGTGTATTGGAAACAGCTAGGGAGCTGATACTCTTCAAAAATTAGCAAAAGGCTGCTTGATAAGATAGTTTTGGACACATTCCCATCTTGATGATGTTGCTTTGCTTGTGTCAGTTTCCTTGCAATGTACTTTGTTTTCCATTTTCTTGCTATGTGACTTGTGTCATAGGTATGGTTTTAAGCCTATACTCCTTGTTTTGTTCTTTGTACATCTTCATGTGGGTTTTTCATAGTTGTGGCATTGGCAAGTATATGATGCTGTCCGACATAGATACATGCATTGTTCCGGCTAAAGTAGGTTGCACAGTTTGGATGTCAGAGACCTATACCAAGCGAGCTTGCACAATGTTTTGGTGGAAGTACAGAAATGCATATTGGACTTGTTTTGTGGCTTGTGGTGGGCCTGAAGCATCATGTGTGTCATCATATGTTCATAAGATATTTAGTCCTATCTTTTAAATCAGTCATTTTTCCGTCACATTGGCTAAACACTTTGATTTATGCTAAAGTGTTGAAGCGCGGCGCTGTGCCAAAAATAGCAGCTCTGTGCTGTGCCACTTTTGAAATGCAAGGGTGTGCTGTATTTAGAGGTATACGGTGCACCTCTGCATTTCCTCCCTGTGCTGGCGCATAATTAAGCTGCCTAATGCCAATGTAGGCATCCTTGCACCATAGTGCAAAGGTGTCTGCTTTGAGGGTAATCTATAATGGTGATTTAGCAATTCCATGTGTGCTGCAAAATGCAGCACACGTTGCAGTACCAAAGCATCCTTTTGAATGATTGTTTATGAACAGGAAGGGACATCTTCCTGCATGTAAACAATCGTCCATGGCATTTTGTTTCTTCTATTTGTGCTGCAGAATGAATAAAAGCATTCCTCCTCCTTTTGCCATGGTAATGCCACCCCTGGGGTGGTGTTAGTTTTTGGTGCTGCCTCAGATTTACGACAAATTGTAAATCTGAGGCAGCGTCAAAAGCAATGGGTGTTGCATTGAAATGCCAACAGCAACACTCATTGCACCCCCCTCTGATGCAGAAAAGTGCATCGGAGGCGCCCATATTTATAAGGAGGCATAACACCACAAAAAAGTGGTGTTACACCGCCTTGTAAATATGGAGCAGTGCTTAGCCCCACCAGAGCATCACAAAGAGTGACGCTCCAGTGGTGCTAGGGGCTCTTAAATATGCCCCTTTTCGTCTCTGACCTGTATCTAGCTGTAGATATGTTTCATCATTATAGGCCACAGGTCCTGTGCCACAACAGTGACATATGTGTGTGTCATACCATCACATACATGGTCATTGGATTATGATGTGTATGTGATCAGGGACTATTGTACTGCCATCTGTCTGTAAAATGTGGTGTTGGATTACTTTGGTGTGGTATGTGTTGAGGCTCAAGCTGGTGATATCAACCACTTTAATGTTTGCCCATTCTATTGTACAATGTCTGACAAATCTCTTCCTTTCATAGTCCAGTGGTCTGTACCTTGAAGTATGTACTTTGACTCAGTTTGAGTCACATATTCTTGTTTCTAAAAGTCCCGAAATATTGACAGCCTATGTGTTGTACAATGGAATTCAATTTTTGGTTGGACCAGACACTTGTACTGATGTGTTTGTGTGTAATTGTTGTAATCCTGAGCTAGACACTGTATACATGTATAATATCCTTCCTTACACAAGTAGCTTGTGTCTTCATCATATGGTTCACATGGTCTCACATCTCAGCATAGCAAAAGTTTGAAAATTAGGCAAGCAGACAATCAGTCTGAGTGAATGTGTGGCACACAAAGGAGGTCCTTAAAGAAGTGAGTTATTCCTGCAATGGTGGGTGTCTTGCCATCCGCACCTCCAGGATTCTTCGCTGGTCATCCTCTTTGCATGGCGGGAGTATCTGCTGCTATAGAGGCAGGGTGTCTGGGGCTGGTCCTTCCTCTGGCAGACCCTCCCTTTCAATGGCTGAAACCGAGGTAGATGCGCCTGTTGTTTATGAGCCAAAGGAAGGGATAGTTTGATGTTGAAAAGCCCTGCTCAGGGTGGTGTGAATGCCTCTCAGCACCCCCGTTAGGGAGGCCATGTTGGTATTGTGGTCCTCCATCTGTTCTTGCATGCCTCCGCGCATGTAGCTGTTTCATTTCCCAGAGTTCGGTCAAGACCTGGCCTATCACACCTTGGGACTCCTGATAGACCCCCAAAATGTTGGTGATGGTGTCCCAGCCAACAGCAGCCACAGTGACCTCACCCCACTGGCCCATAGCATCCATTCCACGCACCCTGCTCCTACTGCAAGGTGCCCTCTCCAACTTGTTCCTGAACTCTCATTGTCAGAAATATTGCGCTGTTACTCAGGATCCAGGACTGGGGGTTACGAGATGGTAGACACTGTGCTAGGTACACAAGTCGCGGTCAAATGGTTGCCTCTATTGTTGAGGCAACCAGGCTGGGAGGTGTTAATGTGGCCATTGTAATACTCACTGTTTGTTTCTGACCAAGTTGCCCAGATGGGCCAGAACCATCCTCCACATCCAGATGTCCAGGAGTGTCTTCTTCAATGAGGGCGTCATCCAGGGGGGGTAGGCAGTCTCTTTGGTAGCTTCGACCTGTTGATGTGAAACATACAATGTTACTGGCTGTATTGTGACATCTACCTCCAACAGTTTAGTGTTACAGTAAGCAGGGACCTTGTACTAAGTTCAATTGCAGTTAATCCTATTGTGGCAAGTACTCATGGCATTGGTTGTAATGCCATGGCATTTATGTGACATGCCAATTCCATTTAAGTCAAGTAGCTGCTGAAATGTGCAGATCATTGGCACTTGGGAGGATGACCTGAGAACACCATCTTGCCACCAGTACAGGCAAAACAGAGGCTAGGCAAGATATGGTTTTGGCTATTCGAGGCCTAGTTGATTGCAATGCTGGCAGACCCAGGAGTGTGTTGTATATGTGACTGGAGTCATCATGTGCTCAGTGCAGTATGAATTGTCTGCTGCCAATACCATTCTGATTATGCTTCAGAAGGCCTCAAGGATCATTTTTCTGCACCCTGGGTAAGGTGTAATTTCTGTCCTCAAAAATGTCATATTGGGTTCCAAGTCAAGATGAATCTATATTGAAAGATACATCTGTGATGTTGGCCTAATCTGTGCTTGATCACTTCATGTGAGTATACGTCTTTTGAGACTTGACAGACAGATCTTTTGTAGCGTGTGGCCACTGATATGGTGTTTGGAGTTGAAGAAACAGTACCTCCTGAGAGTAGCAGTTATGTCACTCTCTATACAGCACACACTTGACAAATAGTATCCTCCCAGATGAGTACATTTCATCTGAAAGTTGTTTTTATGCATGTGACCAGTGGGCTGGTGGTTGGTGTTACAGAAACAGGGCACTCTGGGATATGCAGTCTGGTCTCTCCCTCTACTTCTCACCACTTGTCAAATGGTGTACTCCCAAGTCAGTAAACCTCATTTAGAAGTTCACATATAGATGTATTTGGACAAGTGGTCACTGTGCTGGTGGTTGGAGTCAGAGAAACAGGGCCCTTTGGGCTTTGCAATCAGGTCACTCCCTCTACTTGTCACCATTATGCAAACGGTATCCTCCCAGGTGAGTAAACTTTTTTTTTTTTTTATAGTTCACTAACAGATAGATATGGACAAGGGAACCCTGGTCTGGTATTTGGTGTTACAGACATAAGGCTTTAGAAGCTTTGTCTGTCCCTGTACTACACACTCTATACAAATGTTATTCCTCCAAATGAGTACAAATCATTTTTAGGTTACCAAGCAATGGTATTTGGAGAAAAGAACACAGGGCCGGTGAGTGAAGTAACAGTAACAGCCTCCTGACCTTAGCAGTCATATCACTCCCTATACAAATGTTATCTCCCTCAATGAGTTCACTTCATTTGAGAGTTACCAAACAGGTGTATTTGGACAAGTGACCACTGTGCTGGTGTTTGGAGTCACAGGAACAGTGCCTCCTGGGAGTTCCAGACAGGTCACCCCCTCTACTTACCACACTTTACCAATGGCATCTCCCCAGGTGAGTACCCTTCAATTGAGAGTTTAGAAATAGAGGGAGGTGGACAAGAGAACACTGATCTGGTGTATACACATTTGTTTATAAATATTTGTATGCAGACTGCATTTAGGTGTGAAAATGCATCTACATTTTGGGAAATACCACGGGTCCTGGAATGTGTTTTTGTTATTTGAGATTTCCAGGCCCAATTTGGACATATGGCATTTGATGGGCCTTGGTAACTGTGATGTTGGGTCCAACAATACACATTGACAGTTTACACTCAGATACTCTGGGTATTGAATGTTGGCGAGGTACATGAACAAGACAGTGGGTAAAGCTGAGCTATGAGCATGCATTTCATTGAATTTTTGTGTTGTGAATTACCAGACTCCACTCCCCCAGGTATTTCTGTCAAGCCCTCAGGATGCAGGATGGCAAAGACCTTCTCCTTCCAGGGAAAGAGATGTAATGGGGAAATGGGAGGCCCACCCCTAGTCTTCTTGTCCTGCAGCTAGTGCCTGGAGACCATGGAACTGATCTGGCCCCTGAGGTCGCTCCACCTCTTCCTGATGTCCTTCTTTCTACTCAGGGTGGCACCTACAGCATTGACTCTGTTGACGATCCTGTCCCACATTTTGAGTTTACTACTGAGAGGAGTGTGCTGGACTTGTGATCCAGACGATAGTGGCTCTACTGTTGTGATTTGATCCACCATGACTCTTAACTAATCTTCTGAAAATTTTTGATTTTTAGAATGCAGCACGGTGGAAATAAATCTACGGGTGACAGTGACCCACTAAACCGGGAATGTGTAAAAGGGTGTTAAAGGGCAAAAGTGTGTGCAGGATGTTCTATGGGATGGTGAAAAAAAGGTGTGCCTAATCTATTGAGTGTTAGTGAAAAAGTCCTTCTGGCTTCTGTGTTTATCGTTGGAATCCAAAGAATTGTGGTGTGTGAAGTGGAGTGATTTATAGTGTCCTTTGCAGGTGTGTCCAGTGTGGAAATGTGAGTCAGCTGTGTTGTTTACGAATTCCATCCAATGTGCAGTTGTCTGTTACTTTGCTGACCACTGTGGTTCAGACCACCATTGGCCTACCACCATAGGGGACGGCCACAGCGAATGTGTGCTTATATAAGCTTGGTGGTTAGTCTTG
The DNA here is from genome assembly GCF_031143425.1 of Pleurodeles waltl. NCBI lineage: Eukaryota > Metazoa > Chordata > Amphibia > Caudata > Salamandridae > Pleurodeles > Pleurodeles waltl. The sequence continues at coordinate 341,288,082 of NC_090446.1, forward strand.
GTGCTGTGGATGCTGGTGGTAAAACCGCTTATATCCATGCCTCAGCACTGATGGCGGTCTGCCTTTTTTGCTTGATGGTCAGCGGTCCTGCCTGTATAACTCATATCCAAACCACCAACATGGCGGTCTTTTTGTGAATGTCAACATGACGATCTGAAGATGCGACTACCAAACTCGTAATGCGGCCCTTAGACCTAGGTCCAAGTTCATTACTTAAGTCTCAGTTTATTACTTTTTGGTATTTACAAAGCTAAGGGCATCATTTCAAGGCTGGCAGGCCGACTGCCAGCCCGCCAGCTCTGTGGGGCAGACCTGACGGTCTCTCTCCTGGCCCTATTACGATGTTTCCACTGGGCTGACAGGCAGAAACCTCCATATTAGGAGGAGGTTTATGCCAGTCAGCCCAGTGGACACAGTGCAGCAGCATTGGCCTCATGGAGCTAATGCTAATGCCGTCTCACAGAGGGGACCCCAGCACCCTTTGAATGCTCACTATCTTCCCTCACAGCACAGCATGGTCATGGGCAGTGGATGGCCCCCCACAGTGAACCCCACCACTGCCTTTCTGCCAGCCTTTTCATGGCGGGCCCTTACAATGAAAAGGCTGGAAGAAAGGGAAATTGTGATTAGCACGGCACAGCTGAACTCAGCGCCACAGTGGATGACCACCACTGGACCGCCATCACCCAGTCGGGAACCATGTTCCTGGCAGTGGTGGTGGTCCCCTGGCAGGCTAACTGCCAGGGTCCTAACCTGGCAGTCAGAATGGCAGGAGTACAGTGGAACAACCGCCACCATGAGTCTGTCAGTCTTTAGACCATCAGACTCGTAATGAGGCCCTAATTCACTACTAGTAACTTTAATTCTAGTAAAGTTACAAGTAGTTGTTAGACCCAGTTTCCTGGGCATCAGGCCACTCAGGGGTTACTACGCTCAAATTGCATCAACTGAAGTGTTCCCCTCTGGTGTCCTGGGGGCCTCAGCACTAATGGGCCCAGGACTGGACAACTAAGTACTCATCTCCAGCAGTTGACTCTCTCAGGGTAGCAAGGCAGAGCAGTTCAAGGCTTCATCAAGGAGGTGAGGTGGGTTTAGATATTCAAAATACAGTGCACACCATACCACCAGCTAGGAAGACCAATGTCCAGTCAGTGGTTTACTTTAAAAAAAAGAAAGTACTTTCATTCACAACAGAGAAATACACTACACATAAAGTTTTGCAACCCTCTAGGCCAGAGTTCTGACCCCAAACAGTATTATAGTGCATAGATGCTAAGCACTCTAAAACCACAGTTAACACATAAACACACATTAGATATTACAGTCTATGTTGCACAGTGTTGCTCTCATTTGCTAGAGCCATGATACCAATCTTTGTATTGCAATGATGTAGTTTCAGCAAATGATGTAAAGTCAGATGTTCTAGATCAGCCCCAGCACACACCACTCGAAGAACAGATTTGCACTCCCACCGTGAGCAAGGACACCACTCTAGTTGCATCAGGAATCTGATCATAGGTGCCTGATGTCTTGGCCCAGTTTACTGGAGCCCCACTGGACCGGTAGCCACTGGCTAGCTGTAGGAGGATAGTGACTGGCATAAATACTACTGCACTTTGGTACCCCTAGATGTCACAAAAAGAAAGGTGGGGGCCTGTACCACAGGACATTCTTCATCAGCTACTTATTCTAACTGGAAGTATCACTTAGGCACCCACACCACAAGGGAGGGAGTCTGGGCAAGCTGATCTCACCTTCAAGGACTGGGATCAAGCTCCCGTTTCCCCTTTGTCTGCTATGTGCTGCAAGCTTCCTTATCTTGAGCGCTGTCTGCAATTTTCTTGTGTTCCAAGCGGATGCTCTACAAGGCTCACACCACCACTGGTTCTTTGAATTCAGGTTGCTGACCGATACCTTTGCTCAGCAGAATCGGTCTGTCACAGAGAAAACTCTCTGAAGTTCAGGTACAGTGAGCAAGCTTCTCTTACCTCTCACCACAGGCCTCAGCTGGCTTCCGTGGATGCTTGTTAGAGAAGAAGACCAGTCTTGAACAATAACTGACCACTCAGGCCAGACTTTTATCACCTCTTATTGATTTGCTGATCCCATCAGAGGGTCTGCTACTTTTGAATCGTTGGTTCCCTTCATAAAGCACATACTTACTGCATGTCCAAGGCATGCAAAGGATGCATTACTGTCCTTCAAGACAGGCTCTTGGCATCAGCCCAGGCTGTACCATGCCAGGGCCCTCCTATTGGTGGTTTGGTCACATGGGAGAGCTTGAGGTCACAGGCAGGCAAGGTCATGATGGGCCAGGGCTCACATGGTAGCAGGGGGTGGAAATACATTGTGGTGGTGGGTCGAAAATGTGCAGGCAACTCAAAAGTAGGTATATGTTCTTTCTTTGTTTCCAAGTAGGTGCTTAGGACAGGCTTCAGGGGACAGGCATTTTCTCAGATTTAGTTGTCAAGATTTTAACTTTCTCGACTAAATGATCATTAGTCAGACTAATCCATCTCCCTACAGGTCTTTCAAAATTGTCTATTGTAACGCAAATGGATTTCCTAATTTTCATCAATTTAAAGCTATACTCCACTGGCTAACATACTTACAAGTTCAGGTTATTTTATTTCAGGAAACCCATGTTAAGCAGAAGGCAAATCTTACTACTGTCCCTAGCTTTGTCTCTCATTCTTTCTTTTCCTTGGCTAGTGCAGCTGTGCGTGGAATTGTGTGGGGTGCTCTTAACCCAGGGAATTCCAAAGAGAAGTAGTACAGGTCTTTTGCGATCCCCAAACTAGATGGGTAGTAGTCAGTGTCAAAATGGGGGTACAACTAGTTCATTTCTCAAGCTTTTATGGCCCTATGAAAGATGAGATTGTCTTCCTCCAGAATCTCTATGATCTTTTGAGTACACTCTCTGGTCTTTGAGTAGTAGGAGGAGATTTCATAATATTTTAGGACATGTAACTTGATGCCTCCTGTAAAATTTGTATACAGATTAAACCGTGAGCCTCTTGATTTTTAGCAAAAATTATCCGTGACTTGGCACTCCAGGATCCTTGGCGGCTCTATCACCCGCAAGCCCAAGATTATACCTGCATTTCAGAAAGTTTTATTTCAGCCTCAAGGGTTGATTTTGTTTTTAGTTTCTCATTGTTGGGTTAGGGTTGGCTGAGACATAAAATCCAACCCCTTGTCAAATCATTCAGTTCTGCTGGTCCAAGTATCTCTTCCAGTCCGTCAAGTCGAGAGACCTAGATGGTCCCCAGACAAATCTCTATCAACTGATGAGGTTTGGAATTCAGTTTTGAGAGTGTCAGTTGCCAAGTTCCTAGGCAGGAATATGTCAACTGCCTCTATCTTTTCAATGTGGGAGTTATGCAAGGCACACATTAGAGGGGAAGCTATCACCTATAAGGCTTTCCTTAAAAAATAAGGAAGGGAAAACTAGATAAGCTCCTGCAAGAACTCAATCATGCTATGCGCTTACACCAGATTCATCACAAACACGATTCATGGGTTCATTTGATGGATGTCGGAACTAAATTAAAAGATCTTTTTTTAGTCACAGGATATAGTTAATAACAATACATGGTTTCAGCAGTACTATGAAGAAAATGATCATGTGGGGAGGTTTCTGGTGCATTATGCTAAAAACATGAAAATGCCTCTACAATCAAAACCATATTTGATGAGGCCCAGGGTCAAAATGCAGATCAGGCCGAGGAAGATATTCTTTCTCATAGCCCAAATCTTAACACTCTGCACGAAGACTCCTGTGCATGACAAACATATTAAAGAATATCTTGAATCAGTTACCTTACAGAGCCTTAATGAAGCACTTCAGGCTGCATTGCTGCGTCCAATCACCATCATCAAATGATGGCTAGTAGCTCTCCCTCCTCGGGTACAGAGGTACAGGTATCCCTGACTACGGATTTATTGCTGGCTCCACTGTCAGTCTACCACAGCCTAGATAGAGAGGGCAGTAACCACTCTGTGAAATAGAGGTACACTATGCATGTCCCCCTCGACCTCAGAGCTAAGTTCTATTGTCTCAGTCCATGTAAACAAGAGGATCTTGAGTGGACATGCATGATTGTCATGTTCACTGAGGTAGGGATCTAGAAACCATACAGTAACTTTGAAGTGACTTGCCTGGAGATAAGCATAAGGCTGAAGAAGCATGTTATCCAGAGACATGCCATGCAGAAGATTTCCTATCCCAACAGTGGTAAGGTTACTACTAGTAAAATTAAGAACAGCAAAGTTACTAGTAGTAACTTACCTTTGGAAATACCAATAAGTAGTAACTTCTACTTAAGTCTAAGTGCATAAAATCGCTCCTTAGACCTTTAGTGTCCCAGCCAGGCTAAAATGCTGAGGCAAACAAACAGTGGTGACATCAGGATACAGAGTATACTACAAGTAGATGACTCATATCTGCAGAAATTTAACAAGATTTAAGTTCTAAAACCAATGAAATGCCCTGTGCGCTTTGGGTGTATGGCCGAAATATTCGCTGAAAAATATTGAATCACCGAAATATCAAGTTTTTTATATCGTGACACAGAAATATGTTATGTTATGTTAATTATGCTTATAAAGCGCCTGACTACCCGAAGGCCTTGCAGCAATAAAAGGACAACAACAGGAGCTATAAGGAGGGGACGGCTAGGCCTAAAAAAGCCAGGTTTTGATTGCCTTTCAGAAAATAAGTTAATGGCTAGTTAGTCGGATGCAGAGGGGAAGGGAATTCCACAGTTTGGCCCCCCAGGTATGCCATCGTAGCGCCACCCTATCTGGCTTTTTTAATTTTGGGTAGTATAGCCAGTGCTGTTGATTCAGATCTGAGGACTCTAGCAGGCTTATAAAAAGCAGCCAGGGTATTTAGCAGATGAGGTCCTCTATTATATTGATCTGTGAATGATGCATAGGGTTTTGAATTTTATAATCTGTTCCACTGGAACCAAGTGGAGAGAAGACAAGGCCGGTTTTAATGAGGTATGCCTTGGGGTGTCTAGTAAGAGGCGTGTCCCGGCATTCTGGACCACCTGTAATTTCCTAATCACATTTTTGGGGGAACCAAGAAATAGACTATTACCGTAGTCAAGTCGTGATATGATAATTGCCTGAACGATAAGCCTTTTCGCAAGCGGAAGGAGTATTACACATACCTTTCTTAAAAGCCTTAGTGATCCAAAGCATGCAGCAGAGATTTCCTTGGTATGATGTTCCAAAGTAAGATGGGGATCTAACCAGATTCCTAAACTTTTAATGTGTTTCTTGGGGGTGGGGGGCGATGCAGAAATATTGTTGACAATATCCATTTTTGGGTAAGTATTATTATTTTAAGTAATATCTGTGTCCTTAATATCTGCAATAATATAGTTGTAAAAAACATTGTTTTTTAATCATCTTTATGTGCTTTAGTTATATTTTAATTGTTTATGTTTTATATTGTTTGTGTAATTGTTGTTAATATTTTTAAATATACTTTGTAATTTTAAGGTATTCATTTTTTTTTAATGTAATTGCTAACACTAATTTATAGTACTGTATCGAGTTATGAGGTTTACAAGCATACAGGGTGGAAGGTTAATTAAGTATAATTAATTAATAATTACATTTTGATTAATATTAATTATTTAAGTGATGAATTATGTAAAATATTTTAAGCTATATTTTAGGTGACGGTTGTTGGGTTTGTAGGGGTATAGGGTGGGAAGTTAATCATGTATTAATTATTTTTGATTAAGTCTTATATTTTATTAAAATATTTAATTGAATTAGAATAATGAAAATTGTTTAATAATTATATTTTTATGTTATTTATTAGTTTTGGGCTGTTAGATTTGCAGGGGTATAGGGTGGGAAGGTAATTGTTATTTGAATATTACTTTTCAATAAAATGTTTATTCATAATTATATTTTTATGTTATATAGTATTTGTGGGTTTGTTGGGATTGTAGGGGTAGGGGTGGGAAGTTAATTAAGTAATAATTCAATATTAATTAATTAATAATGTATTACTTAATTAAATATGTTAATTGTGTAATTATTATATTTGTATTTTATATTTGCAGTTTTGTGGTGGTTTGTAGGTGTATAGGATGGGAGGTTAAATAAGTAAAAACAAATTATTAATTCATTATTATTTTATATTAGAAGATTTAATTGCGTAATAATTATGAAAATTGTTTAATAATTATGGGCCTAATTATGACCCTGACGGTCCGGCTGCGACATTACGACCGTGGCGAAAGCGCCATCGCCAGGACTGCTAGGTTGCCGCCAGGTGATAGCCTGGAGGTCTCAGCAGTTGTACTCCGCCAGGGCATCGATGCTTGCACCGCTGCCCTGGGGATTACGAGTCCCCTTTCCACTGGTAGCCCCGCCATGCAAAGGCTGGCGGAAAGGGGTTGGAATCCAATGCGGGCCCCTGCACTGCCCATGCACTTGGCAGGAGTCCCAATGGACAGCCCAATCACGCTTTCCCCTGCCCGAATTATGGGCCGGGGTCAATGTTAAGGTCTTGTTCATTGCAGGGAGGGCGGAAATGTTGTTTCCGATGTCCCTGCGGTGAACTCCTAATATGGCCAGTGGTGTTCAGTTCACACAGGCGGCCTGATGGCGGTACATTTTTAATGTTATATATTAGCTGTAGGTTGTGTTTATAGGGTCATAGGAAGTTATTTAAGTAATAATAAATGATCACTGAATCACTCATTTGATAATAATAATTTTTTATTAATATGTTAATTTTGTTCAACTTTCTTATTTTTATTATATATTATTTAATTAATTAATTTGGGCTGCTAGGTTTGTGGCAATATAGTGTGGGAGTTTAATTAAATAAACAATTAATAACATTTGTTTACCTGATATTAATTTAAAAAAATAATTCTGTAAATTGTGTAAATGTTGTTTACATTTATATATAAAATTTCTATATTGTAATTGTTATATTTTTGTAGAATTAATAGAGTATTAATTTATGTTTTGTGTTTTAAGTGAATTACCTTCCTCTTTCTAACACTTTCCCTACTGTTGCATAGACTGGAGTGGGAATAGTACATTTTATCCCACTGGAGTCCAACACCTTCTCTACTGTTGCACAGACTGGATTGGGGATAGGAAATTTCACCCTTTCAGACTCCAATGCTTTTCTCACTGTTGCAGAGGCAGGACTGGGAGGGTATGTATCAGGAATTGGAGGAATTTTTGTATTATATTTCTCGTAACACTTTAAATTTGAGATTTACTAGGAAGATGCATTCTATGAGAATGGAATTTCTAGATGTGTTATTGGAAGTACAAGATAATAAGTTATAGACAAGCCTATATCGCAAAAAAACAGCGGGTAACAGTATCTTCCATGCTAACAGTTATCATCCTACTAATTTGAAATGGAATATCCCATATGGTGAATTACTTAGGGCTAGAAGGAATTGTAGTACTTTTGAATCTTATAAAGAGGAGGAAGATAGGATTATTAAAAGATTTAGAGCAAGAGGTTATCCGAATAAAATAAAGGGACCAAGACTAAGAGGGAAACTTAACTGATAGAAATGAATAAGAAGGAGAATAAAATCCCACAGATGAGGGTAATTACAACATGTAATCATGAAATTCGAGCTGTCAAGAATTGTGATGAAACATTGGCATTTAGTGAAACATGATTCTGTAATTGGGAAGACCCTGGCCTCTTGTCCTCAATTTAAGTACCGGAAGGCTAGATCGTTACGTGACAACTTAGTTTGTAGCTATTTGGGGGGACAGAGCAATAAAAAGATTGGGAGGTTAAGAGGATAAATAAAACTATCTCCTGTGGTTCAGATCATTGCATTTATGTATTACAATGTCCCTGTGTGTTACAATATGTTGGCAGCACTATTGGCCCTGTGAAAAAGAGGATTTTAGAACATTATAAGGCTTTCAAGAATTATGATATCTTATATCCAGTTGCTAGTCATTGGGCGAAAACACACAATCGAGATGCTGAGTGTTTGGTATTTTTTGGTGTTGATAGAATTGAAAGAAATATACGTGGAGGTGATCGAGAAAGACTTCTAAGAGTGAGGGAATCTGAACATATTATTTTACTTGGGAGCAAATCACCTGGGGGCTTGAACGAGGATGAGGAGCTTTACGTACATGTTGGTTTAATGTGATGAAATTAGTGAGACATGAGCTTTTTACGAGTATCTCCATTTAGCGCTGTCATTAGATTGAATATTGGAATTGGATAAAATTTGTGGGATTCTTTATGTATTGTCACATGTAATAAGTTTCAAGGGGTGGGTGTGGATGTTCCATTATGATTATGATGACAGATTAATTGACATGTCGATATATTAGGGCATTATTGGTGTCATAAATTAGGAAATTTATATAATCTGTGATTTATTTGATTTATTTTGATTTATTTTAATTTTTACATATATATTTTTTTGTGGGAGATTGGCCACTTGGCCTGATATTTGATGTAATATAATTCATATATGAGGTATCATGGAATTATTTTAGTTGTAATAGGATTTAAAGGAATTATTGTATCTGTTCATTTTAGTAGGAATTGATAATATGATTATTTTGTTATGGTTTTGGTAATTGTTATTTTAGTTCTACACCTATTGATGAAATCTGGATACTTTTTGACAAATTGGGGGAGTATGAATAATAATGTGAAACTTCCTTGATGTTTTCTGTTCATGTCAGTATTTCTTCAATGTTTATGAACTGAGTGTATTTAAGTCTAGAGGTGATTGAGCACAATTTTTTTTCAATTGGGCCATGATGAAGACAATTTGGTGTTGAAACGCGTAGCCAAATCAAATAAAGATTTTGGATTGAGAAGCTGACACGTTTGGTGCGACCTTTTTCTTTATATATAAACATACATTTGTATTTACTATTATATTTATAGGGAAACAATATCTGTGTCAAAGATATTTTTGACACAATATTTGTGTATCTCTATATCTTTGGGCTGAATTTTATGTCACTAATCAATGCATTGAGCTGGGAATTTAGAGATATATGGCCTGATTACGAGTTTTGCGGTCTGGCGAATAGACTTCCGCTGTGGCGGCTGGCAAAATATTGCCCTGTTGGGCATCATACAGACCTCCGTCTAACAAGTTACACATGCAGGATTGCTGAAACCCCGCCAAAATTTCGAAACCGCCAGGACTCTGCACAACAGCACCGCCAGCCTGTCCAAAATCTTTCTAACCAATAGCGACCCACAAATAACAATAGCAGTACTCCCATGTGGAAAAGCAATGGATGTGCGAACTACGGTGGTTGGAGGTCCTCACAGTAATACAGTACACCACATTGGATAGTTTGAATTCCATGTCCCTGACACACATCCACACACCCGACACACCTGCAAACTGCACTTTAAAACATACCCTACACACCCTACAATCCTTTGCATTAAAAATGCCATACACAGCTGGACAAAGGCCACACACCAAATTTAGGAACCATAGTATACCCACCCCTCACCACTCCATATACCACCCATCCCACTCTTACACATCAAACATCACACCAATCTTTGCCAGACATCACAAACGACCCATCACCAACTCACAACACAGCACCCACACCTCATCGCCCGTTTATATACCTTTTCGTGACATCCACCACTACCATGTCCTCACAAAAACATCCTAGCTTCACAGATGATGAGTTGGGAGTCATGGTGGACGAAATCATCAGAGTAGAGCCACACCTATTTGGAGCCCACGTCCAACAAACCTCAATTGCAAGGAAAATGGAGGTGTGGCAAATCAAAGTCCACAAGGTGAATTCTGTAGGCAGCTATCCATGCACAAGGGAGGACATCAGGAAGAGGAGTAAAGATCTCAGGGGGAAGGTACATTCCATGGCTGCAGGCACCAGCTCGCAGTCCGCATGACTAGCCGTGGGCCCTCACCTTCTCTGCAACTTTTACATTGTGGGAAGAGAAGGTCTTCGACATCCTGCATCCTGCACCTTGACACAAATACCTGGAGGAGTAGAATCAGGTAAGTCACAACACTGAAAATGTCCCCCAATGTTCTGTCTTGCATGCTCACTGATCACTTTTTGTCATCTAAAGCCAACATCCTCACCAGCCCTGTGTCCAACTGTCCAAATACCCCTGTCTACCACACCACATGTATACTAAACTCGCCTGGGGGCACAGTGTCTGTGTATGGTGTGGGTAGTACAGGGACTGACAGCACTACAACTCCCAGGAGGCCCTGTTCTACCATGAAGTAAACCAGAACAGTGTACCATAATGAAAATAGCCTTACATGTTAACTACACAATCAACTCAACTCACCTGAATGATCCAAAATCTCACAGTCTAGGGCAATGACAGCAATGCCTTGGGCATCTGCCAGTACAATATCACCATCACACAGCTACTGCTGTGTTCTCTGCTAAAATGGCCTTTTTACCTCTCATCACCCATTGACAGATACCCACCTGGGGGAAAACACATATCTGCAGTGTGCTCTACTAGGTGTGGCCAGATCTATTTGGCCAGGTAGAATGGTCACTCCGTAGCTGATGGACACGTCAATGTACAATTACATTCATCAGCTATCTGGTGACTCAATACTGAGCTACTGCTAACTGGGAGGTAACATGAACAATATCGAGCTACACAGCAGATGCAATATGAGTCTATCAACAGACCTCCAACTGCTAATCTAAACTGATTTCCTCTAGCAAGGAGTATGACATAGGAATACCCTGTATCCCATACAGGTGCACCCCAGATTAGAAAGCAGGTGTCACTGTCATATCAGGGGATCAAGTAATACCTTTCTATACATGGCTCAAAGCATACCTACCTGTCAAAGTATGATAACACATGTTGCATTACAATCTGTAACAGTCTGTGCCACGTCTTTCACAGGTCACCTACCCATTGAGGCCATGGAGAGGGCACCTTAGACAGCCACCTCCCCCCTGGATGAATGCCTCAGTGAGGACAATATCCCTGGATGTGAGGACAATGGGGACGACTATGGCCCATCTGGAATACCTGGTCAGTCTACACCTTTCCGCCTCTCCCTGCCCACAACTACTCCTCCCAGCCCTGTTGCTTCAACATCCCAGGCAACCATTTGTCTGCAAACCTGTATCCCAAGAACAGTTAATACCATCATGTGCCCCCCAGTACAGGTACAGGAGTTACTACTAGAGAACCCAGACAATGACAATGAAAGACCTGGCACCAGGGGAGTGGGCAAACTGTGCCAAGGGCACAGGAACTTGGGGAAAGGATCGTGGGAGGGATGGTGTGGGCCAGAGGATTGAGTCTCCTAGGGATACAACTGGCCAGGACACCACCTCCCAAGTCTTGGAAGCCTGCCAACAATTCCAAGGCGTGATGGGCCAGGTACTTGTCATGATGGGGGAGATAAAGCAGCTGTAGAGGGACAACCACCAGGAAGTCATGCAAAAGTGGGAGGCCCACAGTGCTAACATGGCAGCCCTATCAGGGGTGCTGAGAGACATTAATGCCTCCTTGAGTAGGTTATGTCCACGACAGCAGAGCCCTTCCTTTGGCCATGTTCTATCAGGCCCCTCTGCATCTGCGGCAGCCAGTGAAAAGTAGGCCCTGCAAGGGGAAGGACATGCCTCATACACCCCTGACTCTGTAGCTGAAGAACCCCTTCACAAATGTGGACGTCCACCGAAACATTCAGGATGAGCAGATGCCAAGACCTCAACCACTGCCAGAAAGTGATCCTCTACGCATTGTGTGTGACAAATACACCCTGTTGACTATATTCCACCACTCTCCATTTTCCAAAGGCACAAGGGCATTGGACTTGAGACTCCAAATGTTGTTGCAGCTACCCTGGTGATTACATCCACCATGAATTAACCCTTTACTTTTTGCACTTTATGATTTAATCACAATCCTTATACTTACCTGTGCACTCAGAAATAAACACACCTAAAACATATATATCATGCTTGAGAGTAATTGCTTAACTATACTGAACAATTAACTGTGACAAATGTTGCATACACATGAAATTCACATATGTCCCAAATCAGTTAGGTCCAACTCACATGATCTGTTGAATCTGGGTCTGATATATGTATAATTGTACAAATGGGGATTCTCTTTTTCCCATTTAATGCACTTTCCAGCACATAGGTTGATAACATGCCAGATTTTACACAGTCCAGTATAGCTTCACAATGTAAAGCTTCAGCATAGGTGGGAAGAACAGGCACCCCACAGACTACTGACGTTAGGGGCATGTCAGTGTTTGTCTATCCAAATAGGCAAACAGATTAGTTCAGTGTCTCATCAGCTAAAGCCTTAACACATACCCATAACATACCATACCCCCATATTACTGACAGAGGTCAGTGCTACTGTCCCCAGTCATTTAGCATCCCACTTACCATGATCAGGTATCTGTAGGCATTCAACTCACCTATGTCAGTCTTGCCACACATGCACAGTGGCCCGCAATCAGGAAACACTATGACATCTATATACAAGTCAAATAGTATCATCATCAAACCAATGAGAAGTATGTGGTGATGGAGTAGCTAGGAAGACATGTGTCAGAGCCACAAGACCACAAATATGACACCATTGGACCTAGACAACATGGCACACAGGTCTATTGTGTTAAACAGTACACTACCATCCCACTGTCCTGACAGTCTGCGAATGGTACTCAGACACCACCAATAGGATGCCATACAGTACCTGGATCAATCCGTGTTCACTTCACATGTCAGACATGCAAATCTCACCTGTCTGTGACACAATTCTGACCTGACCATGTGAGGACCACCTGTGAAGAAATCTGCAAAGTACACATGTAATACAAAAGGTATAGGCAGGTAATGGTAATGGAGACCCATAAATACATGTTCTATATACAATAGTTACACTGAGTGTGCTGCGTGACAAACAAATGAGATCATCACTATAGTCACAACTCCATGTACAATGTTGCATGCACATCTGAGCTATGTACTGCTAAGCAACTATTGAACTGTCTGATGGTCATACAAACACTCTTCACAAACACCTCTAAGCCCCCCCAAATACCCACTCAGTCAAGACAGTTACTGAACAAACACACCTACAGTTGTTTGAAGTATTGATGTATAAGATCTGCACGGCTGCCTCCACCTTCATCCTCATTACTGCCATCATCACTTGGCAACTCTGCATTCTCACCTGCTGAAATGGCTGGCTCCCCCTCATTTTGTATATATGGGATCTGACGTCTCATGATGAAGTTGTGGAGCATGCAGCAGGCAACAATAATTTTACACATTTTGGCAGGGGAGTAGAGGAGGGCTCCCCCTGACTAATCAATGCAACAAAATCTAGCCTTTAGGAGCCTGAAAGTCTGCTCCATGACACTTCTCGTCCTTCCGTGGGCCTCATTGAAGTGAACTTCTCCCTGTCATGGTTGAGTACCACACTGATGTCAACAACCAGGGACAAGTTGCAAAGCCAGAATCCCCTGTACGGAACCATTACATGTTTGCAAACATTAATATTAGACATCCAACATTTGGCAGCGGACATTAGATACTGATTCTTATCACCTATGTAGCTTACCAACTAGCCAATCCCTCTATTGTTGTGTCATTATGTGTGGGATATTGCTATTCTGCATGATTAAGGCATCATGAACTGAACCAGGGTACTTTTCACATACTTGGGAAATGTAGAGGTCTGCCAAACACACTTCTAGGATATTTATGGAGTAGAAGTTCTATCAGTTCCGATACACCTGTTAATTGCTACTTGTGTGAACCAAGGCTACATAGGTACCATTAATGGCTCCCACCACAAGTGGGATGTGTACCAAAGCATAAAAATATGCCTTATCATTCACCAAATCCTTACACTGTGGAAATCGGATGCAGCTGTCCAGGTGTTTGAAAAGGGCTGAGAAGCCATCCTTCAAGACCAAACTGAACGTAGGCTTTGACATCTCTGCAGTTAGGACCATGGTATTTTGAAAGGAGCCTGTGGGCAGGAAGTGCAGCACTGACATGACTTGTACAATGGGTGGAATGCTATTGGGATGACGAATGGCAGGCATCAGATCAGGCTCCAACGGATGACAGATATCCATGATTGTCTGCTTATCCAGGTGGTAGATCTGGATGATATGTCAATTCTCCATGGTCTGCAGGTCTGCTAGTGGACGGTACACTGGAGGTTGACTGACCTTTCTCATACCAGGGTAACTAGGTGAAGTGGAAGAAGAAGGTATATCTGTTAGTCATTGTTTCCATTGTGTGAAAATACATATGTCACACATGATACTTGAACATGCCATATGAAATAGTAAAAACATGGTACACAGGACATACTTAGGGAAATAATGGCTTATTGCTGCAATGTCATCTCCTTTACTCAATTGTGACTTGGAAATGGATATACATGTCACTGAAAGTCTCAGTGACAATGACATTCTTAAAATTTTCACATATTATAGACACAAATACCATCCAACCAATTGCAATGAAGATGCAGGCTATGCCACCAGTGATGCATAACTCACATCCCATGAATATCACAAAATGTATTTGAATTGGATTTCAGTTACTTGGGTGCTCATAGCCAGCACTGAAAAACCCTGTGACGCATCTCAATATTAACTTTTCCAACAATTTAAGGTCCTTAAAAAGGCAGCTGCCTGAGCTATAGTACTGGACATCAGGAAATGACCTAAGTCGCCGGCAGAAGTCGTCATGGTTGTAGGCGGATACTATTGTGGTGGATATTGCCATTAGAACACATTGCTGCCTTTGACTGTCTTGGGCCAATGCCGGTGGTGACTGTGTCTTACATAGTGGACGGGACATCCATTTCATACTTCATCTCTCACTTGACTCCTGACACTGCTGTCAGCAAGACCACCATGACTTGAGCTGCTGTGTACTGCCTCTGTGAACAATCATGTCATGTCCTACAGGTGATAGGGCACCTTCCTTCTCACCCGAGGAGCTTAAGAAGCTGGTGGAGGAGGTCCTACCCTTGTATGAACAGCTCTATGGTTCACCAGAAGAGCAGGTACGTGAACCATGTGCATAAATATTTCCTTAGCCCAAATATACTTTGTGAAACTAAGCAAAGGCTGATGGGCAATGTTTTGTGAATGTGTGCTTAATGTCTGTAGGGTGCCAAAGTTATGATAGAATGAGATGAGTACCTGGTCATGTACTTATGTTTGGCGACAGATTGTGCATCCTGACCTCCACCTCCCACCTGCACCTTCCTCTTCCCAGTCCAAATCCCCCCTCTCCCGACCTAGCCAAAGCACACATACAGACATGCATCCACCTCAACATCTAAGGGTAGACCAGACAAACATAAGCACTACAAGACACACCACCATCACGCACATGGGCAACATTCACCTGCAGGCACAGCAACAATCACGCCCTAACCTGACACCCCCACCACCCTCAGCATCACAGACACATTACCGGGTATATCTGCAGATACCACACCAACATTCAGTGATCCACCTACTACTCTTATTCTACCAGTAGGCATCAGCCCAGCAGACCCTCAGACATCCACCCCAGTCACCACACCTGCAGACACCACAACCACTGACATGCCTACATGCAGCACATCTACCATACCTGCAGTCACCACCCCAACAGACAGCACCCACCCACCATGGCATCCCCCAGCACCTCCACCCCCTCAGCCCAAGAAACATAAACACCCACACTCATCCACCCACCAAACACCCACAAGCACACCTCCCTCAAAAACGCACCCAAAACATCCACATTGACACATCATACAACCATTCCCTCACCCTCCACACTCAAACCCCCTTCAGGTGACAGTCCCTGTGTGTCCAAGAAAAGTTTCCTTTCTGTGTTTGACCTTTACCCCCCTTTATCCGCAGAGACCCCCCTAAAATGTCTATTTCTGTTCCCAAGTCCATCTCCAAGGCCTCCCCTATGTCCCCTGCGAGCACCCATGCCCCTCCCCCACCAAGAAGTCCACCCCTCCCAAACAGATCCACCTCCTCCCAAGCCTAAGCCTAAACCCCCCTCCCAAGCCTAAGTCCAAACCTACCCTTTCCCACCAAGCCCCAAGGATCCCTGAGGTGCCTGCCTGCTCCCTTGATGCCCCTACCTGTGGAGGTTAGCTGGCAGTCAGGAGTCAAGTAGGGGAATCATTTGGTGCCCTTTGTGCTGTTTTTCAACAGATGTGGACTGGCCTATGGCCTTGGACATTGTGTTCAACAAAATTGTTCCACATAAAGGATATACCAACCAGTTGTAGGTTTTAACATTACATCTTTGTCCTGCATTTCCTTTCCTAGGTTTGAGTTGTTCCTGCCTGACATTGGTTGCGTGGTAGTATTTGTGTGTGTGTGCTGCTTGATGCTTCCGGTATTCTCTGAGCTGTCTGTGAGGTTGTGTGCAGTGCTTTTATCCTCCAAGGATTGTGTGAGTTTTGTTTTATGAGTATGCTGATTTGTTATTGTCATGGTGGTGTGTTGTGCTAGTGTTGATATGTGTTTGTTGTGATGCTGTGTGGCTTTGTGTGTTTGGCCTGTTTGAGTCTACATGTTTTATGCATGGTATAATAGGTCTGGGGTACTGTGTGTGTGTGAGATGGGTATGTTGATTGCTAGGTTGTATGATAGCGTAATTATGTGTGTTTAATCACAGACGGTTGTATATTGTATTGTATGTGTGTGGAGTTCCTGGCCAGTGTCGGTTGTGACTGTTTGAAATGTGTTTATATTTGTGTGGTTGTGGTGTTGTTGTTACGAGTTTGTTTGTTGTATGCTAATTGGTGGGGCTGGCCCTGTGCTGTGTTGCCGTGCATAAGTGTGTGTTTTTGACGCGTGATGTGTGTGTGCTGGCTGTAGTGTGCGTGCTGTGTATGTTCGGGTGTGTTTGTTGCTGTGTGTGTGTGTGTGTGTGTGTGTGTGTGTAACTGTATTGTTACGTGTGAGTATATCCCTCGCACCCCCTCCCTACGGTATGTTATATGACTGTACAAAATGTAACAAATTACCAATGTGACAGGTGAGTGTGTGTACTTATGGGTGTTGTCTTCCTCGTCTGTGATTATTCCATTGTCTTTTGGCGAACAGGAGCAGAGGAACGACGTCTAGTTGTGGTTGCATGGTGGCTCTGGACTAGCATGGCTTCCTGGAGGTGAGTGTATTCTTTTATTCTCTTCTTTTTCACCTAGTGTTATGTGGTGGTCCGACCATGTCAGTTATGTTGGCGGTGTGCAACCTCGTAATGAGTCCGGTAGAAACATGGTCTCTGCCAAACTGATGGTGGCTCTAATCGACAGGAGCAGTCTGACCGCACTGGTGATGTCCGTGCTGCTTTGGCAGGATTCTGTATGAATCACTGCTGATGTCATAATTTTGATGTCCTCTCTGCCAGCCTGTTGGCGGTCGGAACGCCACCACCAACATGGCGGTCCTCACACTGTCAAAGTGGTAATGAGGCCCATAATGTTACATGAAAATTGTGTCAGGAATGGGAGCCCTAATGCAGGAATGGTGGCAGCAGGATAGAGTGTCTACTCTTTGAGGGATAATGTAGCAGCCTAGAGCTCAGGCCACAGTTACTGGGAAGTCAGCTTCAGTGAACACAGATTTATGAATGGTGTAAGCACTAATAGAGGATATTTATGCAAACTTTTCAGTGGAGATTGAGTTTTGTTTTTAATTTGAATTTAGGCAATTGAAATCAATGGATAAAAACATTTGTTGTAGGATAAGAGAGGTTTTCATGGTGGGTGATTCCACTGAAGTCTAAGAGAGTAATTTTGCTTGCTTGGAGAGAGATCATTGGATTCCTGGGTTGAGAGTGAAACTATTCAAACGAGGATGAGATGAAGGCATTGTTTAGATTTAGCCAGAGTTAGGAGAATGAGTTGTACAAAATGCATTGAATTTCACATTTACAGTGTGTCCATGAGATATATGTCAGCGGCCACACAAGATATGAAAATGCTTCCGGTTAAATCACATGAAGCATTTCCCTTTCTAAAATCAACATTGTGATGAAAGGGAAGGGTTTGTATTAAAACCTTACCCCTGAGCAAGTAGTCCTTCTGCCCCCTCACAGGGGTGGCCAAGAGGTATTTACTGAACATATGACCCTGGGGGGAGCTGAAACCCACTAGGCAATCAGAGAACAATTTTATTTACTGTTTGTGGGACTATCCCACATATGATTTTGTTCCTCCCAACTGTCTTTCTGCCCCCCAGTGAGCAGATAGGGAGTGTTCCCTACCAATCTCCCCCCCTTACCCCCCCTTGGCGGGGTGGTGGAAAGCCAAGTTGACCACCAGGGAATAACTTTATTTAAGGTTTTGGGGTGCAGTCCCCTCAGTCATAGGCCCACCCATCCCCCAGGTACAACTGTCTTTCATCTCTATATCTGTCCTGCAGGAAAAAGAATGCCTGCTAGAGCACAAGAAAAAATATAGGCTGAAAAAAGAACGGTTGGGATGGCTCACCGAGGCATCAGTCATCAGCTGTGCTCTAACCCCAGAATGAGCACTACACTCTATGGGCCTCATTATGAGCTTGGCGGTCGGACGAGCCGACAGCTAAACTCGCTGGGAGGATAACCACCGTCATACCTGTGGCATCCCTCCCCAAGTGCATTACAATGTTCATGCTGGGCTGACCGGCTGGAGCATTGTATTATGTATTCCTGCTGGACTGACCAGCGGGAACAGTGCTACAGAATTTGTCTCAGCTCCTTTAAGGGAGCCGAGGCCAATATAGTAGCTCACCAGCACCCTCTGAATGCGCTCTTTCTGCAAAGCAGACAGTGTGCATTCCAGTGGGGCTGGGGAGGGGGGCCCTGCACTACCCATGCCTTTCTGCCCGCCTTTGCATGGTGGGGCCACCACCATGGAAAGGCTGGTGGAAAGCTGAGTTATAATCAGCCAGGCCACGCTGAGTTTAGAGCTGTCGTGGCTAAGTACAACTCAGACTGCTGTGAGTTCATCGGGAACCATGTTCCTGGCAGAGACGGGGGTCTGCTGGTGGGTCCGCCTTCCAGGGTTGTAATGTGGTAGCCCTAACTCTCCTGGAGTGCGGCGGTCAGACCGTCACTGCGAATGTGGCAGCCATCGGACCACCACACTCGTAATGAGGCCCAATTTGTCTGCCTGGGAGCAGACTGGACAAATTTAAAAGCAATCTGCTCCCCACAGGTGGGACAAAAAGCTCACCGGACATGAGGATCCTAAAGGTCCAAAATGGGTGGATGCGGCCCTGCTCAAACCCCAGAATGGGCCCAACAGTCTTTCAGATTGGAGTTCCACAAATCTGTCTGCAGGAATGGGGTGCAGAAAGCCCATAGACACCAAACATATGCTTGTAGTGCTTAAGAAAAAACATTCTTTTCAGCCCAGACATACAAGTGGATATCATTTTTATTGGGAGATTTATAGGAAGTCTGGATGTTACAAATTCTGTGGATTCCCACATATTCTAGAATGTTTCCTCACATAAATATGAGTACAAGGTATGATTTTATTCAGTGTTGAGGTTTTCAGGGCTTTTCAGGTAATGAAATCCAGTGGGATTCATGCAAGCTATAACCCATGGACTTCCTTGGGTGTCTAGTTCTCAGAAATGTCTCGGTCTGGTAGGGTTCCCTGGGAGGAGATCAAGCCCAGGCCCATATTCCAAAGCTACCCATATCACCAAAAAGGGTGATGTTTAATGTAAAATGTTTTATGACTTATGTTTTGGGGCCCTTCTTGTCAAGGGCACTAGAACCGTCCACACAAGAGAGGCTCTGTTTTTATAGGGAGAAATGTGGAAATTCTGGGTGGTAGAAATTTTGGGGATCCCTGCAGAGTCTATCACTATCCCACGGAAATAAGTAGGTTTCCCTATATGGCAGCCAAACAAAGTCCCGAAATCTGCACTGATCAATAAAAAAAGATAATTTTCCTTGCCAAAAAAGTCACATTCTGATTTGTGGCCTTTCCTTTCATGGGCTATAGGGCCCCCAGCACAAGTGGAGTAACTTTTTTTACCAGGAGATGTGTGGGAACACATAATAGTAGAGCATTTGTTATTTCCCATTGTGCTTCTCTCCATTTTCAGCTTCCACGTACAAGCCAGTATGCATTAAAGAATATGTTTTGCAAAATGCCCTTTGAATCACATGATAGTATAGTTAACCCAAATTCAGAAGTTAACAAATGCCCACTACTCCTACTCTCAAGGGCATATTTACAAGGCGAGTTGCATCACTTCTGCACCACTCAACATGATAGAAGTGCAACACAAGCCCAAAATGTGATTTATGAAGTCACGCAAGGCCAACATGCATGGCCCTAAGTGGCTTCATAAATCTGGAGTAAAGCAACAGAGTGCAAATCACTGTGTTGGGTTACTCAGCCCCAGGGAGGTGTTCCATGGGTGTTGTGTGGGAGTTCCCATGAAACATCTATGAATTTTGAGACATTCCCAGATCTACCAGAAGTGGGAGACATGGGAATGAGCCAAAATGCTGCACTTTCCCAGGTGAGGCATAATGAAGAGAAACATCTTTATTTCTCCTAATTTGACCTCTTTTCCTCTTTCTATGTGTGATCAATTCTGTAGCACACACAGAACGGTGGAAAATGTCTCAGGGGATTGTTCAGTGCAGGAAGGTATCCCTTCCTGCGCACAAACAGCCTTCTTCACAATGCAGGCACTCTTGCACCATAGTGCAAGGGTGCCTGCATTGGAGCTACACAGCCAAAATGGAGCCAGTTCACAAATAAAGACAGGAATGCACAGTGTTCTTTCAAATACAACACATTCCTGCCCTTTCTGTGTCACGTAGTGCAGTGCAACAAGGTCATTTGCTGTTCTGCGCTGCACGCCTTGCCCATAGATATGGCCGTCACCCACTAGTGCATATTTAAATAACACAAAGGTTTCCTTCATAACAATTTTTCATTCACTAGATTTAATTATATGAATTATTGTATGGTCAGTAGTGAATGTAATATTACAAGCTTCAGCTCAGCTATTGACTGTGGGTACCACAGGTTTTTGGATAACGAATAAACACTAAGGGGCAGATTTATGAAAAGTGATGATGCAACTAGTGCAGCGCCACTTTTCTTGCTCCCCCTTTACCACCCCCCTAATGCCACCATGTGTGCCCCATTTTTAAAATACAGCACACCATGGCGGTAGTCAGGGGTACTAGCATCCAAAAAAGTTATGCTGTCCCAGTGCTTTGCAGGATTAGCATAAAAAATGTTGATGCTAACCCTGCAAAGCACCCAGATGCCCAATAAAAACAATGGGTGCCTCCCTTTAACGCCTGCTTTGAGCAGACGTTAAAAATGCCCCCCTAGTGCCGGAATGCCCCCGTTGCATACATTATGCCTGGTGGAGGGATAATGTGTCGCAAGGGGTTACAAAGTGGCGCAATACAAGCATCGCACCACTTTGTAAATATGGTGCAGCATTTTTGGCCTTCCAACACCACATTAGCATGAAAAAATGACACTAATGTGGCATTGGAATGTGATAGGAACTCTTAAATCTGGGCCTATGGGCCTCATTACAAGTTTGGCGGTCTGTGCACCACCATGGTGGTGGTCCGACAGTCGTCAGGTTGGTGGTCGGACCGCTGTATTACGAAACGATAGAGCAAAGACCACCACAATTCTGCCCACACCACCAGGCAGCACAGAACACCTTGGTCATGAGTCAGCACAAACAGGCTGGCGGAGACAGGGGTTCAGCCGGACTCATTATGAGGTTGCACACCGCCAATGTGACTGTGGCAGTCCAGTCACCACGTCTGAGCAGGCAGAAATGAACTGTATAAAGGGAGACATTCACCTCTAGGCAGTCTTACATGTCCTGTGGCACCATGGAGCCCATTGCATACATTTTGCCGCTGTTGCTGACCATTGAAGATGCACAAAGACGAGGACACAGCCGACCATAAGTACACACACACCTACCTGTGGCATTATGCTCAACAACAGATCATTGCACCGTCATTCACATGAGATGGGGGTCATGCTATAGGCATCAAATACACATCATTGTGTCCCTGTTCGGAATCATTAACAATGAAGGACACAATCACAGTCACAAAAGGCCCCCTTTGGGCAGGTCACTCACACTGCACTACAATACAACACAAAAACACACATCTCATGCAAGGGGACAGTGAAGTGAACACATCATTGTGTCACACAACACCAACAACACAGCAAAATCACATCTAAAAAATACAACTCACACACTCACATTGCACACATGCCATGGTCTGCCCTCACATTCAACGCACATATGTATGGATGTGTCATGGAACACATACACCATTACCATTAAACAGCTCTGCAATGGACACACGCATCACCCACATTGCAACACAGTGGGAGGACAATGGATTGCACAATAGTCAGAGAGACAAATATCCCAAGCTCACTATGCAAACAATACCTGCACAATAGGGATGGGGGCATCAGGAGCACTCAGGGAAGGATAATGCATGGAACACATTTCACTTTGCAAACACCCCTAAAGCAACAGTTGCACATGAACTGGCCCTACATGTATCTCAGGGACAAATACTACAAGTGTCAAGTGACATGCCAATCCGCACAATGTGGAAATGCAAGTCAACACAGCAAACACAACTCCAACTGCATGGAACATATGTCTACATGAAGTAGCTGCAGGGTATAAACAGCTGAATGGACACATGCACAGTAAAATACAAACAAAGGTAGCACAATTTAGCACCCTTCATGAATCTACTAAGAAAACTCAAGCTGCCACACATGAGATTAATCTACACTCCATATTGGGAGACAAGACTAACATTATATATGCTCACATTGGACAACACAAGATGAAATATGCTTACCGTACCAAACAGAACACAATGCTATGGCACCACAATTTGTGTTGTCTGCCTAGAGATGTGTTTTATTCAGCCTGCTTGCTAATCCTTTTGCTTTTGTTTGCCATATCCGGCATTGTAGGTATTGCTGGTGGTCACCCAAGACAAAGGTAGCTGTTGAATGTATATATATGTAGGCATAAATGCAATTAGTCATGAAAAACATAAAGACAACTATTTGGGTTTATTTTAAACCAAATGTAAATTGTCCAAGGCCCTTGACCAGTCCTCATCATAGTTCTTCATTGCACAGTATTGTGCCAACACTTTACTCCTATTACTGACAGAGAACTTCCACAGGAAGGGTCATCAATGTCAGACATGCACCTCAGAAGTCATTTTTGGGGGGGCTGGGGCACATTCAGGATTGATGTTTGGGAGGGGGGACTGCTTCTTTGGAGGGAGTTGTCTTCTTCTTGTAGGGAAGGGTATGGGTACTTCCAGGGGGTGCAGGTGTGACAGAGGGGGACTTGGAGGTGAAAGAGATAGGTTGGAATGTGGGTGGGGCCTCTTGGATTTGGGACAGGATTGGAGGGATCAGGGGAAAGGGAAAGCTCAAACAAAAAATCTTTCTTAGGAACACAGAGACAGTCAGCAGAAGAGGGGTGGGGATTTGGAGGTTGAAGAAGTGGTTGTCTGCTGTGTTGCGTGGATGTCTTCTGTGTGTGCATGTGTGAGGTATGCTCATGTGTGGGTGGTGTCTGTTGCATGTGTGAGTGTGGGCGTTTGCATGTCTTGGGGTAGTAGAGGTGCTGGGTGATAGAGTGGTGGATGTGTATGTGTTTGTTGGGATGGTGTCTGGGGGTATGCTGGATGTGGTGGGTATGTCACTGACTGTTGTGGTGGTGCTTGTGAGTATACTTTATGTGGTGTGTGGGACTGTGAGCTGGTGGCGGTGCCTGGGGAAGTGGTGGCTGATGTGTGTTTGGGTGTCTGTCGAGTGCTTGAGTGCTGGTGTGCTTTGTGGTGTTCATGTTTATGTATACTCTCTTGTGTGCTGAGGTGGGTACATGCAGATCTGTCTGTGTGCTTGGGATAGGTAGGGAAAGGGGGATTTGGATTGGGAAGAGAGAGGTTGGGGGGCGGAGAAGGTGGAGGTGACTGACTGCCGTCAGTGAGGAGGCCAGAGCCTGAAAAGATTTCTGTAGGATAGACATTGCACTACGAAAGCCTTCCACAAATTCATTTGTCTGCTGCAGTTGGGAGGACAACCCCTTGGATGGCATTCATAGTGGCAGTCTGACCCACAGAGATACTCCTTAAGAGGTCAATAGCCTCCTCATTCAGGGCAGCAGGGGTAACAGGGGCTGGGTTTGAGGTGCCTGCGCCAAAGGAAATGCCCACTCTTGGGTGAGTGGGCACAGCCAACTGGGTAGGGAGCAACAGGGAGGGTGGCGATAGAACTGGGGGTAGCGGACAAAGATGATACAGGAGTACATCCCAATGGGTCTGACACCACTGGGGAGTGGCCACTGGTGGAAGAATCTGATGAAGATGAGGATGTAGGTCCAGTCTCCCCCCTAGCACTCCCCTCACCTTCCGGTCCACTGTGTCTCTCTCTCTGTCAGTGGTGTCTTGATCTGAGGTTGCATGGCCAGATGTTTCCCAACTCAGCTGAGCCCTGTCTGCTTTACTTCCCTGGGCTGATGCTGCAAATACAAAGAGAAAAAGGGTCTTCACATGGCCATGCTCACACTTCAACAACAGCTGTGATTAGCAAACATTACCATGATGTCATTTAGACCCCATCATTAAACTGCACCTTAGTGGCCCCTACATCTACCATATAATTTGCATGCATGCATGCCACCCGAACTGTCAACAGTTGCCCACAGGACTATCAGGATCTCAGACAACAGTTGCATGGCTGAAATTGTACAATCACAGTAACCATTGAACACGTAGGAGACCACATCACCTTCAATGCTTTGTCTCATGGAGCATGCATCAGATCAGTTACCTGTTGTCATACAATAGCAGGCCAATGTCAACTCCATTCCCACAGATCCCAAACAAAGTCATGCAGACATGCATTTACACATACACAATAACACAACAATAAGAAATGATGCTCCCAGAACAGTCCATGTTGATGAGAACAGTACAATAGCCTTGAGTAGGTTACTTGGAAATACTTATGTCACACTGGAAACATATCCACAATGCACGCTTCACCGAGTGAAATCTGTCCCAATGGAGTCATGGAGGTAGTACTAATATTACCCAGATATGCCACACATTTGGCATGGAAAAGTACACCATAGACAAAATGTGCAAAATGTCAGGGCGATATGTCTCTAAAATCCCAAACACAATGAATCAGCAAGTCTCAGGGAAATCAAAACTAATGTCTGGCACTCCTTATAATGACATACTCTGAGAGCATCAGTAGACACCATTAGTCCTTTGGATGCTGGAGTGGCCCAGAGATTTGTAAGTACTTGTAGAAGGACTTCAACATGTTCCACTATGGGAAGTTACTTCATTGTCTTCATTTTAGTCATGCAAACCCAGGTATCTGTGGATGAATGCTTCCACACAACCCCTTGTGATTCCAACATAACTGCAAGTCACTCAGTGATGCATGCTAACAGTCAGATTACAAACCTTCCCCTTTTCACATGTGCAGAGCACTTTGTTACATGACTCTACATCAATGGCACAGAAATGCCCATTGTGGGTAAACCTCTAGGCATATCTGTCATTTTTCTCATTGCTACTGCAGTTGTACATGCCAAATGACATGCTATGATGGATAAGGTTATGTGTCATCCATTGATCAATGGTGACACACTCCTGCGACACCAAATGAAATATACCCCTATTGTAAACGTCCTATAACACACACAGGTTGGCATGCATGTATACATGAGAGGGAATACAGAAATTATCCCATCAACACAGGTAGACCTTGCATGAAATAGCAGCTTACAAATGCTTTACAAAACAGAAAGGGACACATGCCGACATGTAGGCACAAGGAATGTTGGCAACAGTGATGGCACATAAATCATGTCAAAGGACATTCCCCAATTGCCAAGGGAAGTCCATAAGTAGGTGGGTGATTGTGAGGAGTGTATGGCACTACCTGTCAGTTCTCAGTAGTATACTTGTTGATTCATACTCCATGAAATGTAAGGCACACATCCAACAAATGTCTGCTTTAAAGTCCATCTTTAATCGTTGTTTCTGGTGTTCCAATCAAATATTCCAGCCATCTCTTGCCAGTTGCAACCGATTGCCGCCAACACTTGTTTCGTCAGGGGTGTAACCCGTGACTTTGTCAGGGCTGCAATTACATATACATAGCAAGTTGCCTGTCCATATCCAAATCACGATAATATTGTTGACATCATTCTATATCACCTCTTGTGCAAAGAGTGGGATAGTGATGTAATTACTGATCACGACTATCTAATACAGTGAAACATAGTGGGCAATAAACATGATATGGTGCACCCATATGACAGAGAATTCCTATAAAATTAGTCTCCACATTGAGTAGTAGTGGTAGTGCTATCATCAATTTTAACAAATATCCCATGTATTCTTTAAAGTGCATACATAAATATGTGCATTTATATCTAATGACTAACATCTAATGAGTGAAAAGTTAAAATACATCAGATTACTCCCCACACTACCTGTTGAGTTCTTTCTTGTGTCCTTATGATAATCTAATTAGTGTTCCATTGAATTTCGTTTCTGTTCTTCTTGACTTCTAATGCCCATAATATCTGTGAATAAAATCACACATTTCCTCCTTTAGGTGAGTATAACACTAGTGCACATTTGTGAATTTGCTTACCACAGTTTCTCGCATACCGTGCATATTAATAGAGAAACTCTGACTATATGTAAACACGTCCGCCGTAGAGCCGAATATTAACCTCTTAGCTGCTGGGCCTCCCCCCCCCCCCCCCCCCCCAGTGCTGAGCCCTTTTCTGACTATTTGGGGTGGTTCGCGCTTAGGCCTTCATAACTTTTTGTCCACATAAGCTATCCACGCCATATTTGCGTCCTTTTTTTCCAACATCCTAGGGATTCTAATGGTACCCAGAGTTTGTGGTTTCCCCTGGTGGAGACCAAGAAATTAGCCAAAATACAGTGAAAATTTCGTTTTTTCCAATAAAATGGGAAAAAAGGGCTGCCGAAGAAGGCTTGTTGTTTTTTCCCTGAAAATGGCATCAACAAAGGGTTTCTGGTGCTAAAATCACCATCTTCCCACCTTTCTGGAACGGGCAGACTTGAATCAGAAAACCACATTTTTCAACACAAATTTGGCATTTTACTGGGACATACCCCATTTTTACTATTTTGGGTGCTTTCAGCCTCCTTCCAGTTAGTGACAGGAATGGGTGTGAAACCAAAGCTGGATCCCGGACAGCTAAACATTTCTGAAAAATAGACAAAATTTTGAATTCAGCAAGGGGTCATTTGTGTAGATCCTACAAATTTTTCCTACAGAAAATAACAGCTGAAATAAAAAAATATTCAAATTGAGCTGAAAACAACAGCCATTTTTCTTTATGTTTTACTCTGTAACTTTTTCCTGCGATGTCAGATTTTTTAAAGCAATATACCGTTATGTCTGCTGGACTCTTCTGGTTGCGGGGATACAAAGGGCTTGTAGGTACATCAAGAACCCTAGGTACCCAGAGCCAATAAATGAGCTGCACCTTGCAGTTGGTTTTCATTCCATACTGGGTATACACCAATTCATTTGCTGAAATATGAAGAGTGAAAAATAGGTATCAAGAAAACCTTTGCATTTCCAAAATGGGCTCAAGATAAGGTTTTGAGGAGCAGTGGTTATGTGCACATCTCTGAATTCCGGGGTGCCCATACTAGCATGTGAATTGCAGGGCATTTCTCAAATAGACGTCTTTTTTACACACTCTCTTATATTTGGAAGGAAAAAATGTAGAGAAAGATAAGGGGCAATAACATTTGTTTTGCTATTCTATGTTCCCCCAAGTCTCCCGATAAAAATGATACCTCACTTGTGTGGGTAGGCCTAGTGCCCGCGACAGGAAATGCCCCAAAACACAACATGGACACGTCACATTTTTTTCATAGAAAACAGTGCCTACCTGTAGATTTTGGCCTCTAGCTCAGCCGGCACCTAGGGAAACCTACCAAACCTGTGCATTTTTTAAAACTAGAGACCTAGGGGAATCCATGATGGGGTGACTTGTGGGGCTCTGACCAGGTTCTGTTACCCAGAATCCTTTGCAAACCTCAAAATGTGGCTAAAAAACATGTTTTCCCCACATTTCGGTGACAGAAAGTTCTGGAATCTGAGAGGAGACACAAATTTCCTTCCACCCAGCGTTTCCCCAAGTCTCCCGATAAAAATGACACCTCACTTGTGTGGGTAGGCCTAGTGCCCGCGACAGGAAATGCCCCAAAACACAACATGGACACCTCACATTTTTTTCATAGAAAACAGTGCCTACCTGTAGGTTTTGGCCTCTAGCTCAGCCGGCACCTAGGGAAACCTACCAAACCTGTGCATTTTTTAAAACTAGAGACCTAGGGGAATCCAAGATGGGGTTACTTGTGGGGCTCTGACCAGGTTCTGTTACCCAGAATCCTTTGCAAACATCAAAATTTGGCCAAAAAAACACCTTTTCCTCTCATTTCGGTGACAGAAAGTTCTGGAATCTGAGAGGAGCCACAAATTTCCTTCCACCCAGCATTCCCCCAAGTCTCCCGATAAAAATTGTACCTCACTTGTGTGGGTAGGCCTGGTGCCCGCGACAGGAATAGATCACACAACGGTCAATGTTGGTCCTTACATGAGGCAGCTGTTGACCCTGGGGTGATCCATTCCTGACGCAGGCACTAGGTGTAGGCACTCAAGTGGGATAGTGTTTTTATCAGGACAGGTGAGGAATCACTGGGTGGTAGGAATTTTGTGGATCCCAGCATATTCCTGTAGTTTGTGTTACAGAAATGCAAGAAAAATAGAGTTTTTATTCAACATTTCAGCTTTGCAGGGTATTCTGGGTAAGAAAACTTTGGGGAATCCACACAAGCTACACATCTGTGGACTCCCCCGAATGTCTAGTTTCCAGAAATGTTTGGGTTTAGTGTGTTTCTCTATATGGCCACCGAACCAAGGACCAAAAACACAGGTGCCTGGCTTACAAAACCAGTTTGTTTTGCGATAGATAATTTTGATGTCTCCACAATATGATTTGGGCGGTGGAATTTGGGGCTGAACTAAATTAGGGAGCTCCCAAGAGAGCACTCTCTCTCTCTCTCTGCTTGCCGCCGCATTCACCTCCTGCTCTCTGAGTTGGGCTAACCCACTATTACCCAGTTGCACAGACTGCTTGCGAAGGGACAGCAGGACTGTCCTCATCACCTCCCTCATAATGTACTGGAAGAGGAGTTATTGAATGGGACTCCTCCGACTAAAAAATCACTCCCAGAGTCTGCGCCATTGTCCTATCCCTCAGATGCTTTCTCAGTATCTGATGTCTCAGTCTCTGATCCTATGTCAGAGCTGTCCTCTATAACCCGAGTGGACTAGGTCACATACTGGGAGATACATTTGACAGGCCCTGGTCTTTGCAAGGTGAGCAAACAGGACTTACATGACACTTGATTTCCATCACTTCCATGTATGATAGTACATCATGTGGCCATCAGCAATTAGACATGTGGTTTGTGTGTTAACCTGAAGGGCAGAGTGAGTCATGATATGCAGACCACATGTGGGTTTGAATAATCTGTGGTTCTATACACATTGTTCTCATGATTCTCAAATGAATAGTACAAGATGTGTCATCCACATACATATTGTTCAACATTTACAACAATCATGAAGAAAGAAATGTCATTGGATGGCAGTAATGCCTCCTTACCTACTTATCTGCATCCAACACAAGGAAGATCTAGGACCCCAAAAACCTCACAAAACACAATGTGACTGAACATATGATACTGGCCACCAATTCCTGTATATTGTGCATCACATTGATGCCACACAGAATTCAACCACAGGCCCACAGGAAGTCTAACTGGTACACAGGTGCACATTGTAGACTGTGAGGAGGAAAAGAATGGTGAGGTACAGAGACCACTGTGCACACAAGGTACTTACTAGCTCCTCTGGAGAGCAATAGAGCTGTTAATACATGGGTAGGACCTCATTAACAAGCCTCTATAGCTCCACTGGAGAGAGGGCAGGGGCCCTACTACCTGCTGGACGTGGCATGATTGCTCCCAGGGGCGACACACAGCAGCCCAGGTCATGGAGGTGTTGCTGGCAGCAGTGTCAGGAATCAAGGGAGTGAATCTGCACAACATGGCAGTCATGACACCATCTGCATGGTCATCACCACTGGCAGACACAGCTATTGGCCCACGACTGTTACTTGCAAAAACGTTAACCTATGGCTGTGTCCGATGCGGTTCCATCCACCTACTGCCATGACGATTTCTGTCGGCAGTTGCAAGTGGTTCCTAATGTCCAGGTAGGTCAGGCATCCGCCATTTTGAAGGCCTTAAATGCTGTTTTGGGCTTAAACTATGTCACACCTACAAAACATGTTTTGTTACCTCACAAACATCCATATCCTGTCTTGTTATGTAGGTCCTTCTGCTCAACCTCCATTGTAGTAGGTTGCAGGGCACAGGCAGCATTTAACAGCGGTGCACAGTCCACCTCAGCCAATGGTCATTTTGGTGGTTGGAATATACAGTCACATTTTAAGGGGCAATTGTGCGGCACATCTTTGAGTTTGAACAACATCCATATTGTGGACATGTGTTGAGAAGCTTGGGGTTCACATGTGATGCTTGTGTAGCTGCCAGATGTGATGTGTACTGGGTGCCATGTCTAGACAGTCAGAAATGCTTCATAACATGATGTCATTGGCATGCATCATCTATATTGCTTTTGACACACTGACTAATGTTACAAATCATGTCTTTTCACACACAGGTACCCAGGGGGAGGGAAGATGCGACAACCTCCTGTCTACCGTTCACTACCAGACCTTCAGACCATGAAGCCATGCCACATAATCATGTACTACCACCTGGCTAGGAAATCAATAGCGGACTTTTGTCATCAATTGGAGCCAGATCCGATGCGAGCTATTAGTTATCCAACCAGCAGATCACCGATTGATCACGTCATGTCAGTATTGCACTTCCTAGCCACAGTGTCCATCCAAAATACAGTGGGCCTATCTTCTGGTATGTCCCAACCTATGTCCAGTCTAATGTTGAAGAATGACCTCTCAGCAATGTTAAAACACATTGACAGCTATAGCAGGTTTCCCAGACATGAGGATTCATCCAATGAGAAGGCTGGCTTTTATGGTTTTTGCCCACCTCCCATATGTGGTAGGGGCCTTTGATGGTACCACAGAAGGCCAATTAAGAAGTTTATTATAACAAAATGAACTTCCATTCCATCAACATGCAAGTTGTTTGTTTGGCAGATCTCTATGTTCCACCTGTCTGTGCATGCTATCCTAGTTTAGCCCATCAAATCCTTCATAATGCAGAACAGAACCACATCCCAGTTGATGTCACAACTGTGCCCAGAAAGGGCCTGGCTGGTTGGTAAGTCACATCTGTCCTGATTATGAGTGTGCAATGTCAGGTGCTACAATCAGTAAGTGAGTGACTCATTGTTGCACATATGTCCCATTCCTTAACAGGAGTCTCTGCATATGCAAACCTTCCTTGGTTGTTGATGCCGCTGAAGAATCCAACTACACCAGAGAAAGCCTACTGCAATGAGGCCCATGAAGGAACATAGCAGGTAGTGGGGTTGGCTTTTGGGCTTCTGAAGGGCCAATTTAGGTGTCTGGACTGGACTCGTCGAGCCCTCCACTAGTCACCAGGTAAAGTGTCAGATCACTGTGTCATGCTGCATGCTCCACAACATCGCCCTGCGGAGGAATATCCTGCATATCCCAGGAGGAGGGGGAGCGTGCAGTGCCACTGTGTGAGACTTCTGAAATGCTAAGTGGTGAAGAGGAAGCAGCTGACTTGCAGAAAGATCTTATCAACAGCTACTATTCATGAGTGTAATGTAATGACTGTCACTATGCAATTAACTTTAGTTGTAAGAATGTGTGGAGCTTAATGTTTTAGAAACAGCTAGGGAAATAAGACTCTGCAATAATCAAACAAAGGCTGCTTGATGAGATAGCTTTTGACACAGCCGTACTTTGATGATATTGCTTTGTTTGTGTCAGTTTCACCGCAATGCACTGTGTTTTTCAGATGCATGCTATGTGATTTGTATCATAGGTATGTTTTCAAGCCTATACTCCTTGTTTTGTCTTTGTTCAGGTAACTTCACCATAACATCCTCATGTGGGCATTCAAGAGTTGTGACATTGGCAGGTATCTAATGAGTTCTGACAGACATGGATTGTTCCAGGTAATGTAGGTCACAGAGTTTGGGTGTATGAGACCTGTGCCAAGACAGATTGCACAGTGTTTGGGTGGAAGGTCAGAAGTACCCATTGGAATTGTTTTGTGTGCTGTGGTGGGCTGTTTGCATCATGTGTGTCATCATGTCATCAAGAAATATGTAGTCATAGATTGCGACCAAGTAATTTTACCTTCATGTTGGCTAAACACTTTTTGTATGACATGTAAGTAGCTGTAGATGTGTTTCATCATTGCAGGCCAAAGTGTCTATGTCACAACACTGACATATGTTTGTGTCATACCACCAGAAACATGGGAATTGGATTATGAAGGCCCTGTGATCAGGGACCATTGTACTGTTATCTCACTGTACCTAAAGTTATGATGTTGGATTACTTTGGTGTGGTATGTGATATAGCTCAAGCTGATGGCATCATCCACTTTATTTGCCTATTCTACAGGACAATGTCTGACAAATCCCTTCCTTCTGTGGTCTGGGGGACTGTACCATGGAATATGTACTTTGACTCAGTATGGGTTACACATTCTTGTTTCTAAAAGTCCAGACATATCGACAGTTTATGTGCTGTACACTGGAATTAAATTTTTGGTTTGACCAGACACTTGTACTAATGTGTTTGTGTGAAATGGTTGTGATCCTGAGATTTACACTGTGTACCTGTAACATATCCCTGCTTGCAAAAGTAGCTTGTGTCTTCATCAGATGGTCCACATGATTTTACATCTCTACATAGAATCTCTACATGTAGGAATCAAGCAGGCAGAGAAAGAATTTTTGATGTGTGAATCTATTGCAGAACATAAAATTTGGATAGAAAGAAACAAAAATGAAAAGTGAAGGGGTCAGTCATGGTGAATGAAATCATTGGAGTGGATGCCACACCATTGGTTGTCCAAAATCCTGAGTACTCCTCCCATTGGAACTGCTAAGTGGTTAGGGATCAGTCAACAGAGTAAATGTGTGGCACACAAAGGAGTTTCTTTAGTAAAAGATTACTTGCTGGCAGCGGTGGCTGTCTTGCCAGCCATGCCTCCTGGATTCTTTGATAGATATCCCAACTTGCCTTGGTGGGGCAGTCTGCTGCTACAGAGGCAGGGGTGTCTGTGGTGGGCTCTTCCTTTGGCAGGGCCTCCCTTCCAGTGGCTGGCTCCGATGTTGATAGGCCTGGTGTTGATGAGCAAAAGGAAGGGGAATAGTTTTTAAAAAGCGCTGTCAAGGACTGTGTGAATGTCCCTCAGCACCCCGTTAAGGAGGCCATGTGGTTTCGTAGGCCTCCATCTCTTCTAACATGTCCCTATGCATGTCTGCTAGAAATGTGGTCTCTAGTTGGCAGAGGTATACACCCTTGTCCAAGTAGGAACCACAATCCTAGTCAGGGTAAGTCACACACAATCCAAATTATCCTGTGTCCACCCTCTGGTAGCTTGGCATTGAGCAGTCATCCTTAACTTAGAAGGCAATGTGTACATTTTTGTGCAATAAACCATACAGTAGCACAGTGAAAATACCACAAAAATACACCACACAGGTTTAGAAAAATATAAGATATTTATCTAGCTAAATTAAGGTCTAAACGATAAAGATTCAATAAGCACAAGTTGAAATATCACTTTTGCAATGTTAAGAAGAGTCTTAAGTTTTAAAAATCGACAATTGTCTCTTGTGTGCACAAAGTACCTAGTTTGCGTCAAAATTACATGTAAGGAGACCGCAGAGGAGGAGATGTGTAGAAAAAGGAAGGTGTGCATCAGATTCCCTGATGCAGCACAAATGATGCCTTGTTTCTTACCACGCTACAAGGGCTTTGCATTGATTTCTGGTGCGAAGCAATGGTACCTCACTGTGATGCAGGACTTTTTTGATGCCCAGGGATGATGTGTGGAAATCCTCGGTGGGTGGGACAAAGTCGCAGGCGCTGCATCGATCCGGTGGGCGATGGGTCAGAGTTTCTGTCACACACCAGGCGCTGCATCGATTCTTCACTCAGGAAGTCAGGCTGCATCATTCTGGCTCGGTTGTGCGTCTATCGGTAGGGCTGTGCATCGAAGTTCTGGTCGTAATGCAGGCACTGCGTCGATCTTCACTCAGGAAGCCGGGCTGCGTCTTTCCGGTTCAGTGGTGCAGCGATTTTCTCATCGCAGGGCAGGCTGTGCGTTGTTTCCGGCAGGCTGTGCGTCGATTTCAGTGCACAAAGAGTTTCCTTGAAGAGAGGAAGTCTTTTTGGCCCTGAGACTTCAAAAACAGGAGGCAAGCTCAATCCAAGCCCTCGGAGATCACTTCTCAGCAAACGTCAGAGGCAAGCAAGGCAGCAGTCCTTCACAGCAAAGTAGTCCAGGTGAGTCCTTTAGGCAGCCAGGCAGCTCCTCTTGACAGTTTGCAGGTTCAGGTCCAGAAGTGTCTGCTTTGGTGGGGTCAAAGACTACGTTTACATACTCAAAAATGCATTTGAAGTGGGGGAGACTTCAAAGAGTGGTTTTGAAGTGCACAAGGTCCCCATTCAGTACAGTTCTGTCTACCAGGGTCCCAGTAGGAGGTTTGGCAGTCCATTGTGTGAGGGCCGGCCACTAGCCTTTGAAATATAAGTGTCAGGGCCTCCACCCTTCCAGCCCAGGAAGACCCACAGTATGCAGATGAGTGCAGGTGTCACTGAGTATCCTGTGTTTGTGGTTGTCTGGGTGAAATGCATAAGGGAACTGTCAACCAGCCTAGCCAGATGTGGACTAGAGACAGGCTGTAAAGCACAGATGGATTTTGTGTGCAAAGAAGTGCTCACTTTCTAAAAGTGGCATTTCTAAAATAGTAATACAAAATCCAACCTCATCAGTAAGTAGGATTTTCCATTACCATTCTGGCCAAACTAAATATGACCTGGTTACCCCTTTCTGATCGGAATCTACCACTCTAACAGCATATCAGGGTAGCCCTAATGTTAGCCTCTGAGAAGGAGCAAGTCACACAGTAGTGGAAAATAAAATTAGGAGTGTTCCACTACTAGGACACATAAACCACACATGTACATGTACAGGTCCATGTCCTGCCTTTTACCTACACAGCAACCTGCCCTATCGGTTACCTAGGGCCTACCTTAGGGGTGACTTATATGTAGAAAAAAGGCTTGGAAAGTACTTTTAAATGCCAAGTCGAAGTGGCAGTGAAACTGCACACACTGGCCTTGCAATGGCAGGCCTGAGACATGGTTAAGGAACTATCTATGTGGGAGGCACAACCAGTGCTGCAGCCCACTAGTAGCATTCAATTTATAGGCCCAAAGCAATAGTAGTGAACTTTACTAGGGACTTACATGTAAGTTAAATATGCCAATTGGGTATGAGCCAATGTTACCATGTTTTATGGAGAGAGCACATGCACTTTAGCACTGGATAGCAGTGGTAATGTGTCCAGAGTCCTAAAAAGAAGAGGAGGAAGGCTAAAAGTTTGGGGGGTGTCCCTGCAGAGAGGCCATTTCCAACAATGTCCCTCTGCAGCTGCTTGATTTCCCAGAGTTTGGTCAAAACCTGGCCCATCATGCCTTGGGACTCCTGATATACCCCCAAGACATGGCTGATGGTGTCCTAGACAGGAGCAGCACCCGTGGCCTCACCCCGCTGGGCCACAGTATCCCTCCCACACACCCTACCCCCACAGGCCTGTGCCCTTGCCACAGGGTGCCCTCTTCAACTGAGTTCTGGAACTTCATTGTCCAAAGTGTTGTACTGCAACTCAGTATCCAGGACTGGGAGGCACAAGATGGCAGTCACTGTGCTTGGTACACAGGTTGAGGGGGAAATGGCTACCTGTGATGTTGAGGCGACTGGGCTGGGAGGTGTTGATGTGGCCACTGTGGAGCTCACTGTTGGTTTCTGACCAGGTTGCCCAGATGGGCCAGAACCATCCTCCACGTCCAGATGTTCAGGAGTGTCTTCTTCACTGAGGGCTCCGTGCAGGGAGGTAGTGGCAGTCTCTCCTGTATCCCCTGTGTGCCCAGTGGCTGCTTAACCTGTTGATATGAAACATACAATGTCACTGGATGTTCTTGTGACATCTACATCCAACAGTTTAGTGTTATAGTAAGCAGAGACCTTATACAAACTTAAGTTGCAATTAATCCAATTATTATTGGTTGTATTGACATGACATTTGTGGAGCATGCCAGATCTTTTTGACTGAAGCAGCTGCTGAGACGTGCAGAACATTTGCACTTGGGAGAAAGGGCTGAGAATTACACCTTGCCACCAGACACAGGCAGACCCATGACCTTCTTGTATAATTGACTGGAGTCATTATTTGCACAGTATAGAGGGAATGTGTCTGCTGCTAACGCCAATCTGGTGATGCATCTGGAGGCCTTGGGAAACATGTTGTACACACTGGGTAAGGTGTCATTATATTCTCAGTAGTTGCATCTTGGGTTGGCAGATCAGTATGGAGCCAGGTAGACAGACACATCTCTGTGTTGTGCATGATCTATATATTAGTCACTCCCCAGTGAGCAAACTCCAAATGTGAGTTAGCAAGCAAAGGTCTTTGGACAAGTGAACACTGGTCTGGTGTTTGGAGTTAAAGAAACAGTACCTCCTGGGAGTTGCAGTCATGCCGCTCGCTCCACTACACACAATTGACAAATGTTATCCTCCCAGGTGAGTAAACGGCATTTGAGAATTCACTAATAGATGGATTTGGGCAAGTGAACACAGGACTTGTGTTTGGAGTTACAGGAACAGAGTCTCCAGGCCATAGGAGTCATGTCACTTGCTCTGCTTCACACACTTGATAAATGTTATCCCCTCAGGTGAACACACTTCATTTGTGGGTTCCCAAAAAGGGTATTTGGAGAAGAGAACACTGGACTGCTAGTTGAAGTGACAGTAACAGAGCCCCCTGTGAGTTGCAGTAACTCCCTGTACTACACAAACTGTACATTTATTATCCCCCAGGTAAGTACACTTCGTGTGTCAGTTACCAAATGGGTCTTTGGAGAAGAGGACACTGGGCAGGTGAGTGAAGTAACAGTAGTAGAGCCTCCTGGCCTTAGCAGTCATGTCACTCCCTGTACTACACACACTATACAAATAGTATCCCCCAGGAGAGTATACTTCATTTGGGAGTTGGAAACTAGGGGTGTATAGGCAATTGACCACTGGACTGGCATTTGGAGTTATAGATACAGAGTCTGCTGGGAGTTGCAGTCAGGTCATTCTCTCTAGTGAGACTGGTGGTTGGTTTTACGGAAACAAGCCCTTCTTGGCCTTAGAAGTCATGTCACTCCCTTTACGTCACATATTTTACAAATGGTATCCTCCCAGCTGAGTAAACGTACATTGAGAGTTGCCAAACAGGGTCTTTAGACAAATAAACACTGTTCTGGTGTTTGGAGTCAGAGAAACAGTGCCTCTTGTGAGTTGCAGTCAGGTTATTCCACCTACTTCACACACTTGACCAATGTTATCTCCCCAGGTGAGTAAGCTTCATTTGGGAGTGGACAAACAGGGGTCTTTGGACAAGAGAATATTAGGCTAGTGGTTGGAGTTGCTGAAACAGTGCCTTCTGGGAGTTGCAGTCATGTCACTCTCTCTACTATACACACTATTCAAATGTTACCTCCCCCTCCCCCAGGTGAGTCCACTTCAATTGATAATTATAAAACAGAGGTATTGGGGCATGTGACCACTGGGCTGGTGTTTGGAGTTGCTGAAACAGTGCCTCCTGTCAGTTGCTTTCAGGTCACTTTTTCTACTACACAAACCTGACCATTGTTCTCCCCCCTAGGTGAGTACACTTCAATTGAGAGTTCACTAACAGATGTACTGTGGCACGTGACCACTGTGCTATTGTTTGTAGTTACAGGAATAGTGCCCCCTGAGAGTTGTAGTCATGTCAGTCCCTTTACTACACACATTTGACAAATGCTTCAAAGGTGTATACCTGTAAATTGATAGATAACAAACAGGGTTATTTGGACACGTGACACCTGGTCTGGTGTTTGGAGTTATAGAACATTGGCTGCTGGGAGACGCAATCATGTCAGTACCTGTACTACACACACTATACAAATGTCATCTCCCCAGGTGAATACACTTCAATTGAGAGTTCCCAAATAGGTGTCTTTGGACAGGTGAACACTGGGGTTGGGAGTGGAGTAACAGTAAATGAGGCAAAAGGTGAGCTGTGTGCATGCATGACATAGCTTTTTGGTGACATTTTTTGTATAGTGACTTACCAGACTCCGCTCCCTCAGGTATTCCTGTCAAGCCCTCGGGATGCAGGATGGTCAAGACCTTCTCTTCCCAGGGAAAGAGATGTATTGGGGCACTGGGAGGGTCACCGCCAGTTTTCGTGGCCTGCAGCTATTGCCTGGATTCTAGGGAATGGACCTTGCCCCTGAGGTCATTCCACCTCTTCCTGATGGCGTCCCTTGTGGGCAGGGTGGTGCCTACAACATTCACTCTGTCAATGATTCTATCCCACATTTCGATTTTCCCACTGAGAGGAGTATGCTGGACTTGTGCTCCAAACAATTGATGCTCTACTCTTATGATTTCATCCACCATGACTCTTAACTCATCTTCTGAAAAAGGAGGATTTCTTAACGTTGACATGGTGGAAAAAAACAACGGTGACAGTTACTTACTAAACAGGGTAAGTGCAAAAGGGTGTGAATGTACAAAAGTGTGTGCAGGGTGTTCAATGAGATGGTGAAAAAAGGGGTGCCTAATATAAGGACTCTGTGGACAAAAAGCACTCTGGCTACTGTGTCTTATGTTGCAAATGCAAAGGATTGTGGTGTGTGAAGGGGTGTGTTTTATACGTCCTTAGCAGGTGTGTCCAGTGTGGCAATATGTGTCAGCTGTGTTGTTTTAAAATTCATGCAATGTGCAGTTGTGTATTACTTTGCTGACTGCGAACCACAGTGGTTCGAACCGCCATTGGCTGAGGACCATGGGGGTCGGCCACGGCGACTGTGTGGTTGTAATAAGGTCAGTGGTTGGTGGCAGTGCTGCAGGAGCTGGAGGTCAGCCTGCCTATTTCCAGGCCGCGGCACCACTGGCGGCTGCCTTTTTTGGGTGGCAGTCCTGCCTGTATAACTCATAATAAGGAGGTCTGAAAGTCCGCCAAAATGGTAATCTTTTCATGTGCCCCAACATGGCAGTCTGGGGGTCCGACCGCCAAACTAGTAATGAGGCCATATATGTCCGTGTGACCAGAAGGGTCTGACAGACATTACAGTATTTACTTTTGTAAATCAGCCATCCAGGCAAAAGATTACAGATTAAAATCTTGTCACTGTTGAAACAGATATGCTAATTAAGAAATGTATTAATTATGTTTATGTGTTTAAATAATGAAAAGTCGTAGAGAAATTAATTGTAGAAAAATAATGTACACGTTTGAAAATGTGCCCTTGGAGCATGGCAGTCATTTATAAGATGCTGTACTAAAATAACTGAAACTGTGTGAAATACCGAAAATATATAAGAATAATGTAGTAATATGTCATAATGAGATGTATAACCCATGATTTATATTAACTTGCAGTTCTAACTTAGCTGAAATAAAGGCCTAGTCTTCCTAGGCCTCACTTATGAAGAGCTGAATCACTGAACGCTTTGCAAGAAACTGGATGTGTAACCCGTCCTTGATCCACCCGATGTTAAAGTTGCTTAGCTAGAATTTTCTGCAATGTACCGACAGACAGGAGATGATGAAGACAAATTGATACAATTATGTGTAGGGTAGGCTAAATGTACTTTCCCAGGACTTGAACAATAGAGGCACTGACTGAAGAGGAACATGCAACAATTTTGACACCTGAAGGGCCAGGTGATGAGGACATCATATGGTGAACCAATCCACATCTTGAGAAAAGACTAATGTTCAAATTTGTAGATTTGGTAAACAAATACTATAGGTTAAAGTCATATCTGCTGACTGACTGACCAATGGGAAATTAGGGGGAAGGACTGGGAGACCCTAATAAAAAGTCGTGACAAGGGCTAAAAACTTCAGAAGCAGGAGAATTTAGAGAGATGCGAGGGGAGAAATGATGACGGCAGAAGACGCTGTTCGACATTCTGTCGTTGGGCTCAAACTCTGTGAGCCTGATGCGTGGCCGATTAATTTGATGACCTGAAGACGAAGACTGACTTTGTTGCTGATCCATTCTGTGGATAGGTAGCTATGAAATGTGGCCGACTATCTTGTGCCTTTTCTTTTAGGTACCAACTGCGCTGTTTTATAGATTTTCACTCAAAAATATGTTTACCAAATTCATGTTTTTCTCTAAATTGTTTTGCATGAGGCTCCACATGCTGATGCTAATCTTGGTTACGTAGGCTTTCTAAGGGTGACGTGGACAGTGACAAATGACTGACAAGCTATTTGCCAGACTCTGCTATTGATGTTAGAATCTTTATTGGCTTTTATTCAAGCAAATGTATTTCTTCAAGTTCTGATTGATTATGTCATTTGTGTTTTAGTTAAAAAATAATAATTGAGATGACTGAATAAAGATTGAGCTAACAAATGAATTAGTATTGTAATCAATAGGGAAATAAAACTTGATTAACTCCTTTACCCAGTTGTGGTTACTCAAGGGTAGATGGATTAGAATTGTTTTTCCATAGAATGTTTCTTGATTATTGATGTTGTTTTTTGATTCAGTATTCACTGCATGACTAGGATACTCCATGCGATTTAAAAGGTTCATCGACCTATACGCGTCCCCTTGTTAGTTTACTTACTAAGGACCAGGCACTCCAGCATCACCACTTGCTATTTTTTCTTACTTATGGTCACTGTGTTCGTATGTCAAATATTAGGTTCTTTTTTTAAACCATGGACA
Source organism: Pleurodeles waltl (assembly GCF_031143425.1). Classification (NCBI taxonomy): domain Eukaryota; kingdom Metazoa; phylum Chordata; class Amphibia; order Caudata; family Salamandridae; genus Pleurodeles; species Pleurodeles waltl. The sequence goes on from NC_090446.1 coordinate 341,329,319, forward strand.
AGCTACACAAATGAGCTTTTGCTGATTTGGGAATTTTGTCTAGTTTTCAGAAATGTATAACTTTCCAAGTTCACCAGTGGGTTTCACACCTGTTTCCACAACATACTGCAAGTAGGTTGAAACTGTCAAAAAATAGGAAAAAGCATTGGCAAAGTCAATAGGTTTTGTCTATGCAAGATATATTGATTGTGGCAATGTTTTTAAGATGTTGCAATGCAGTGTGGGCTGCAGTGCGGGCTGCAGTGCAACATTGCATAAAATAGAGAAAAAAAGTGCTATGACATGGCCAGCATTGACCGTGTAATAGCACTTTTTAGGGTTGAACCTGCTACTCATGCGCTCTCGCATACGCTAGCGAGACGCTTTAGGTATTAGAAATGGGCTCAGAGCCCCGTCAACGTCACGTCAGTGTCTTTCATTGGCAAGTCGGCTTGCCTGTTAGAATCCGCTTCTTTTGATTAGTGGAAGGCACGCATACGTCATGCCTTTTCCGGTGGTTAGCCCTCCTCGAGCGCAGCGACCAACTACAGAAAACATGCGAGGCTCGCTGTTTCCCGTCAGGTTTGTGGACTACTTTTTCTCTGTTTTCACAGCGCGATTTCGCTGGGCAGAAGTCGAGCGCTTCGCATACTATCGACCTTGTTACACAGTTATTGCACTTTTGCTGGTTACTTTCATAATTGCACTTTTGCCAATAGGTTTTACGTGTGAACTGTAGCAGCGCGAACGCGCTGTTTTTTCTTTTAATGTGCGTGGGCATGACGGTGTCAGTACTTTTGATCTTGAGGGTATTCCCTGGTCTTTACGTTGCTATGCCTTGTGCGCCATTGTTTTTTTTTAGACGCTTCACTCCGTTTGTTAAAACGCTTCAGGAAGCATGTGCGGAATTTAGAAAAACAAATGAATACATTTCCGGAGGGCGCACACATGTTTTCCAAAACATTTTAAAGTTTTAAATGTGAACTGTTTTTTTCTTTTAATGCGCGTGGGCATGACGGGGTCAGTACTTTTGATCTTGAGGGCATTCCCTGGTCTTTAAGTTGCTCTGCCTTGTGCTCCATTGTTTTTTGTTTTTTTTTGGCGCTCCACTACATTTGTTTCTGCGAAGTTGTTTACCATATATCCTTGTATTTTAAGTATCTGCAGCAAATTTAGGTTTCTGTACATTCTTAGACTGTGCTGGGCAGCCCACCAGCCCACTGGCCTCCTATCATGACCGCTCAGGCTGTCACGAAGAGCACTGAGCATCAGGGTTAATATGGAAGGGGTTTGGTCAATGTGAGTAATAGACCAAAATGGTAATACTGGGCTGTTGATTCCTACTTATGTGCCTTAGCGCTGCTCTATTTTCAGCCTCCACAATGCCTTTACGAGTTAAAGATCTACACTGACATTGAGTTATGGAATACATCACCTTCAGTAACACAAATGTTTTCTAAACATCTCGGAGGGCTTTTTCTCCTAACTGATCTACATTACAAGGTGCATTCACATTGACTGAATAGAAGATGATGAAAACATAACATTTTATATGTAATTGAAATAATAACGTACCACTCCCATACAGTATAAGGATATTGCAAGTGCCTAAGGAGTTCAATGAACATATAGACGAACAAGACTAAAGGATAAGTAACTTTATAAGGCTCAGGAACTCCAAAGTGACTTGTAGAAGCCTAATCAAGTGTGTCTGTATAAAACATGGTCACACCATCAATCTCCCACAAATTACTTACATCCTTGGTGTGTAGCTCTTTCATATGAAAAAGGGAACATGTTTGCAAAGAAGAAAAAATGTAATCTTAAATGTAAAAATAAAAACAACAAAATAAAGCTAACTATTTGTTGCAAAAGATATTAGAATTCAATTTAATACAAGTTATATGTTAGAAAAAGGCACAGTAGCTTGGAATGTGTAGAAGCACGCAGACGGATTCTAACTTTTCTATAACTACTTAAGGAGTGAAATATCTCCTTTCTGCTTGTCAATGTACAGCTAGAAAATGGAGAAGAAAGAAAAGCCACATTTTTTTGTTTTGTTAAACTGCTGCTTTAATTATGCTCCATGACCTGACCTGCCTTTCTCCTTGATTTTTGGATCTGGCAGCAGGCATTGTGATTTCAGAATTCCACTGTAAAAACGTATTCCAGTTGAGGGGCTACATTATGTCTTTTATATTAGATGGCTGGTTGTGTCACAAGTTGCCTGCGATAAAGAAATTGGAGACAGGTTATATAGGTATGGCAGAATCTAAGTAGTATACAAAGGTATTATTTTCTACTTCTCAATTTAGTGGGCACTTTAAGACCCACTGCCCTTGAGGTAGATGATTATGCAAATACCCAGAAAAGCTGACAACTTCAGTATGTTCTCCATCTCCTCTCACTCCTTTTTCCTCTCTTAAGTGCAACGGTCAGTGCTGTGAATGGAGGGTGGTGAATTTGGAGCTTCAGGACATAGTGACACCCCTGCAAGGGCCATGAATCCCCACACCACTGACCTACACTCAGGGCTGCCTGTCATATACAACCTGCCTGTTAACGATCTCTTTGCCTTCATTGCATTCACCAGTGCAGCCAATGCACTGAAAGCCGACCAGAATGCCAAGCAGACAATATACTTACTGGCCCCATAGAAGATTTGGCATTTGAGTTTCAAAATTAAACTTCTACAGTTAAGTTTCTTTCAGAAAAACAAAATCACAGTGATTGTGATGCACAGGGGATTTCCTCCCTACATGTCAGGGCCATACATTTTTTCCCTACCTGGTACAGTCAAACTGGTCAGAGATGTCTAATAATAATGCTGAATGGTGCACAAGGGTACGCTTTAGGTATTAGAAAAGGGCTCGGAGCCCCGTCAACGTCATGTCAGTGTCTTTCATTGGCAAGTTGGCTTGCCTGTTAGAATCCGCTTCCTATGATTAGTAGAAGGCACGCATACGCCATGCCTTTTCCGGTGGTTAGCCCTCCTCGAGTGCAGCAACCAAGTACAGAAAACATGCGAGGCTCGCTGGGTTTGTGGACTACTTTTTCTCTGTTTTCGCAGCCCGATCTCGCTGGGCAGAAGTCCAGCGCTTTGCATACTATCGACCTTGTTACTCAGTTAATTGCACTTTTGCCAGTAGGTATTATTAGTGTGAACTGTAGCAGCGCGATCGCACTGTTCTTTTTTTTTATGCAAGAAAAATCCGGTTGGGAGTTTACAACTGTGAACAGCTGTAACTCTGACAAATGCGAGACCCTAGTGCATTGCAAATGCTTGTTTTCTCTTGAAGCCATGTTGCACAGCAGCCTGCGCTGCTGTGCAGTATGTCTAAAAAACATTGACACAGCCAAATAGCTTTCCATATTGGAGTGCTATTTGGCTTTGTTAATGCTTTTTGTGGTGGATGGGAGGTCTGGAAGAGGCAGGGGGAAGTGTGATGGCGGGAGCAATATAATAGACAGCAGGGTGTGGAGCATGCAGCATGAGGGAGGTGCGAGAAGAAAGGAGGGAGCACCAACACACCAGACTGCGTGATTAGGGCAGGGGAAAGCAACATGAGGGAGGTGTGGGGGAGGAGGTAGGGAGCAGCACCACAGTAGACAGCGGGAGGAGGGTGGGGCAAGCAACACAACCGAAATGCTAAAATGTAGGAACAGAGCAAAAATGGAATGGAGAACGGGAGCGTGGGGCAGCAATGTTAAGGGGTGGCAGGAGAAGTAGGTTGGGCAAGAGCACAGTCAGTGGGGGGAGGGAGGTAAACAGAAGGGCGAGGGCAGACTGAGGACAAATGAACTTCTATAGAGTGCATGAAAAGGTAAAAAAAAGACACTTGTAGGAGTGCACTGCCGATGGAAGGACACTAGCCTTGGACAGGAAGCTGTAGTTAATTCATGCTCCTTGTCAGAGACAAACACTGGAAGAGCCCGAAAGAATCAGGAGGCGAACAAAAGGTACTGACCAATACTGACCAATGAGAAGCAAAGAAACAAAAGTGACTTAAATAATGGGCAGGCTGTTAGTCTGTTTTAATTATTTTTGTTTACAAATGATTTCCCTGACAGCACATGTGCTATCTCAGGAGAAACCTAAACATGTACTACCAGTTAAAAAATGCAAAAACTGTTGTAAACATAAAAGTTTTCTTCTGCATCTCTGCTTGTTCCTGAAAGCGGGAAAGATCATGATCTTAGCACATCAAATCTTTTGTTGATGCTACTTGAAGGAAAAATACATTATTTCTTGTAGAACACTTTCTCCCATTTTTAAATAAAGACACAGTTTTGCTTCATGCTGCCTACTTTCTCATTTCCCTCCAGGGGAACCCGCAATTTCTGGGGATCTTTAGACTCTCCAAGGATTCTAAAGTACCCAAGAAGTTGCATCACCCTTGTGCCATGCAGGGAGGGGGCACAAAGATGATGCAACTACTAGGTCAAATTTATCAAGCTATGCAAAGCCAGCTTGCATTGCCTTGTATGGCCTTGCATGGCTTAATATATTTAGAATATCGCAACGCAGTGCAAATCAACTCTGGTGAGCCTGGGAATGTGTCACCATGCTACTCCTTCCCAGGGGAGGCGCAACAAGGAAAACTACATTTCTCCTTGTTTCCTCTTTCTAAATGTGTAGCATTCTGCAGCACTCTTAGAAAGAGGAAAATGCCTCAGAGGATTGTTTTTGTGCAGGAAGGTGTCTCTTCCAGCATAAAAACAATCCTGCCTATATGCAGACACCTTTTCACCACAGTGCAAGGGTGTCTGCATTGCCACCAGGCGGCCAAAAGTGGGCCAGCACAAGGAAAGGACAGGAATGCCCTGTATAATTTTAAATACAGCACTTTTGCTCTTTTCCTTTCAGACAGCACAGAGAGCAGTAATGGGGCTTGCTGCGCTGCGCTCTGTGAAAGTGTGATTAATGTGGCCCAAAGTTTTTAATATCGACCCCATCAAAATAAGGCGAGGAAATGGAGAAAGGAGAATTATTTTTATTGTTAATACTTAATTGCCGTTTGGAGGAACCAAACTTATAACAACTTTGCTATATACTTGGCTTGCACAATGGCTTTTAGGTGTAACAATATATTGTGGAGCGGGGGAGCTGGGTTAAGGATAATACTAACATAGTTAAAACACAAAAAATCACGTCCTGAAGAAACCATGAGGGACACAAACTCCAGAGGCATTCAACTCCTCAAACACTGTCAGACACTGGGGGGATCATCTATTTATGCTGGGGGAGAAAAATACACGCAGGGTTTGTGCCAGTGTTCAGGACGTGTTGTTAATCAAATAGAAATATTAGCCTGGGTTGGGAGACAGGGCCTGCAGAAGGAAATCTAGTGATTTAAGGTGCCAGATTGTAACTTGTCTTTACAGGATAGTAAATCAGAGGCTGAAGAGGACATTTTACTAGTAAAAGGAGCACAGGTCACCTAAAGATTTGGTGTGTGTGTCTGTTTGTGTGTATTTATTTTACCTTGGCATCCCATTTTCACAAACACACTGTATTAGTAAGCATGTGGTGTTACTGTTGGCACTCATTAGGTACCTTGAGGCAGGCACTTAGTCTACTCGTTTAGTTATTTTCCCAAATATGGAATTACTGGTTTGGTTTATTGTTTTCTGTGAAGCGGGCAGTGTTGGTTGGCCGGCCAATGGCATATCATGACATTTATGCTGTAGTCATAAATGGCTGTTAAGAAACTACGCATAAACCTAAGAGAATGAGCCTGCAAAACCAATATTTACCACTTCCTTAAAATCTACCCCTCAAAATAAGTGCTACCTGGAATGAATGTCATGTTGTAATGAAAAGGAGATAAGATGAGAGGTGTGTATATGAGAAAAACATTGAAAGTGCCACCATAGAGCAATTTACGAACATACAATACAGCAATTAATGTTGCAGCCTGTTCTCATATTAACTAGGACCACAGAAAGAAAGAAAATTGTACTTGTGCCAAAGCAAATATGGAAGACATTGGAATAAATGGAACCCTATCCAAACACTAAACATCTTTGTTTAGCTAAAAACTCTTGCCCCAAAATGTAGAAAAAAAAGATTTTTTTGCCATCCACTAATTCATAGTACAAAAAAAAGTACATTATAAAACGAATTAATCCGTGACAAAAAAAAATTGATTACTTAAAAAAAAAAATCAATACACTTTTCATGAATGAACGTGAATCTGGTTAAATGGATCTAATAATTCAAAATGTGATTAATCGGAGGGATTGCAGATTTTCAAGCAGATTCTCAATCTTATTTGCCACATAAAAAACTAAGGTAAATTTGTCTTAGCTCTACTTTTCAAGCACATTATGGGTTGATAGTACACCGTAGAGATGTTATATTTTAAAAGGAAATCTTAAGATGGTGTGGGCTTGAGGGGTATCCATGGATGAGCCACCAAGCCAATGTCTCCAAAACTCCATTTGGGCTTGGAAGCATCTGTCATGTGCCAGGGTCCATGTCTGGGAGAAAATCTCTAGATTTCAAAATCCTGATGTTATGCATTGGTTTCTAATGAAATCGCCACTGTGTTGGACAATACCCAGCACTCAGAAGGATCCCCTCTGCACCCAGGCTTTTCCATATGTTTCATTGTGCAAAGGGAAAACTCCACCCATTATATTTTGGTCAATTAGCAGTCCACAATACAAAATCCCAGAATCATGCAGTCACTATTTTTTCTCAATGTAAGTTCTCTTACTTTCTTTCCAAATGTAACAGTTGAAGGTTGATATCTGGCAGCAGGAGAGTACGGTCAGGTGGAGAGGGGTTCTTTGGGGTATTCAACCCCCTTATAAAATGTATTCAGCAGTAAATAGATAGGTTCAAGTGCTTTCAGTTGTATGGTAAAGTGTCTGTCAAAGGTCACCTGGGAGTTTTACTAAAACAAAGACAAAACACACACACACTCTCTTTCGCATTTCTGTTTTGTAGGTCTTAAAAAATGTTGGTTAGTTAAAAAAATATTAGGCCTCATTTACAAGGCCCTATCGCCACACTGCGACACTGGAGTGTCCCCTTTTTTATGCTCCAATGGCGCAGTGTGTCAGTCTGTATTTACAAGGCCACGCAAAGCCACCTTTCATGGCTTTTCATGGTCTTGTAAATATGGATCCCTTTCACCCATAACATTGCTTGAAAGGCGCGTTCCATGGGTGTTGCTTGGGGTGTTCTCATTCAACACTCATTGAACACAATGAAATCTGCTGCATTCTCAGATTTAAAAGTCTGGGCATGCGTCGGATTCCTACGCCACCTCAGGGATGGCTTAAGAATGACGCAACGGGGAAAAATATATTTATTTCTCCTCGTTTTGTCCTCTTTCTATGTCTGTTGCATTCTGTAGAACACATAGAAAGAGGAAAACACCTCCTGGGATTGTTATTTTGCAGGATGGTGTGCCTTCCTGCACACAATCAATCATTCCCAAAAGCAGGCACCTTTGCAGCATGGTGCAAGGGTGCATGCATTGTAGCGAGGCAGCAATTTGCGTGCCAGCACAGGGGGTGAGGACAGAAATGTACTATACATTGTAAATACAATGCATTTGCCCCTTAAGCTCCCCTAAAGCCCTGCTTCTCATATGATGTATTTTCACAAGCTATACCAGCGTGTTTATTGGAGAATCAGAAGATCACATCCCCCAATCTTACTGACCAAGCTATGCCCCTGCTTCACAGCCTCCATCTTTCTCCCTCCTTGCTGTTTTCTGACACTATTCAAGAGGAAGAAATGCGTGTATTTTGTTGTTACATTACTTGGAGCACAGTGCATGCTTGAGAAGAACGCCCCCTTCAAATAGGTGGAGAATATTGTAGGCCATGCCAACCCTTCTGCTGAATCTATTTCACTCTTTTAACTGCTTTTAAAATGTAAAGGGTCTAACGAGCAGTATTTTGACAGTCTTGATGCTAAACAGGACACAACGACACCTTAACCCCAGGCACAGGGGCGCAGTGGCCAGTGGAAACTAGCAGTTCTGTTTTATTTCGGGCTGCGGCCCTGAACCTGCCTCCCTTCCCAGCCCCTCAAACTGCACGACATGAAAAATAGGAGAGAATATGAGCCCACGTGATTAACAGCCGAGAAGAAGGGTGCGTTGGGATGAGAGTGTGTGTATGTGTGAGAGAGAGAGAAAACGAGATGGCTACCAGCCAAGTTCCAGCAAGGAACAGAATATCTGGCTTCCTCTAATCTCTAGAGGAAAATTAAGTTACAAAAACCTTTAGTGGAAACTTTGCACACTTTCAGTACCACTGGCATGTTTGACATAAGCATCTGATATATTATTTAGTTAATGTGTAACAGGCTTAAGGGCGCTGTTTCTTTAAACTCCAGCCTGAGCTGTTTTTGTTCTGTCAGGCAGTTATTTCGATCCCGAGATGTGATTTCTGAATCCTGCTGCGGGTTGGGAGCGCGGCCGTTTATTGTTGTTACCAAAGTACCTCGTGAGCTTCTGTCTTTCCCAAGATTTGGTGCGCACCCAGTGTAATTGACGCAATTAGTCCATGTGAAAAACTTGACACATATGCCATTTACTTTAATAAGCCGGTTACTTTAAAGAACACCTTCTTAATGTTGATCTTTGACAAGACTTTACTAAAAGGACATTAGTAAGAACGTAGATATTGAAAATTAATTACCTCTAGCAGTCATAGCCATTACTAAAAATAATGGGGCAGATTTCTAAAAAGTGGTGCATCATGACATGAAGCACCACTTTTCTTGCGCCCCATTGAGGCCCCCTAACGCCTCCATGTGTGTGCTATATTTATGATACGGCGCACCATGTTGCACTTTAGGGACTAATGATGACGCAGAAATGAAGGTTTTACATTTATTAGCGCATAAACGTAGTGTGAAATAATCATGTGTGACTTTAACCGAACTAATAAAGATTGTACAGGGACAAATGTGCCCTCAGAGTAGTTTGCCAACATTTATAAGCGTGCTTTATATAACGTGATGTATTAGAATTGCACTAATCCGACATAATCGTAAACGTGTGCTATGATTTGCTTGTTTGAAATGTTTTAGCTTAGCATAACTTTAGTGGAGGCTTCGGCCTAGTTGCCTGGTCTCACGGTTTAGATGCTCGTATTTTTCCAATGTGCTAATAAACGTGTATTTCTGCTTGAAGCTGTACTTTTCCACTGAGATCGTTCACATGCTTATCTTAAGGTTTCGTGCCAGCCTGGCATTTTTCTCTTTGCTCCAAGGTCAATCTGCAGGTGCGGACAATGGAAGCTCTGAAAATGAGTTAATTGGTATAAAATGTTGCAACTTGCGTACCCGTCTCCAAGGATAATGTATGCTTAAGTAAAAGCTTGAGAACTGTTGTTTTTGATTGGACAATTTGAAGTCAACCTATGAACCCTCCAATGGAAGACCCTACTGGATTTGAACTGTTGTCTATTTAAACCAGGTGCTCGAGAAGAAAGTAGCCATTATTGCTGTTACCAGCCATTACCCGCCATTTTGCAGGACATTGCAGCTATTATGGCCCACCTTGCTGCGATGCCATTTTGAAAGAGACTTTGATGCTTTCTCTAATCGAGAGAAAGAGACTTAAATGATTCTTACCCTAGAGACTTTAACTTTGATTTGTCCCTTTGCATGAAGTAGTAGTTTATCTTGCCGCCGTGAGGCAACTGCCCCGTCCACCCCTGTCCCTTTGCCCTGTCCCATGCTGATCGAGAAACGGTACCTGTGAGACGAAGACTTCCTTGAATGCTGATTGAAATTGGTAAATATGAAAGGAAATTGTACAATTGCATTGTGTTTCTTTTAGGTAACCAACTGCTGATTTTTGATAAGAGCCCTAGTTAGGAGTTTTTCTAAATTAATGTTGCTAAATTGTTTTTGCATGAAGTCCCACATGCCGATGCTAATTTGAGGTTAGATGAGGATTCCTTTTGTTGCACGATGCAATTTGAGACCTTGTTATGCTGACTAAATGTATGCAATTAGCTCATTACAGATTATAGTTTTAGTGATTTGCATTGCTATAATCGAGTGCCTTGTTATTCAAATGCTGCATAGATTGCACCTGTTTCGTCGTTATGGACAGCTATTAATGTTCATTTACGTTTATCATTTGGTGTTGAGACACATCTATATTGTGCTAGCTTTGTTAATATAGGGAAATAAATTCACTAACTTTGAATAAACTGGTGTGGTTATTCCTGACTGAAAGGTCAGGGTTCGCCGAAATGTATTCTGGATTAATTGTTAAGTGTTATGTTGATCAGGGTATTGCTTATGTTCGTTATTGATTATTGATTTGATTAAATTGACTGATCTCGGGTGAAGAGAGTCCCACTTAGCCAAAAGATTCATCGGCCTAAAGAGCGTCCAAATACAGGTAAATTATTAGTACGGAACGCTCTATCAGTAGATGGTAGCAGAGGACGGTTTCGCCTTTTGGGACTCCGTGCTGTTAAAGTACATGGTGTTGAATTAACGGTTACGCCCTTTGAGACCCCACTCGAGAAGTTGAATTAGATTTTCTTGGATAAAACTGATTGAGAAAATGATGATGGGCTAGGTCCACCGCGACTTTCCCGGGATCTCGGAGCTTGCGAATGGAGAGAATGGAGGTGTGAGATCGGCGTTGGCGGTACTAGTGATGGTATGAGTGAAGTTAGGATTTTGCGCTTGCACAGTTTATTGCCGCAGATTGTGTGAAAAGATTGCGAGAATTTTAGAGAATAGCGGAGGTGCGACTCCGAGTGTAGAAGTAGGGAAGTCGTCTAACTTCATAGAAATAGCGGAGGTGCGACTCCGAGTGTGAGAGTAGGGAAGTCGTCGAACTTCATGTGCATGTGGCGCTTCGTGCATAAAAAGGTCCACGTGGTTGTTGTTGTTGAGACGGGCCCTGCGAGGTCAAGAGACTCCGGAGTATGTTGAAAAGTGTATGAGACACTTGTTTATGTTGTGGTCTGGTCGGTTTAGTAGGTTGATCGGGCGTGGTCAACGAGTCGGTAAGTGTGTTAAGGGAGTGAAAGAAAACTTCGACTTCGGGCTTTGACAAAATTCTAAAGTGCACTAGAATAGATCACTGACAAGTTGAGAGCAGTCTGCGGGTCAGATTTGCTTGCGAACGTGGGGACCGAGAAAGATGGAATAACTGCCGAGGCTAGTGAAAAATCCCTAAGGTCCTGAAGCGATTGTGTTACCCTTCCTGTAGTAAACCGACAGATCTGTTTTATTATTATTTTTTTAGTAGCTCGCGATACATGCCAGAAGTTGTTACGAGAGGAGCTGAGTGAAGGAGGACTAGCCGCGAGGCTTTGTCAGCCGCAGTGTGTGTGAGTGTGACGTCACTAGGAGCCGCGCTGGGATAGGTTGGTTGTAGAGAAGGGTCGCGCACGGATTGGACGCAGTCCGTGGGGCTCGATTGGAAGGGGAAAGGCAGGCGAAGTGTATTCCGGGAATTAAAGTCACTTATTGATTACAAACTTTGTGAAATAAAAGACGAGAAAATGAAATTTTTTAAAGCATTAAAGAGTGAGATGAAGGGGGAGTCTTACATTAAAGCGAGCGTAGGAGAGGAGACGCCACCCGAAGGTACGCCAGCTTATATTGTAATGGAGGAAAAGGGGGTAGCTCTGTGCCTTTGGCTAAAGCAATGGCACAAGCTGACAGAGAAACATGGGAGCGTAGCGTTCCCGGTCCATGGGACATTCAATATAAGGATCCTAGAGAATTTGAGATTTGCGATGTACGACATGAAGGTACCTCCAAGGCCAGCACAGTTTGAGGCTCTAGCGATTTGGGAACTAATGGCTAGACAGCAGCAACAAAATAAGTTCGAGACTAGGATAAGGAAGGTAGAAAAGACACTAGCGGACGCTAGGTGGGATAATGCACAGAAGGTGTGGAGGTCAGATGTATTGCAGGGGATAAAATTGTTTCCCGCAATTACTAAGGAAGAAGAGGAGACAGGTAAGAAAGCTACCTGTAAGACAAACAGGAGGTGTTCCAAGGATAGAGAGGACGAGGAAAAGTTGAGAAGAGAAGAGGAGTTAGAGGATGAGGAGTTAATCATGCAATTGCTGAACGACCGTCCACCACCTTATGCAGAGAGTGGACAAGGTCCAAGTACCAGTTCTGCCCCTCCGGCACCGGTACAGAACAGTGAAACTCAGAGTTCAGGAGCATCATCGGGATCTAAGGACCCGAGTTTACTGTTCACCCCGCAGATACCGCAGGTTAGGAGAATATATCCAGATGTGCCCATACTGAAACCAGCAGAAAATTATCAGCCGCAGGTCCCAAGGTACTACAGCAGTGACAACAGTACGGGAATGATTCTAGATCCAACCGCAATGGGAGGACAGAATGGTCACAACCCAACACTGGCACAAGCTGAATCAACCCAGTTTTTGATGTCTCAAAAGCAGATGCAGGGGGGAAACGCACATGCTCAGATGACGGGGAGTCAGATGGGCATGCCGGCAATGATGACCCATAGTGTGGGAATGAACATGTCTCAGAACATGGGGAATGGACAGAACGCCGATGCGATATCCTTACCCATTACTGTAGGTCCACCGGTACCTTTGTACATTCAGCCTAATTCAGGTATGAGCAGTCAAGGATCAATGCTGCAGAATGGGACAGAAAGGAGGTGCATAGAAAACACTCCAGGGATAACTCCGATAGCGGCTCAGCCAACTGGATCTGGGTCCTTGATGGAGTTTAGTCCCATATGTGCTCAGTCAACACTGGTGAGGTCGAGTCCCCCACTGATGATACCGCTATCATCGAACACTGAAAAGTTGCCGCAACCATCAATGGCAGTCGATGTGAATGCTACACTGATGGGGTTGAATGCGCAACAGCTAACACAGTGGTTCAACAGTCTGAATTCCACACAAAGCTCAGCCAGTGGGAAGGGAGAAGATTATCTGAATAGGGTCAGGTTGAACATGGAAGCACAAGAATTGGTGGAAGGGACTCTGGGTGTGAATAGGTTAGAGTCCTACTCGGAAGAAGAGCTGAGGTATCTATGTCCCAGGATTACGAGAGAAGTGAACAAGGTACACAGAAGCTTGCAAGAAATAGCTGACAAAAACGGGGTTGACATAGACAAGACGAAACACTTGAGCAGGAGCTACAGGTTGGATTTCGGGACCACAGATTTTGAACACATGAGGTCAGCAGGCATGAAGGCGCACCTTAGAGAATTGTTGCAGAGTGCACAAGTGTGGAGGTGCTTAGACAAATGGGAAAGCAGATGGGTAAAGAGAAAGGAAAAGAGGAAAGACAGTGTCCCAGAGCTCAACGAGAAAAGACCACAGAGTAGTGATGCAGTAACCATGTTACCAATGAGGGAGACAGCAGGGGGAAAATTAATACATGTACCATGGCACAGAAGCGACATTCAGTCTTTTACGGATGATTTTCCCAAACTGAGAGAGAAACCGATTGAATGGTATCAACAGACTGATAGGTTTGTGAAGCTTGCAAAATGTCTCTGGGAAGACCTGAACACTCTCTTTGAGATTGTGGTTCCGGCAGATTTGTGGGAGGATTGCAAAAGAGCTGTAGGTTGGCCGACAAGTGAACCAGAGAGAGACAGGGATACGGGTGCACCATCACCTATGGTGATGAGCCTGTACTATAAGGTGATTGAGCATTTGAAGACGAAGGTTGCCGCGAAAAATGTGGATTGGCAGAAGATCGATCGGACTGCCCAAGAGGCTAAAGAGTCGATTCATAGTTACTATGAGAGGTTGTTGAAGGCGTTCAAGAACTACAGTGGCACGGAAACAATAGAGGCGAAGGACATGCTTCATTTTGTGTTTAGATTTGTGGAAGGGCTGAGACCAGAGATAAGTCAGATGATAAAGTCGCATTTGATTTGTTGGCAGTCGAAACCTATTGATGAGGTGTTGAATTATGCGAAATACTGTAGCGACGAAATTGAAGTGAAACAGAAAAAGTTGAAAGAGAAAGTGATGATGATGCAGCTTAAAGCAGCTCAGACAGGTCTGCAAGGTTTGCAAGGGTTGCAAGGGTTCCAACAACAGGTACCGCAACCGCAGCCGCAGTTGCAGGGAAATATGACGTTTCAGCCACAGGCGAGAGGCAGAGGCAGAGGAGGTTTTGTGAATAATGGTCCGGATTTGAACACTGTTGTGACTCCGAATGGTGTGCAGGCATTGAAAAAGGTGATGCCGTGTCACGTGTGCGGAATTGTCGGTCATTGGAAACGCGAGTGCCCAATGGTGGTGCAGGAAGGTGCAGGTGTTGGTCAGCAAAACAATGATGTCAATGCATTTCAGACAATGAGGGGACCGAAAATGAGAGGTCCGAACCCAAATTTTCAGACCATAAATCAGCTGCAGGGATTACAACCTATGCAGCCGCAGCAGATGCCCCGTATGCAGATGACGCAAATGCAGCCAATGCAACAGCAGTTTCCCATGGTACCTAATCAGCAAATGCAAATACCTTTGGCACCAATGAGTCAGCAGCAAGTGATGGTTCCTCCACAGGTCTCGGGTCAGGTAATGAATACAAATGGCACCGTACAACAGTTCCCATTACACAGTGAGAGTGGAATAAACAATGTATGGGAGAGTGAAAGTTCAGGAGAGGAGGGAGATTGTGTGCTTGCAGCATCCTTGGAAGTTGATCAAAAGGGTCCGTACGTGGAGGGAAGGGTAATGGGTCATCGTGTCTCATTCTTGGTTGACACAGGAGCAACACGTTCAACTGTTAAGAGCATTGAAGTACCAAATTTGCCACTCTCAGGGAGAACAGTCCAAGTGGTGGGAGTAGCAAACAGGCACCTGACAAACCCAATTACAGATCCGGTACCAGTCAGCATTGGTAACTATCAAGGGTTACACACATTTGTGGTATGTGACTCAAGCCCAATAGCTCTGTTAGGGAGAGACCTATTGTGCAAATTGGGTTGTTCGATTATGTGTTCGAACGATGGAATCAAAATTCAGACGAGCAGTGATGGGGAAGAAGAGGACAGTGTAGAAGGGGATGAGATGGAAACTGTCGATGAAGAGTATCCTCTGATTTGTCTTTTCCCGATGATAACTGAAGAAGATATTCCAGCTGAATTACGGGAAACAGTCGGAAAGGAAGTGTGGGATATGACAGGGAAAGAGGTGGGATTGATGAAAGGAGTGGAACCAGTGAAAGTGACTGTAAAGCCCAATGCAACCTTTCCCCAGACCCCACAATACCACATGGCACAAGACACCCTCATGAAAGTTGCCCAACTCATTAACGAATTTGTAAAGCAGGGAGTACTGAAAGAAGTGTTAAGCAGTCCATGTAATTCACCAATCATGGGACTAATAAAGCCGAGTGGAAAGGTCCGAATTGTACAGGACTTGAGGAAAATAAATGACATCATAGTCAAATGTTGCCCTGTCGTACCGAATCCAGCTGTGATAATGTTTCAAGTCCCTTGCGATGCCGAGTGGTTCTCAGTCATCGACTTGTCACAAGCATTCTTTTCTGTGCCTCTTCATGAGGACAGACAATTTCTCTTTTGTTTCAAATTCTTAGACAGAGTGTACAGTTGGTGTCGAATTCCTCAAGGGTTTTCTGAGTCACCGTCAATATTCAATCAGATTCTAAAGAAAGACTTGGAAGCATTAGAATTGCCATTCGAGTCAACCCTAGTACAGTACATCGATGACTTACTGATTGCATCAAAGACAGAAAGTGGCTGCACAGCCGATACCATTGCTCTGTTGAACCATTTGGGAAGGAATGGACACAAGGTGTCTCCTTCAAAATTACAGTTCTGTCAGAAGAAAGTGAAATACTTGGGTCACCAGATAGAGAAAGGGTCACGGAGAATAATGAAGGAAAGAATAACGAGTGTACTTCAAATGAGTCCACCAAAGACAAGGAGGGAGGTGAGGAAGTTTTTGGGAATGGTAAGCTACTGTCGTCAGTGGATTCCCAACTTCTCAACTCTAGCAAAGCCTTTACTGAAGCTGACCCAGAAGGATGCCTTGGATCAAATTGAGCTGAAAGGAGATGAGATGGATGCTTTTATCGAATTGAAAGAATGCATGTGCAGGGCTCCAGCTTTAGGTATGCCTGATTACACAAAGCCTTTCACATTGTTTTGTCATGAACGTGATGCATGTTCTTTGTCTGTCTTGACTCAAGCCCATGGTGGCATAAACAGACCAGTAGCGTATTTTTCAGCTACTTTGGATCCGGTCGCAGCAGCACTGCCTGGGTGTTTGCGCGCCATAGCAGCAGTTGGTATCAGCCTCACTCAGAGTGAAGGAATAGTGATGGGACACCCAGTAACAGTCATGGTCCCTCACTCAGTTGGGATACTTTTGACCCGCTCCCGAACGCAACACATGACGGGAGCAAGACTCACAAGGTATGAAACGATAATTCTGGGCTCACCGAACGTGCAGCTGAAAAGGTGCACTACGTTGAATCCAGCAACCTTGCTTCCCGGTGAAAATGCTGAAGTTGAGAACGCTGAAGACGTCGAGCATGACTGCCTTCAGGTGACTGAATTTTGCACAAAACCCCGACCTGACATTAAGGATACTAAGCTTGATGAAAATGACCAAATTGTTTTTGTTGATGGTTCATGTCTAAGAGATGGGATGGGAATTTTGAAAGCAGGATATGCTGTATGTACTGTAACAGGTGTCTTGGAAGCATCCTGGCTCCAAGGAGTCTATTCTGCACAAGTAGCAGAACTTGTAGCCCTTACAAGAGCATGTCAATTGTCTACACTGATGAAAGTCACCATTTACACTGATTGTCAGTACGGGTTTGGAATTGTGCACGACTTTGGACAACTATGGTCACAGAGAGGTTTCCTGACTTCTTCAGGATCCCCAGTGAAAAACGGGGAGAGAATAAGGGAATTGTTACACGCCATCCAAATGCCAGCCGAAGTTGCAGTGGTAAAGAGCAGTGCTCATACAAAAGGACAGGACTATGTTTCTCTGGGAAATGCATATGCGGATCAAGTCGCAAGATTTTGTGCCTTGAACTGTATACTACTCAGGGATGAATGGAATTCGATAAGTGAACCAGAACTAGAACCAGCTGAAGCATTTGCCTTGAAGGTCGTAGATACAATAGATGAGCTAAAAGCATTACAGAATAACGTCAGGGAGGATGAAAGAGATTCCTGGATTAAATCACAATGTATAAAGAGACCAGATGAGTTATGGGTTTCAAATGAGGGAAAATTTGTTTTGCCAAATAGTCTCTTATCACAGCTTGCGCGGTTCTATCATGGGCAGGCTCACCTAGGGAGAGATGCCATGATAAGATTGTTCAAAACTGATTGGTTTAACCCCAGATTCCGTCAAGCTGCAGAAGCAGTTTGCCATCGATGTGTCATTTGCCAGCAGATGAACCCAGGGAAGGGAACGGTTGTGAACGCGAGCCACATTGGTAGGGCAAGTGGCCCGTTTAGTAGAATGCAGATGGACTTCATTGAGATGCCTGTGCATGGAGGTCTGAAGTATGTGTTGGTGATTGTGTGCATTTTTAGTCACTGGATTGAAGCATACCCCACACGTAGAAATGACAGCCTTACAGTTGCAAAATTATTGTTGAGGGAGTTAATACCACGTTTCGGATTCCCGATCTCTTTAGAATCAGATAGGGGAAGTCACTTCAATAACGAGGTGATAAAGTTACTTTGCGCAGCGCTGAACATTGAGCAAAAACTGCATTGTAGCTATCGCCCTGAAGCCTCAGGACTGGTGGAGCAAATGAATGGTACACTGAAATCAAGAATGGCGAAAATATGTGCATCGACAAATTTGAAATGGCCTGACGCATTGCCCTTGGTGTTAATGTCAATGAGAAACACCCCTGATAGAAAGACTGGATTGTCTCCGCACGAAATTCTCATGGGCAGGGCTATGAGACTTCCTGCAGTTCCCGCAAACGTGCTTTTGAATATTACAGATGATATGGTGTTAGACTACTGCAAAGGTCTGGCTGACGTGGTTCGCTCTTTCTCTCACCAGGGGGAAGCGACCACCTTGCCACCGATCCAAGGTCCAGGACACGCACTGAAAGCAGGTGACTGGGTCGTGGTAAAGAAGCACGTGAGAAAGTCGTGTCTGGAACCCCGTTGGAAAGGCCCTTTCCAAGTGATCCTGACGACAACTACCGATGTGAAGTGTGCGGGAGTTCCCAACTGGATTCACGCCAGTCACACAAAGAAAGTGTTGTGTCCCACAGATGAGGAAGTTGAAGCGCTGAAACTGCCAGTGCCTGATAAAACAGTGCTGAGCGCTGAGACAGAGCAAAACCGAACTGAAAGCGAACAGGCAGGAACAGGAGAGAGAGAAATATTCTCTGAGGACGAAGCAACAGACTCACTTGGGGAAGGCCAAGGAGAAACCTCAGACAGCGACGAAGCAGCTGAAGGTGACAAAGAGCCTGAAGCAGCTGAGGGTAGCAAAGAGCCTGAAGCAGCTGAAGGTGACAAAGAGCCTGAAGCAGCTGAAAGTGATAAAGAGTCTGAAGAAAGTAACGGTGACGAAGGGCTCGAAAAAGGTGAAAAAGAAGGAGACCCTGATCAGAGGAGGGCTTTCCCAGAAGCAGAGGATAGAGAAAAAGAAAAGGAGAACGTGATTGATTCCCCAGAAGGAGGGGACAAGGCAGAACAGAACGAAAAAGTTCAAGCTCCCACAGAAAAGATCGCAGGTCCATCAAATGGACACGGTGCGAAGAGGAGACTAAGTATATCACCAATAAAACAAAGGTCTAAAGAAAATTTGAACGACGGAGAAAGGCCAAAAGTGAAAGAGAAAAGAAAGGAAGTGTCTGTCGTGGTACCATCCTCAAGTGAAGGAAGAGACTTGGCCAAAGAGGAGAGTACTAGTGAGGCAGAATCGAAAAGAGAAGCAAAATTGAAAAGGAAAAGGATACCAAACAGGAGATATTCCGGTCCAGAATGGGCATATGTAGTCAATGACGATTGGACTGACGAATTTGTATCTCTTAGCCTCGAGAACGAAGAAGAAGAGATACCAAAAGAAAAGAAAAGTTTTATGGACTCTGTTGATTGAAAGGGTGATAATGACATTGCTTGCTAAAATCTAACGTGATACAAACAACCAGCTGAGACATTGCTAAACCGGATAAGACACTTGCTGAACTGATAAAAGACTGAGGTGGTCATTCTGACCTCGGCGGTAAAAGGCGCCTACCGCCGGTCAGAAATCCTCCATAATCCCGCCGCGGTCGCGGAAACCCGCCACGGTCATTGTGACCCGCAGAAGGCAAACCTCCGAAAATCCGGCCGCCACAACAGACCGCCAGACCAGCGGTCGGCGGAAAGGTGGAGGTGACCAAACCTCCACCGCCACGCCAACAGAAATACGCCCATGCCATTACGACCCACGAATCCACGCGGCGGTCATTCAAACGCGGTATTCCATTGGCGGGACACACCGGCGCGGTCAGAATACACACAAACGAACAAAACTCAGCCACATTGGACGATTTGAATCCCACACACCTGATACACATACACACACCACTCCCACACACACAATACAATATAAAACACACACCCACATCACCCACAAACCCCTACGCTTAAAAATTCGTAAAGAAGACAAGAGCGAGACACCAGCATCCAAAACATAACAGCCACAGCCACTCAACACCATCACCCACACACTATCCACACACAAAACAACACACACCACCACACTCAACTCACTTAAATACACATACTCCACCCCACACATCATACACACCACCCCATGGCACCCCAAAGACAACCCCGCTTCACAGACGAAGAACTCAGGGTCATGGTGGAGGAAATCGTTCGGGTAGAGCCCCAGCTGTTCGGCACACAGATACAATACACCAGTATTGCCCGGAGGACGGAGCTATGGCAGAGGATTGTCGACAGGGTGAACGCAGTGGGACAGCACCCCAGAAATCGGGAAGACATCAGGAAGCGATGGAACGACCTACGGGGGAAGGTGCGTTCCATGGTATCCAGGCACAACATCGCCGTGCAGAAGACTGGCGGAGGACCCCCACCTCAACCCCCACAATTCACATCATGGGAGGAGGAAGTCTTGAACATCCTGCATCCTGACGGCCTCGCAGGAGTCGGCGGAGGAATGGATACTGGTAAGTTGAAGCTTCAATACTGCTTCCCCCCCACCTGCATGCCAAATCAGACCCCAACCCTCACCCCCATCCTCGAACCCCACCCTCACCCCCACCCCCATCCTCACCCCCACCCTCACCCCCACCACCATCCTCACCCCCACCACCATCCTCACCCCCACCCCAGCACACCTATTCCCCGCCAATGTCTCACCATCACAACCCACACATCCCAAAACCTAGGCCTGCATGCGTCCACTAAGCATGGACACCCATCACCAAAGCATGCCCAATGCATATACACATCCCCCCCACAAGCCACCCTCACCAAAGCCCCCACACACGAATGCCAGCACTTGGGGACACGAGAACCCACAGATACACCCATATGCGACACATTTAAACTATAACCATACCTCTATACCCGCAGGACCCGACCGTCAACACACCGCGGCGGAGGGGCCAGAATTATCCACACCCCCCACCCAAGAGGCCGTCAGCGATGACAGCAGCTCTGTCGACCTGGACACCGATGACCAGCCCGGACCATCGGGGACCTCTGGACAGTCGGTTCCCCTCACACAGGCCCAGGCCACTACAGACCCAAACCCCTCTGGGAATGTTACCTGTGTCCTATTGGAAGTACTGTTCAATGATTCTGTCCCTGTTGTCTGTTTCAGCCCCGTCGTCTTCCTCCTCGTCACTCTCCTCAGGTTCCACCGCTGCCACAACACCACCGTCTCGACCATCCTCCTGCAGGAAAGGCACCTGGCGGCGCAAAGCCAGGTTGTGAAGCATGCAGCAGGCCACGATGATGTGACACACCTTCTTAGGTGAGTACATTAGGGATCCACCGGTCATATGCAGGCACCTAAACCTGGCCTTTAGGAGGCCAAAGGTGCGTTCGATCACCCTCCTAGTACGCCCATGGGCCTCATTGTACCGTTCCTCTGCCCTGGTCCGGGGATTCCTTACTGGGGTCAGTAGCCACGACAGGTTGGGGTACCCAGAGTCCCCCAATAGCCATACACGGTGTCTCTGTAGCTGTTCCATCACGTAAGGGATGCTGCTATTCCTGAGGATGTAGGCGTCATGCACTGACCCTGGGAATTTGGCATTTACATGCGAGATGTACTGGTCAGCCAAACACACCACCTGGATGTTCATTGAATGGTAATTTTTTCTGTTCCTGTACACCTGCTCCCTGTCTCTTGGGGGAACCAAAGCCACATGGGTCCCATCAATGGCACCAATTACGTTGGGAATATGTCCAAGGGCGTAGAAATCACCCTTCACTGTAGCCAATTCGCCCACCTCAGGGAAAATGATGTAGTTCCTCACGGATTTCATCAGGGCAGACAACACTCTGGATAACACCTTCGAAAACATGGGCTGAGACATCCCGGAAGCAATTCCCACGGTTGTCTGAAATGACCCACTTGCCAAGAAATGTAGTACTGACATGACCTGCACCAGAGGGGGAATCCCTGTGGGTTGGCGGATGGGGGACATCAGGTCGGGCTCCAGCTGGGCAAACAGTTCATGGATAGTGGCACGGTTAAGACGGTAGGTCAGGATAATGTGGCGTTCTTCCATTGTCGACAGGTCCACCAGCGGTCGGTACACGGGAGGATTCATCCGTCTCCTCGCCCAACCCAGCGGACGGTGCCTAGGAAGGACAACATGGAGCACACAGTCAAGCAACCCACAGGTACGTACTCACAGCTAGCACAGTATACGATTCTCTATGCAGTGAATGGCGTGTCTGAGTGGCTATGCAAGGCCTAGGCCTGTGTGACGCAGTTGAAATTGAGCCATGTGGGCCCTGGAAATGGCGGCTGCCTGACCTGTGAAGTGTGACAATGGGATGTGAGGTCAATGCGCTGGCGTGGCACACCGCGGCGGGCGGCGGGCGAAGACCGCGGCGCGAAGCCGCATTGGTTAACATTGAAGCCTATGGGTTTCAGGAGCCAATGGCGAAGGGCGCCGGCGGTGGCGGGACGCACCGCCGCGGTACGCACCGCCGCGGACGTGACCGCCATTTTCTATCTACTTATCCACTTGCGACTTGAACTTTCACAGGAGAGGACCTATACTGCAAGTGTTGCTGTGACCTCGGTCTGGAAGGGACAATGGCTGCTGCGACTGGGGAAAGGGCCCCTGCCTTCACTGGAGAGGAGTTGGAGAAACTTGTGGATGGGGTCCTCCCCCAGTATGCGCTACTCTACGGTCCTCCAGACCAACAAGTGAGTTTAATTCAATATGGATTTGGGGCCACTGGCTGGCTTGGGGGCCTGGCGGGGATGGGGGGCATGTTGGGGCTGGCGGGGGGCCTGGCGGGGGGCCTGGCGGGGATGGGGGGCATGTTGGGCATGGCGGGGGGCATGGCGGGGATGGGGGGCATGTTGGGCATGGCGGGGGGCCTGGCGGGGATGGGGGGCATGTTGGGCATGGCGGGGGGCATGGCGGGGGGCCTGGCGGGGATGGGGGGCATGTTGGGCATGGCGGGGGGCATGGCGGGGGGCCTGGCGGGGATGGGGGGCATGTTGGGCATGGCGGGGGGCCTGGCGGGGATGGGGGGCATGTTGGGCATGGCGGGGGGCATGGCGGGGGGCCTGGCGGGGATGGGGGGCATGTTGGGCATGGCGGGGGGCATGGCAGGGGGCCTGGCGGGGATGGGGGGCATGGCGGGGGGCCTGGCGGGGATGGGGGGCATGTTGGGCATGGCGGGGGGCATGGCGGGGGGCCTGGCGGGGATGGGGGGCATGTTGGGCATGGCGGGGGGCCTGGCGGGGATGGGGGGCGTTGGGCCACTGGAAAGGAAAATGCTGAGAAACTTGAACGTGGTATTTCTCCCTCCCTGTACGTGTCACATAGGTCCGCGTCCATGAGAAGATCGGGATTTGGCGTGCCATCGCCAAGGAAGTCCGGGCCCTGGGGGTCCACCATCAACGGGGCACCCACTGCCGCAAGAGGTGGGAGGACATCCGCCGCGGGACCAAGAAGACCGCCGAGTCTCTGCTGGGGATGGCCTCCCAACGTAGGCGGGGTGCCTGCCGTCAACTGAGCCCCCTGATGTTCCGGATCCTGGCGGTGGCCTACCCTGAATTGGATGGGCGCGTGAGGGCAGCACAGCAGACACAAGGGGGTGAGTACAAGCATTATCTACTCTGTTGTCGCGCAGTGGAGGTGCCTGGGTGGGGGAGGAGGGCTGGGGGTCCCCCTAGGCCAGGGCGATATCTGTAGGCTGGGCACCCCCGTAAGCCCCTGTGTCCCCAGCCACCACCCTCAGTAGTTTGTCAGTACAGCCATCCCTGGGCCGTGTCATCCATGGGTGCAGTTGTCAACTCTAGGCGTGTAGGCCATGTTCCACGGAATGCGTAGCGTACCCCAAGTGCGCAACTTAGTGCAGGGGGCATCTGTGTCTGTCATGTCCGCTAACTGTACCGGAGATCCATGAACTCAATATCCCTTTATTTCTCTCTCCCCCCCCCTTTTTGTTTGTCTTTCTGTGCTTGTGTGCATCAGCATCATCAGGCGGAGGAGAAGTGGCATCGGGGCAGGAGGGAGCTGCATCTCACATGGCCCAGGAGGGCCATGCCACAGAGTCAGACTGGACCAGTGAGACGGAGGGCGAGGGGAGCTCCACGACGGGGACGACTGGACCCTGCAGCGACACGGACACGTCCTCGGAAGGGGGCTCCCTTGCGGGGGTGGCACCATCCGTGCCCCCCGCCATTACAGGTACAGCCGCCACCCAGCGCACCATCTCCGCCCTCCCAGCAGCCCCTCCGCGTTCGCCCCGTGCCCGCTCTGCCAGGAAGCCGGGCATCTCCTTCGCCCCAGGCACCTCAGGCCCTGCCCCTGTTACCCCCGCTGCCCTCAGTGAGGAGGTCATTGACCTCCTCCGAACGCTCATTGTTGGGCAGACTACCCTTTTGAATGCCATCCAGGGGGTGGAGAGGGAGGTTCATCGCAGCAATGCGTACCTGGAGGGCATTCATTCGGGTCAGGCTGCCCATCAGCGATCGTTCCAGGCTCTGGCCTCAGCACTGACGGCAGCCATTGTCCCTGTCTCCTGCCTGCCTCTACTAACTCCCTCCTCCCAGTCTCCTGTTCTTCTGCCTGTCCCACCCACACCATCAGACCAGCCTGCACACACCTCAACACCCAAGAGAAGCTCATCCAAACATAAGCACCACAGATCACGCAGACATTCACACACGCAACATTCCGATGCAGACATGCCAACAGTCACTACCACCTCTGTGACCCCCACCTCCTCGTCTCCCTCCTCCCTCCCTGTGACGTCTACACTCACACCTCCATTCACCTCACCATCAGCCAGTGTTTCCATCACCAGCACACCCTCCACTCCAGTCCGCACACGTGCAGTCACCACCCCCACTGCCATTTACACGTCCCCTGTGTCCTCTCCCACTGTGTCTGTCACCCCCTCTTCCACACCACACAAACGCAGCCACCCACCCACCCAACAGCCATCCACCTCACGACAGCCTATCCCTCCTGCACCTGCACCCAAAGACAGCAAACGTGACTCACCTACAACCACATCCTCTCCCTCCACTCCCATTCCCACTGTACCTACCACTCTCCATTGTCCCAAGAAGCTCTTCCTCGCCACTACTAACTTCTTTCCTGACCCTGAGCCCCCCCCTCCTTCTCGTCGGGGTAAGAAGAGCACCTCAGCCACCACCAGCCCTGCAGCCCCCTTGACAAGGGTGCAGGGGTATTGGAGCCCGCCAGCCCGCATGTCTGGATCTTCGCCCAGCAGCAAGGGGACAGCCAGCCCACCCCCTGGGAAGAGGAGCAGAAGGCGGAAGGGGCGCCGCAGGAGCCCGCCTTCTACATCCCCCCCGGACACCACCCAGAGACAGTCACCAGCCACAGCTCCAAAGGGAGGAAAGGGCCACAGGCCGACGACTAAGGAGGGCAAGGGCAGCAAGTTGGAGAGGTCAGGCAGCAGGCCTGCTGCCCAGGAGGAGCCCACAACCCCCATAGCCGCTGCCCCGGGAGGAACCGGCACAGCTGCCCCGGGAGAGCCCACCACCCCCATAGCCGCTGCCCAGGGAGGACCCAGCCCAGCTGGCCAGGAGGGCCCCACCACCCACAGCCCAGGTGGGCAGTGAAGGAGCACCATCCCCGCTGCCCAGGAGGGCACCACCAGGCAATTAGCAGTTGGCCATAGACCGTCCGCCGTCTCAAGAACCGCTGAACTGGGCCCTTCAAGGCAAGGAGCGCTGAACTGGGCCCCGCCGTCTCAAGAACCGCTGAACTGGGCCCCGCCGTCTCAAGAACCGCTGAACTGGGCCCTTCAAGGCAAGGAGCGCTGAACTGGGCCCCGCCGTCTCAAGAACCGCTGAACTGGGCCCCGCCGTCTCAAGAACCGCTGAACTGGGCCCTTCAGGGCAAGAACCGCTGGCCCTTTGGCAGACGTGGCAGGGCAGGATCTATCTCGGGCAGGGCTGCAGGATGTCCTCTGGCCAACTTGCCTCCTCCAGTGGCAGTGGGGTCTGTTATGGACTGTATGGACTGTGGCTTTGCTCTCCCCAGGATGGCCCAGTGGGCAGGCCACCCACTGTATGGACTGTATGGACTGTGGCTTTGCTCTCCCCAGGATGGCCCAGTGGGCAGGCCACCCACTGTATGGTCTGTATGGACTGTGGCTTTGCTCTCCCCAGGATGGCCCAGTGGGCAGGCCACCCACTGTATGGACTGTATGGACTGTGGCTTTGCTCTCCCCAGGATGGCCCAGTGGGCAGGCCACCCACTGTATGGACTGTATGGACTGTGGCTTTGCTCTCCCCAGGATGGCCCAGTGGGCAGGCCACCCACTGTATGGACTGTATGGACTGTGGCTTTGCTCTCCCCAGGATGGCCCAGTGGGCAGGCCACCCACTGTATGGACTGTATGGACTGTGGCTTTGCTCTCCCCAGGATGGCCCAGTGGGCAGGCCACCCACTGTATGGACTGTTTGGACTGTGGCTTTGCTCTCCCCAGGATGGCCCAGTGGTCATGGAGTCCCCTCGTGGATCTGGCGTCGTGTACTCAAGTGGCTGAGGTGCCCCCCCTTCCCTTCCCCCTGAGGTGCCTGTCCTATTTTCTTTCTGATGCCCCTGCAGTGTTCTCTCCGTGGAGTTCTTGTCTTGGGACTGGGCCTTGCCCCTTTGCACAGGACCCCTGTGATCCACGGACAGTGGTTGGACTACATTTAGTAGCTGTATATATTTTGTACATAGTTTATTTATTTATTGGGATTAATGGTGTACATATTTCAATATATCTGCCCGTTTATGATCTCTTCTTTTGGTCTTTGCATTATTTCGGAGGGGGGTGGTTTGTGGGTTGTGACAGTGATCTGTGGGAATGCATTGATGTGTGTGTTGTAGTGGGTGTGGGTGGGTGGGTGTGTGCCGGTAATCTTTTCCCTCCCCTGTGTCGTAGGTGCCGTACTCACCGATGTCTTCCGCGCCGCCGGGCGTGCTCCTGGTATATGAGCAGGAATAGGAGTGCGGGGATGACCTGCAACTCTGGCTCCATACTGCCGGAATCTCGCGTGGAGTGCGTAGAGGTGAGCGTTTTCCCGTTCGTAGTCTGTTTCCGCCGTGTTCTTATCGGCGGTGCTCCCGCCCCGGAAAAGGTGGCAGATTGGTGGGTCGTAATAGGGTGGGCGGTACTTTGTCTGCCGCCGGGCTGTTGGCGGGAACCGCCGCGCTGTTTGTTTGTACCGCTGTGGCGGTCGGAGTGTTAAGTTGGCGGGCTGTGTTGGCGGTTCCCGCCAGGGTCAGAATTGCATATTTTAGACCGCCGGCCTGCTTTATCACCGACCGCCAGGGTCAGAATGAGGGCCTGAGTTATTGCCGAATTGAGACAAATGCTGCTAACCGATAAGTGACTGGCCTCTTGAAGAAAACTGTGTGAACATTGCGCTCGTTCAGCTTTGTAACTGAATTGCTAAATAGTTTCTTTATAGGTGCTTCTAGCTCTCTGATTCTATACAGATCATGACGCAAAACAGTAGAAAGAAATATTGTAAATATGTGTGTGTAGGCTTGGTAATTGCATGTGTACTAATAATAATGGCAATCGTGCTTGGAATGCATGGTAAGGGTGAGAATGAGAAAATTGATGCTTCTACTTTTGCTCCTGTTACTGTCACTGAACTAACCGCATTGAAAAGACTAGAATTAGATGAGAAACACTTGCATGATAAGAAAGAACTTTCGTATAATGTTTTCTATCGCTTGCTATCAGAATATGTTGAGACTATGGATGCGAAAGATTGTTATGTGTGTACACAGATACCGACATCAGTAAAGGAAGGGGTGACTTATCACCACATGCCTCTTACATACGGGATTACATGTAGTATAGTAATGTCTAGATTTTATGGTCAAACTAATATACAGTATTTTTACTCGAATTATGATGTTACCTTTGCATATGTTCCTATAATAGCGCAGCTAAGCCAGATTGCTAAAGATTGGGATGCTAAAATAATGAGGGAATTTTTCGAGCCAATGCAACCTTTTGAAACGGCTCACGCTCATAGGGAAAACCTTACCTGCTCGCTCTCTGCAGTAGAAATAAGCTTTTTAGATCGCACAGATGATAGAAGGGCACAAATGAATGCGAAATTAGAAACAGAGCTAAGTAAGAGGACTTCAGTAGATGATTATGATTTTGCCGCAATAAAGACACAAGGGAGAATAGCTTTAGATGCTTGGCATGTAGGGAAATTTTGTATATATCGAGGTGAATCTTATTATGATAACATTTTCGTAGGAGCGAGTGAGTGTAAACATACGTTTATCTTTAAGGCCAAATGGACATTCATGATGAACGGACTTGACCCTGTCATTCCAGGTGTATATTACATTTGTGGGTATAATGCCTATTATCGTCTTCCAAAGGGATGGTGGGGGAGATGTTATTTGGGTATAGTGTTCCCAAAGGTTTATCAACTGGATGACCTATCGATGATTCCAAAGACGTCTGGATCCCATCGTATCCAGAAAAGAGAGACCGCAGCTGCTGTGGTAGGAGATATATTTGGAGCCATGATTCCTTCGTTGGGAGTTGTGCTGAATTCCATCAAAATAAGAAAGTTGTCTACTATAGTGGATAACATGTTGACAAAGTTTTCAGGTGCTATAATCCTGATAGATGCTGAACTTGCAGCGGAAAGAGCCATGACTCTTCAAAACAGGCTTGCCTTAGACATTCTTTTAGCAAAGGATGGCGGCGTTTGCAAAATGCTTGGTGCACGCCACTGTTGCACGTATATTCCCGACAACAGTGTGAAAATTAAAACTATGCTTGCTAATCTAACAAAAGAGAGTGCAGATTTGAAGGAACTGAAAGAACCAGGAGTGTGGGAGAAGGTTGGAAAAGGACTTGCTTCAGTGGGAAATTGGATTGGGGGAATTTGGAATGGAATATTACTAAAGATAATACAGGGAATTTTAATAGTACTGATTTGCATATTTGGAATTTGGGGAATAAAAAGGGGAATAATAATGATTATGGAAAGAATTAAAAGAAGGAAGGAAGAGAAAATGATGAAAAGAATGGCAGAAGAATACAAAGCGAAAACTAGGGGAACTAAAAGGAAAAGAGAACTGACAGAATTTTAATGGAATAAAATTTGTGGGAATAGTTTGTGTGATGACAAGTAGTCATCAGAGGAGGGATTGATGACGCAGAAATGAAGGTTTTACATTTATTAGCGCATAAACGTAGTGTGAAATAATCATGTGTGACTTTAACCGAACTAATAAAGATTGTACGGGGACAAATGTGCCCTCAGAGTAGTTTGCCAACATTTATAAGCGTGCTTTATATAACGTGATGTATTAGAATTGCACTAATCACACATAATCGTAAACGTGTGCCATGATTTGCTTGTTTGAAATGTTTTAGCTTAGCATAACTTTAGTGGAGGCTTCGGCCTAGTTGCCTGGTCTCACGGTTTAGATGCTCGTATTTTTCCAATGTGCTAATAAACGTGTATTTCTGCTTGAAGCTGTACTTTTCCACTGAGATCGTTCACATGCTTATCTTAAGGTTTCGTGCCAGCCTGGCATTTTTCTCTTTGCTCCAAGGTCAATCTGCAGGTGCGGACAATGGAAGCTCTGAAAATGAGTTAATTGGTATAAAATGTTGCAACTTGCGTACCCGTCTCCAAGGATAATGTATGCTTAAGTAAAAGCTTGAGAACTGTTGTTTTTGATTGGACAATTTGAAGTCAACCTATGAACCCTCCAATGGAAGACCCTACTGGATTTGAACTGTTGTCTATTTAAACCAGGTGCTCGAGAAGAAAGTAGCCATTATTGCTGTTACCAGCCATTACCCGCCATTTTGCAGGACATTGCAGCTATTATGGCCCACCTTGCTGCGACGCCATTTTGAAAGAGACTTTGATGCTTTCTCTAATCGAGAGAAAGAGACTTAAATGATTCTTACCCTAGAGACTTTAACTTTGATTTGTCCCTTTGCATGAAGTAGTAGTTTATCTTGCCGCCGTGAGGCAACTGCCCCGTCCACCCCTGTCCCTTTGCCCCGTCCCATGCTGATCGAGAAACGGTACCTGTGAGACGAAGACTTCCTTGAATGCTGATTGAAATTGGTAAATATGAAAGGAAATTGTACAATTGCATTGTGTTTCTTTTAGGTAACCAACTGCTGATTTTTGATAAGATCCCTAGTTAGGAGTTTTTCTAAATTAATGTTGCTAAATTGTTTTTGCATGAAGTCCCACATGCCGATGCTAATTTGAGGTTAGATGAGGATTCCTTTTGTTGCACAATGCAATTTGAGACCTTGTTATGCTGACTAAATGTATGCAATTAGCTCATTACAGATTATAGTTTTAGTGATTTGCATTGCTATAATCGAGTGCCTTGTTATTCAAATGCTGCATAGATTGCACCTGTTTCGTCGTTATGGACAGCTATTAATGTTCATTTACGTTTATCATTTGGTGTTGAGACACATCTATATTGTGCTAGCTTTGTTAATATAGGGAAATAAATTCACTAACTTTGAATAAACTGGTGTGGTTATTCCTGACTGAAAGGTCAGGGTTCGCCGAAATATATTCTGGATTAATTGTTAAGTGTTATGTTGATCAGGGTATTGCTTATGTTCGTTATTGATTATTGATTTGATTAAATTGACTAATGTCGGGTGAAGAGAGTCCCACTTAGCCAAAAGATTCATCGGCCTAAAGAGCGTCCAAATACAGGTAAATTATTAGTACGGAACGCTCTATCAGTAGATGGTAGCAGAGGACGGTTTCGCCTTTTGGGACTCCGTGCTGTTAAAGTACATGGTGTTGAATTAACGGTTACGCCCTTTGAGACCCCACTCGAGAAGTTGAATTAGATTTTCTTGGATAAAACTGATTGAGAAAATGATGATGGGCTAGGTCCACCGCGACTTTCCCGGGATCTCGGAGCTTGCGAATGGAGAGAATGGAGGTGTGAGATCGGCGTTGGCGGTACTAGTGATGGTATGAGTGAAGTTAGGATTTTGCGCTTGCACAGCTTATTGCCGCAGATTGTGTGAAAAGATTGCGAGAATTTTAGAGAATAGCGGAGGTGCGACTCCGAGTGTAGAAGTAGGGAAGTCGTCGAACTTCATAGAAATAGCGGAGGTGCGACTCCGAGTGTGAGAGTAGGGAAGTCGTCGAACTTCATGTGCATGTGGCGCTTCGTGCATAAAAAGGTCCTCGTGGTTGTTGTTGTTGAGACGGGCCCTGCGAGGTCAAGAGACTCCGGAGTATGTTGAAAAGTGTATGAGACACTTGTTTATGTTGTGGTCTGGTCGGTTTAGTAGGTTGATCGGGCGTGGGCAACGAGTCGCTAAGTGTGTTAAGGGAGTGAAAGAAAACTTCGACTTCGGGCTTTGACAAAATTCTAAAGTGCACTAGAATAGATCACTGACAAGTTGAGAGCAGTCTGCGGGTCAGATTTGCTTGCGAACGTGGGGACCGAGAAAGATGGAATAACTGCCGAGGCTAGTGAAAAATCCCTAAGGTCCTGAAGCGATTGTGTTACCCTTCCTGTAGTAAACCGACAGATCTGTTTTATTATTATTTTTTTAGTAGCTCGCGATACATGCCAGAAGTTGTTACGAGAGGAGCTGAGTGAAGGAGGACTAGCCGCGAGGCTTTGTCAGCCGCAGTGTGTGTGAGTGTGACGTCACTAGGAGCCGCGCTGGGATAGGTTGGTTGTAGAGAAGGGTCGCGCACGGATTGGACGCAGTCCGTGGGGCTCGATTGGAAGGGGAAAGGCAGGCGAAGAGTATTCCGGGAATTAAAGTCACTTATTGATTACAAACTTTGTGAAATAAAAGACGAGAAAATGAAATTTTTTAAAGCATTAAAGAGTGCGATGAAGGGGGAGTCTTACATTAAAGCGAGCGTAGGAGAGGAGACGCCACCCGAAGGTACGCCAGCTTATATTGTAATGGAGGAAAAGGGGGTAGCTCCATGCCTTTGGCTAAAGCAATGGCACAAGCTGACAGAGAAACATGGGAGCGCAGCGTTCCCGGTCCATGGGACATTCAATATAAGGATCCTAGAGAATTTGAGATTCGCGATGTACGACATGAAGGTACCTCCAAGGCCAGCACAGTTTGAGGCTCTAGCGATTTGGGAACTAATGGCTAGACAGCAGCAACAAAATAAGTTCGAGACTAGGATAAGGAAGGTAGAAAAGACACTAGCGGACGCTAGGTGGGATAATGCACAGAAGGTGTGGAGGTCAGATGTATTGCAGGGGATAAAATTGTTTCCCGCAATTACTAAGGAAGAAGAGGAGACAGGTAAGAAAGCTACCTGTAAGACAAACAGGAGGTGTTCCAGAGGACGAGGAAAAGTTGAGAAGAGAAGAGGAGTTAGAGGATGAGGAGTTAATCATGCAATTGCTGAACGACCGTCCACCACCTTATGCAGAGAGTGGACAAGGTCCAAGTACCAGTTCTGCCCCTCCGGCACCGGTACAGAACAGTGAAACTCAGAGTTCAGGAGCATCATCGGGATCTAAGGACCCGAGTTTACTGTTCACCCCGCAGATACCACAGGTTAGGAGAATATATCCAGATGTGCCCATACTGAAACCAGCAGAAAATTATCAGCCGCAGGTCCCAAGGTACTACAGCAGTGACAACAGTACGGGAATGATTCTAGATCCAACCGCAATGGGAGGACAGAATGGTCACAACCCAACACTGGCACAAGCTGAATCAACCCAGTTTTTGATGTCTCAAAAGCAGATGCAGGGGGGAAACGCACATGCTCAGATGACGGGGAGTCAGATGGGCATGCCGGCAATGATGACCCATAGTGTGGGAATGAACATGTCTCAGAACATGGGGAATGGACAGAACGAAGATGCGATATCCCTACCCATTACTGTAGGTCCACCGGTACCTTTGTACATTCAGCCTCATTCAGGTATGAGCAGTCAAGGATCAATGCTGCAGAATGGGACAGAAAGGAGGTGCATAGAAAACACTCCAGGGATAACTCCGATAGCGGCTCAGCCAACTGGATCTGGGTCCTTGATGGAGTTTAGTCCCATATGTGCTCAGTCAACACTGGTGAGGTCGAGTCCCCCACTGATGATACCGCTATCATCGAACACTGAAAAGTTGCCGCAACCATCAATGGCAGTCGATGTGAATGCTACACTGATGGGGTTGAATGCGCAACAGCTAACACAGTGGTTCAACAGTCTGAATTCCACACAAAGCTCAGCCAGTGGGAAGGGAGAAGATTATCTGAATAGGGTCAGGTTGAACATGGAAGCACAAGAATTGGTGGAAGGGACTCTGGGTGTGAATAGGTTAGAGTCCTACTCGGAAGAAGAGCTGAGGTATCTATGTCCCAGGATTACGAGAGAAGTGAACAAGGTACACAGAAGCTTGCAAGAAATAGCTGACAAAAACGGGGTTGACATAGACAAGACGAAACACTTGAGCAGGAGCTACAGGTTGGATTTCGGGACCACAGATTTTGAACACATGAGGTCAGCAGGCATGAAGGCGCACCTTAGAGAATTGTTGCAGAGTGCACAAGTGTGGAGGTGCTTAGACAAATGGGAAAGCAGATGGGTAAAGAGAAAGGAAAAGAGGAAAGACAGTGTCCCAGAGCTCAACGAGAAAAGACCACAGAGTAGTGATGCAGTAACCATGTTACCAATGAGGGAGACAGCAGGGGGAAAATTAATACATGTACCATGGCACAGAAGCGACATTCAGTCTTTTACGGATGATTTTCCCAAACTGAGAGAGAAACCGATTGAATGGTATCAACAGACTGATAGGTTTGTGAAGCTTGCAAAATGTCTCTGGGAAGACCTGAACACTCTCTTTGAGATTGTGGTTCCGGCAGATTTGTGGGAGGATTGCAAAAGAGCTGTAGGTTGGCCGACAAGTGAACCAGAGAGAGACAGGGATACGGGTGCACCATCACCTATGGTGATGAGCCTGTACTATAAGGTGATTGAGCATTTGAAGACGAAGGATGCCGCGAAAAATGTGGATTGGCAGAAGATCGATCGGACTGCCCAAGAGGCTAAAGAGTCGATTCATAGTTACTATGAGAGGTTGTTGAAGGCGTTCAAGAACTACAGTGGCACGGAAACAATAGAGGCGAAGGACATGCTTCATTTTGTGTTTAGATTTGTGGAAGGGCTGAGACCAGAGATAAGTCAGATGATAAAGTCGCATTTGATTTGTTGGCAGTCGAAACCTATTGATGAGGTGTTGAATTATGCGAAATACTGTAGCGACGAAATTGAAGTGAAACAGAAAAAGTTGAAAGAGAAAGTGATGATGATGCAGCTTAAAGCAGCTCAGACAGGTCTGCAAGGTTTGCAAGGGTTGCAAGGGTTCCAACAACAGGTACCGCAACCGCAGCCGCAGTTGCAGGGAAATATGACGTTTCAGCCACAGGCGAGAGGCAGAGGCAGAGGAGGTTTTGTGAATAATGGTCCGGATTTGAACACTGTTGTGACTCCGAATGGTGTGCAGGCATTGAAAAAGGTGATGCCGTGTCACGTGTGCGGAATTGTCGGTCATTGGAAACGCGAGTGCCCAATGGTGGTGCAGGAAGGTGCAGGTGTTGGTCAGCAAAACAATGATGTCAATGCATTTCAGACAATGAGGGGACCGAAAATGAGAGGTCCGAACCCAAATTTTCAGACCATAAATCAGCTGCAGGGATTACAACCTATGCAGCCGCAGCAGATGCAGATGCCCCGTATGCAGATGACGCAAATGCAGCCAATGCAACAGCAGTTTCCCATGGTACCTAATCAGCAAATGCAAATACCTTTGGCACCAATGAGTCAGCAGCAAGTGATGGTTCCTCCACAGGTCTCGGGTCAGGTAATGAATACAAATGGCACCGTACAACAGTTCCGATTACACAGTGAGAGAGGAATAAACAATGTATGGGAGAGTGAAAGTTCAGGAGAGGAGGGAGATTGTGTGCTTGCAGCATCCTTGGAAGTTGATCAAAAGGGTCCGTACGTGGAGGGAAGGGTAATGGGTCATCGTGTCTCATTCTTGGTTGACACAGGAGCAACACGTTCAACTGTTAAGAGCATTGAAGTACCAAATTTGCCACTCTCAGGGAGAACAGTCCAAGTGGTGGGAGTAGCAAACAGGCACCTGACAAACCCAATTACAGATCCGGTACCAGTCAGCATTGGTAACTATCAAGGGTTACACACATTTGTGGTATGTGACTCAAGCCCGATAGCACTGTTAGGGAGAGACCTATTGTGCAAATTGGGTTGTTCGATTATGTGTTCGAACGATGGAATCAAAATTCAGACGAGCAGTGATGGGGAAGAAGAGGACAGTGTACAAGGGGATGAGATGGAAACTGTCGATGAAGAGTATCCTCTGATTTGTCTTTTCCCGATGATAACTGAAGAAGATATTCCAGCTGAATTACGGGAAACAGTCGGAAAGGAAGTGTGGGATATGACAGGGAAAGAGGTGGGATTGATGAAAGGAGTGGAACCAGTGAAAGTGACTGTAAAGCCCAATGCAACCTTTCCCCAGACCCCACAATACCACATGGCACAAGACACCCTCATGAAAGTTGCCCAACTCATTGACGAATTTGTAAAGCAGGGAGTACTGAAAGAAGTGTTAAGCAGTCCATGTAATTCACCAATCATGGGACTAATAAAGCCGAGTGGAAAGGTCCGAATTGTACAGGACTTGAGGAAAATAAATGACATCATAGTCAAATGTTGCCCTGTCGTACCGAATCCAGCTGTGATAATGTTTCAAGTCCCTTGCGATGCCGAGTGGTTCTCAGTCATCGACTTGTCACAAGCATTCTTTTCTGTGCCTCTTCATGAGGACAGCCAATTTCTCTTTTGTTTCAAATTCTTAGACAGAGTGTACAGTTGGTGTCGAATTCCTCAAGGGTTTTCTGAGTCACCGTCAATATTCAATCAGATTCTAAAGAAAGACTTGGAAGCATTAGAATTGCCATTCGAGTCAACCCTAGTACAGTACATCGATGACTTACTGATTGCATCAAAGACAGAAAGTGGCTGCACAGCCGATACCATTGCTCTGTTGAACCATTTGGGAAGGAATGGACACAAGGTGTCTCCTCCAAAATTACAGTTCTGTCAGAAGAAAGTGAAATACTTGGGTCACCAGATAGAGAAAGGGTCACGGAGAATAATGAAGGAAAGAATAACGAGTGTACTTCAAATGAGTCCACCAAAGACAAGGAGGGAGGTGAGGAAGTTTTTGGGAATGGTAAGCTACTGTCGTCAGTGGATTCCCAACTTCTCAACTCTAGCAAAGCCTTTACTGAAGCTGACCCAGAAGGATGCCTTGGATCAAATTGAGCTGAAAGGAGATGAGATGGATGCTTTTATCGAATTGAAAGAATGCATGTGCAGGGCTCCAGCTTTAGGTATGCCTGATTACACAAAGCCTTTCACATTGTTTTGTCATGAACGTGATGCATGTTCTTTGTCTGTCTTGACTCAAGCCCATGGTGGCATAAACAGACCAGTAGCGTATTTTTCAGCTACTTTGGATCCGGTCGCAGCAGCACTGCCTGGGTGTTTGCGCGCCATAGCAGCAGTTGGTATCAGCCTCACTCAGAGTGAAGGAATAGTGATGGGACACCCAGTAACAGTCATGGTCCCTCACTCAGTTGGGATACTTTTGACCCGCTCCCGAACGCAACACATGACGGGAGCAAGACTCACAAGGTATGAAACGATAATTCTGGGCTCACCAAACGTGCAGCTGAAAAGGTGCACTACGTTGAATCCAGCAACCTTGCTTCCCGGTGAAAATGCTGAAGTTGAGAACGCTGAAGACGTCGAGCATGACTGCCTTCAGGTGACTGAATTTTGCACAAAACCCCGACCTGACATTAAGGATACTAAGCTTGATGAAAATGACCAAATTGTTTTTGTTGATGGTTCATGTCTAAGAGATGGGATGGGAATTTTGAAAGCAGGATATGCTGTATGTACTGTAACAGGTGTCTTGGAAGCATCCTGGCTCCAAGGAGTCTATTCTGCACAAGTAGCAGAACTTGTAGCCCTTACAAGAGCATGTCAATTGTTTACACTGATGAAAGTCACCATTTACACTGATAGTCAGTACGGGTTTGGAATTGTGCACGACTTTGGACAACTATGGTCACAGAGAGGTTTCCTGACTTCTTCAGGATCCCCAGTGAAAAACGGGGAGAGAATAAGGGAATTGTTACACGCCATCCAAATGCCAGCCGAAGTTGCAGTGGTAAAGTGCAGTGCTCATACAAAAGGACAGGACTATGTTTCTCTGGGAAATGCATATGCGGATCAAGTCGCAAGATTTTGTGCCTTGAACTGTATACTACTCAGGGATGAATGGAATTCGATCAGTGAACCAGAACTAGAACCAGCTGAAGCATTTGCCTTGAAGGTCGTAGATACAATAGATGAACTAAAAGCATTACAGAATAACGTCAGGGAGGATGAAAGAGATTCCTGGATTAAATCGCAATGTATAAAGAGACCAGATGAGTTATGGGTTTCAAATGAGGGAAAATTTGTTTTGCCAAATAGTCTCTTATCACAGCTTGCGCGGTTCTATCATGGGCAGGCTCACCTAGGGAGAGATGCCATGATAAGATTGTTCAAAACTGATTGGTTTAACCCCAGATTCCGTCAAGCTGCAGAAGCAGTTTGCCATCGATGTGTCATTTGCCAGCAGATGAACCCAGGGAAGGGAACGGTTGTGAACGCGAGCCACATTGGTAGGGCAAGTGGCCCGTTTAGTAGAATGCAGATGGACTTCATTGAGATGCCTGTGCATGGAGGTCTGAAGTATGTGTTGGTGATTGTGTGCATTTTTAGTCACTGGATTGAAGCATACCCCACACGTAGAAATGACAGCCTTACAGTTGCAAAATTATTGTTGAGGGAGTTAATACCACGTTTCGGATTCCCGATCTCTTTAGAATCAGATAGGGGAAGTCACTTCAATAACGAGGTGATAAAGTTACTTTGCGCAGCGCTGAACATTGAGCAAAAACTGCATTGTAGCTTTCGCCCTGAAGCCTCAGGACTGGTGGAGCAAATGAATGGTACACTGAAATCAAGAATGGCGAAAATATGTGCATCGACAAATTTGAAATGGCCTGACGCATTGCCCTTGGTGTTAATGTCAATGAGAAACACCCCTGATAGAAAGACTGGATTGTCTCCGCACGAAATTCTCATGGGCAGGGCTATGAGACTTCCTGCAGTTCCCGCAAACGCGCTTTTGAATATTACAGATGATATGGTATTAGACTACTGCAAAGGTCTGGCTGACGTGGTTCGCTCTTTCTCTCACCAGGTGGAAGCGACCACCTTGCCACCGATCCAAGGTCCAGGACACGCACTGAAAGCAGGTGACTGGGTCGTGGTAAAGAAGCACGTGAGAAAGTCGTGTCTGGAACCCCGTTGGAAAGGCCCTTTCCAAGTGATCCTGACGAGAACTACCGATGTGAAGTGTGCGGGAGTTCCCAACTGGATTCACGCCAGTCACACAAAGAAAGTGTTGTGTCCCACAGATGAGGAAGTTGAAGCGCTGAAACTGCCAGTGCCTGATAAAACAGTGCTGAGCGCTGAGACAGAGCAAAACCGAACTGAAAGCGAACAGGCAGGAACAGGAGAGAGAGAAATATTCTCTGAGGACGAAGCAACAGACTCACTTGGGGAAGGCCAAGGAGAAACCTCAGACAGCGACGAAGCAGCTGAAGGTGACAAAGAGCCTGAAGCAGCTGAGGGTAGCAAAGAGCCTGAAGCAGCTGAAGGTGACAAAGAGCCTGAAGCAGCTGAAAGTGATAAAGAGTCTGAAGAAAGTAACGGTGACGAAGGGCTCGAAAAAGGTGAAAAAGAAGGAGAGCCTGATCAGAGGAGGGCTTTCCCAGAAGCAGAGGATAGAGAAAAAGAAAAGGAGAACGTGATTGATTCCCCAGAAGGAGGGGACAAGGCAGAACAGAACGAAAAAGTTCAAGCTCCCACAGAAAAGATCGCAGGTCCATCAAATGGACACGGTGCGAAGAGGAGACTAAGTATATCACCAATAAAACAAAGGACTAAAGAAAATTTGAACGACGGAGAAAGGCCAAAAGTGAAAGAGAAAAGAAAGGAAGTGTCTGTCGTGGTACCATCCTCAAGTGAAGGAAGAGACTTGGCCAAAGAGGAGAGTACTAGTGAGGCAGAATCGAAAAGAGAAGCAAAATTGAAAAGGAAAAGGATACCAAACAGGAGATATTCCGGTCCAGAATGGGCATATGTAGTCAATGACGATTGGACTGACGAATTTGTATCTCTTAGCCTCGAGAACGAAGAAGAAGAGATACCAAAAGAAAAGAAAAGTTTTATGGACTCTGTTGATTGAAAGGGTGATAATGACATTGCTTGCTACAATCTAACGTGATACAAACAACTAGCTGAGACATTGCTAAACCGGATAAGACACTTGCTGAACTGATAAAAGACTGAGTTATTGCCGAATTGAGACAAATGCTGCTAACCGATAAGTGACTGGCCTCTTGAAGAAAACTGTGTGAACATTGCGCTCGTTCAGCTTTGTAACTTGAATTGCTAAATAGTTTCTTTATAGGTGCTTCTAGCTCTCTGATTCTATACAGATCATGACGCAAAACAGTAGAAAGAAATATTGTAAATATGTGTGTGTAGGCTTGGTAATTGCATGTGTACTAATAATAATGGCAATCGTGCTTGGAATGCATGGTAAGGGTGAGAATGAGAAATTTGATGCTTCTACTTTTGCTCCTGTTACTGTCACTGAACTAACCGCATTGAAAAGACTAGAATTAGATGAGAAACACTTGCATGATAAGAAAGAACTTTCGTATAATGTTTTCTATCGCTTGCTAACAGAATATGTTGAGACTATGGATGCGAAAGATTGTTATGTGTGTACACAGATACCGACATCAGTAAAGGAAGGGGTGACTTATCACCACATGCCTCTTACATACGGGATTACATGTAGTATAGTAATGTCTAGATTTTATGGTCAAACTAATATACAGTATTTTTACTCGAATTATGATGTTACCTTTGCATATGTTCCTATAATAGCGCAGCTAAGCCAGATTGCTAAAGATTGGGATGCTAAAATAATGAGGGAATTTTTCGAGCCAATGCAACCTTTTGAAACGGCTCACGCTCATAGGGAAAACCTTACCTGCTCGCTCTCTGCAGTAGAAATAAGCTTTTTAGATCGCACAGATGATAGAAGGGCACAAATGAATGCGAAATTAGAAACAGAGCTAAGTAAGAGGACTTCAGTAGATCATTATGATTTTGCCGCAATAAAGACACAAGGGAGAATAGCTTTAGATGCTTGGCATGTAGGGAAATTTTGTATATATCGAGGTGAATCTTATTATGATAACATTTTCGTAGGAGCGAGTGAGTGTAAACATACGTTTATCTTTAAGGCCAAATGGACATTCATGATGAACGGACTTGACCCTGTCATTCCAGGTGTATATTACATTTGTGGGTATAATGCCTATTATCGTCTTCCAAAGGGATG
Source organism: Pleurodeles waltl (assembly GCF_031143425.1). Classification (NCBI taxonomy): domain Eukaryota; kingdom Metazoa; phylum Chordata; class Amphibia; order Caudata; family Salamandridae; genus Pleurodeles; species Pleurodeles waltl. The sequence goes on from NC_090446.1 coordinate 341,369,566, forward strand.
GTGGGGGAGATGTTATTTGGGTATAGTGTTCCCAAAGGTTTATCAACTGGATGACCTATCGATGATTCCAAAGACGTCTGGATCCCATCGTATCCAGAAAAGAGAGACCGCAGCTGCTGTGGTAGGAGATATATTTGGAGCCATGATTCCTTCGTTGGGAGTTGTGCTGAATTCCATCAAAATAAGAAAGTTGTCTACTATAGTGGATAACATGTTGACAAAGTTTTCAGGTGCTATAATCCTGATAGATGCTGAACTTGCAGCGGAAAGAGCCATGACTCTTCAAAACAGGCTTGCCTTAGACATTCTTTTAGCAAAGGATGGCGGCGTTTGCAAAATGCTTGGTGCACGCCACTGTTGCACATATATTCCTGACAACAGTGTGAAAATTAAAACTATGCTTGCTAATCTAACAAAAGAGAGTGCAGATTTGAAGGAACTGAAAGAACCAGGAGTGTGGGAGAAGGTTGGAAAAGGACTTGCTTCAGTGGGAAATTGGATTGGGGGAATTTGGAATGGAATATTACTAAAGATAATACAGGGAATTTTAATAGTACTGATTTGCATATTTGGAATTTGGGGAATAAAAAGGGGAATAATAATGATTATGGAAAGGATTAAAAGAAGGAAGGAAGAGAAAATGATGAAAAGAATGGCAGAAGAATACAAAGCGAAAACTAGGGGAACTAAAAGGAAAAGAGAACTGACAGAATTTTAATGGAATAAAATTTGTGGGAATAGTTTGTGTGATGACAAGTAGTCATCAGAGGAGGGATTGATGACGCAGAAATGAAGGTTTTACATTTATTAGCGCATAAACGTAGTGTGAAATAATCATGTGTGACTTTAACCGAACTAATAAAGATTGTACGGGGACAAATGTGCCCTCAGAGTAGTTTGCCAACATTTATAAGCGTGCTTTATATAACGTGATGTATTAGAATTGCACTAATCACACATAATCGTAAACGTGTGCTATGATTTGCTTGTTTGAAATGTTTTAGCTTAGCATAACTTTAGTGGAGGCTTCGGCCCAGTTGCCTGGTCTCACGGTTTAGATGCTCGTATTTTTCCAATGTGCTAATAAACGTGTATTTCTGCTTGAAGCTGTACTTTTCCACTGAGATCGTTCACATGCTTATCTTAAGGTTTCGTGCCAGCCTGGCATTTTTCTCTTTGCTCCAAGGTCAATCTGCAGGTGCGGACAATGGAAGCTCTGAAAATGAGTTAATTGGTATAAAATGTTGCAACTTGCGTACCCGTCTCCAAGGATAATGTATGCTTAAGTAAAAGCTTGAGAACTGTTGTTTTTGATTGGACAATTTGAAGTCAACCTATGAACCCTCCAATGGAAGACCCTACTGGATTTGAACTGTTGTCTATTTAAACCAGGTGCTCGAGAAGAAAGTAGCCATTATTACTGTTACCAGCCATTACCCGCCATTTTGCAGGACATTGCAGCTATTATGGCCCACCTTGCTGCGACGCCATTTTGAAAGAGACTTTGATTCTTTCTCTAATCGAGAGAAAGAGACTTAAATGATTCTTACCCTAGAGACTTTAACTTTGATTTGTCCCTTTGCATGAAGTAGTAGTTTATCTTGCCGCCGTGAGGCAACTGCCCCGTCCACCCCTGTCCCTTTGCCCCGTCTCATGCTGATCGAGAAACGGTACCTGTGAGACGAAGACTTCCTTGAATGCTGATTGAAATTGGTAAATATGAAAGGAAATTGTACAATTGCATTGTGTTTCTTTTAGGTAACCAACTGCTGATTTTTGATAAGAGCCCTAGTTAGGAGTTTTTCTAAATTAATGTTGCTAAATTGTTTTTGCATGAAGTCCCACATGCCGATGCTAATTTGAGGTTAGATGAGGATTCCTTTTGTTGCACGATGCAATTTGAGACCTTGTTATGCTGACTAAATTTATGCAATTAGCTCATTACAGATTATAGTTTTAGTGATTTGCATTGCTATAATCGAGTGCCTTGTTATTCAAATGCTGCATAGATTGCACCTGTTTCGTCGTTATGGACAGCTATTAATGTTCATTTACGTTTATCATTTGGTGTTGAGACACATCTATATTGTGCTAGCTTTGTTAATATAGGGAAATAAATTCACTAACTTTGAATAAACTGGTGTGGTTATTCCTGACTGAAAGGTCAGGGTTCGCCGAAATGTATTCTGGATTAATTGTTAAGTGTTATGTTGATCAGGGTATTGCTTATGTTCGTTATTGATTATTGATTTGATTAAATTGACTGATCTCGGGTGAAGAGAGTCCCACTTAGCCAAAAGATTCATCGGCCTAAAGAGCGTCCAAATACAGGTAAATTATTAGTACGGAACGCTCTATCACTAACGTAAAAAAATGCTGACGTTAGTTTGTCGCTTTGCAGGATTAGTGCAAAAAATATTGGTGCTAATCCTGCGAATTGAAAGGAGGCCCATTGAAAACAATGGAAGCCTCATTTTAACACCTGCCTTAGGCAGGCCTTAAAATGACGCTAGAAATGGTGCAGTGGAATCTCATAGATTCCACTGTGCCATTTTTCTGGGCCTCCTAACGTGCAAACTCCCCCTTTGCATAAATTATGGCTAGTGCAGACATAGGGCCTGATTCTGACCCCGGCGGTTCCTTACCGCCGGGGCCAGGGTCGGCGGGAGCACCGCCAACAGGCTGGCGGTGCCCCGCAGGGCATTCTGACCGCGGCGGTTTTGCCGCGGTCAGAAGTGGAAAACCGGCGGTCTCCCGCCGGTTTTCCGCTGCCCTGGGAATCCCCCATGGCGGCGCAGCTTGCTGCGCCGCCATGGGGGATTCTGACAGCCCATACCGCCATCCTGTTAACAGGATGGCGGTGTGGGTTGTCGTGGGGACCCTGGGGGCCCCTGCAGTGCCCATGCCAATGGCATGGGCACTGCAGGGGTCCCCGTAAGAGGGCCCCACTTTGTATTTCAGTGTCTGCATTGCAGACACTGAAATACGCGACGGGTGCCACTGCACCCGTCGCACCTTCCCACTCCGCCGGCTCAATTCTGAGCCGGCGTCCTCGTGGGAAGGGTCTTTTGCACTGGGCTGGCGGGCGGCCTTTTGGCGGTCGCCCGCCAGCCCAGTGCAAAAGCCAAAATACCCTCAGCGGTCTTTCGACCGCGGAGCGGTATTTTGGAGGGGGGAAGTCTGGCGGGCGGCCTCCGCCGCCCGCCAGACTCAGAATGACCCCCATAATGTGGTGCAAGGGTTTACGAAGTTGTGCAGTGCACGCCTTGCGCTACCTTTTAAATATGGTGCAGCATTTTTGCCAACTTAACGCCACATTAGTGTCAGAAAAATGAAGCACAAGGTAGCACAGGAGTCTTCTTAAATCTGGCCCAATGTATTTTAGGAAGCTTTACAAAGGAGTAGAATAAAATAGACAGAAAAGCCCTTTGGTGCACAATTTCATATGCCTAATCGCAGAATCAGAACAAGATCTACCTGGCCACTATCCAATGTAATCAATCACTAAATGATACATTAGTCTAGTCCACGTTTGTGGCCACTTTCCAAATGCAACCATACTCAACATCAACAGACTAGTCTAAATCTAGTCAGCAACAACAACAGACCCACAGAACCTAAAAGGATGTCAAGATTCTGCACGCTTTACAGGTTCATGCAAATGATGGGAATGTGCCAAACAAATGCACTAGTTTGATACATGGGGAGTGGAAACAGTTTGACTTGATGTGGGTTCGTCTAACTGGGCTCTGTTGTGACAAGAGGAATTGGAATACCTGAAAGGCACTACTGACCATAGGTTATTCTATACTGATACACTTCATATGTCCTGATTCAGGGTGTATGTCATGCTCTATCCATGGAGATTTCTGTGCAGTAAGACTGTGGCATTTAGTGATAGCAGTTGTGGTTATAGTTCTGTGCATGCAGAATTCTGCTGCTCTACTGTTTGTATTGTCCTAAGCTAATTGGAGAGGAATCCAGCCACATCTAAGAAATGTGGGGATGTTGGATTTCTGTCAGTTGCTGTTAGGGGTTGAAGGAGAACTCTTGCACATAGAACAAGAGTTCCAGACTTTGGGTGATTCATCTTTCAGACACTGCTGAATTGATAATTTGCCCCCATGTGGTCTCCCATTGTGAGATTTGCTGTGGGCTTTCTTCAAGCAGAAGGAGAGGGGTGGAAGGTCTCCTTTTGATGCATGAGGACAAATGCCCCTGAATAATGATGCATTTCTCTTACTGTTACGCAGGTCTGGTGAGAGATTAAAGAACACTCAGTTAGTGAGTGGATTCACTATAGAATCATTTTGGTACAGTGTCAGCAACTGGTGAAACTGGTATCTTTTCAGATTTAAGCTATTCTTTCAAAATTCAAGATCAACGGTCAATTCGTGACTCTGCTTCCTAGATCAAAGAGGTGAAAGCCATGAGTGGGTTTCAGGGTTTAAAAAAAGAGTCTAACAATATTAGGGTGCCAATGGTGTTTAGTAGATACTCATGCATATGTGTTCCTCTGCATTGAGTATGTTAAGCACATGAAGAAAGCATACACCTAGATCGGTTAATTCAACCCAGAGGTCACTTACATCACCGTATTCGTCGGTCAAGGAGTCTTTGGGAGTTCATAGTAAAAATCCCCTTATGAAATGTAGGAAAGACTATCTCCATTAAGGACTCGGGAATGTATGCTAGATTGCTGATGGCAATATTGATTTTACCAAATCATTGTACCAGGGTCCAGCAGCAGGATTTCTGTGAAAGTGATTTTCTGAAAATGCTGCATTTACAAAATTAGGAGTCATATGGAGCATGCTCTAGGAATACATGTTATTTCTGTGCCCTGTAGGCTCACGTTTTACATACGATGAATGCCTGTGATAAAAATTGCAGCTTTACTCCTTGTTCCTATCATCACCCAATACACAACTGAAATGACTTGTGTAGAAACTGAATGTGATCAAAGATCCTGAAAACCTTTCACCCTCACCAAAGACTTTTTGCAGATATTGATTTCAATTAACTCAGCTTAAAATATCACTCAATTTCATCCTCTCAGGCTGGCAGAATGTGGGCATCAGGGGTCCCCTGCATTGCCCATGCACTTGGCATGGGCAATGCAGGAGCCCACATGCACAGCTTTGTCACGAATTCCACCTCCCAAATTACGGGCAGTGGAATGCACGACAGGTGCTACTGCACCAACCGCACCACCACATTGGCGCCGGCTCCATTAGAAGTCGGCGTCAATGTTAAGGGTGTTTTCAACACAGGCCCGGCAGGCGGAAACTCCTTTGAACTCTTAAAAGGGCCGGCGGGGTTCAGGCCGCACAATCAGTCTGAAGGCGGAACGAGTTTGTCAAGCGGCCTCGACTCCCGCCAAACTCGTAAAGAGGGCCTAAGTGTCACAAGGACACTAACATGGATAAAAAACAGTGGTTTATACTAAATATTAATTTCAAGTCTGAGCCAAGGAATATTCTCAATAGAATGCATGAAAGACATACTCATAAAGATATTTATTTAGCCAGCTATTTCATATTTATTACATTAATCAAAGTTATAGACCCATCATATTGGCTGTGGTGCATAGTTATTTTTCAAGCATCAGTGGCTAGCCAGGGAAATTCAACAAAGGCTAAAAAATTACTGTGAGAAATGGAGGCAAATTGTGAGTTAAACAAAGAAGGTGGTCATTTATTTGCATAATCACCATGTGGTCTGTTGTGGGGCAATGTTGCCGTCCTGAGGCCTCATAACCTCATTCAGAGGCTCTTTCTTATTTACCTCTAGGGACATCATTATGAGTTAGGGGATACATTCTGATACCTGTGCAAATAGGTGTTCGTAGAGGGATTGGAATTACGAGTTTTGGGATAATTATCACACCCTTGTAGTTTTCCTTTGATCTATTCCAGTAGAGCAAACCTGCCAAAACGTAGGATGAGAAAGACCTAGAAAAAAGGCCAGACATGCAGAATTTGTTGTGTTAAAAAGTGATTCTGCAGTTTATATCTAAATTTCTTTTTGAAAACTCAGAACAGGAGGTATTTACCATAGGTAGTAAATACTTCATCCTGAAGTACCGGTATTTTCCACATGTGGTAAATACCCCACTCTATTCCGACAAAAGCATAAGGAAAGACAACGGCCCTCATTATGACATTGGCTGTAAATCCCGCTTATGGCCACAGTGACGGCCGCCACCATACCGCTGCGGTGGAGAATATCCGTTAGCCATATTATGACACACACACACCAAACCGACAGAATACTGCCACATACACAAATCCGTCAGCCCAAAGGTCAGTGTTAAACTGTTGATTACCAACACCCATACCATTACGTCAACAAAACAACGCCCACTACATCATGACCCACGGATCACCACGGCGGACATTCAGCTGTAAACCATTGGCGGTACACATCGGTGTGCTTAGAATGGACACCCAAATACTAAACTGCACAACATTGGCTAATACCAAAAACACACATCTGACACTCATACACATACCACACCCACACACCCACAGCACAATAAAATACACACCCACATTACCCGCAACCCTTTACAAATACAGATTATTGCCACCAGACTGATACCAAGACCAGTGAGACAACTAGACACACACACTGCATACACCCATACATCCCTCACTCACTCCACCCAACCACACTACACAATACGCACACATGTGCACAACCACACAACATCCTTGTCCCCACAAAGGCACCCCCGTTTCACAAATGAGTAGTTGAGGGTCATGGTGGAGGAAATAGTCCGGTACGAGCCCCAGCTGTTTGGAGCACAGGTAGAACAGATATCTATTGCCAGGAAGATGGAGCTATGGCAGAGAATCGTGGACATGGTGAATGCCGTGGGACAGAATTGAAGAACAAGGGAAGACATCAGGAAGAGGTGGAACGACCTACAGGGGAAGGTATGCTCCATAGCAGCAAGGCACCAGCTTGCCACACAGAGGACTGGCCGTGGACCCCTACCTCCTACCCTACAGCTCACAGCATGGGAGGTGCAAGTCTTGGCATTACTGCAACCTGAGGGACTCTCTGGAGTTGCCGGAGGACTGGACACTGGTGAGCCAATATTTACTACTTATCACCCCCATACCTGCATGGCATCACACTCCCTCACTCCCATCACTCCACTCCATCCCACACACTGCATCTACACATATGACTAAACCCAATGCCCAGACCTGCATGCAATACCAATGCACTGACAGCCCTCCCAGCCCTGCATGGACACCCATCACAAAACCATGCACAGCATAGGGGAACTAACAATCCCACAATACATCACCATACACAAACACAGGTGGCAGGGAAACAACAAAGATAGAGGGGAAGCTAGGGATGTACAATATGTCACAGGCATGAAGCATAGTACCTCACTTACATCCTTGCAGGTGCCCCAGCCAATGTCATCGGAGAGGAGGTGCCACAACAAACCAGTCCCCCAACAGAAGATGCCCCCAGTGATGACAGTAAGTCTGGACTTCAGGATGTGGATCAACAACCTGGCCCATCAGGGACCACTGGACAGTCGGTCACCCCAGCCCACTCACAGTCCACCAAAGAACCTCCCCCATCAGTATCCAACACCACAGCACCTAGCCAGCGTCCCCACACCTCTGTCCCCAGGACACTCCAATCAGAAGTCTGCCCATCTGTACAGGGACCACAGCCACACCTCACACCCAAGACAATCAGCGACCTGGGGTCAGTGGCAGTGGGCACATCGTTCAGGGGACAGGGGCATAGGGCAACAGGGACACTGGGAGGACTGCTGTGCACCAGGGGAAGACAGGCTCAGGGAACCAACTCTTCCAGTAGGCACTCACCAAGATTCTGGGTGCCTACCAACAATCCCATAACACGATGGGGAAGATCCTTGACAACATGCAGGAGAACAAGCGCCTGCAGGAGGAACACCATCAGGAGATCAGGGAGGGCTTGCAGGCCCTCAACACCACCATGATTTCCATAGCAGGGGTGCTGGCAAACAAGGCTAACATCATGAGGGAATTGACAGCACAGCATCGGGGCCCTACCACTAGCCAATCTATTGACCGGCCCATCAGCTCTGCTGAAGCTAGTGGGTAGGAGGCCCTGCCACAGGACCCACAGGCCACCAGCACCCTTCCCCCTGCAGAAGGTTAACCACCCCATAAATATTCCCTTCGACGCAGACAGAAGCCAGAGACACTTGCCAAGACCAAGACCACCACCAGGAAATGAGACTCTCCTGATTGTCCCCCTTGTGTCCCACCCTGTCACCTTGTCACTTTGAATTGCCTTTGCTCCCCTTCCTATGGCCCCTTGGATACTACATCTGTGCTACAAATAGACTGGAACAATACCCTGGACTTTCCTCTACCATCACCACATTCCATTGCACTTTACTTTCAATTTTATATCACCAAAATAAACACCCTTGAACACAACTTGACTGATTGTATTTTATGAGTTTAAAATGTGCATTTAGGTGAACAGTCACATCTGGTGCAAATTATATGGACACTGTGATAGCATACAATTAATGACCTGTATCTGTCTGTAGTAATATCACAACACTGTTTTCATATCACCAACATCTGTAAGATTACAAGCCATAGGTGACAGTAAGTTGAGATGCAAAGGAAGCGAATGTCATCAAGCCACAGTCACACACAGATGAAATCAATATTCAGAGCAATGATCAGTTCCACTGTCTCACCTGTGTGTTATTAGAAGCATTGAGGTATAACTGATGTTCTGTTGTCCACATCCTCATCCTCTGCCTCCTCATCCTCACTGTCCTCAGGGTCCACTGCTGCCACAGGGGCATCTCCAATCTCCTCCTCCTGCAGAAAAGGCACATGCCATCTGAGGGCTAGGTTGTGCAACAAGTAGCATGCCACTACTATCTGGCACACCTTCCTGAGCCTAGCCTTCAGGAGGCCGAAGTTCCTTTCTGTTATTCTTCTGGTTCGTCCATGTGCCTCATTATAATGGTTCCCAGCCCTGTCCTAGTATTCATCACAGGGGTCAGGAGCCACAAAAGGTTTGGGTAGCCGGAGTTACCTGCAAATAGTGAGGGACAAACTTTAGCCTTACACAATCCTATGGGGATAACACCTCAAGGCATACACTGATATACAGTGGGTGGGGACTCTGGCTCACCTATTAGCCATACTCAATGCCTCTGTAGTTGGGCCATCACATTTGGGATGCTGCTATTCCTCAGGACAAAGGTGTCATGCACTGACCCAGGATACTTGGCTGTGATGTGGGAGATGTACTGGTCAGCCAGGCACACCATTTGCACATTCAGTGAGTGGAAACTCTTCCGATTTCTGAACACCTGTTCATTCTGGCCGGGGGAAACTAATGCAATATGTGTACAGTCAATCGCCCTAATAATATTGGGGAAATGGCCCATTGCTTAGAATCCTGCCTTAACAGTGGGCAAATCTTCCATGTGGGAGAAAACAATGTAGCTTCACATGTGTTTCACCAGGGTAGACAGCACGATTGAGAACATTGGTTGTGACATTACTGCTCCCAAGCCCGCTGTCACTTGGAAAGAACCAGTTGCCAAGAAACGGAGCATTAATAGCACTTGCACAAGAGGGGGATCCCAGTGGGATGGCGGATAGCTTATATCAGGCCAGGTTCCAATTGGGCACACAGCTCTTTGATTGTGGCCCTGTCCAGTCAATAGGTGAGTATAATGTGCCTGTCCTCTAGCGTAGCCAAGTCCACAAGGGGTCTGTACATGGGGGCTTGTCTCCTCCTCCTATTCATCTGCAGCGGTAGGTATCTAAGGGACATAAGGAGTAGTCTGTCAAAATTTGTACAATAGAACCACCACCTCAGTGTACATACAGCATCAATGTGATGGGACAGTGGGAATGGGAATGTATGTGCTATTTTAGGCAATGATGCAGTTATGGATTATCTGATCGTTCACCACCATGAAATGGCAACTGCCTGTCCTCTATCTTGGGACAGGTGGAAGTGAGGTAACTCTGCCAAAGTTATGCATCGTGGCAGAAGGCGATCTTGCACCTCCATGCAAATCCTCATTGGATAATTTGGGGCTCCATGGAGTACAGCGGCCAATGGGTATCTGCGCCGGCGGTGATGTTATACACCACTGTGGACGTGACTGCCATTTTAAATCCAAATCCTTGCTTGTTTCCTGACTTTCCACAGGACGACACCTACACTGCGTGTGCTGCTGTGACTTGTGTCTGGAACCTACCAAGGCCTGTGTGACTGGGGAAAGGGCCCCTGTCTTCACTTCCGAGGAGTTGGAGTGACTGGTGGATGGGGTCCTAACCCAGTATGGACTGCTGTATGGGCCTCCAGACCAACAGGTGAGTAAACCATGTACATGATGCATGTGGGAGCGATGCATGAGGATATGTGTGTGTAAGCATTATGTCATCGGGGGAGGGGATATATGGTGGTAGTGTTCATGGTGGGCGCCGGATGATGCGTGTGCCAGTGGTGATGGAAACGTGATTGGTGGGGCATATGTGTGACAGGCTGGATTGGATGGTTAATGATGTTCTCCTGTCTGTTTCCTCTGCAGGTCAGCACCCATCAGAAGAAGGGATTGTGGTGTGCAATCGCCAAGGACGTGCAGACTCCGGGGGTCTACAGCAGGCGGAGCATCCACTGCAGGAAATGGTGGGAGGACCTGAGACACTGGGCATGGAAGACTGCGAAGGCCCAGCTGAGGATGGCCTCCCAACGAGGAAGGGGTGCCCATCAGAGCCTGACCCCACTGATGGCCCGCATACTGGGGGTGGCCCACATGATCTGGATGGGCGCTTGAGGACATCACAGCAGCTGCAAGGGGGTGAGTACAGTGGGCATTACTACAATAATTGGTAGGTGGCATGGGACCGGGTGCTGCATGTGAGTTAGTGGGTGCCCCGTAATACCAGGCACCCACTAACGTGATCCAGCTCAAGGGTAATGGGTGTATAGTAAATGCAGGTAACCTAGCTTGTTTGCATTCCATGTCAGTCAGGGCTTAGTGTGTCTCAGGAGGGGTGCAATTGGCGGTGTTTGGCCCTCATCTTGCTGTGGCATATAGCCAAATCAATGGCAGTGCAATGCATAGTGCTCAGTCCTGATCCCTGTGTTTGAAGGTGCTGTGTATGCCAACGGTGGTGTTGGTGCTGTAATTGACCCAGTGTTCCCTTTCTCTCTCTCCTCCCTTTTTTTCTTCTGTCATCCTGTCTATGTGTGCATTAGCATCATCTGGCGGAGGAGCAGGGGCACTGGCGAGAGAGGGAGCTGCATCCCACAGGACCCAAGAGGCACTGACACTGAGGGAACCAGTGGGATGGAGGGTGAGGGGACCACCACAGCGGAGACAGGAGATGACAACACAGACTCAGATACCTCCTACGATGGAAGCTCCCTGGTGGTGTTGGACACCTCTGTGACCACCCCAGCTTCAGGTACAGCTGCCACCTCTGTACCAGCACCACCCTCCCAGTAGCCCTTCAGCGAGTTGCCTGTGCCCACTCACCCAGGAGGGTGGGCATCTCCTTTGCCCCAGGCTCCTCAGGCCCTGCCCCAGTGAGCCCTGCTGCCCTGAGTGAGGAGGCTATTGACCTACTGAGATCCATCTCTGTAGGGCAGTCAACCATTATGAATGCCATCCAGGGGCTGGCATCCCAGATGCAGCAATGCAATGCATTCCTGGAGGGCATCTACGGTGGATTGGCGGCCCAACAGAGCTCGATCAAGCTCTGGCCTCCTCTCTGATGGCAGCCATTGTCCGTGTTCCTACCATCCCCCTCTAACTACCACTTCCCAGTCCCAGTCTCCTCAACCTCAACCCATTCCATGCACACATACAGACGAGCATGCACACAAGACATCACACAACAGTGGCACAGTCAAACACAGGCACCACACCTCAGCCCACAAGTACTCACGCAAACACAAGACAGTTGGACACACAACCACATGCACTGCCTCCACTGTCTGCCCCTCCTCCTCCACGACCCTCACAATCACGTCCACACTGACACCTGCATGCACTGCTTCAACATCCACCACCAGCATCACCACACCAAGCAGCACACACACCTCACTTACAGACACCTCCACAACATCCATCCACGCATCCCCTGTGTCCTCTCCCCCCCTGTCTGCCCCCCCTCCTAAAGGACACAAACGCAGGTACTCAAACACCCAACAGCCATCCACCTCACAACAGCACACTGCCCATGAACCTGCACCCAAGTCCAGCAGACGTACTCCTCCAATAACCACTCCCATCCCTCCTCCCTCCTCCCACCCCAATGTCCCTAAGAAGCTTTTCCTTGCCCAACTTGAACACTTCCCACCCCCTTCCTCCCCCCTGCCCCTAAGAGCAGGGTCCCAACGACCCAGCCCAGCACCTCAGCCTAACAGTCCACGGGGACAGTGGAAGCACCTCCTAGTTGTGGAGACAAGACAGTGGAGGATCCCACTCCACTAGCCAGGAAGGGGAAGGATCCCACACCAACAGCCAGGAAGGGGAAGGATCCCACACCAACAGCCGGGAAGGGGAAGGATCGCACTCCAACAGCCAGGAAGGGGAAGGATCCCACACCAACAGCCAGGAAGGGGAAGGATCCCACTCCAACAGCCAGGGCAGGGAAGAAGCCCTCACCTCCTCCATGGAAGTGAAGAAGCCCTCACCTCCAGGTGCCACACAGCAGCCCTCACCTTCTGCAAAGGCTGCCCAGGAGGCACCTTCCCCTGCTGAGACACAGCAGCCCTCATCTCCAGCAGAGGCTAGCAGGGTATCACTACCACCACCACCACCAGTGGTCACAGAGCCCTCACCTCCAGCTCAGACGGTGCAGCCCTCTCCTCCAGCAGCGGACATGTAGGCCACCCTCCAGGGACTGCTGTGCAAGGAGTCCCCTCCAGAAACCGCACTCCCCAGAAAAGGAAAATGGGCATGGAGCCCCCTCCAGAAGCAGTGGGCGAGTTCCTCACCTGAGAGACTGTGACCTTACACTCCCCAGTAAGGCAAATTGGCATGGAGCACCCTCCTGAACCAGTAGGTGAGTTCCCCACCTGAGAGACTGTGACCTTGAACTCCCCAGCAAACAAAAATGGCCATGGAGCCTCCTCCAGAAGGAGTGGGCGAGTTCCTCACCTGAAAGACTGTGACCTTGCACTCCCCAGCAAATGAAAATGGGCATGGAGCCCCCTCCAGAACCAGTGGGCAAGTTCACCACCTGAGAGACTCTGACCTTGCACTCCCCAGCAAAGGAAAATGGGCATGGAGCCCCCTCCCAGACCCAGTGGGTGAGTTCCCCACCTGAGAGACTGTGACCTTGCACTCCCCAGCAAAGGCAAATTGGCATGGAGCCCTCTCCAGAACCAGTGCACGAGTTCCTCACCTGAGAGACTGTGACCTTGCACTCCCCAGCAAAAGAAAATGGGCATGGAGCCCCCTCCAGAACTAGTGGGCAAGTTCACAACTTCGGCTGAGGTGCCCCCACCCCTCTTCCCCCTGAAGTGCCTGCCCACTTCAATAATGATGCCCCTATACAGTTCTGTGAGGATGTCGTCAGGAAAAGAGTTGGCCCTTGGACTGTGCTCTGTGGCCATGTGAACCCTTAGTACTTTGGACTGGGCATTGGCCCTTTGTGGACAATTGTACATATCTGGTTCATGTTGTGACTTTTCTCTTGATAATACATTTTCAGTACTTCCGAAATCTAGTCCTTGTTTTATTATGCATGTGTCATGTGCCATTGGTATACATCTGTAGCTGGTTGTGTGTGTATGGTGTGGTGAGTGTGGTGGGTGTTGTGCCTGTGTGTGTTACTCTCCTTTTCCTCCCTCGCGCCCTTGTGTACTAGCCAGCTGTACTCACAATTGCCATCTTCGTCGGCGTTGGTGTTCCAGATGAAGCATAGCTTTGCTCGTCTGTGCAGTGTTTCCGCCAGGCTTTTGATGGCGTTGGTTCTGCCCCTGAAATCGGGGTGGATTGCAGTGTCATGATATAGGGGGCAGTACCTTATCTTCCGCCTGGCTGTTTTTGGCTACCGCTGTGGTGCGTGGTGTTAACACCCTGGCGGATGGTGTGGTACATTGGCTGTCTATGGGAGTTCTCACCGCCACAGTCATAATTTGGCGGTAATTACTGCCAGCCTGTTAGAGGTATTTCTGCAACTTTATCACTCACTGCCAATGTCATAATGACCACCAAAGTAGCTTAGATAATCAGGAAAATTAGTTTAAATGCTATCTTGGTGCCAGAGGAATATTTAGAGTCACAAACCTACTAATGTTTCACTTAACACAGTGCTGCAACCAAACTTTTACACAAAAGAGCCAAAACCCAGTGCAAACCATATCTCCTAAGACTGGACTGCTTCTGCTGTCACCCCATCTGCTGGTGCTCTACTTAGGCTGCCTTGTGTGATGCACAGCCAAACATAATGGTGCAGAGTTGATTGCGTATTGTCTTTCTGTACAAATTCGTAGACTTAAAAAAACTTCATATGGAGCCCATGCTTTTTATCTGTTCTGTACAAGGCAGCACAAGTACAATGCATGTTTGATTAATAAACACATTTCCTATTGTTAATATTTGCTTAATGCAGGCATAGTTTTAGACGCAATGCACAGAGTAGGCGTCTCAGTACATTGGACCTTGCATCAATACCTATAGGTATTAGAGCAGATCCACACCAGTAACACCCTGGTGATGCCCCCTTTATACAAAGTGATGGATGAGCAAAGGTGTTTTGTATTGAGAAAAAAATCACCTTTCCACCTTGTGTGCTGGATAGTAAATACTCTCATGAGACTTTGTAATAGTTTGCTTTATTTTGTACCTCGGAAAGCTTTAGTAAGTGTCGGTCCAATGTTACTCCTGAAGAAAATGCTCTGCCCACTAGATTATGTAGGTGGCTCTAACTGACACATCAAGGCTGCCAGGAAATAGAACCCCATTGCCTCTGTCTTATGGTCATTCTGGAAAGGAAGAGACGTTAATGCTGATCTGCCATTAATATGTTTTACAATGTCAAAGAGGGTTAATTGCAGTGACTCCACAGGAAACCTTTCTGGACAAAGTCTAGATAACAAAGTATTTCTACTGTCCAGAAAATAATATACAGAGGTTAGCCCTGCTCAGACCCGGTCTTGTGATGGATAAAGATACCCTGCATGGCTCTGGATAGGTTTCCACACGGTTGAGGAATTGGGGAAGTGTAAGTAACCAAAAAGGCCAGAAGCACTTCTAAGACTATCAAAGTTACCTGATCTTTTCAAATATAATCTAAATAGAGAAAGGAATTCATACTTAGTTTATCTTTTGCAGATGACACAAAATTAAAAAAACAGTAAACACAAAATTAGAAAAGACTGTAAGCAATACACTTGAAAACATCTACAGACACAAAGACTCGATGCACTTCAACATGTGAGAGATGTATCCATAGTAGACAAGAATGTAACAGTCAATCTAAGGTTAGCAATCTAGGTGCACAATGTAAAGTAGATGCTTCAATCATTCAACCATGAGAACAGTCTTAGTGCATGCATTTACTACAAATTAGAGATGTGAGGTATCGGTTGGGTCATACATTTCTTTGTTGTCATATTTAATATTTAAAGCAGTTTGTATCTTCCCATCATTGTTCTCATCCATCGTTCTGAGGAGGCTATTACAATAACACAATATTTTTGGATATCTTCTAAAAAAAAGTTGACCTTTTATTTATACGAACAACACGACATTAACAATTCATATGTTGTAAAGTACATAGATGTAGGTATATGAATCATTGATCTGTGCTCCACTGTGTATGCTAAAATTGACAGTATTCTGTAGTCAGTGTGTATGTGGGTCAATATTATTGAAAATAACAATATATTCTGCCACAAAGGTGAGGAAAAACTTTATACTAAAATAGAGTATTAAATTAAAATATATATAGTTTAGAATTTAACCCAAACCCTTAATTTCAAAAGGAAAAGGGGGTTACAGATGCAGTGCACCAGTACTATTTGTGGGTACTAGGACCTATTTTTCATCTTCAAAATTTGAACCAGGAAAGAGAGAAAGGCACAAATTAAGAAAGAAGGAGAAAGAGAGAGTGAGAATGCAGGGAATAAAAAAGAACCTTTAAGAGTGAGATACCAGTCAGAATATGTGGGGTAGTGTAAGATAGGCATGCATTAGCAAGTAAGTAAAACTCGATTTCGGTTACAATTAGAGTAAAACATAGAAACTGGTAAAACCAAAAACCAATTACAATAATGTATAATCAAAAGAATAGCACACCGTGTCCTGGGAAACATTCAAAGAATTGCCACAAACACAAGGAACATTTAAAATTCCATATTACTCTTTGCTCCAAACAACACTAAAAACTATTAAAAAGACTCATACAGCCAGGGAGCACACTTGAGTACATCGCTAATCTAAAAATAACACATTAGAGAGGCTAGCAGTTGCCAGCCTCTAAATAAAGGATAATAGACCTGCTTAGTCGGGCACATCACTGGTGCTTCACTCCTCTTCTTGACTTGCAACAAAAAGTAGGCATACTACTTAAGGCTGTCAATCCTTATATACCATGCCCAGTTTAAGAATTTAGAGAGAGCAGAAGATAATAGATCATGTGAATTTGATCTGAGAATATGCAACCCCTCCATCCTTTGAATAACACCCGACTGGCGGCAAATCAGAATAGTCCACTCAGATCGGGGTGAAATACTTACGGCAAAAGAATAAGAATGCGCCTCAGTTTCACTAACTGTTGGGCAAAGGGGACAGCCTCCTGTATCATCTTTGGTTCCCCTACATTTTGCAATTTGCGAGTTTAAAGGGAGTTTTGAAGTGAAAGAACAAGGTTTTAGGTGAATGGGTCTTTATCATGTCCATAAAGTTTTTGTATTTGGGCATACACTTATATGTGTGAAACTTGTCTATCAGACCCTCCGGGTGAGATTCACGCTAATTTGCAAAGGGGATTTCATCCCAGTATAACCTCTCGATCTGGAAACCATGTTACTAGTCAGATGTTCCAGATGTTCCCACACCCCCAGCAGATGTAAACTAAAACAGAGCATTTTTACTGCTTTAAGCCAGGGCATGCACAGTTTGTATCGAGGGCAAACAGCTCCTTCATTTCCATTCTATAGAATTCTAGCTCCGGTGTGCGCAAAAGTCTGATCCAATATTTTAGGATCCTTAGGTAAGCAACATGATCAACCCTCTGAATATTTAGGTTGCTTCTTAATGGTAGCACAGGAGAGCTACAAGGTAGATTCAATAAAGACCTTAAGAATCTATTTTCCATATGCACTAACCGACAAGTGTCACTGTAGCCACAAAGTTCAACCCCATAGAGGGCCCATCCAAAGCTACCACTCTATATACCTACAGAACTATTTCTGTAGGTATTTCATTGTCACAATTTGAACCAGACAAAAGAGAAAGGCAAAAATGAAGAAAGAAGAAGGAAGAGACAGTGAGAACGCGAGCATAAAAAAAGATCCTTGAAAAGTGACATAAAATGCCAGGATTTGTGGGGTGGTGGAAGATGAGCATGTATTATAATCAAAACCAGGAGGCCTTTGTATCCGGAAACCTTGGAATTTGGCCACTCTGATATCAGGCTCCTGGAAAAAAACATTGTGCCCCAGCACTTATTTTTAAAAGCAGCACCTTATTACATTGTTCCCAGTTTTCACTCTCACTCAATTAAACCGAGCAACTTTTGTAGAGAATAAGCGATCTCCCTGAAAGGTTTGTCCAGAGTGGTAGCAGAAGGGTCAGGATGGAATTAGATTTAATTCAATAGTTGATGTTGTCAGTTATGTTTTCCTCAGAATGAACTGTAAAACCTTGCTCATCAAGAGTTTTATGAACATGTAAGGTAGACTTTCCCCTCTGCAAATCCTGATATTCACCTTTTTCCTCATTGTGAACTTCTCCTGTCTTGGAAAAGATCACTTCCAGTCTTTCTCAATCATGAAATCCCATTATCAGTGAACCTTCAGCTCTAATGTATGGAAACGTCAGAGGACAATGGCGCAGGTGTGCAAGAAGATATGTTAATATTTTATGCAGTCATTTGAGGGGAATGGCAGCTCAGGTTGAGAATTTGTGGGGAATGGCAGTTCAGCTTGAGAACATGTGTAGAACTGCTCCCTGTTCATTGATGTAATTCACTTAGGGATACAATTTTCCCTATTTCGTAGCAAACTATGTTAAGTAACAGTACTGTCAATAAGCAAGAATGCTCAAAATAATGACTTTAGTGTAAGGTATGGCCATAATGGAATTGATAGCGTTAAATTACTGTACATGACTCATATCCCTTGAATTATTCTAATAGGTATTCCACACATATGCTTAATCTGGTACAGACTCACACCATCTGTGTCAATCAAAGGGCACTCTTCCTCATCTTCAATGTGCTGTGGTTCATGTGATGTAAGGTCCTTCACCTGATTTGAACAATAATAAAAGCCGGGCAGTTAGCCAATTCACGAAAGAGACCTTCTTTTGCTTATGAAATTGAATACTTGCTTCTAGCACCGTAAATATTGTCATCCATCTCTTCAATATTACACATCCTGCACATTCACTTGAAGGACTCATCCTTCATCCATATATCTGCCCACATGTCCCCTTTAGCACGAGCATCATCTATAAAGTGTGCCTAATACTATATTACGACAAACATTGCATTTCTCCTCTGCAAATAAATTAGACCACACCACACCCTGCCCAACCCCCATGGAACTTTTATTCCCAAACTTGAACATCTCAACAAATCTCCTTCACAATTTTACATCTTATTTTGCATCTTATCTGAGACTTTGGGCATCATTACGAGTCTGGCGGTCAACAGACTGCCAGACTCCGGGTGGCAGTCATGACCGCTGCGGGTTTGTCGCATGGCATGGGCAGTGCAGGAGTCCCCCTGCCCAGCACCATTGTAATAAGCAATGTCTGCTGTGCTGACAGTGCGCATTAGAAGGGTGCTGGTGCCCCCTGCAAGTGGCAGCATTGCCGCCGGCTCGATTACAAGCCAGCGACAATGCCGCCACCACTTTCCCACTGGGCTGATAGGCGGAGGTTTCCACCCACCATCCCAGCAGGAAAGAAGTAATGGTGCTGGCTGGGAGGTCACCAATGAGGTGCCAACCTCCCCATCAGAAGTTCGTAATCGTCCCCTTTCTCTCTTGCGTTTTGATCATTAAAGCTGAGTTCTGAATAATTACCTTTCTATGTTTCCAGACCTTCAGCACTCTGCCTTTGACTATGCTGAAGTAGAAACCTGATACTATTGGGCCAAGTTAACTCACGTCTTTAATTCGGGTGTCAGGCACTGATGCTTATACCATGTTGCCAGATCCTAGGTCAGCCCAGTCAGAATTCTGCCATTTCTTCTGGCCACATTGGTTCTTATTCAATTTATGACCATGGGATACAAGCTTAATGAGGGTATGATGCCAGAATCCATTGTCAGACTATTGTTGACACAAATATTTTGTGCTAAATATTGTTTACAAAAATGCCACCCCATTTAAGTTAATAACAAAAAATCTACAGCAAATAGGATGATATTTTCAAAAACGATTTATAGGACACAAAGTTTGTTAGATGATATGCCTGCAAACGATATTCAGAAGTACCCTCTTTCTGCCTCTCTGTCTTGCTCTTGGTTAGAGTATGAGGATCAAAAAAAGTTCTAGTCCCCAAAACGAGGACAGGTGCCCACCATCTACAACCAGTGGCACTAATTAAGCACTAGAGGGTCAGAAGCGATATGTCCTTCCAGATAATTGAGTGGGCTGGGGTGTACTTAGCTGCCAACCTCATTTCACTCGGTTTCTTTTTACTGCACAGTAAAACGAAGAAAACTCAGTCGGCTGCTTCTGCAACCTAACATGCTGTTCAGAAACGGACCAAGGCAGATAGAAGTAACCTGGCCGTGTGTGCGTGTGTACTGTCACTATATTTTTTCTACAGTGCTTGAAATTTGAATAAATATGCAGCTTTCTAAATAACTGGAGAGATAACTACAAATTTTTAAAAAAATCGCTGATTTGGATTTTTTTCAGAACTTTAATCTCAAAAGGACATCAAATAAATAATCAAGAATCTCAGCTTGTAGCCCCCACACTGTGAATTTCCAAAATGTTTACACCTTGTGAAATAAATATTGAAGGATGTGAGTTCGCACTAACTATTCTTTGTGAAGGTTGCTAATGAGGACTTAACATCTAGCTGACACTGAGGGCAGATTTAAAGAAAAGTGGCACAGTGTGGTGCTGCGCAGAAATTGTCAGCGCTGCGCTGCCTCAATTTAGAAACGCAGGGATGCGCCATATTTAGGGAATGAGGCGCACCCCTCATTTCCCACTGCGCTGGCGCTAAATTTCGCTGCCAATGCCAACGAAGGCATCCTTGCACCATTGTGCAAGGATGACTGTGTTGAGGGGTATGATTGTATATGTGTGGGAAGGTGTCTCTTCCCGCACATAAACAATCACTAATGGCACTTTGGCACTCCTGTGTATGCTGCACACACAGAAGTGCCAAAGCGTCATTTTCAAATGATTGTTTATGTGCAGGATGGGACACCTTCCCGCACATAAACAATAATGTCTTGCATTTTCTATTTTCTATGCTTGCAGCAGAATGCAGCAGCCATGGAAAAGCAAAAACTAGGAGGAATAAAAGTATTCCTCCCCGTTGCACCCTCCTAACGCCACCCCTGGGGGTGGTGTTAGATTTTGGCACTCCCTCAGGTTTTTGAAATTTCATAAATCTGAGGCAGCGTCAAAATGCAATTGGTGTTGCTGTGACACACCCACAACAACACCCATTGCATGCCCCTTCCCATGCACAGTGCTGCGTGGGAAGGGGCTGTATTTACAAGATGGCGTTAAGCCACAAAAAGTGGCTTATCGCCACCTTGTAAATACGGCACTGTGCTTAGCGCCACAGGAGCCCTGAGTATTTTGGAACCAGAAGATGTAGGTTGAAATCCTGAATTCTACTTTTGGTCAAATAATTTTCTGCCTTTTTCTGACTTCACTCAGTTGACAAAACGTTTTCTGATTTCAGTGTATATTAAGCAACAAAAATACATTCATTCATACCATACTGAGGTAATGTAAACCATCCCCATTAATATTAATTTATTTTGATAGTGAATCACTTCCCATTCTCCTGTCACTAAACATTATAAATAATGGTGTTCCTATTGCCCTGTTTTATGGCAATAAGGGCCTGATTACGAGTTTGGTGGTTGAACTGCCGGACCGCCTTGTTTGCGGTCCCAAAAAGACTGATGCGCTGGCGGAACCCAGACCGCTGTATTATGATGCAAACGGACTGGGCTGCCGCCCACCAAAGCAGACATGCAGGGGCAGCTCGTATCTAGGCAATCTGACCTCCAGTACCATCAGTGCCGCAGCCAACCATGAGTTTAATACAAACACACAGCTGTAGTTTCCTGGCGGTGGTCAGCCATTGGCGGTCGAGATCCACAGTCCGCCTTTGGAAAAGTAACAGACAAGGGCACATTAGATGAATTCAAAATCAACACAGCTGACACACATTGCTCAGTGGACACACCTGCACATCGATTTTTACATAGATTTACATAGAATAGGCACCTCTTTTTCCACAATCCCACAGGACACCCTGCACAAACTTTTGTCCATTCACTCCCTATTGCACTTCACTGCTGAGTAAGTCCCTAGCATTCAATTCTCCCATCATGTCAGGTTAAAAAAAATCCCCATTTTTCAGAAGATGAGTTATGAGTCATGGTGGATAAAATCATAAGAGTAGAGCCACAATTGTTTGGAGCCCAAGTCCAGCACACTCCTCTCAGCAGCAGTAGGAAAATGGAAATGTGGGACATGATAGTCAACAGAGTGAATGCTGTAGGCACCACCCTGCGTACAAAGAAGGACATTAGGAAGAGGTGGAACGACCTCAGGGGCAAGGTCCATTCGCTGGTCTCCAGGCACCCGCTGGAGGTCAAGAAGACGGGCGGTGGCCCTTTTAGTACTCCGTTAAGACTCTTTCCCTAGGGAGGGGAAGGTTGTGGCCATCCTGAGGGCCCGGGGGAGTGAAGCCTGGTAAGTTACAACACAAAAAAATTCACAAAACTGCAATGTCATGAATGCTCCAATTTCAGCTTTTGCCACTGTACATATAACTCAGCAAAATTCAATACCCAGAGTATTTGAGTTGTAACACTGTCAATTTATATTATTGGCCCCAGCATCCCAACTACCAAGGCCTATCACATGCCATATGTCCAAATTGTGCCAGTAAGTCTCACAATACCAAAAACACATGCCAGGATTCATGATATGTCCCAAAATGTGCATGTATGCTCAAACCTAAAGTTACCCTTCATACAGATGTGTAATACCCAACATTTGTCAAGAGTTGGCGAGTAGAGGGAGTGACCTGAGTACAACTCCCAGGAGGCACTTTTCCTCTTATTCCAAACACCAGCCAGTGGTCACTTGCCCAATTACCCCCTGTGTTTTCATGCTTGATTGAAGTCTACTCACCTGGGAGGATACCATATGTAGTGTGTGCAGTAGAGGGAGTGACCTTAATGTAACTCCCAGGAGGCACTGTTTCTCTAACTCCAAACACAATCCCTGAGGCCATTTAGCCCAAATCATCTGTTAGTGAACTCACACATGAAGTATACTCACCAAGGAGGATACCATTTGTATAGTGTGTGTAGTAGAAGAGTAACCTGACTGCCACTCCCAGGATGCACTGTTTCTGTGACTCCAACCACCAGCACGTTGTGCACTAGCCCAAATACCTTTGTTTGCTAACTCTCAATTGAACTTTACTCACCTAAGAGGATACCATTTGTCAAGTGTTGGGAAGTAGACAGAGTGACCTGGCTGCAATTCCCAGGCGACACTGTTTCTGTTACTCCAACCACCAGCACAGTGTGCACTAGCACAAATACCCTTGTTTGCTAACTCTCAATTGACGTGTACTTACCTGGAAGTATTTCATTTGTCAAGTGCTGGGAAGTTGAGGAAGTGACCTGACTGTAAAGCCCAATAGGCCTTGTTTCTCTAACACCAACCACCAGCACAGAGTGCAATTACCCAACTACACTTGTTTGCTAACTCTCAATTGAAGTGTACTCTTCTAGCAGTATACCATTTGTCAAGTGTTGGGAAGCAGTTGACCTGACTGCAGCTCCCAGGCGGCAGTGTTTCTGTAACTCCAACCGCCAGCACAGTGTGCACTTGCCCAAACACCCTTGTTTGCTAAATCTCAGTTGAAATATGCTCACTTGCTCACAAATACCATTTGTCAAGTGTTGGGAAGTAGAAGGAGTGACCTGACTGCAACTCCCATGAGGCCCTCTTCAAGTTACTCCAACTGCCAGCACTGTGTGCACTTGTCCAAAGACCCTTGTTTAATAGCTCTTAATTGAAGTTTACTCACCTGAGAGTGACTAGGATATAGATCATGGGCAACTCAGAGATGTGTCTGTCTGCCTAGCTCCATCTTGACCTGCTAACCCAAGATTAAACTACTGAGGGCAGGAATGACACCTTACCCAGTGTGTACAAAAAATATTCCTAAGGCCTCAAGATCCACCACCAGATTGGTATTGGCAGCAGGCACATTGACACAGCACTGTGCAGATGATGACACCAGTCACATATGCAACAAAGTCCTGTATTTGCCTGCATCCCAGTCAACAATGCCTCCAAATAGTTAAAGCCATATGTTGCCTCTCCACTATGTTGGCTGCACTGGTGGCATGATGTGAGTCTCAGCCCATCCTCCCAAGTGCTAATGATCTGCACATTTCAGCAGCTGCTTGAGTCAAATAGTTTTGGCATGCTTCACACATGTCATGTCAAATCACCCAATACCATGATAACTTGGCACAACTGGATTACCCACAACGTAACTATGACCTGCTTACTGTAACAGAAAACCTTTGTAGGTAGATGTCACAATTCAACCAGTAACAAAGTATATTTTTCAACAACAGGTGGATGTGCCACTGGGTACCCAGAGGCCACATAATAGACTACCACTACCCCCAGTATTAAGCCCTCAGTAACTACAACACTCCTGGACTTGTGGATGTGGATGAAGGTCCTAACATATCTAGGCAACCTGGTCATACCGCGACAGTGAGTCTCACTGTGCCCACAATACCACATCCCAGCCCTGTTGCTTCTACATCACAGGCAACCATTCACCCCCCCCCAACCTGTGTGCCTAGCACAGTGTTCACCATCTTGTACCACCCGTTCCTGGATCCTGAGGTGCAGCTCAACATTTCGGACACAGTTGGAGAAGGCACCCTGTGCTAAGGGCACAGGCTCATATGGGTAGGGTGCACAGAAGGGATGCTGTGGGCCAGCAGAGTAACGCCACTGGGGCTGCTGTTAGTCAGGACACCATCAGCCATGTCTTGGAGGTGTAACACTAGCCCCCAGGCATGCTCGGTCAGATGTTGACCGAACTCCGGGAAATCAAGCAGCTACAGAGGGACATCCATAAGGACTTGTGCCAAAAAATCAAGGCCCACAATTGCATCATTGTCTCCCTAACAGGGGTGCTGACAGACATTCACACACACAGTTCTGAGCACAGCTTTTCAAAACCAATCTTCCCCTTCCTTTGAGCCATAAACGCCAGGCCCATGTACATCGGTACCAGCCACAGGAAGGGAGGTCTTGCCAGAGGAACACCTAGCCACAGTCATCCCTGCCTCTGTAGCAGCTGACTTTTCTCCTCGCAAGTGGGGGCGTCTAGTAAAGAATCCAGGAGGTGCAGATGTCAAGATACCCACCACTGCCATCAATAATTCTCTTCCTTAAAGTCCTCATTTGTGTGCCTCCCGTTCACTCTATGGACTGATCCTGAACTACCTTCCATTTCCAATGGGAGGAGTGCTCTGGACTTCGAACTTCCAATTGTGTGACATCTACTCCAATGATTTCATTCACCACAACTGACCCTTTCACATATCTTTTTTCTGTTGAGTCATGTCACATATATTTTCTGTTACTCAAAGCTTCACAATAAAATCCTCCATCATTGACTCATTGTCTGCTTATTTTGATTTCACATTTAGCCATGTAGCTATGTGAGAGTATGTGACCCATACAATTAAGATCCAAGGTACTTGTTCAAGATGGGACATGTTGCATGTACACAGTGTTCAGCTCAGGATTACAACCATCCCACACAAACACATACATGCAAGTGTCTGGTCAAAGTAAAAATGTTATTACAGTGTTTAGCACACAGGCTGTCAATATGTCTGAACTATTGGAAATAATGAATGATTGGCTCATACTGAGTAAATGTACATATTTATAGGTACGGACCTCCAGACCACGGAAGAAAGGGATTTGCCAGACATTGTCCTGTAGAATAGGTAAATATTGAAAAGGTTGATGTCATCAGCTTGAGTCTTATCACATACCACATCAAAGTAATCCAACATTTCATAATCCAAGATTCAGACAGATGGCAGTACAACAGTTTCTGATAAGAGGGTCATTATAATCCAGTGTTCATGCATCTGGTGCTGTGACACAAACCTACTTCTGCTTTTTGGCACAGGCACTGTGGCCTGCATTGATAAAACACATCTACAGCTATTCACAGGTCAGACAAAAAAGTGTTTAGCCAATTTGGAGGGAAACTTGGTTGTGGTCTAGGACTACTTATTTTCTGACACACATGATGCATCAGGCCCACCATAGGATACCAAACAAGTCAAAAGGCCACTTCAGAACTCCCATCCAAACACTGTGCAAGCTGTATTGGCTCATGTCTCCTGCACCCAAATGCTGTGACCTACACCACCTATAACAATCCATGTCAACTTAGTATGTCAGAACAGCATCACATACCTGCCAATGTCACAACTCTGATATGCCCACTTGAATATGTCATTGTAAGTGTTACTGTACAAGGAAAAAAAAAAAGAACTATAGGCTTGAAACCACACAAGCACACAAGTCACATAGCAAGCATCTGGAAAACAGAGTACTTTGCCAGAAACCTGACACAAACAAAACAACACAATGAAGGTGGTGATGTGGTAAAAGCTATCTCATCAATCAGCCTTTGGCTGGTTTTTGCAGAGTATCAGCTCCTTAACTGTTTCCAAAAACTAAACTCTGCACATTCTCACAACTACTGTACATTGAACAGTCACAGTCATTATATCACATGATATAGATACACATGAAAAGTAGGTAAGGATG
Source organism: Pleurodeles waltl (assembly GCF_031143425.1). Classification (NCBI taxonomy): domain Eukaryota; kingdom Metazoa; phylum Chordata; class Amphibia; order Caudata; family Salamandridae; genus Pleurodeles; species Pleurodeles waltl. The sequence goes on from NC_090446.1 coordinate 341,395,876, forward strand.
AAATCTTCGTGCAAGTCATCTCCTTCCTCTTCACCACTGCCTTCTTCAGTTGGCATTTCAGGATTCTCACCCTTTGGCACTGCAGGCTCCCCCTCATCTGGGATGTACAGGATATTCCTCCGCAGGGCAATGTTGTGGAGCATGCAGCATGCCACAGTGGTCTGACACACTTTCTCAGGTGAGTAGAAGAAGGCTTCTCCACTTCTGTCCAGACAGCAAAATCTGACCTCCAGGAGCCCAAAAGCCCAGTCCACTGCCCGCTGTGTTCTTTTATGGGCATCACTGAAGAAGACTTAACCTGGCTTAGTTGGATTCCTCAGCGTCGTCAATTACCAATGACGGTTTGGATATACTGACTCTCCTGTTAAAGATTGGGACATAAGTGCAATGAGTTGCTGACTTCAGGACTGTAGCTCCTGACATTGCACACACACAATCAGAGCAGATGTGACTTACCAACCAGCCAGGCCCTCTCTGGCTGCAGTTGTAACATCAGCTTGAGTATGGTGCTGTTCCACATTATAAAGGTATCAAGGGCTGATCAAGGAAAATGTGCATAGGCATGTGAAGTGTAGAGATTCTCCAACAGACAACTTGCACCTTAATGGCCATAAACTTTTTAATTGGCCTGTGGTGGGACGAAGCCAACATGTGTGCCATCAGTGGCTCCCACCCTACGTGGAAAGTGGGCAAAACCCTAGAAGTCAGCCTTCTAATTGGCTAAATCCTCACATCTGGGAAACCTGATATAGCTGTCAATGTTTTTTCAACATTGCTGAGAGGAAATCTCTCAACACCAGACTGGACATAGCTTGGGACATACCATTTGTAGCCACTGTATGTTGGAAGAACCCTGTAGCCCGGAAGTGCAGCATGAATTACTGTTAGCTGGCATCAGATCTGGCTCCAACTGATGGCATAAATCTACTATTGTTTAACTATTCAGACGGTAGAGCTGGATGATGTGGCATTCCTCCATGATCTGAAAGTCTGGCAATGGACGGCAGATAGGAGGCTGTTTTATCCTCCATGTCCCAGGGTACCTATGTGTGAATAAACATGATTTTTAATATTAGTCACTGTGCCCACAGCAACATACATGATGCATACCAACAAAATCATGTGACAAAGCATTTCTGACTGGAAATACATTACACCCAGTACACATCATCGCTGTCAACTACACAATGGTCATGGTTGTGAGCACATGTATCCACAACATGGATTTGGGTGACACCCAACTGTCTGCTACTCAATTGCCCCTTGAAATGTGACAGTTTTTTCTGACTGCCAAACATAATGACAGCTGTTGTGGACCATGCACCACTGTCATATGCCATATGTGACCTGCAACACACTACACTGGTGGTTGTGTAGGCGCACCTACACAACAAGACAGATTTAGGATGTTTGTGATGATCCTAAATATATATTGTTGTTGTGGTGTATTCAACAGGTCCATTTACAGTATTTCAAACCATCAAAATGGCGGATACCTAATCTACTCCACTGGCCATCATGAACTGCTCGCTTCGGCTGGCAGATGTCGTCCGCGCTGTGGGTGGTACCAACCACAGCAGACACAGCCATTGGCTAACGTTGTTCCCTGTGGTGGTTGTGACCAAATGTCTGTGTCTATCAGTGATGATAACCACATATGTGTTGTACGTGTACACCACGTTGTGCAAAATCAGTCACTTGACTCCTGACACCTCTACCAGCAACACCTCCACCACTTCAGCTGATGTGTGCCAACTCTAGGAGCAATCAAGCCACATCTGGCAGGTGAAAGGTCCCCTGCCTTCTTTCAGGAGGAGCTGGAGAGGCTTATGAATGAGGTCCTTCCCCTGTATGGTCAGCTCTATGGCTCACCAGAGGCACAGGCAAGTACCTCATAGGCACAATTGACCTTGTTCAACACCATCATTTCCTTCCTCACAGGCTACAATCTACCCCTGTGTGCCAGTTGGACTTCTTGTGTGCCTATTGTTGCAGTTTGTATGGCATCAATGACATGTTCATGGTGCAGGTATTGAAGACCATTACTATATGTCGTGGTCATTCACATTGTGCTGTGTGATGTTTTTTGAGGCCCTAGATCCTCCTTGTATTGGATGCACATAACTAGCAAAGGAAACCTTACTGCCATACAATGACATTTCTTTGTTCATGATGATTCTGAATGTTAGACAACATGCATGTGCATGACAGCATGAGCTGTGTATGCATCTCGTCTGAGTCATTTGAAGATTGTGTAAGCAATATGCATTGTGCCACAGATCATTTACCCGATATCTAGCTTTGCCAAACTGTGTCTGGAAGGCATATCATGACTCATTGTGCCTTTTAGGTTGCCACACAAGCCACAAGTCACATAGCTGATGGCCCCATGATGTACTGCTGTGCATGGAAGTGATGGAAATGTGAGTAGCATGTAGGTTCTGTCTGCTGAAGTCTGCAGAGACCAGGGCCTGCAAAATGTATCTCTCAGTATGGGACATACTAGGATGTGGAAGAGTCACTGTGGCTATGCAACTGTGGCTCCGTGCCCACTCCCTGTATACATGCAGATCCCGTCATGTGGCCAATATCAGGCTCTAGTGGCAAAATATGCCCATACTGCCTCAGTCCATTGACTAGATTGGGACTGATACTGAGGTAAATCCCTGGACTAGTCCTTATGTGCATTTTGTATCATTGTCTATGTGTGTCTTTGACTCATTACAGGCCCCGTATTTCCACAGCTCTATTGTCACCTTCACAGAAGTCATATTTGCCCTGCACAAATGACAAATCCACAGTGCAGTGTGTAGACTCCTTGAAGGCCATGACATGTGACTCAGTAGGTTGGTTACATAGTAGAAATTAAACAAAACATACCTTTGTATGTTGGATGCCATCTCAGTAGGTTTGAAACATATGTTCAAATGTCTGTTTTGTGGTACAGGTAATACCACAGAAACCCATCCTGAAGTGGCATGAGTCTCAATTTAGTAGCCCACATGTCCACACATGCACAAGGAAGACATAGCCCACCATGCCAGCACTGTCATTGTTACTCAATTGTAAGGGTGAAGACTGTACTGTGGTAGTTGCCTGTTGTTGGAAACTGGATTACTGGTAAGGGCAGGTAAGTAGCTCCACTTAGCAATAGACCTATAACCCCCACTAGGTCCAGTCAGGTCTCATTAAATGAATCCCAGCTCAACCCTTGGTAGTTTGGCAATCAGCAATAAGGCTGAACTTAGGAGAGAGGTGCATAAAGCATTTAAAAATCACAAAACATTAAATTAGTAAAACACAATAAAAATCCAACTGCAATTTATAAAAATAGATTATATTTTTATCTTTAAAATGTCGCTAAAACGATTAGAATCGGATAAGGGGAATCAGAGATACAAAATTGTAAAGAATAAATGTTTTTAACTCATAGAAACTAAAAGCACAATCTGGACATCTGGCCTCACTCGACTGGGGCAAAGTAAAAATTTGAGGACGACCGTGATGGAGCCCTGCTCGACTAGAGTGAGCGTGAGGCCTTGGTTAAAAGTTTACCTTAGGACTTAGGGCCTCATTACGAGTTTGGCAGTCTTTTGGCAAGACCGCAGCAGTGGTGGCTGCCAAAAGACCGCCATGTAGACAGAAATCTGACTGCCATATTGAGTCACACAGTGAAGTCTGCAAAAAACAGCCACATTTCTGAAACCGCTAGGACACTGGAGGAAAGAAGAGAGGCGGTCCCACCACTAGCACCGCCAGCCCAACAATAACCTTCCCATCAGATTACGATCCACAAATCACAACAGCGGTTCCTCCATGGCAGAAAACCATTGGCGATGCGAACCGCAGTGGTCTCAACTCACTTCAGTCAGAACACCACACCACATTGGATAGTTTGAATACCCCACACCTGATACACATCTACACACCTGACATACCTACTCACTGCACTATATAACACAGCCCAACACAACTCACAATCCTTTTCAATCAAAACGCCACACACAACAGACAACCAACATCCCAGAGAGTACAATATAGCAAGAATAGGCAACCATTTACACTTCATTAGACACACATAACAAAACTGCACAACATACAAAACACACACATTAGTATCAAAAATAATCCACAACACTCGTTACCCACTCACATCACGGTATCTACAGCTCACTAATTACCAAACTCTTCACCTATTCATTTTGAGCACAACCACACCGTCTTTACAACCACTGCCATGTACCCACAAAAACACCCATGTTTCACTGATGAGGAGTTGACGGTCAGGGTGGATGTAATTGTAATTATGGAGTAGAGGTCCAGCAAACATTTATTGCCAGGGAAATGGAGTTATGGCAAAGGATAGTGTTCAGGGTCAATTCTGTAGGCAGATATTCATGCACAAGGGAGGACGTCATGAAGAGGTGGAACAACCTCAAGGGGAAGGTACGGTTCAAGGCATCCAGGCACCAGCTAGCTGTACTGAAGACTGACTCTGGGGCTCCACCTCCTCCCCCCACGTTCACATCTTGGGAGGATAAGGTCTTGAACATCCTGCATCCTGAGGGCCTGACAGGAATACCTGGGGGGGGGAATAGAGTTTGGTAAGTACCAACAACATTCATGTCACACAATTGTCTTGTCCTGCATGCACCCTCACTATCTATACCCATTCCAATTTACACACCACCCACTACAACTCTCTCCAAATCACCTAATACCCATCCCTGGCATGCTAAATGTCCACTCATCTGGCCCCACAGCCCTTGGAAATGGCACGTGACTGGCTAATTACAGCACTACAACTTCCAGAATACAATATCCCAACATTTTCAACACCAGTTTACTGCACCAAATATTACTTGTCATGCATGTTAAAGCAATATTATATCCAACCCATCTTGTTTGTTCCAGTGTGGAACAGTACATGGCAATGACAGCAAATGCAATGGCTCACGCATCCCAAGCAAAACTCAGCTATAGCTGAGTGCCCATCTATAATGGCCACAAATTAAAGATCCCAAGCTAGAAATATACCCACCTGGTTTGGAAAGGCAGCTGGCTGAGTGGGTGCACATGCAGTATATCTAGATACAGGTCAATGTCCATTGTTAACTCACATACTGTGCTCCTATAAGGACACCAATGTGCATTGTACAGCTCTTATTTGTGCCATCTATCATGCCAGACAGTTTACTAGGTAAACAGAGGTGAACAACCATGTCAATATTCAGACAATATCAGATGTTATCAGCAGTAAAATCACTACCAACATAGTTACCTAGTGTAAAATAAAACATGGTGTATGGAATTTGAAGTCACAGAGTTTCATGTTGTTTTAAGTCACATTGTGCAGCAGCTGTTATTGTCCTTGCTGGGGATCATGTTAAGGCACCATCTGCATCTCACACAACTGCTACAATACCCCCATTTTAAGCTGTACTCTGTGTTTCACTCTCTCCACAGGTAACCTTCCCATTGTCACCATGGAGAGAAGACCAGAGACTGTTACTTCCCCTCTGGATGAGGGCGCCAGTGAGTGTCTGGACACTAACGAAGAACCTGGCCCATCTGGGAGACCTGGTCAGTCAGCAACTGTCATCCTCACCATGCCCACATCAACTCCTCCCAGTCCTGTTGCATCTACATCACAGGCAACCATTCAGCCCCCATCCTGTGTCCCAATCATCCATTGTGTGCCCCACAGTACAGGTACCTGAGTCTCACCTTGCTACCCCTTTACAATAATGGACCTGCCACCACTGCGAGTGGACACACTGTGGCAGGGGCACAGGTATACAGGGGCAGGGTATGTGGGAGAGATGCTGTGGGCCAGAGGATGGGGTCTCAAAAGGACAATACTGCCCAGGAAACCATCTCCCAAGTCCTGGGGCCAACCAAAGTTCCCAAGGCATGATGGGCCAAGCTATTACCATGTTGGGGGAAATCCAAAAGCTACAGAGGGACAACCACCAGGAAGTCATGCAGAAGTGGCACACACAAAATGCCTGCTTGGGTTCCATTGCAGGGCTGCTGAGAGACATGAACAGCACACCACACTGAGTAGGTGTTGTACCCAACATCTGCTCCCTTCCACTAGGGCCCTGCCAGGAGAAAGACATGTCTCAGACACCCTACCCTCTGTAGCTCAAGAACCTCCTCCCCAAATGTGGACATCCACCCAGACATCCAGAAGGAGCAGATGCCAAAACCAAACCTACTGCCAGGAAGTAAACCTCTCCTAAATTGTTCCCCATTGTGTGCAACAGATACACCCTGTTGACTGTTCTGTAACCAATTTCCATTTTCCTATGGTGCAAGGACAATGGACTTGTGTTTCAAAATAGCGTAGCTGCTAACCTGGTGATATCATCCACGATGACTGAACCTATCACTATTTTTTGTGTGTGTTTTATTTTAATTGACACATATGTTGTTTTTATCTCCACTATAAAACACACTTAAACAACGGTCCTGTGTATGTCCCATTTATCATCCATGTACAATAGTTGTGCATGCCAACTCTACTCTGATCATGTCTCTCTGTACGTTGCACCCATTGTAATGGGCCTCATACTTGGACTCCATCAGGAGGAGACCCATTGCAATAAAATTGTAACAGGACAGATTCCAGAAAAGTTTTAAACTACAAATACACACAGTAAACTACAACTACACACAATCAGTGATAGGTATGCTAGCAACACAAAGAGCATGACTGAGAGTAGCATCGGGATGTCCGCTAAGGTGTAGCACAATGCTAAACTACACAATACAGAAGTTAGGACCATGTAACTCAACCAACAAGGCAGGAGGTACACAGACAGGTTATTTGTATCACCTGGTAAAGCCTAATCACATACCCACATCGTAGCTTCCAAATATGCATATCCCATGATACAGACAGAGATCATCACTAATCTACCCAGTCCTGGAACTTTACACTTGCATTGGTCACATATCTGTAGGCTTATCAGTCACCTATGTCAGTCCACAGTGACATGCACATTTGTCAGCTAAGTAGGAACACACTGACAGCTAAGTACTAGGTAGATTACAGACAACTGTTATCTTTGTGATGGGAAAGAATATGGTCCTACATTTACACACAAGCCAGACATATATCAAGACACAAATGACAGTATGTGATAACCTCCTGTACCCTACTGGTGAACTTGACTGGAAAACACTTTTCCAACCCAGTGTCCTGACAGTCTAACAATGTTAGTCACACTCCAAATAATCAAAACTTATAGTACCTGGTATCAGCCATGCCCACTTCTTATGCCTGTCTGCAATTCCCATCTGCTTCTGAGAGAGTGTGTTGTTTGCCAAGGTTGATGAGTCAAACAGGATCTGGGCAAATATGTGATTGTAAAAGAAGAGGGATGGGACATAGCAGAATAAAAGACTAAAATCATAGAAGACATGTCCACAAGTAAAACCTTGCATCTGCCATAACCATACATGATACTGTAGACCACTCTGTTCTGTACACAATATATATTTTCAGCCTGTGGATGCACAACTCACTCATAGGGATTGGAGCTATCTACAGCCCCAAAGATGATGCAAGAAAGGAGGTGACATGCTTCTCATCTACTTCAGGTTGCAAATTTGAACCACAACATTATGTCGACTTAACATACCTTTTAGTCAGTTGAAGTACTGATTGATGAGGTGTGCCCTACAGTCTCCGGCTTCATCTTCCTCTAGCTCTTCATCACTTGGCAAATCTGCATTTCCACCCACAGGGTCTGCTGGCTCCCCCTCATCTGATATGATATAAATGGTATCTGTCATCTCAGGGCAAGATTGTGGAGAATGCAGCAGGTAATTATTATTTGACATACCTTGTTGGGTGTCTAGGGGAGGTCTCCTCCCAATCTGTCCAAGCACTTACATCTTTCCTTCAGGAACCCAGACCTTCACTCAATGACATGCCTTGTCCTTTTATGTTTTTTTGCCCAACATATTTTTTTCCACAGTCAATATGGATTCGAAAAACCTGTAGGGAAATGGGGCTGGAAAATTGCAGTATAGCAATAAGGGTTTTAAAAAAGCCATAGATCAAATTAATTAATTTTAGCAGTCAGCAAGTTTTTAGTGGCAGCATGGCATATACGTGATCACCATTTCAATCAAGGACCCACGAAGCGTGCCCAGGCAGGATTTTAGATGAATACTCTGATATCACATGTATGTATTTATTTATGTGTTTTTTTTATAAAATTATTAAATCATTGTACAGATTATAAAATGAGATGAAATTTTTCTTTTAATGTATGTGATGCTTTCATGGTTAATTGACCGAATAAAGCTTGACTTGAAAGACATGCCTTGTCCTCCTATGGACCTCATTGTAGCGGAGTTGCCGTGGAGTGCTTGGGTATCTCACTGTTGTCAACAACCAAGGACGGTTTGGATAGCCAGAGTCACCTGTGAACAAATTGGTAGTACAACACACAAATATATATGTGGGACATGCAACATTGGGATGGCAGGAGACATACATTGCAAACACACATTTTAGTTGAAAAGTACCAACCAGCCAAGCCCTTTCTGTGTGGAGTCGTGTCATCAGCAGTGGGACATTGCTGTTCTGAATGATGAAGGAATCATGGACTGATCCTGGATACCTAACACTAACTTGTGAAATGTACTGGTCTGCCAGAAACACCACTTGAACGTTTATGGAGTGGTAGTTTTTCCTGTTCCTCTACACCTGTTCATTGGCACTGGGGGGAACCAAGGCTACATGGATGGCATCTATGGCTCCAACCACCTGTGGAATGTGTCCCATATCATAAACCTCTGCCTTCTCGGAGACCAAATCTGCATGTTGGGGAAATCTGATGTAGCTGTCCAGGTGTTTCAACAATGCACACAGTACACCCCTCAAAACCAGTTTGAACATGGGCTGAGACATTCCTGCAGTTAGGGCCACTGTATTCTGAATGGACCCAGTGGCCAGGAAGTGTAGCACTGACAAGACTAGAACGAGTGGAAGTATGCTATAGGGATTGCAAATGGCAGGTGTTAGATCTGGCTCCAGATGATCACAAAGATCCATGATAGTATGACGATTCAGACAATATGTCTGGATATGTCTGTCCTCCATGGTGTGCAGGTCTACTAGTGGACGGTACACTGATGGTTGTCATCCTCTCCTCATGGCAGGATAACTATGTGAAAAAATGTCAATATAGAATGTGACATGTAGCATGCACACATCTTGTAAAGTGAGATAAACAACTCACACTTATCTGCTGTCGAGGTTGGTTAGAAACTCTGATATCTACAGTACAGGACATAGCTAGGCACCCGATGACACCCTCCTTGGTGCACATTCCCCCAAATAACTATTGAGCTATACATACAGATTCATCTGTTACTATACATGATTGTAAGTCCAGCCAAATTGACGTTTTACACATATTGTTCCACATTATTTATTGTTTCAAAACACATAGAAACCTCTGAGTAGGAGTACATTGCTATCACCACATGTCCTGCAGTCAACACAGCATTTACTGTACAGATGCACAAAGTAACAACTAAACATGAAGTCAGTAATTACAGATGTTTTGCACAAAATGGGGTATTTGACGCAAATTATAAAACTCTTCCATACATGAAATGTGGTTAAAATGGCAGCCGCCTGACCTACTGTACTGGACATATGCAAGTGACCTAAGTCCTCCGGCGGAATTCATCATAGTCATCATGGTGGAAATTGCCATTGAAAGACATTGCTGCCTTTGGCGGACTTGGGCCAATGGCGATGGTCGCCGGTAGTGACAGCTGCTGTGTACTGCCTCTGGGAGGTATCATGCCACATCCTGCAGGTGATGGGGCCCCAGCCTTCACCCCTGAAAAGCTGGATAAGTTCATGGAGCTAAATGGTGCACCAGAGGAGAAGGTGAGTCCAATGCAATACAAATATGTGACAGGTGTGGTCTATGATGGTGTACCTGAAATGTAAAGTAGTGAAGGTGTTGATGTATGCAGATGATAATTTGTAAATGAGTGTGAGTTGGGAGGATGGGAATGTTTGCCATCTTACTGTCACTGAAGTGTACTGTCCACTACTTTTGGTATGGTGCATGTGGACATGACTTTTTCATTTTGTCTGTGTCATCCATGCAGATCAACACCCAACAGAAGAAGGAATTTGGTGTGCTTTTGCCAAGCAAGTGCGGTCCCTGAGGGTCCACTACCAGCAGAGCACCCACTGTAGGAAGCAGTGGGAGAACCTGAGACACTGGGCCCGGAAGACCGCAGAGGCATGCTGGGGATGCCCTCCCAACGAGGGAGGGTTGCCCATGGGACCTTGACCACCCTAAAGGCCCACATTTTGTCAGTGGCCTCCCCTGAGGTGGATAGGCGTTTAAGGGCAGCACAGCAGCCACAGGGGGGTAAGCACTGACAGAACCCATGTACTTGCCTCTTAAAGTTTAATGTATGATGTCTATGTATTGCAGCTGTGACGCAGTGGTACGCGCTACAGGTATGGTGAATTCCTAGGAATTCAATTTGTTTGACTCTAGGTGTATGTGGCTATATTAGTAACCAGTTGTGTAAGTGTTAGTTCTGAACTAAGGTAATAGGAATCACATGTCTGGACAGTTGTTAGTGATGTACGTGTTCAAGTGCTGTCATGTAGAGGCTTCTAATCAGCATATATGGTGGAATGCTATGAGCCTTTAATCCACATTGTTTGGTGTCCATTGTATTGTTGGTGTTACTATGTTCCCTGTGGTTATCTGTTGATGTGTCCTATGGGCTAAGAAGGCCCCTATTGCAGTACATAGAATTGTTGTCTATGTGACAATGAGTTAGATAATTGGCTCCAGATACTCCTAATGAATCTTTTCCTAGTATTTAGATAGATGTTTTAATGACATGCTATTTCATTTTGTGATGCACACTGTATGCGTATACGATATGCTGTGTCTTCATCTGAAATGTTTGCCATTGTGTAAATTGTGTACAGAATAATAAGTTAGGTATGTGATTGGAAAGCCACATGCTGTGCCGCATTTAAAGTGTGATGACTTTATTTTCATGGTACATGACGTCTGGTGATGGATTGGGCAGGTGTGGAGTAGGGGGAGGCATGATTTCAACTGCATTTCCTTAGACTGATTTGATGATGGACAATGATGATCTCTATGGGGCTAGATTTTAGATGTAGCTACTCCATCCTGTGCATGTTGCTTTTGAGTTGCAGCTGAATTGATGGGATGATGATGTAGTGGTCAGATGGTTGCCTCATGCTGAGACTGTGGTCATATGGGAATGTTGGAAGTACCTTATTGTGACATGATGTAGGCTCTGAATGGTTTCTAACTGGGGCTTTATTTGACTTAGAAGTGTTGTTACTGTTGTGCATGTTGTAATGTACGTATGTGTGAAGAATGTGATGGCCCTCTCTCTCTCTCGCTCTCTCTCCCCCTAGCTCTCACTCTGTGCATCAGCATCAGCAGGCGAAGGAGATGGGGCACAGCCGAGTGGGGAAGCTGCTGGCCACATGACCCGGAATGCTGAGACCGCTGACACCAAGGGACCCAGTGGCCCGGAGGGCGAGGGGAGTGCCACAGGGGGGACAGGATCCACATCTTCATCATTGGCATCCTCCTCCAGTGAACACTCCCTGGCGGGCCCAAATGAGACCACCACAGCACCATCTCTGTTTGCCACCCCCCTTACTAGCACCGTCCTCCCTGCAGCTCCCCACCCAGTTGGCCGTGCCCGCTCACCACAGAGGGTAGGCATCTCCTTTGCCACAGGCACCTCTGCCCCTGCCAGCCCTACTGCCCTCAGTGAGGAGGCTATTGACCTCCTGAGATCGATCTCTGTGGGTCAATCAACTATTGTGAATGCCATCCAGGGACTGGCAACTCAGATACAACAGAGCAACACTTTACTGGAGGGCATTCACAGTGCACTGGCTGGCCTACAGTACAGAGATTTTTTCAGGCTCTGGCCTCAGCACTGACGGCAGCCAGTCACCCTTTGTCTTCCATCCCCTTCCACCTTCCTCTTCCCAATCCCAAACCCCTCTTCCCTAACCCAGCCAAAGCACACAGACAAGATAAGCATGCATCCACCTCAACATCCAAGGGTAGCTCAGACAAACACAAGCACCACAAGACACACCACCGGCATGCACATAGGCAACATACACCTGCACAAACATCAACAGTCACAACCTGCACTGACACCTCCACCACCCCCAGCATCACAAACACAACACCTGACACACCTGCAGACACCATATCAACATTCACAGATCCAGCCACTACACCTATCTTACCCATAAACAGCACAACAGCAGACCCTCAGACATCCACCCCAGTCACCACATCTGCAGACACCAAGACTACAGACACTCCTGCATCCAGCACATCCAACATACCTGTAGTCACCACCCCAACTGACACTCACCCACACACCACAGCGTCTCCCTGCACTTCCACCCTAAGACACATAAACACCCACACTCACCCACTCAACAGACACCCACTACCCACAAACATACCTAGCACAAACATACACCCAAGACATCCACACCAACACCTCTTACAACCACTCCCTCTCCCTCCACACCCAAACCCTTTCGCTATGACTGTCCCTGTGTGTATAAGAAATCTTTCTTTCAGAGTTTGACCTTTTCCCTACTCCTCTCCCATGGCATGATACCCCTAAATGTTCGGTTTCACTCCCTTCCACCTCCAAGACCTCCCCTGCTCCCCCAGCAAGTCCCTATGCCCCCTGCCAAGAAGTCTATCCCTCCACCTAAAAAACACACCTCCCCTAAACCTAAGTCCAGACCCAACTCCCCAAGTCTGATCCCAAAGACTCACTCCAAAACCCAAACCCAACCCCCACAGATAACCCCTAAGGTGCCTGCCTGCCCCATTGATGCCCCTTCCTGTGGAGGTTACATGGCAGGCAGGAGTCAAGTTTGGGGCACACATATGTGCACTGTGTGCATGCAGCATGTCTTCACTGTGGACTGGCCTTTTTCTTATACATGTATTGTTCACTTACAATAATTACTTGAACCAACCAGTGGTTGGTTTTCAGGTTACATCTTTGTCATGCATTTCTTTCCCTAGTATGGAGTTGTTCCTAGCGGAAACTAGTTGTGTGTATGTATGTGTGTATGTTCGGTTGGAGTAGGTGTGTTGTTTGTGCATTATGTGTGGTCGTGGCCAGTGTTTTTGTGCAGACGTTTGTCAGGTATGTGTTGTGTCATGGACATTTGTGTGTTGAAGGGATTAGTTGTGTTGGTATTGTGTGTTGTTGGTGTGCTGATGTGTTGTGTGGCTTTGCATTGAGTGTGTGAGCGTTATGTACATGAAATGTTGGACACAGAGTTCTTCATAGGTCTATCGGAAAGTAGTTTGAGTGTGTATTTGTATGTGTGTTTTGCAAGTTGGTGTTATGTTGTGAAGTCTGTGTAATGTGCCCCTGGGTAGTGTCCCCTAGTGTGTGAGTGTGGGCATGTGTGGTATTTCTGTGTGTACCTGTGAGTGTTTGTGACATTTGTGTGTGTGTGTGTTTGTGTTTGTGGTGGCCGTGGCTTGTTTGTTGTATATATGCAAGTGTGTGTGGCTGTCTGTGAGTGTGCGTGTTGTTGTGCAGTTACATGTGAGCGTTGCCTTCGCACCCCATTCCCAAATGTAAGTTGTGTGTGTGTGTGCAAAAATTATCAATATGCAACAATAACAGATAAGAATGAGTACTTACGGTTGCTGTCGTCGTCGCAGATGCCGTAGTTGTTGGGCCAGCAGGAAGACGTGTAGTTCTGGTTCATTGGTGGCTCCAGATGGTTATGGCTTTCTGAAGGTGAGTGTCTCCTTTCATACAGTTGGTTTTAGCCTGGGTTTCCATGGTGGTGCGACCGCGGCGGGAACCTTGGCGCTGTGCAACCTTGTAATCTGTCCTGTTGAAACATAGTTTCCACCGGCCTGCTGGTGGCTACTGTTGTCCTTGGTGGCTTGACTGCACTGGCGGTGCTGGCAGTACTTCAGCTGTATTCTGTTGGGAATACCACCATGGTCATAATTGGCGGTCTTCTCCTGGGACCGCCAAACTCCTATTGAGGCCGTTTTTCCTGAAAATGTTCTCACCGGGGACAAAGTCAGCAATCCGATCCAATCTCCCTGGAGCCTTCTTTGGATATGCGTCTCAGGAGACTTCGGTGAAGAATTCTACCTTAGTTGATTTTTTGGGATGGAAATCTTCATCCGGGGCAAAGTTGAAATTGAATCCGACGTCCCTGGAGCCCTCCTTGGATACGGTGCGGGGGAAGTCACTGTCAACTTTTTACATTTGGAGGTTTTTCTCTCTGACATCGGACGTTCCTCCACAGAAAGCCGATTTCAAGTCAATTTCATTGGATTGCCTTTCCAGGAGCCCCCAGTGAAATTCTGGAAGTCTGGGGCTCCAAAGCTTTTCAGCAGGACGAACCTGTGGCTTGACTCACAACGTCGGGTCAGTCACTTTAAGGAGCTTTTTACCAAACGTTCTCCAATATTCTCTAAACTTCTGGATCTTCTTCCAGAAGGTCTTTGGAGGTCCTTTAGGAGTCCTTGGTTCACCCCAAGGTTCCAGAAGCTCTGAGTTGCTCCTTGAGGGTTAGGACTTCAACTCCCAGAATACACATGGCTCAAACTTAAAAATGACCAGTGGACAGTGGTCAGTTTCTTTGGGCTTTGATGCAGGGGTCCCTGGTTAGCTATTTTCTACCTGTAGCAAACAGGGAGTCCCTTCTTGGACCAGTTGAAGTGAGGCAAAGTTATTTTGTGGTGAAGCCCAAGTATGCAGCTGGTGCAGTCCTTCAGAGTGCAGTGACCAGGTGCAGGTCAGGGATCGATCCGGGCAGTCCTTCATCTTCTTGTCATGTTCCTGGTAAGGATATGATGTGTGGGTGCAGCTCTGCCATATTTATCCTTGCTCCTTGGGTGGAAAGCAGGGGTGGAATAACAGGCAGGCCACCACCCTCCTGGATGACCACTTCATGGGAAGTGGGGCAAAAATCAATACCAGGGAGCAACTTTCCTTAAAAATCCAAAATGCACCACCCTCCTGGATGACCACTTCATGGGAAGTGGGGCAAAAATCAATACCAGGGAGCAACTTTCTTTAAAAATCCAAAATGGCAGAAATTCAATTTTGGAGGTGAGTCCACCGACTGGTGTGGCTAACATTTCTTAACGCACCCCTTTCTTGCCCTCTCCTAATCTAATCAAGGGGGCATCTAGTTGTCTGGGTTTACAAGAAATGGGTGAGGTCATGAGCGGCTCCCAGTGTCCTTCCCTCCTTTGAAGTCCAGTTTGGCTGTTCTCCCTCCATCCTGTTTCACCATCTTCTCCCCAGGCACTTCCTTTGCCCTCATCCCAGGCCACTTCACACCTCATCAAGGTAGCCTGGTCAAGCTGCCAGAAGCTGGCCAATCGGAGAAGGGCACTACAGAGCTGAAGTTGGCAACTTTCAGGTAGAGTTCTAAAACTCTTTCCCTGAACTAGTTATATTAAATTCAACAATGTAAGTTGTTGGATTTATTATAACAATGAGTTTGATACCAAACTTGAAATATCTAGCTCCTCTAGAGACTTTAATAATTAAAAACAAAAATAAAATCTCATCAGGCTAGCCTATGGAGCCCATTCACTACAGTGAGGGAAAACAAATTTGACTATTTTTCCATCACCATGGCTTATAAAACATATTTTATAAAGTCCCTGCTTTTAGTAACATAGCACCCAGCACCAGGGGCACCCAAGGCACACCTTAGGGGTGATCTATATGTGAAAATAAAATAGCTTAAGACTTTGGAAGTACTTTTAATTCCAAAGTTGAATTTGAACATAACTTTAATTTAAAAGCAGCCAGCTTGGCAGGCCTGCCTTTAAAATGACACTGAGCACCTCAGCAGTACACTTATGGGGGTACTATCTACGCTGGGGTTCCTAAACCTACATGCCCTACCATAGACTAAGGATGTATAGGTAGGTTGGCATAGCCTATTATAATTAGCCCAATTAGCATACCCTTTTTAATCAAAGTACAGGCCCTGGGACTGTTCAGCAGTGCTCAGGACACTATACGAGTCAGGAAAACGTCAGCATCATTGAAAAATGGGGGCACCTAGTCAGGGGGCTTCTGCAATCAGCCCAGTTTTCCCACACTTGTGCAGACTGTATGCATTTGAGTCAATGTTGTAGAGTGTAAATGTCTTATTCCAGTCACGCCTAAGGAGTTAACCTTCAGAAGCCACATTAGTGTATAGTGTTTCATTGTGGCTCACATCATAGTACATGTTGTTGGAGCATGGGCTACCTGACTTGCTTAGTCATTGTAGGCCATGAGCAGGGTAGTGGGTTAGTCTGTAAATGACTCCAAAAGTGTGTAGTCATGTGCCTGTACTTATTGACTTTACACTTGTGGTGTGTTGACAAATTGCCCATTGTGTGATTGGTGTTTCTGACATGTGTGACCCAACCATTTGTGCAAAAATGTTTTTGTTATCATTGGATTTGTTTTTTGCATCCATACAGAAGAAGGAGATTTGGAAAGCCATCACCTGGTAGGTGCAGACCATGGGTGATGTATTATGTTCTGACCTCGCCCCCTAACAATTGGGGATGGGACACATGTGACACATAAGTTAGTAACTGTTTGTGTAGGGTTGGAATTTGGTGCATACTGATGCGCCTTGCCTGTTAGCCCAGGGACCTAGGACACAACCGTGTACACTCCACAAAAAAATGTGTTCTACAAGGCCAACACATTGCTTTGTACATTGATTAACCAAGTATTATTTGTTGTTGTAGTGGAACTAAATTCTACACAACAGACCACTACACATTTGTGTTACAGCCCAAAGAAAATGAAGTGATGGATCACTGTCCTCAACTATGTGTCTGGTCAAGTGAGTAACTGGGATCTGACCCTTAGAGGTCACCTGTCTTCAGTGTGTGATGAGTGCTGATGCCGCACTACTGACTGGTTGTCATGGTAAGGTGGCCATCATACATGTGACAGAGCTTACATTGTTCTTTGGGTGCAGCTCTCGATCAATACTTTCAATTGGTAAGTGGGTAAAGTCCATTGACATAGTTTGTGTGACATCACTGTTGTCAACATTCCTTGTGCCTACATGTTAGCATGTGTACCTTACTTTTTTGACAAAATGTGTACACTGCTGTTTCATGTATGGTCTACCTGTGTTCATGGTATAATTCCTGTATTCCACCACATATATGTGCATGTCAACCTGTGTTTGGAATTTGAAATATGTAATGGGGCTACATTTCATGTGGTGCCACAGGCAGGAGCGTGCTGCCATTGATTGTTGGGTCACACATACCCTCACCTGTCATTGCATGACATTTGGCATGTACAACTGCAGTAGTAATTTGGGACATGACAGGTAGGACTAGAGTTTTTACATACAATGTGCATTTCCATGCCATTGATGTAGAATCATGTAGCAAAGTGCTTTGCACATGTGAAATGGGGAAGGTTTGTTACCTGACTGTTGGCATGCATCATGGAGTGACTTGCAGTTATGTGGGAATCATATGTGGTTGGGTACAGCCATTCATATACTGACATCTGGGTTTGTAATACTAAAATCGAGGCAGTGATACTGCCTCCCTTTGGGTAACATGTTGAGGGCCTTCTACAAGTACTTGAGAATCCCAGGGCCTCTCCAACATACAAAGACTAATGACTTCTACTGATGCAATCAGAGTATTTCATTGTCACAGTAGAGATGATTTCCCTGGGGCTAGCAGATTTACTGTGTTGTGGATTTTAGGGGCATATCTCCCTGACAACTTTCACATTCTATCTACAGTGTACTTTTCCATGCTAAATGTGTAGTATATCTGAGAAACATTAGTACTGCCTACATGACTCAATTAGGACAATTAACACATAGTGAAGTGTGCATTGTTGATTTGTTTCAAATGTGACATGGCTATTTCCAAGTCAGCTTCTTCATGCTACTGTACTGCTGTCAGCAACATTCTAGGATTTCGGGGCAATTTCTTGTTGCTGTGGTATTGTGTATGTGCAAATAGATGGATGCATGGACTTTTGTGGGATCTGTGGGAAATAACTTGGAACTGGCCTACTATTTTATGACAACAAGTAACTGAGGTACGCTCCAGGAGACTAACCATTGAAGGTGATGAGGTTTCATACTTGTTCAATGGTTATTGTGTTGCACAACTTTTGCCATGCAATTGGAGTTGTCTGAGATTCTGATTTTTCTGTGGGAATCTGTTGACAGTTCATGTGGCATGCATGCATATGGTCTGGTACATGTAGGATCCACTTTGATGTAGTTTTTTGCTGGGGCCTACTTGACATCATGGCAATGTTTGCTAATCACCGCTGCTGTTCAAATGTGATCTGGAACTTGTGATGATCCTTTTTCTCTTTGTACTTGCAGCATCATTTCAGGCATGCAAATAACACAGTGCAGAACCACGTGAGGAAGCATCTGGTCACTGTAACTCCAGTCATGACACCACCATCCCGGAGGGACGCAGTGGCCTGGAGGTTGAAGGGACTGCCATAGAGAGGACAGGTTCAACCTCATCATCTTCAGCTTCTACCTCCAGTGGACAATCCCTAGTGGTGGTGAACCCATCAGGACCTGCTCCTGTATCATCCTTCTCCACCACTCTCAGAGGTGAGATCAGGAAGTAGATGTGGCCCAACCTGGTTGATTAAATAACCATTCCATCTCGATTTTCTGCAGTTGAAACTCCCCAGTCTAATTAATTGAACATATAGGCACTATGATATGGAAGTTATGCCTATTTTGGCATGCGTTGTCGGCACAGCATTTGAGTGAGTATTGGTCTTTTGGGTGATACAGGGCCTTAGAGTGGTCTCAAGGTCCCCAAAATGTTGTAGATAGGTGGCTCCTATAAATATACTTGGTCCTAATGATGACCCGTTGGTAACTTAGTTACTTTTGGGGTCAAAACATTGACAATATCAAATGAGGACTGTTTCCAATTTGTTTGGGTTGAAAATCGGTGTTGCACAATAGATGTGTGTTGCTCATGAATGAAGTATAAACAACAAGTGATGGACGGAATGCTGGACATTGTCAAACACTCACCCCCAGTCATAGATCTGGGTTTAATCCATCGTTCTTTTGCTCACCATGCCACCCCAGTTTGGACCCAGCCATATGCAAATCAGTCTTGACCCTGTTCCTCATGGGAACAGTCCAGACCGAACTGCCAAGCCAGGTCCTCACTGGACCGGAAACAAGCATCCTGGGACCGGTTTCGGGGTTTCACCCCTCATCAGCCAGGCTAGCTTGAATCCAGTGGCATGGGAAGCACAGGACCCACGTCTGGGCATACCCTTCCCACTTAGGGCGACAAAGCAAAAACAACAAGTGATGGACGGAATGCTGGACATTGTCAAACACTCACCCCCAGTCATAGAGCTGGGTTTCATCCATCGTTCTTTTGCTCACCATGCCATACCAGTTTGGACCCAGCCATATGCAAATCAGTCTTGACCCTGTTCCTCATGGGAACAGTCCAGACCGAACTGCCAAGCCAGGTCCTCATTGGACCGGAAACAAGCATCCTGGGACCGGTTTCGGGGTTTCACCCCTCATCAGCCAGGCTAGCTTGAATCCAGTGGCATGGGAAGCACAGGACCCACGTCTGGGCATACCCTTCCCACTTAGGGCGACAAAGCAAAAACAACAAGTGATGGACGGAATGCTGGACATTGTCAAACACTCACCCCCAGTCATAGAGCTGGGTTTCATCCATCGTTCTTTTGCTCACCATGCCACCCCAGTTTGGACCCAGCCATATGCAAATCAGTCTTGACCCTGTTCCTCATGGGAACAGTCCAGACCGAACTGCCAAGCCAGGTCCTCACTGGACCGGAAACAAGCATCCTGGGACCAGTTTCGGGGTTCCACCCCTCATCAACCAAGCTAGCTTGAATCCAGTGGCATGGGAAGCACGGGACCCACGTCGGGGCATACCCTTACCACTTAGGGCGACAAAGCAAAAACAACAAGTGATGGACGGAATGCTGGACATTGTCAAACACTCACCCCCAGTCATAGATCTGGGTTTAATCCATCGTTCTTTTGCTCACCATGCCACCCCAGTTTGGACCCAGCCATATGCAAATCAGTCTTGACCCTGTTCCTCATGGGAACAGTCCAGACCGAACTGTGGGAAGGGTATGCCCAGACGTGGGTCCCGTGCTTCCCATGCCACTGGATTCAAGCTAGCCTGGCTGATGAGGGGTGAAACCCCGAAACCGGTCCCAGGATGCTTGTTTCCAGTCCAGGGAAGACCTGGCCTGGCAGTTTGGGCTGGACTGCTCCCATGAGGAACAGGGTCAAGACTGATTTGCATATGGCTGGGTCCAAACTGGAATGGCATGGGCAGCAAAAAAACGATGGATTAAACCCAGATCTGTGACTGGGGGTGAGTGTTTGCATTGTCAGCACTCCGTCCATCATCATTTTGTTTTGCTAATGTTGCCCTAAGTGGGAAGGGTATGCCCAGACGTGGGTCCCGTGCTTCCCATGCCACTGGATTCAAGCTAGCCTGGCTGATGAGGGGTGAAACCCCGAAACCGGTCCCAGGATGCTTGTTTCCAGTCCAGGGAAGACCTGGCCTGGCAGTTTGGGCTGGACTGTTCCCAAGAGGAACAGGGTCAAGACTGATTTGCATATGGCTGGGTCCAAACTGGAATGGCATGGGCAGCAAAAAAACGATGGATTAAACCCAGATCTGTGACTGGGGGTGAGTGTTTGCATTGTCAGCACTCCGTCCATCATCATTTTGTTTTGCTAATGTCGCCCTAAGTGGGAAGGGTATGCCCAGACGTGGGTCCCGTGCTTCCCATGCCACTGGATTCAAGCTAGCCTGGCTGATGAGGGGTGAAACCCCGAAACTGGTCCCAGGATGCTTGTTTCCAGTCCAGGGAAGACCTGGCCTGGCAGTTTGGGCTGGACTGTTCCCATGAGGAACAGGGTCAAGACTGATTTGCATATGGCTGGGTCCAAACTGGAATGGCATGGGCAGCAAAAAAACAATGGTTTAAACCCAGATCTGTGACTGGGGGTGAGTGTTTGCATTGTCAGCACTCCGTCCATCATCGTTTTGCTAATGTCGCCCTAAGTGGGAAGGGTATGCCCAGACGTGGGTCCCGTGCTTCCCATGCCACTGGATTCAAGCTAGCCTGGCTGATGAGGGGTGAAACCCCGAAACCGGTCCCAGGATGCTTGTTTCCACTCCAGGGAAGACCTGGCCTGGCAGTTCGGGCTGGACTGATCCCATGAAGAACAGGGTCAAGACTGATTTGCATATGGCTGGGTCCAAACTGGAATGGCATGGGCAGCAAAAAAACGATGGATTAAACCCAGATCTGTGACTGGGGGTGAGTGTTTGCATTGTCAGCACTCCGTCCATCATCATTTTGTTTTGCTAGGGTATGCTCAGACGTGGGTCCCGTGCTTCCCATGCCACTGGATTCAAGCTAGCCTGGCTGATGAGGGGTGAAACCCCGAAACCGGTCCCAGGATGCTTGTTTCCAGTCCAGGGAAGACCTGGCCTGGCAGTTCGGGCTGGACTGTTCCCATGAGGAACAGGGTCAAGACTGATTTGCATATG
The DNA here is from genome assembly GCF_031143425.1 of Pleurodeles waltl. NCBI lineage: Eukaryota > Metazoa > Chordata > Amphibia > Caudata > Salamandridae > Pleurodeles > Pleurodeles waltl. Next base: position 341,417,571 of record NC_090446.1, read on the forward strand.
GCTGGGTCCAAACTGGAATGGCATGGGCAGGAAAAAAACGATGGATTAAACCCAGATCTGTGACTGGGGGTGAGTTGTTGCATTGTGAGCACTCCGTCCATCATCATTTTGTTTTGCTAATGTCGCCCTAAGTGGGAAGGGTATGCCCAGACGTGGGTCCTGTGCTTCCCATGCCACTGGATTCAAGCTAGCCTGGCTGATGAGGGGTGAAACCCCGAAACCGGTCCCAGGATGCTTGTTTCCAGTTCAGGGAAGACCTGGCCTGGCAGTTCGGGCTGGACTGTTCCCATGAGGAACAGGGTCAAGACTGATTTGCATATGGCTGGGTCCAAACTGGAATGGCATAGGCAGCAAAAAAACGATGGATTAAACCCAGATCTGTACCTGGGGGTGAGTGTTTGCATTGTCAGCACTCCGTCCATCATCGTTTTGTTTTGCTAATGTCGCCCTAAGCGGGAAGGGTATGCCCAGACGTGGGTCCCGTGCTTCCTGTGGCACTGGATTCAAGCTAGCCTGGCTGATGAGGGGTGAAACCCCGACACCTGTCCCAGGATGCTTGTTTCCAGTCCAGGGAAGACCTGGCCTGGCAGTTCGGGCTGGACTGTTCTTATGAGGAACAGGGTCAAGACTGATTTGCATATGGCTGGGTCCAAACTGGAATGGCATGGGCAGCAAAAAAAACGATGGATTAAACCCAGATCTGTGACTGGGGGTGAGTGTTTGCATTGTCAGCACTCCGTCCATCATCATTTTGTTTTGCTCATGAATGAAGTATACCTTGTCAGCCACATGGTCATGTATGTATACTGGTGCACTTTGAGCTCACTTATTCACTTATAAATAAATTCATGTGTACCTATACCCATATCTCTCGCTTTCTTGCTCTCTCTCTCTCTCTCTCTCTCTCTCTCTCTCTCTCTCTCTCTCTCTCTCTCTCTCTCTCTCTCTCTCTCTCTCTCTCTCTCTCTCTCTCTCTCTATATATATATATATATAGTATATATATATATATTTATATACCCACACACACCTAGTTGATAGCTGGTTTGTCATCACAACAAAATTAAAAACATTAAATATAAATATATATATATATATATATATATATATATATATTACCAACATTCCTCCTGTTACATACAGACAGTTCCCGGACACCAAATGGAAGACACTCTCACTTGTTACGTGATCAAGGCTACGGCTGAAACTCGTTGTATTGGGAAGAAGCATTGGAGAATAAAGCATTTTGGACTTCCATTTGGTGTCAGGGAACTCTCTGTATGTAACAGGAGGAATGTTGGTAATAAATTGGAGATGGCTAGGTCCACGCCTTGACGCTACTGAACTAGCAGCTTCGGATGTCTGGCAAGGTCGGTGTTTTACATATATTTATATATATATAAATATATATATTTATATATACACACACATATATATATATATATATATACATATATATATATATATATATATATATATATATATATATATATATATATATATATAGTTTTTAATTTTGTTGTGATGTTGGACAGATGGCACACCAGGTATTAAAGTCCCTCTTTTGCATAACAAGAAAAAAAAAAGAATAAAAGAGAAAAGATTTAATAAAGTCAATTCACACAACCAAACCTCAGGGAGGTGTTGTCTATACGACTGCCGTAGAAGTCAAGGCTTACATTTCCCGCGCAGGGACTGCTTTGGATTTTTGTCTGATTTATCCAGGTCCACGGGTGACAGGATCTTCCCCTTTTGTTTAACATATTGTGGAGTGTGGGTGTGCAGTGTCAGTGACCTGCCCAAAGGGGTGCATTTAATAGCTCATATGTCATTCTTTGTGAATGACTCCAACCTGGGACACAATGACAATGAACTTGATACTCATAGCATGAGCTCCATATCATGTGGATGATGACGCGACAATCTGTTGTTGAGCTTAATGACACAGGTACATGTGTGTTCTTACTGTCGATTGCATCCACAGCGGCCTGGAGTTTGGGCTCCATCGATGGGCAGCATCAGCAGTGGCTGGATATGTGTGATGGGCTCCATGGCAGCACAGGACGTGTAACTCTCCCTGCAGGTGAGTTGCTTCCTTTATACTCACCGTTTCTGCTGGGACATGGTGGCAGTAAGTAACATCATAATGTGTCTGTTGGGAACCCTGACTCCGTCGGCCTGATTGGCCTTTCTCGCCAATGCGGTGATCTGTGCTGTCTGGTGGGGAGGGCGGGATGGCAGCAGTCTTTCCTCTATGGGACCACATGCATACTAATACGGTGGTCCGACCGCCAAGCCGATGGCAGTCAGACCGCCGCCGCCATGGAGGTTAATGGACGGCCACACTCGTAATCAGTCGACCAACCTCAGAAGGATAACATGCTGAATTAGCCCTGCTGGGATCTGAACTTATGACGTACTGGTCAGTACATGTTTAAGTAGTTATTCTTGAAAGTATAATTAATTTGAATTCCTTGTTACACATACACAGATGAGATTGTGAAATTGCTTTTACCTTCTCTTGTTGTTATTTGAGATAACTTGATAGCTTTGAGCATCCACCTCTCTGGACTTCAAGGATATCCAAATCCAGAGCGGTCACTTTTACTCAGAGACTTTCATTGAAAGATACTTGGGATAAAGGAAGGCTCTTTAAAAGCCATACTTACACACATTTGGATCTCTTGTGTGGCACAGTCTCCAGCTCCAGCAGGTCATCAAACATAGCCTGCTATGGGCAGTGGTGTAACAAAGAACAATTCAATCAACTTACAAATTATGTTGAGGAGAATTTGAGTTTTACGTAAGTCATGCTGTCACTGCTTAATCATAAGCACTACAGCCTCAGCAAATGAAACCCTTCATGGAGATGCCAACTAGAAGCATCAGGAATTTCGCACTTATTGAGAACATCTGTTGGACCTGCAGGTCACCCATTTGATTTCTGGTAAGTGGGTGATAGTTGCACTTGTTAATACCAGAACATTTATATGGACAAAACTAAAGCAGTATGCAGAAAAAATGTTTTGTTAATGACAGCAAGATGTGGCCAACTGACATTTTCTGGGTCTCTTCAAATTAATGTACTTGGATGCTGTCACAGTGCCACCATGTTAGACCCTCAGATGTAATGACAGCTTACCTTTAGCCTGCTAATAAACTTTCGGAGATCCTCAGTCTAAAAATGTAGTTGGGTTCTGTTCTGCCTCTGAGTACTTCGAGGTGCCTTTCCTGCACAGTTTCAAACATTCATAGTTCCTGGAGGAAAAGACTGTGAGCCTGATTCACAAAGGTAAGTTACACTTTTGAGTGAGTTTATTCTTTGCAGAAGTGTACTACTTTCAGAGTTCACAAACTCCAAGTGTAAACTTACTTCAAAATTGTAAGTTACATGTCTCCACCCGTAGAGCAGGGCAATTCACTTACTTTTATGTGGGTGGTTAGCATCCCTCCCCAAACTCCTCCCTGAAACTCCCCAAACCCCCTATTATTCCCCCCTTTTCCTATCGTCTTTAGTACTATAATTGTCCCTTTTTCCCACCCATTCCCCTGTGTCTCTCTCAAATTTACTACTAAAGTCTATACACACAATTGCGGAGACTGCAGAGATGGGGCAGAGAATGCTGCACACAGGAGCATAGACAAAATGTTTATATTGTATTATGTTTTGTAGTATTTCAAAAACTATAAGTTAGCATTCTGAAACCAAATTAATGTTTCACATTGCAATCACAGTGTGACTGGCAGTGATTCAGACCATGCCATGTTAGCCACACTGTAAGTGAGGAGAAGGGCCTAATATGTATGTACAATTGGCAAGTTTCTATCCACAACCTAAGATTGTGAAATGTGTGTCATTTTTAGGACAATCCCTACCAGAGAGTGCAGGTGTCTGACTTGCTGAAGACTTATTGGGGACATTCAGAAAGCTTCCCTGGAGCTGCATTCCAACTGTTGCTTACAATTAGCTTTGTGGTTTGTAACCGCAATTTCTGGCTTTTTATTTGCTGACTTCATTTATTTTAGGCTGTCTAGTTGAGTTCATCCCTCCCATGGAGCAAATCCTTTTCACACTACCTCTTTTTGTATTCTTCCAGGAGTGCGCCTTTCTGTAAACAGGCCTGTAAATCTTAGACTTATTTTTTCAAATTTGCTGTGCATTCAAGTACAGAGGTGAAATGTCGGCCTCTGTCTTCTGAAGGAGCTTGGTGTTTACTTTTCATTTTCTGACTTCAAAGTGAGAAAATTTATGTGACAATCTTGCTGGCTACGAGGGGTAGAGGAAAGTGACTTTTTTTAGCATGTAACTACATTTAAATGAACTGTGCAAGTGTTTCAGATATATTAGAATTAGGAAAGCACAAATGAAGCACATTATTGTTAATTCTGAAATGTGTTGGAAACAAGTACTTTAAAATGGTCAAGACAAATCAATTCACTAGGTAATGCCATTTACACACATTATCATGTCTGTGCTGTATAGTTTTATTAGTAAAACTGCATGTTTGTGAAAATGTAATGGTCATTTCAATTGAAAATATTTTGTCTGGAATGGCAGTGTGCTACAATACCATGCATACACCGCTCTACGCCACCCCACTCTACTCTGCACCGTTCCCTGCACCTGCACTCTACTCTGAACCACTCCACTTTACCCCATGCCACTGCACTCTGTGCCACTGCACACATAACATTGAGAGCAAAAATGTCGGGAAACAGAAATATTGTGTCAAAAATATCATTGACACAAATATAATTTTCCCTGTACATATAATTGTAAATACAAAAATATCGGGAAATATTGGGAAAAAATATATAATTTTACATCAATATCATAAAAACTAGGACAAAAATATTGATTTCCATTAAACCAAGTTATAAAATAGTAAATGTTAAATATTTTAATACATAACATTAATATAATGTAAATTCAATACATGTAAGTAACATTTATTATTAGAAATAAATGTTTACTTCTGTAAGTATACATATATATTTACATATATGTGAGTTTATGTATACATATATATAATATACCACTATTATTAAAAATGTGTCACATTATATTAATGTTTTGCATTTTTTCAAATTTATTAATATAAAAAATAAATATATATTTAAATATAGTCATATATATAAAGTACAAAAACCAAATATAAAACCTCAAATACCTTACTAAATAATTAAAATAAATAACACATTAACTAAAAATAAAATATATATATATATATATATTAACACTCCGGTCAGCGTTACTCTCTGCACCTAATCGTCAATGGTGCTGGAGTGGGACGCACGCCACCTCGTCTTTCTAATATACAGAATTCCTTAACCAATCATTAAGGCTCCAGCACTCCACGAAGGTTTCAAGGATTTATTATAAACAAAACAGGAACGCGTTTCGGCGTAACCGCCTTCTTCAACCTGCGGGCCGCCATTTTGGCACCCTTTATATATCCCTTGTGTTACCATGCATTTAAAGTGATACACTGCCTTTTCAAACATACTGACTTCTGTAATGTCATACATGTGAAAAAATATATATGATACATATAGCAAAATAAATTAATGTAACGAAATAAGCCAGTGTATAGTGCTAAAACACAAAATGTTATTTACCAATCTAACTAAATCTTTATAAATCTGAGTAAATTAGAATTGATGACAAGGAAACTACTTACGTATAAATCTTAAAATAAATCTCCTTGGAGAGGCCAACCAGGTCCAATCAATAAGCATAGATGTTACATTAGACATTATTGCTATGAACAATCATAAATAAGTTAAATCTCATATATACTAGCAAAATCGTACAATGGCTGTATCTATGTAATGTGTATGTTTTAGTTGCTGTATTACTATACATTAATCAACCACATCAGCCTAAATGAATATATAACTCTTCACTGGAGTTCAATCCTCCTGGCTCTCTAGTATCTAATGCCAATATATATCTGGACTCTAATTTCCTCAGATGTTTTTCCCTATCTCCTCCACGGATGTCCTTTCTGATGCCATCTATTACACTATACTTGACATCTTCTACACGACCTCCATGAAACTCATGCATATGTCTGGCAACCGGATAAGTCTCATCTCTATTAACTATAGCCCTTAGGTGTTGTAAAATTCGTTTATGTACCTGAAGTTTTGTACTACCTACATATAGCTTAGGGCATGTGCATTTGAGAATATAGATTACGTAATCACTTTTGCAGTCATATCTGCCTTTGATGGTATGTATTCTTTTGTATGGGTATTCAATCGTTTTAATATTTTCCCCATTCTTACATGCTTTGCATTTAGTACATTTATAGAATCCATCCTGTGTCTTTAGCCAACTCATTTTCAAAGATTTCTCTAGTCTCACATCATTTTTGACCAAAATATCCCTCATCGATGTTGCTTTTCTATAGGTTATCATGGGTCTGTTACTTATTAGTGTGCCTATGACTGGATCGCTCTTGAGCATATGCCAATGCTGTTGTAGTAACTTTCTTACAGAGTCGTGGGCACTGTTAAATGTGGTAATAAATCTCACAATCCCTGTGTCTTTTCGTTTGTTCTTTTTCTTAGACTCTGACAAATTCATGGTCTTTGCGGTGGTGAACAATAACTGTTCCCTCATACGGGATTTCACTCTTGTACTAGTGTTCTCTAAGATCTCATTGGTATAACCCCTCTGTTGCAATCTTTCTATCATTTCACTCTCTACATTTGCATAATGCAGTTCTGTACTACATATCCGTTTTGCTCTCAATAACTCTCCATATGGGATGTTATTTTTCAATGATTGTGGATGATGACTTTTAGCATGCAATATGCTGTTTCCAGCTGTGGCTTTCCTATATAGTGTTGTCTCTATTCTATTATCTGTGATGATCACTTTTATGTCTAAAAATTCAATTGTTTCTGCATCAACTTTGCCTGTGAATCTCAAATTACACATATTATTATTGATTTCTTTGATAAATTTGTCAGCGGCGGTTGAATCACCCTTCCAAATTACAAAAATATCGTCGATGTATCTAAGCCACATGACAATATTATCATTCCATTTCTCTAGGGGGGAGTTATTCAAAATCTGTTCTTCCCACCAACCCATATAGAGATTAGCGTAACTGGGAGCAAAGCATGTTCCCATCGCTGTACCGCATGCCTGCTCAAATATCTCATTGTTAAAATAAAACATATTATGTTGCAAACACCATGAGATCATTTTAAGTAGCATTTTACTATGTTGGTAAAAGTTGATCGATCTCTGTTTCAAAAAATACTCAACTGCCTGTATTCCCAAATTATGCGGGATACTGGTGTATAGTGCTGTCACATCCAGAGTCATCAGAAGGAAATCTTTTTCCCAACTAATATCAAAGATCCGTCTTAAAAAGTCACTACTATCCTGTAAGTAAGACGATAAATTTCTGACTAGAGGCTGTAAATATGCATCTAAATACTGAGATACAAATTCAAACAGGCTCCCTTTAATAGAGACTATGGGCCTTCCAGGTGGATTGTGTGCGTTTTTGTGAATCTTTGGTATTAAGTAAAATACAGGCAATTTTGGGAAATCTACTTTGAGCAGTTTATACTCTTGTTCACTTATGAGACCCCTGTCTTTCCATTGTATCAGTTCTAAATCAAATCTTATTTTCACATTATCCACATATTCTAAATCAATCCTTTTGTAGCATTTAAGATCATTCAACTGAGTATAAGCCTCCTCCATGTATTGTTGTCTAGGCCAAATTACAATATTTCCTCCTTTGTCAGAACTTCGCACTACAATTTCTGGATTCTTAGATAGTTTAGTCAATGTTTTATAGTATCCACTAGTCTGTGTATTGTTTTGCTTAACTGTCTTAGCCCTCAAGATCTTAAAACCTTTGATTAAAGTATCAGAAAATTGATCAATTATGTCTCCACTGTATGCTGGAATAGTTCTAGATTTAGGCTTCAGCCCCGATGCTCCTTCTCGATCTAAACATATGCCCTCTGCTTCCAGCCTTGCAATTAATTGTTCTTCATTAAGTTCACCTACAGTACTATCTCCCAGTTCCCACAGATCCTTCATTAACGTCACATCTTCAATAAGTAAGTTCTGACTACAGTGGCTATCACTCTGTGAACCTGACTCTTCCATATCCGCTCCCTGTGGTGATGTCATCTTGTTTTTGTTGGCATGAATTTTAAATAATTTTAATTTCCTTATAAATAGAAACAGATCTATGCGACTTTGTACATAGTCAAACTCCTGAGGCTGGCAGTACGAGAGGCCTAATGTCAAATTTTCTTTGTCCACTTCATCTAATTCACTGTTCGATAAATTAACAATTGTCTTGTCATCTCTCAATATCGTTTGTTGCTTCGAGTCATCTTTCCTCCATCTTCGATTGAAATTTCTTTTGCCCCCTCGTCTTTTCTGCCTCTGCCTCTTCCTCTTGTTCTGATTCCACCTCTCCAGGGTCTGTGATTTGTTCTTCGGTCTCTCCTTAAAAAATCAAATTCATCTTGCAATGAAGTATGAGACTTGACACGTACCGATTCTTCAAAGTCTGTGTCTGAACTCTCGCTGGTTCCCACATTGGAAGATTTGAATTCTGTATCAAAATTTTTCTTACTTGATTCTTTGCTTTTTTGCTGTCTCCAATAATCAAATTTCTTTGCAAAAGTGTATATTTGACCTGTTTCATAATCAAAAGTATCCCTGTTGAATTTACGTGACTTCTTTGAAATTATTTCTTCCTCAATTTTGCTTAATCGTTCATCCATAGCTTTGTATAATGATTCAACCAACTTTTGATCAGAAAAAGTCTCAATTAGTTTGGTAATATTATCAATTTTCTCTATAATTTTCTCCCTTTCTATTTGGGCATATTTAATCAATATCTTCATCATCCCTGCAGAGCTGGCTGCATTATGCGCTGCCCACTCTTTCAACAGTTCAGGATTCGGATCATCATATGTGGGCATGATAAAAATCCTCAAACCCCTAGGTACTCGATCTACTTCTAAGTATTTATTCAACGATTCACATTCCCACCATTTATTTAACTCTTGCTTTTTTAATCTCTCTAATTCCTTAAATGTACCGTAAATATCAGGATTGTTGCCTACGAGCTCTCCCGTGGATGTTTGACTCGTATCTTTCGTGATAACTTTGGCAAATGCAAGTTCCGCTCTCATTTTTCGATTTTCATAAATATTGGCAGCTTTATTCGCCATTTCAATGGTCTCGTCTCGGCAACACTGTTAATGAGTCAAAATGACTACCCAGTTGTTTTTGAATCTGTGTCAGCAAAAAGGCCAATTAGTATAATTAGAGTCACTGAATTCCGTACGTATTTACACCTGGCTGCTTGTACTTAACTGACAGTATCTGGTATGCCCGTTCAATTTAAAACATTGTAGCCCGTGTTCCGAAATATGTGAATAAATATACCGGTTGATAATTCTTGGAGCGCCGCTCAACTTCCGTTAATAAAAACTCTGAGAACAATGTACAAGTCTCGTGTCAGATTGCTTTTGAGATAATTGAAGAGATATATCCTGAGATACACTGTTGCAATTTCACCGTAACCCTTCGTAAACTCAATCTTCCTTTCCACGATCGTGCGCCATACTTATTAAAGCAGAATCGCTACAGTTCGTGTTAGGCGCTTGGCTCCGCTTCTGGTAAGATATCAATCCATTTCATTCAGCCGCTTACCGTTCACGGCGTCAGTCTGCTTCGGCGTCCTCCGACTCCGCGCTGACTTCCCCTTGGTGAACGGTCAGCTATTTTCTCGACGATCACTATTCCAGTGCGGGGGCAGAGAGATCAAATTATTAACACTCCGGTCAGCGTTACTCTCTGCACCTAATCGTCAATGGTGCTGGAGTGGGACGCACGCCACCTCGTCTTTCTAATATACAGAATTCCTTAACCAATCATTAAGGCTCCAGCACTCCACGAAGGTTTCAAGGATTTATTATAAACAAAACAGGAACGCGTTTCGGCGTAACCGCCTTCTTCAACCTGCGGGCCGCCATTTTGGCACCCTTTATATATCCCTTGTGTTACCATGCATTTAAAGTGATACACTGCCTTTTCAAACATACTGACTTCTGTAATGTCATACATGTGAAAAAATATATATGATACATATAGCAAAATAAATTAATGTAACGAAATAAGCCAGTGTATAGTGCTAAAACACAAAATGTTATTTACCAATCTAACTAAATCTTTATAAATCTGAGTAAATTAGAATTGATGACAAGGAAACTACTTACGTATAAATCTTAAAATAAATCTCCTTGGAGAGGCCAACCAGGTCCAATCAATAAGCATAGATGTTACATTAGACATTATTGCTATGAACAATCATAAATAAGTTAAATCTCATATATACTAGCAAAATCGTACAATGACTGTATCTATGTAATGTGTATGTTTTAGTTGCTGTATTACTATACATTAATCAACCACATCAGCCTAAATGAATATATAACTCTTCACTGGAGTTCAATCCTCCTGGCTCTCTAGTATCTAATGCCAATATATATCTGGACTCTAATTTCCTCAGATGTTTTTCCCTATCTCCTCCACGGATGTCCTTTCTGATGCCATCTATTACACTATACTTGACATCTTCTACACGACCTCCATGAAACTCATGCATATGTCTGGCAACCGGATAAGTCTCATCTCTATTAACTATAGCCCTTAGGTGTTGTAAAATTCGTTTATGTACCTGAAGTTTTGTACTACCTACATATAGCTTAGGGCATGTGCATTTGAGAATATAGATTACGTAATCACTTTTGCAGTCATATCTGCCTTTGATGGTATGTATTCTTTTGTATGGGTATTCAATCGTTTTAATATTTTCCCCATTCTTACATGCTTTGCATTTAGTACATTTATAGAATCCATCCTGTGTCTTTAGCCAACTCATTTTCAAAGATTTCTCTAGTCTCACATCATTTTTGACCAAAATATCCCTCATCGATGTTGCTTTTCTATAGGTTATCATGGGTCTGTTACTTATTAGTGTGCCTATGACTGGATCGCTCTTGAGCATATGCCAATGCTGTTGTAGTAACTTTCTTACAGAGTCGTGGGCACTGTTAAATGTGGTAATAAATCTCACAATCCCTGTGTCTTTTCGTTTGTTCTTTTTCTTAGACTCTGACAAATTCATGGTCTTTGCGGTGGTGAACAATAACTGTTCCCTCATACGGGATTTCACTCTTGTACTAGTGTTCTCTAAGATCTCATTGGTATAACCCCTCTGTTGCAATCTTTCTATCATTTCACTCTCTACATTTGCATAATGCAGTTCTGTACTACATATCCGTTTTGCTCTCAATAACTCTCCATATGGGATGTTATTTTTCAATGATTGTGGATGATGACTTTTAGCATGCAATATGCTGTTTCCAGCTGTGGCTTTCCTATATAGTGTTGTCTCTATTCTATTATCTGTGATGATCACTTTTATGTCTAAAAATTCAATTGTTTCTGCATCAACTTTGCCTGTGAATCTCAAATTACACATATTATTATTGATTTCTTTGATAAATTTGTCAGCGGCGGTTGAATCACCCTTCCAAATTACAAAAATATTGTCGATGTATCTAAGCCACATGACAATATTATCATTCCATTTCTCTAGGGGGGAGTTATTCAAAATCTGTTCTTCCCACCAACCCATATAGAGATTAGCGTAACTGGGAGCAAAGCATGTTCCCATTACTGTACCGCATGCCTGCTCAAATATCTCATTGTTAAAATAAAACATATTATGTTGCAAACACCATGAGATCATTTTAAGTAGCATTTTACTATGTTGGTAAAAGTTGATCGATCTCTGTTTCAAAAAATACTCAACTGCCTGTATTCCCAAATTATGCGGGATACTGGTGTATAGTGCTGTCACATCCAGAGTCATCAGAAGGAAATCTTTTTCCCAACTAATATCAAAGATCCGTCTTAAAAAGTCACTACTATCCTGTAAGTAAGACGATAAATTTCTGACTAGAGGCTGTAAATATGCATCTAAATACTGAGATACAAATTCAAACAGGCTCCCTTTAATAGAGACTATGGGCCTTCCAGGTGGATTGTGTGCGTTTTTGTGAATCTTTGGTATTAAGTAAAATACAGGCAATTTTGGGAAATCTACTTTGAGCAGTTTATACTCTTGTTCACTTATGAGACCCCTGTCTTTCCATTGTATCAGTTCTAAATCAAATCTTATTTTCACATTATCCACATATTCTAAATCAATCCTTTTGTAGCATTTAAGATCATTCAACTGAGTATAAGCCTCCTCCATGTATTGTTGTCTAGGCCAAATTACAATATTTCCTCCTTTGTCAGAACTTCGCACTACAATTTCTGGATTCTTAGATAGTTTAGTCAATGTTTTATAGTATCCACTAGTCTGTGTATTGTTTTGCTTAACTGTCTTAGCCCTCAAGATCTTAAAACCTTTGATTAAAGTATCAGAAAATTGATCAATTATGTCTCCACTGTATGCTGGAATAGTTCTAGATTTAGGCTTCAGCCCCGATGCTCCTTCTCGATCTAAACATATGCCCTCTGCTTCCAGCCTTGCAATTAATTGTTCTTCATTAAGTTCACCTACAGTACTATCTCCCAGTTCCCACAGATCCTTCATTAACGTCACATCTTCAATAAGTAAGTTCTGACTACAGTGGCTATCACTCTGTGAACCTGACTCTTCCATATCCGCTCCCTGTGGTGATGTCATCTTGTTTTTGTTGGCATGAATTTTAAATAATTTTAATTTCCTTATAAATAGAAACAGATCTATGCGACTTTGTACATAGTCAAACTCCTGAGGCTGGCAGTACGAGAGGCCTAATGTCAAATTTTCTTTGTCCACTTCATCTAATTCACTGTTCGATAAATTAACAATTGTCTTGTCATCTCTCAATATCGTTTGTTGCTTCGAGTCATCTTTCCTCCATCTTCGATTGAAATTTCTTTTGCCCCCTCGTCTTTTCTGCCTCTGCCTCTTCCTCTTGTTCTGATTCCACCTCTCCAGGGTCTGTGATTTGTTCTTCGGTCTCTCCTTAAAAAATCAAATTCATCTTGCAATGAAGTATGAGACTTGACACGTACCGATTCTTCAAAGTCTGTGTCTGAACTCTCGCTGGTTCCCACATTGGAAGATTTGAATTCTGTATCAAAATTTTTCTTACTTGATTCTTTGCTTTTTTGCTGTCTCCAATAATCAAATTTCTTTGCAAAAGTGTATATTTGACCTGTTTCATAATCAAAAGTATCCCTGTTGAATTTACGTGACTTCTTTGAAATTATTTCTTCCTCAATTTTGCTTAATCGTTCATCCATAGCTTTGTATAATGATTCAACCAACTTTTGATCAGAAAAAGTCTCAATTAGTTTGGTAATATTATCAATTTTCTCTATAATTTTCTCCCTTTCTATTTGGGCATATTTAATCAATATCTTCATCATCCCTGCAGAGCTGGCTGCATTATGCGCTGCCCACTCTTTCAACAGTTCAGGATTCGGATCATCATATGTGGGCATGATAAAAATCCTCAAACCCCTAGGTACTCGATCTACTTCTAAGTATTTATTCAACGATTCACATTCCCACCATTTATTTAACTCTTGCTTTTTTAATCTCTCTAATTCCTTAAATGTACCGTAAATATCAGGATTGTTGCCTACGAGCTCTCCCGTGGATGTTTGACTCGTATCTTTCGTGATAACTTTGGCAAATGCAAGTTCCGCTCTCATTTTTCGATTTTCATAAATATTGGCAGCTTTATTCGCCATTTCAATGGTCTCGTCTCGGCAACACTGTTAATGAGTCAAAATGACTACCCAGTTGTTTTTGAATCTGTGTCAGCAAAAAGGCCAATTAGTATAATTAGAGTCACTGAATTCCGTACGTATTTACACCTGGCTGCTTGTACTTAACTGACAGTATCTGGTATGCCCGTTCAATTTAAAACATTGTAGCCCGTGTTCCGAAATATGTGAATAAATATACCGGTTGATAATTCTTGGAGCGCCGCTCAACTTCCGTTAATAAAAACTCTGAGAACAATGTACAAGTCTCGTGTCAGATTGCTTTTGAGATAATTGAAGAGATATATCCTGAGATACACTGTTGCAATTTCACCGTAACCCTTCGTAAACTCAATCTTCCTTTCCACGATCGTGCGCCATACTTATTAAAGCAGAATCGCTACAGTTCGTGTTAGGCGCTTGGCTCCGCTTCTGGTAAGATATCAATCCATTTCATTCAGCCGCTTACCGTTCACGGCGTCAGTCTGCTTCGGCGTCCTCCGACTCCGCGCTGACTTCCCCTTGGTGAACGGTCAGCTATTTTCTCGACGATCACTATTCCAGTGCGGGGGCAGAGAGATCAAATTATTAACACTCCGGTCAGCGTTACTCTCTGCACCTAATCGTCAATGGTGCTGGAGTGGGACGCACGCCACCTCGTCTTTCTAATATACAGAATTCCTTAACCAATCATTAAGGCTCCAGCACTCCACGAAGGTTTCAAGGATTTATTATAAACAAAACAGGAACGCGTTTCGGCGTAACCGCCTTCTTCAACCTGCGGGCCGCCATTTTGGCACCCTTTATATATCCCTTGTGTTACCATGCATTTAAAGTGATACACTGCCTTTTCAAACATACTGACTTCTGTAATGTCATACATGTGAAAAAATATATATGATACATATAGCAAAATAAATTAATGTAACGAAATAAGCCAGTGTATAGTGCTAAAACACAAAATGTTATTTACCAATCTAACTAAATCTTTATAAATCTGAGTAAATTAGAATTGATGACAAGGAAACTACTTACGTATAAATCTTAAAATAAATCTCCTTGGAGAGGCCAACCAGGTCCAATCAATAAGCATAGATGTTACATTAGACATTATTGCTATGAACAATCATAAATAAGTTAAATCTCATATATACTAGCAAAATCGTACAATGACTGTATCTATGTAATGTGTATGTTTTAGTTGCTGTATTACTATACATTAATCAACCACATCAGCCTAAATGAATATATAACTCTTCACTGGAGTTCAATCCTCCTGGCTCTCTAGTATCTAATGCCAATATATATCTGGACTCTAATTTCCTCAGATGTTTTTCCCTATCTCCTCCACGGATGTCCTTTCTGATGCCATCTATTACACTATACTTGACATCTTCTACACGACCTCCATGAAACTCATGCATATGTCTGGCAACCGGATAAGTCTCATCTCTATTAACTATAGCCCTTAGGTGTTGTAAAATTCGTTTATGTACCTGAAGTTTTGTACTACCTACATATAGCTTAGGGCATGTGCATTTGAGAATATAGATTACGTAATCACTTTTGCAGTCATATCTGCCTTTGATGGTATGTATTCTTTTGTATGGGTATTCAATCGTTTTAATATTTTCCCCATTCTTACATGCTTTGCATTTAGTACATTTATAGAATCCATCCTGTGTCTTTAGCCAACTCATTTTCAAAGATTTCTCTAGTCTCACATCATTTTTGACCAAAATATCCCTCATCGATGTTGCTTTTCTATAGGTTATCATGGGTCTGTTACTTATTAGTGTGCCTATGACTGGATCGCTCTTGAGCATATGCCAATGCTGTTGTAGTAACTTTCTTACAGAGTCGTGGGCACTGTTAAATGTGGTAATAAATCTCACAATCCCTGTGTCTTTTCGTTTGTTCTTTTTCTTAGACTCTGACAAATTCATGGTCTTTGCGGTGGTGAACAATAACTGTTCCCTCATACGGGATTTCACTCTTGTACTAGTGTTCTCTAAGATCTCATTGGTATAACCCCTCTGTTGCAATCTTTCTATCATTTCACTCTCTACATTTGCATAATGCAGTTCTTTACTACATATCCGTTTTGCTCTCAATAACTCTCCATATGGGATGTTATTTTTCAATGATTGTGGATGATGACTTTTAGCATGCAATATGCTGTTTCCAGCTGTGGCTTTCCTATATAGTGTTGTCTCTATTCTATTATCTGTGATGATCACTTTTATGTCTAAAAATTCAATTGTTTCTGCATCAACTTTGCCTGTGAATCTCAAATTACACATATTATTATTGATTTCTTTGATAAATTTGTCAGCGGCGGTTGAATCACCCTTCCAAATTACAAAAATATCGTCGATGTATCTAAGCCACATGACAATATTATCATTCCATTTCTCTAGGGGGGAGTTATTCAAAATCTGTTCTTCCCACCAACCCATATAGAGATTAGCGTAACTGGGAGCAAAGCATGTTCCCATCGCTGTACCGCATGCCTGCTCAAATATCTCATTGTTAAAATAAAACATATTATGTTGCAAACACCATGAGATCATTTTAAGTAGCATTTTACTATGTTGGTAAAAGTTGATCGATCTCTGTTTCAAAAAATACTCAACTGCCTGTATTCCCAAATTATGCGGGATACTGGTGTATAGTGCTGTCACATCCAGAGTCATCAGAAGGAAATCTTTTTCCCAACTAATATCAAAGATCCGTCTTAAAAAGTCACTACTATCCTGTAAGTAAGACGATACATTTCTGACTAGAGGCTGTAAATATGCATCTAAATACTGAGATACAAATTCAAACAGGCTCCCTTTAATAGAGACTATGGGCCTTCCAGGTGGATTGTGTGCGTTTTTGTGAATCTTTGGTATTAAGTAAAATACAGGCAATTTTGGGAAATCTACTTTGAGCAGTTTATACTCTTGTTCACTTATGAGACCCCTGTCTTTCCATTGTATCAGTTCTAAATCAAATCTTATTTTCACATTATCCACATATTCTAAATCAATCCTTTTGTAGCATTTAAGATCATTCAACTGAGTATAAGCCTCCTCCATGTATTGTTGTCTAGGCCAAATTACAATATTTCCTCCTTTGTCAGAACTTCGCACTACAATTTCTGGATTCTTAGATAGTTTAGTCAATGTTTTATAGTATCCACTAGTCTGTGTATTGTTTTGCTTAACTGTCTTAGCCCTCAAGATCTTAAAACCTTTGATTAAAGTATCAGAAAATTGATCAATTATGTCTCCACTGTATGCTGGAATAGTTCTAGATTTAGGCTTCAGCCCCGATGCTCCTTCTCGATCTAAACATATGCCCTCTGCTTCCAGCCTTGCAATTAATTGTTCTTCATTAAGTTCACCTACAGTACTATCTCCCAGTTCCCACAGATCCTTCATTAACGTCACATCTTCAATAAGTAAGTTCTGACTACAGTGGCTATCACTCTGTGAACCTGACTCTTCCATATCCGCTCCCTGTGGTGATGTCATCTTGTTTTTGTTGGCATGAATTTTAAATAATTTTAATTTCCTTATAAATAGAAACAGATCTATGCGACTTTGTACATAGTCAAACTCCTGAGGCTGGCAGTACGAGAGGCCTAATGTCAAATTGTCTTTGTCCACTTCATCTAATTCACTGTTCGATAAATTAACAATTGTCTTGTCATCTCTCAATATCGTTTGTTGCTTCGAGTCATCTTTCCTCCATCTTCGATTGAAATTTCTTTTGCCCCCTCGTCTTTTCTGCCTCTGCCTCTTCCTCTTGTTCTGATTCCACCTCTCCAGGGTCTGTGATTTGTTCTTCGGTCTCTCCTTAAAAAATCAAATTCATCTTGCAATGAAGTATGAGACTTGACACGTACCGATTCTTCAAAGTCTGTGTCTGAACTCTCGCTGGTTCCCACATTGGAAGATTTGAATTCTGTATCAAAATTTTTCTTACTTGATTCTTTGCTTTTTTGCTGTCTCCAATAATCAAATTTCTTTGCAAAAGTGTATATTTGACCTGTTTCATAATCAAAAGTATCCCTGTTGAATTTACGTGACTTCTTTGAAATTATTTCTTCCTCAATTTTGCTTAATCGTTCATCCATAGCTTTGTATAATGATTCAACCAACTTTTGATCAGAAAAAGTCTCAATTAGTTTGGTAATATTATCAATTTTCTCTATAATTTTCTCCCTTTCTATTTGGGCATATTTAATCAATATCTTCATCATCCCTACAGAGCTGGCTGCATTATGCGCTGCCCACTCTTTCAACAGTTCAGGATTCGGATCATCATATGTGGGCATGATAAAAATCCTCAAACCCCTAGGTACTCGATCTACTTCTAAGTATTTATTCAACGATTCACATTCCCACCATTTATTTAACTCTTGCTTTTTTAATCTCTCTAATTCCTTAAATGTACCGTAAATATCAGGATTGTTGCCTACGAGCTCTCCCGTGGATGTTTGACTCGTATCTTTCGTGATAACTTTGGCAAATGCAAGTTCCGCTCTCATTTTTCGATTTTCATAAATATTGGCAGCTTTATTCGCCATTTCAATGGTCTCGTCTCGGCAACACTGTTAATGAGTCAAAATGACTACCCAGTTGTTTTTGAATCTGTGTCAGCAAAAAGGCCAATTAGTATAATTAGAGTCACTGAATTCCGTACGTATTTACACCTGGCTGCTTGTACTTAACTGACAGTATCTGGTATGCCCGTTCAATTTAAAACATTGTAGCCCGTGTTCCGAAATATGTGAATAAATATACCGGTTGATAATTCTTGGAGCGCCGCTCAACTTCCGTTAATAAAAACTCTGAGAACAATGTACAAGTCTCGTGTCAGATTGCTTTTGAGATAATTGAAGAGATATATCCTGAGATACACTGTTGCAATTTCACCGTAACCCTTCGTAAACTCAATCTTCCTTTCCACGATCGTGCGCCATACTTATTAAAGCAGAATCGCTACAGTTCGTGTTAGGCGCTTGGCTCCGCTTCTGGTAAGATATCAATCCATTTCATTCAGCCGCTTACCGTTCACGGCGTCAGTCTGCTTCGGCGTCCTCCGACTCCGCGCTGACTTCCCCTTGGTGAACGGTCAGCTATTTTCTCGACGATCACTATTCCAGTGCGGGGGCAGAGAGATCAAATTATTAACACTCCGGTCAGCGTTACTCTCTGCACCTAATCGTCAATGGTGCTGGAGTGGGACGCACGCCACCTCGTCTTTCTAATATACAGAATTCCTTAACCAATCATTAAGGCTCCAGCACTCCACGAAGGTTTCAAGGATTTATTATAAACAAAACAGGAACGCGTTTCGGCGTAACCGCCTTCTTCAACCTGCGGGCCGCCATTTTGGCACCCTTTATATATCCCTTGTGTTACCATGCATTTAAAGTGATACACTGCCTTTTCAAACATACTGACTTCTGTAATGTCATACATGTGAAAAAATATATATGATACATATAGCAAAATAAATTAATGTAACGAAATAAGCCAGTGTATAGTGCTAAAACACAAAATGTTATTTACCAATCTAACTAAATCTTTATAAATCTGAGTAAATTAGAATTGATGACAAGGAAACTACTTACGTATAAATCTTAAAATAAATCTCCTTGGAGAGGCCAACCAGGTCCAATCAATAAGCATAGATGTTACATTAGACATTATTGCTATGAACAATCATAAATAAGTTAAATCTCATATATACTAGCAAAATCGTACAATGACTGTATCTATGTAATGTGTATGTTTTAGTTGCTGTATTACTATACATTAATCAACCACATCAGCCTAAATGAATATATAACTCTTCACTGGAGTTCAATCCTCCTGGCTCTCTAGTATCTAATGCCAATATATATCTGGACTCTAATTTCCTCAGATGTTTTTCCCTATCTCCTCCACGGATGTCCTTTCTGATGCCATCTATTACACTATACTTGACATCTTCTACACGACCTCCATGAAACTCATGCATATGTCTGGCAACCGGATAAGTCTCATCTCTATTAACTATAGCCCTTAGGTGTTGTAAAATTCGTTTATGTACCTGAAGTTTTGTACTACCTACATATATCTTAGGGCATGTGCATTTGAGAATATAGATTACGTAATCACTTTTGCAGTCATATCTGCCTTTGATGGTATGTATTCTTTTGTATGGGTATTCAATCGTTTTAATATTTTCCCCATTCTTACATGCTTTGCATTTAGTACATTTATAGAATCCATCCTGTGTCTTTAGCCAACTCATTTTCAAAGATTTCTCTAGTCTCACATCATTTTTGACCAAAATATCCCTCATCGATGTTGCTTTTCTATAGGTTATCATGGGTCTGTTACTTATTAGTGTGCCTATGACTGGATCGCTCTTGAGCATATGCCAATGCTGTTGTAGTAACTTTCTTACAGAGTCGTGGGCACTGTTAAATGTGGTAATAAATCTCACAATCCCTGTGTCTTTTCGTTTGTTCTTTTTCTTAGACTCTGACAAATTCATGGTCTTTGCGGTGGTGAACAATAACTGTTCCCTCATACGGGATTTCACTCTTGTACTAGTGTTCTCTAAGATCTCATTGGTATAACCCCTCTGTTGCAATCTTTCTATCATTTCACTCTCTACATTTGCATAATGCAGTTCTGTACTACATATCCGTTTTGCTCTCAATAACTCTCCATATGGGATGTTATTTTTCAAGGATTGTGGATGATGACTTTTAGCATGCAATATGCTGTTTCCAGCTGTGGCTTTCCTATATAGTGTTGTCTCTATTCTATTATCTGTGATGATCACTTTTATGTCTAAAAATTCAATTGTTTCTGCATCAACTTTGCCTGTGAATCTCAAATTACACATATTATTATTGATTTCTTTGATAAATTTGTCAGCGGCGGTTGAATCACCCTTCCAAATTACAAAAATATCGTCGATGTATCTAAGCCACATGACAATATTATCATTCCATTTCTCTAGGGGGGAGTTATTCAAAATCTGTTCTTCCCACCAACCCATATAGAGATTAGCGTAACTGGGAGCAAAGCATGTTCCCATCGCTGTACCGCATGCCTGCTCAAATATCTCATTGTTAAAATAAAACATATTATGTTGCAAACACCATGAGATCATTTTAAGTAGCATTTTACTATGTTGGTAAAAGTTGATCGATCTCTGTTTCAAAAAATACTCAACTGCCTGTATTCCCAAATTATGCGGGATACTGGTGTATAGTGCTGTCACATCCAGAGTCATCAGAAGGAAATCTTTTTCCCAACTAATATCAAAGATCCGTCTTAAAAAGTCACTACTATCCTGTAAGTAAGACGATAAATTTCTGACTAGAGGCTGTAAATATGCATCTAAATACTGAGATACAAATTCAAACAGGCTCCCTTTAATAGAGACTATGGGCCTTCCAGGTGGATTGTGTGCGTTTTTGTGAATCTTTGGTATTAAGTAAAATACAGGCAATTTTGGGAAATCTACTTTGAGCAGTTTATACTCTTGTTCACTTATATATATATATATATATAATGAAATTTTAACAACAATCAAATAATTGTACAGAAATTGAAAAAATATTAATACATATATTAAACTTTGGAAATGATAACAGTATACATCATAGAGGTAAAATTTATAATTCACACTCCAGTTTGCGCAACAGTAGGGAAAGCATTGGAGTAAGGAGGGGTAAAATGTAGTATTTCTACTCCAATCTGTGCAACAATAGTGAAAACTTTGGACTCCAGAGCTGTAAAATTTACTATTTCCTCTCCAGTTTATGCAACTGTAAGAAAATCTCTGGACTCCAGAGGTGTAAAATTTACTATTTCCACTCCAGTTTATGCAACAGTAAGAAAAGCGTTGGTGTCCAGTGGTGCAAAAATTACTATTACCACTCCATTCCATGCAACAGTAGGGACTCCAGTGAGGAATATTTACTATTTCCACTCCTTTCTGTGCAACAGTAGGGAAAGCACTGAACCAAGGGGTACAATTTACTATTCACACTCCAGTCTATGCAACAGTTGGGAAAGCGCTGGAAAGAAGATAGTAATTCACTTAAAGCACAACATAAACTCTATTAATATTATAAAAATTATAATAAAATATATATATACATATGTAAACAACATTTGCACAATTTACATAAGTATTTTTTTTAAAAAAAAATATCAAGAAATGCTATTAATTTATGTAGTAATTAAATACCCGCACTATATTTCCACAACCCTAGCAGCCCAAATTAAAATATAATTTACAAAAAGTCTAACAAAATTACCATATTAATTAATAAAAAAATATATAATTAAATGAATAATTAAGTGATAGTTAATTATTACTTACATAACTTCCTATGACCCTATAAACACAACATACATCTAATATATAGCAAGACAAATATAAATATTGAAAGAATTACACAACTATAATGAAATTAAATAGTTTAATAAAATTAATAATTATTATTTCATTTTCCTTAAACTTCTCACCCTATACCCCTACAAACCCAACAACCAACAACTAATATAAAACATAAAAAATGTAATTGCTAAGCAATTTGTATAATTATAATTCAAATAAATATGTATAAAAAATACATGCTTAATTAACTTCCCACCCTATACCCATGCAAACTTCACAACAATATAAATGACTTTTAACAATTAAATTACAAAAAACAAAATTTCAAATTGTATGAAAATATTAACAACAATTATACAAACAATATAAAACATATACAGTTAAAATATAACTAAAAGAACATTTTTACAAATGTTTTATAGAAAATGATATTAAGGACACAGATATTATTGTAAACGATATTACTTATCTAAAATTCGATATTAATATAATCAATATTTCTGCATCATGATATTTCTGTATCACAATATAAAAAAACTAAATATTTGTGTGAATCAATACTTTTAGCTGATATTTCGTCCAAAAGACGCTCTCCGTCACTCCAGTCTAGGCCACTCCACTCTACTCTGCACAACTCCACTCTGAGTCACTGTACTCTATGCCTATATCCTCTACACCTCTGCACTCTATGCCACTTAACTCTACGCCACTCTACTCTACTCTGCACCACTGCACTCTACACCATATGCACCACTCTAATCGATGCCACTGCATACTATTATGCTGCATAGGACTCTGCTGAATTCTATGTCACTGCATTCTATACCACTGTACTCTGCAACACTCTATGTCAGTGCACTCTGCACTAGATCACTCTACTGCACACAAGTGCACTCTAGACTGTACCACTCTACTCTATTCTCTCTACACAATATGCCAATCCACTGAACGACACTCTCATCTACTCTGCACCACTATACTCTATACCAGTGCACTCTACACCACTTTACACAATTACTATGTCACTCTACGCCACCGCTCTCTATCCTGCACCACTCCTCTTCTCTCTACCCTGCAGCCCTCCACTCTATGCCACGTCACTCTTCTCTGAAACAGCCTACTCTACACCATTGCACTCTACATCACTGCACTCTACTCCACTCCACCCTGCGTGTCTCTCCAGTATACCACTGAAGTCTATACGCCACTCTACTCTAAACCACCGCAATCTATGCCACTGCACGCTACGCAATTACATTCTACTCTGCACCACAGTAGTCAATGTCACTGTTCCCTTTGCCACTGTACTCTATGCCACTACACTCTAAGCTAATGCACTCTATACCACTCTACACCACTGTCCCTATGACACTCTGTTCTGCAACACTGAAATCTCTGCCACTGAACTCTACACCACTCTACTCTACACTACACATCATGCACTCTGCACCACTCCTTCAACACCATTGTACTCTACTCTGCACCAGTCTATGCCACCGTACTCTATATCTCTTGAGTGTGCACCACTCCATGCTACTGCACTATGGAGTTCATTACAACATTGGCGGTAAAAGCCGCTTACTGCCGTGCAGAAGACCGCCAACACACTGCCGCGCCCGTGGAAATCCGCCACAGCTATTATGACCCACAGCACAGAATCTGCCAAATTCAGACACCCACACAAGTCCGCCACACCAAAGGTCAGTGATAAACTTGCGAAAACAAAACCTCCACGGTCATGCCAACACAAATACGCCCACAGTATCACGACACACAAATCCATGTGGCGTACTTTCAACCGCAGTATTCCATTGGCAGTACACACCGCCGCGCTCAAAATACACACACACATACAAAACACAGCCACATTGGACAATTCAAAATACGCACACCTGATACACATACACACACCACTCCCAAACACCAATTACAAAAATAAAACACACACCCACATCACACACAAACCCCTACGACCACAATTGAGAAAGAAGCACAGAGAGAGACACCACCATCAACAATACTAGCATCCACAGGCACACAACACCATCACCCATATAACGTCCACGCACCTCACACAGCACCCCACTACATATCAGCACACTTATCACCACACACAGCACCCCACACATCACCCACACAATGGCACGGCAAAGACACCCCAGGTTCTCAGAGGATGAGCTCAGGGTCTTGGTGGAGAAAATCGTCCGGGTAGAGCCACTGCTATTCGGATCACAGGTGCAGCACACCTCCATTGCAAGGAAGATGGAGCTATGGCGAAGAATAGTGGACAGGGTCAACGCATTGGGACAGCACCCAAGAAATCGGGATGACATCAGGAAGAGGTGGAATAACCTACGGGGGAAGGTGCGTTCCGTGATCTCAAGACACCACCTTGCGGTTCAGTGGATTGGCGGTGGACCCCCACCTCCTCCCCCACAACTAACAACATTGGAGGAGCACGTCTTGCCGATTCTGCATCCTGAGGGCCTCGCAGGAGTAGATGGTGGAATGGACTCTGTTAAGTCAAATCTTAACTTTTACATCCCCCACTCTACCTGCATGCCATCACATACCTCCACCCTCACCCTCACCCCATCACTCCAACTCCTCACAAATGTCCCAACATCACAAACCACACATCCCAACACCAAGCCCTGCATGCAACACCAAAGCATGGACACCCATCACCAAAGCATGCCCACTGCACAAACCCATACACCCCCCTAAACCATCATCACACAAGGTCCCACACAGGGGTGCAAGCACCGTGGTACACTGTCACCCACCCATTGCAAACCATGGCACACACAGATGCAATCATCATGCTTTTATACCCCTGCAGGACCACTACCCAACGTCACCGAACAGGAGGGTCCACACATGTCCACACCACCAACAGAAGAGGCCCACGGTGATGACAGCAGCTCTGTCCAACTGGATCTAGATGACCAGCCCGGCCATCGGGGACCTCGGGACAGTCGGTTCCCAACACACAGTCACAGGCCACTACAGAGCTTCCCCCCTCTGGAAACACCAGCACAGCACCCACCCAGCAGGCCCATACCTCTGTCCCCAGGACACGTCAATCAGCAGTGTGTCCACCACTACAGGGAACCCAGGCTAACCTACCACCCCAACAACAACAGGGACCTGGGGCAGTGGCAGTGGGCACATGGTCCAGGGGATGGGGGCCCAGCAACACAGTGGAACTGGGAGGGCTGCTGTGCGACAGGGGGAGGACAGGCCAAGGGAATCCACTCTCCATGAGGCCCTCTCCAACATCATGGGAGCCTACCACCACTCCCAGGAGACGATGGCAACGGTACTGGACAAGTTTCAGGAGACCCAGCAGCTGCAGGAGGAACAGTATTTGGGCTTCAGGGAGGAACTCAGAGCCATCAATTCCACCCTGGGCACCATCGTAGGTGTGCTGAAGGAAGTACTCAACACCAGGAGGGACACTGTGGTACAACAAGGGGCCCCTGGCACTAACCTGGAATATGAACTGCCCACCACCTCCGCCGGCGCTAGTGGACAGGAGGCACCGCTACAGGGCCACCACACCAGCACCCCACCCCCTGCAGAGGGAGAAACACCCCGCAAACGGTCCCTGAGATCCAGGACAAAGACAGAGAACAATGCCAAGACCCCAGCCAAGAAATGGGACCACCCTGAATGTCATCCTTCTGTCCCACTTTGTCACCCTGTCCATCCTTCAACTGTCCCAGCTCCACTTCCTATGCCCATTTGGGCAATGCTCCTGTGAGACTAATAGACTGGACATACCTCCACCATCACCCCTCACCATTTTGCAACCCCCTCCAATATTGAGCACTTAAATAAACACCCTTGAAGCACAAAACAATCTGGAGTCAGTCTGTGATTTCGAAATAGTGTATTAGCAATTACTGTGGCAAAAAGCTCTTTCAATTGTAATGTCAGCATACCTATGTCACACAGCTTTAGTCCATGAAGAATCAAAGCAGATGTCACACACTGGGACCCACATCTGTGAAATCGTAAGGGAAAGTGACAACTCAGTGATCATACACCAGGTGAAAATGGAAATATCGTGAAAATGACAGACAGTAGAGAGGTAGCAGTGTTAAAGTACATGTAGTAGGCAGGTTTGTATTCTTACCTGTGTCTCACTGGAAATATTGCAGGATCACTGAGTCCCTGTTGTCGATGTCCTCTTCTTCTGCTTCCTCGTCTTCACTGTCCAAAGGCTCCACAGCTACAACAACACCGCCATCTGGACCATCCTCCTGCAGAAAAGGCACCTGTTGTCGCAAAGCTAAGTTGTGAAGCATACAGCAGGCCACGATGATATGGCACACCTTCTTTGGTGAGTAGAATAGGGATCCACCTGTCATATGGAGGCACCTGAACATGGCCTTCAGGAGGCCGAAGGTCCGCTCGATTATCTGCTGTGTTCGCCCATGGGCCTCATTGTAGCGTTCCTCTGCCCTTGTCCTGGGATTCCTTACTGGGGTCAGTAGCCATGACAGGTTGGGGTAAGCAGAGTCACCTGCAAATGGCGAGGGACAACTGTTAGACACACACTAGCCTGTAGGGATAACCCCAGACCCAGACAACCATTCCCACTGTCTTGCTTCCAGGTGCTCACCTAATAGCCACACACGGTGCCTCTGGAGTTGACCCATCACATAAGGGATGCTGCTATTCCGCAGGATGAAGGCGTCATGCACTGAGCCAGGGAACTTGGCATTAACATGGGAGATGTACTGGTCTGCCAAACATACCATCTGCACATTCATCAAATGTTAACTCTTCCGGTTTCTGTACACCTGTACACTCCTGCTGGGGGACCAAAGCCACATGTGTCCCATCAATGGCACCTATGATGTTGGGGATATGTCCCAGGGTATAGAAGTCACCTTTCACTGTAGGCAAATCCTGCACCTGAGGGAAAACGATGTAGCTCTGAATGTGTTTCAGCAGGGCAGACAACACTCTGGACAACACGTTAGAAAACATAGGCTGGGACATCCCTGATGCTATAGCCACTGTTGTTTGAAATGACCCACTTGCTAGGAAATGGAGTACTGACAGCACCTGCACTTGAGGGGGGATTCCTGTGGGATGGCGGATAGCTGACATCAGGTCTGGCTCCAGCTGGATACACAGTTCCTGGATTGTGGCACGGTCAAGCCTGTGTGTGATGATCACATGTCATTCCTCCATTGTCGACAGGTCCACCAGCGGTCTGTACACCGAAGGATGCCGCCATCTCCTCACATGTCCCAGCGGACAGTGCCTATGAAGGACAACAGCGAGCACAGAGTCAAACAACTCAGAGGTACGTACCCACAGCTTACACAGAACACGAATCATAATCCAAAAAGTGGCCTGTATGTTTGTTGAGTCTAGGCCTAGGTATGTGTGATGCAGTTCAAAATGAAGCCATGGGGGCCCCTGAAATGGCAGCTGCCTGACCTCTAAAGTGGGACAATGGGATGTGAGGTAACTGCGCTGGTGTAGTACACCGTCGCGGTAGGCGGTCGAAGACCGCGGCACAATGCTGCATTGGTTAACATTGGACCCTATGGGTCCCAGGAGCCAATGACGATGTACGCTGGCAGTGACGGTACGCACCGCCGTGGACGTTACCGCCATTTTCTATATGTTCAATCACTCGATACCTGATCTTCGACAGGAGAGGAACTACACTGCAAGTGCTGCTGTGACCTCGGTCTGGAAGAGACAATGGCTCGAGTGTCTGGGGAAAGGGCCCCTGCCTTCACATCGGAGGAGTTGGAGAAACTCGTGGACTGTTCCTCCCCGTGTACACTGTAGGAGGCTGGAATGGCTTATAGTGAGTACCAAGGGGTACTTACACCTTGCACCAGGCCCAGGTATCCCTTATTAGTGTAGAGGGGTGTCTAGCAGCTTAGGCTGATAGAAAAGGTAGTTTAGCAGAGCAGCTTACGCTGGACTAGGAGACGAGTGAAGCTCCTACAGTACCACTAGTGTCATATGCACAATATCATAAGAAAACACAATACACAGATATACTAAAAATAAAGGTACTTTATTTTTATGACAATATGCCAAAAGTATCTCAGTGAGTACCCTCAGTATGAGGATAGCAAATATCCACAAGATATATGTACACAATACCAAAATATGCAGTAATAGCAATAGAAAACAGTGCAAACAATGTATCGTCACAATAGAATGCAATTGGGGCTAATAGGGATAGGGGCATTACAAACGATATACTCTAGAAGTGGAATGCGAACCACGAATGGACCCCTAACCTATGTGACCTCGTAGAGGGTCGCTGGGACTGTAAGAAAACAGTGAGGGTTAAAAAAATAGCCCACACCAAGACCCTGAAAAGTGGGTGCAAAGTGCACCTAAGTTCCCCAAAGAGCACAGAAGTCGTGATAGGGGAATTCTTCAAGGAAGACCAACACCAGCAATGCAACAACGATGGATTTCCTGACGAGAGTACCTGTGGAACAAGGGGACCAAGTCCAAGAGTCACGATCAAGTCGGGAGTGGGCAGATGCCCAGGAAATGCCAGCTGCGGATGCAAAGGAGCTGCCACCGGATGGTAGAAGCTGAGGATTCTGCATGAACGACAAGGGCTAGAAACTTCCCCTTTTGAGGATGGATGTCCCACGTCGTGAAGAGTCGTGCAGAAGTGTTTTCCCGCAGAAAGACCACAAACAAGCCTTGCTAGCTGCAAAGCTCGCAGTTAGGGTGTTTGGATGCTGCTGTGGCCCAGGAGGGACCAGGATGTCACCAATTGCGTCAGGGGACAGAGGGGGTGCCCAGCAAGACAAGGAGCCCTCTCAAAAGCAGGCAGCACCCGCAGAAGTGCCGGAACAGGCACTACAAAGTGGGGTGAAACAGTGCTCACCCGAAGTTGCACAAGAGAGTCCCTCGCCGCCGGAGGACAACTCAGGAGGTCGTGCAATGCAGGTTAGAGTGTCGTGGACCCAGGCTTGGCTGTGCACAAAGGAAATCTTCGTGGAGTTCACAGGAGCCGGAGTAGCTGCAAAACAAGTGGTTCCCAGCAATGCAGTCTGGCGTGGGGAGGCAAGGACTTACCTCCACCAAACTTGGACTGAAGAGTCACTGGACTGTGGGAGTCACTTGAACAGAGTTGCTGAGTTCAAGGGACCTCGCTCGTCGTGCTGAGAGGAGACCCAGAGGACCGGTGATGCAGTTCTTTGGTGCCTGCGGTTGCAGGGGGAAGATTCCGTCGACCCACTGGAGATTTCTTCGGAGCTTCTAGTGCAGAGAGGAGGCAGACTACCCCCACAGCATGCACCACCAGGAAAACAGTCGAGAAGGCGGCTGGATCAGCGTTACAGTGTTGTAGTAGTCGTCGTTGCTACTTTGTTGCAGTTTTGCAGGCTTCCAGCGCGGTCAGCAGTCGATTCCTTGGCAGAAGGTGAAGAGAGAGATGCAGAGGAACTCTGATGAGCTCTTGCATTCGTTATCTAAAGAATTCCCCAAAGCAGAAACCCTAAATAGCCAGAAAAGAGGGTTTGGCTACTTAGGAGAGAGGAAAGGCTAGCAACAACTGAAGGAGCCTATCAGAAGGAGTCTCTGACGTCACCTGCTGGCCCTGGCCACTCAGAGCAGTCCAATGTGCCAGCAGCACCTCTGTTTCCAAGATGGCAGAGGTCTGGAGCACACTGGAGGAGCTCTGGGCACCTCCCAGGGGAGGTTCAGGTCAGGGGAGTGGTCACTCCCCTTTCCTTTGTCCAGTTTCGCGCCAGAGCAGGGCTGGGGGATCCCTGAACCAGTGTAGACTGGCTTATGCAGAGATGGGCACCATCTGTGCCCATCAAAGCATTTCCAGAGGCTGGGGGAGGCTACTCCTCCCCAGCCCTGACACCTTATTCCAAAGGGAGAGGGTGTAACACCCTCTCTCTGAGGAAGTCCTTTGTTCTGCCTTCCTGGGCCAAGCCTGGCTGGACCCCAGGAGGGCAGAAACCTGTCTGAGGGGTTGGCAGCAGCTGCAGTGAAACCCCGGGAAAGGCAGATTGGCAGTACCCGGGTATGTTCTAGAGACCCGGGGAATCATGGGATTGTCTCCCCAATACCAGGATGGCATTGGTGGGGCAATTCCATGATCTTAGGCATGTTACATGGCCATATTCGGAGTTACCATTGTGAAGCTACACATAGGTAGTGACCTATATGTAGTGCACGCATGTAATGGTGTCCCCGCACTCACAAAGTCCAGGGAATTGGCCCTGAACAATGTGGGTGCACCTTGGCTAGTGCCAGGGTGCCCACACACTAAGTAACTTAGCACCCAACCTTTACCAGGTAAAGGTTAGACATATAGGTGACTTATAAGTTACTTAAGTGCAGTGTAAAATGGCTGTGAAATAACGTGGACGTTATTTCACTCAGGCTGCAGTGGCAGGCCTGTGTAAGAATTGTTAGAGCTCCCTATGGGTGGCAAAAGAAATGCTGCAGCCCATAGGGATCTCCTGGAACCCCAATACCCTGGGTACCTCAGTACCATATACTAGGGAATTATAAGGGTGTTCCAGTATGCCAATGTAAATTGGTAAAATTGGTCACTAGCCTGTTAGTGACAATTTGGAAAGAAATGAGAGAGCATAACCACTGAGGTTCTGATTAGCAGAGCCTCAGTGAGACATTTAGTCATAACACAGGTAACACATACAGGGCACACTTATGAGCACTGGGGCCCTGGCTGGCAGGGTCCTAGTGACACATACAACTAAAACAACATATATACAGTGAAATATGGGGGTAACATGCCAGGCAAGATGGTACTTTCCTACACACACGCTACTCTACGGTCCTCCAGACAAACAGGTAAGTACACTGGGAGCATGCTGTAT
Organism: Pleurodeles waltl; assembly: GCF_031143425.1. NCBI lineage: Eukaryota > Metazoa > Chordata > Amphibia > Caudata > Salamandridae > Pleurodeles > Pleurodeles waltl. The sequence goes on from NC_090446.1 coordinate 341,448,674, forward strand.
GGGCTATGCCTGTATGGAGTGGGGTGGATGTAAGAAGGGGGGAAGAGTGCGGCGTGCATGAAATGATGGTGAGTGCATGTGCCACATGGCAAGGGTAGGGATGGGGACCAATGACTGTGACGGTGCAGTTGGTAATAAGTTTCTGTTCCCCCTGTACAATTCATGTAGGTCAGCGCCCACCAGAAAAAAGATGGTGTGCCATCGCCAAGGACGTCTGGGCCCTGGGGGTCTACCACAGACGGAGCACCCACTGCCAGAAAAGATGGGAAGACATTCGCCACTGGAGCAAGAAGACAGCGGAGGCTCAGCTGGGGATGGCCTCCCAACGTGGGAGGGGTGCCTGTCGTACCATGATCCCCCTGATGTTCAGGATCCTGGCGGTGGCATACTCGGAGGTGGATGGGCGCTTGAGGAGATCACAGCAGCCACAAGGGGGTGAGTACACTCTCATCCTGCTGATTTTGCGCTCAGTGGAGGGTTCTGGGGGGGGGAGGTGGGCTGTGGGTTTCCCAAGGCCACGGTGAGTTTAGTAGGCAAGGTCCCTCAATAAGGCAGGCCCTGTGGCACCCCACCCCACCTCTGTAGAGTGCCAAGTACTCCTAGTCATGCCCCTGTGTCATCAATGTGTGCAGATGTCGTCCATAGCATAGTAGGCCATTTCCCAGGGATTGAAAAGTGGAGCCCAAGAGCGCGGCGTAGTGCAGGGGGCTTCTGTGTCTGTCGTGTCTGCCAACGGTAGCGGTAATGCATGCACACCAACATGTCTTTCTTCTGTCGACCCCCCCCCCTTGTCCTTGTGTGCATTAGCATCATCAGGCGGCGGAGCAGTGGCACCGGAGCACGAGGGAGCTGCATCCCACATGTCCATGGAGGGCGAGACTACGGACTCGGAGTTCACCAGTGGGACAGAGGGCGAGGGGAGCTCCACGGCGGGGACAGGAGCTGACACCAGCGACACAGACTCGTCCTCTGATGGGAGCTCCCTTGTGCTGGTGGCAACATCTGTGCCCCCCGCATCTACAGGTACAGCCGCCACCCCCCCCACCAGCACCGCCCTCCCAGCAGCCCCTCAGCCTTTGCCCGTGCCCGCTCACCCAGGAGGGTGGGCATCACCTTCGCCCCAGGCACCTCAGCCCATGCCCCTGTCACCCCTGCTGCCCTCAGTGAGGAGGCCAATGACCTCCTCAGGTCCCTCACTGTTGGGCGGTCTACCATTTTGAATGCCATCCATGGTGTCGAAAGGCAGTTGCAACAAACCAATGCATTCCTGAAGGGCATTCATTCTGGTCAGGCGGCCCTTCAGCGAGCTTTTCAAACTCTGGCCTCAGCACTGTTGGCAGCCATTCTCCCTGTCTCTAGCCTCCCCCCTCCAACTTCCTCCACCCAGACCCAATCCCATGTACCCCACCCTGTCCCAAGCACACCTTCAGACCAGCATGCATACACCTCAACACACAAGGGAAGCTCTGGCAAACATAAGCACCACCCATACCACAGGCACTCACGCAAGCATCACACACATGCAGACACACCAACATCCACTGCCTCCACTGTGTCCCCCTCCTCCTCCCTCCCAGTCTAGTCTACACTCACACCTGCATGCACTACATCTACAGCCACTACTGCCATCACCAGCACACCTACCACCACACCCCGCTCACGTGCAGTCACCACCCCACTACCATTCACACGTCCCCTGTGTCCTCTCGCAGTGTGTCTGTGACGCCACCTCCCAAGATGCACAAACGCAGGCACACACCCCCCAACAGCCATCCACCTCACGACAGCCTCCAGCGCATGCACCTTCACCCAAAGTCACCAAACGAACACCTCCTACAACCACAACCTCTTCCTCCACTCCCAAACCCCCTCCAGCTGTCCGTCACAGTGTTTCCCAAAAACTTTTCCTGTCCAACCTTAACCTCTTTCCCACACCTCCCCCACCCTGTCTGTCTCCTAGGGCCCGACTCTCTAGGTCCCAACCTAGTACCTCAGCCACAACATCTCCGGGACCAGTGGTGCCTGTAGTCACCAGAATCTGGAGTGCACCGGCCACCAGGGCTGCCGGTGTGGCACGGAGCCACAGCACTGACAGTCCCCCACCTGTCAAGCATCAGAAGTTGGTCAGTGCCTGGCGGGAGAGGGGGAAGACTCAAGCCACCAAAGCCGCTCCCAGGGGCCCTGGTGGGAGTGTGGAGTCAGGTGCGACACCTTCCAAGGTGGGGAAGGGCCACAAGAAACCAGGAAAGTCTGGGAAGAGCAGCACAGCGGAGGAGGCCGCCATCATCCCCGCTGCCCAGGAGGCCACCGTCATCATCCCCGCTGCCCAGGAGACCACCGCCATCATCTCCGCTGCCCCGGAGGCCACCGCCATCATCCCCGCTGCCCAAGAGGTTACCGCCATCATCCCGCTGGGACAGAGAGGACCGCCAGCACAAACTCTGCTGGGACAGAGAGGACCGTCAGCACGAGCCCCGCTGGGACAGAGAGGACTGCCAACACAAGCCCCGTTGGGACAGAGAGGACCGCCACCAGCTGAGTCACTGCAAAGGAGCGTGGCACCGCTGAACAGAGCACCGCCGCCTCAAGCACCGCTGAACAGGGCACTGCCGCCTCAAGCACCGCTGAACAGGGCACCACCGCTCCAATCACCGCTGAACAGGGCACTGCCGCCTCAAGCACCACTGAACAGGGCACCGCCGCCTCAAGCACCACTGAACAGGGCACCGCCGCCTCAAGCACTGCTGAACAGGGTACCGCTGCTCCAAGCACCGCTGAACAGGGCACCGCCGCCTCAAGCACCACTGAACAGGGCACCGCCGCCTCAAGCACCGCTGAACAGGGCACCGCCGCTCCAAGCACCGCTGAACAGGGCACCGCCGCCTCAAGCACCACTGAACAGGGCACCGCCGATCCAAGCTCCGCTGAACAGGGCACCGCTGCCTCAAGCACCGCTGAACAGGGCACCGCCGCCACAAGCACCGCTGGCCCATGAGCGCCAAGGGCACTGACGCTACTGAGTCCGTCATGAGCAGGCTGAAGCACTCTGGGCACAGAGCCCGCTCCAGAACCAGTGGAGAAAGGCATCCACTACCTCAGTCCGTGGCAGGATAAAGCACTCTCGGCACCATGCCCCCTCCAGAACCAGTGGAGAGAAACATCCACTACCTCTGTCCTTAGCAGGATAAAGCACTCTGGGCACAAGGCCCCCTCCAGAACCGGTGGAGAAAGGCATCCACTTGAGAGACTGTGGCTTTGCACTCCCCAGGATGGAACAGTGGGCAACCCACCCACTGTAGAGACTTGAGAGACTGTGGCTTTGCACTCCCCAGGATTGAACAGTGGGCAACCCACCCACTGTAGAGACTTGGGAGACTGTGGCTTTGCACTCCCCAGGATGGTACAGTGGGCAACCACCCACTGTAGAGACTTGAGAGACTGTGGCTTTGCACTCCCCAGGATGGTACAGTGGGCAACCAACCCACTGTAGAGACTTGAGACACTGTGGCTTTGCACTCCCCAGGATTGAACAGTGGGCAACCCACCCACTGTAGAGACTTGAGAGACTGGGGCTTTGCACTCCCCAGGATGGTACAGTGGGCAACCCACCCACTGTAGAGACTTGAGAGACTGTGGCTTTGCACTCCCCAGGATGGAACAGTGGGCATGTGGCCCCCTCGTGGATTTGGCGTCGTGCACTCAACCGGCTGAGGTGCCCCCCCTTCCCTCCCCCTGAGGTGCCTGTTTTCTTTCTCTCTGATGCCCCTGAAGTGTTCTCTCTGTCATGCTCGGGGATCTTGTGTGGGCCTCGCCCATACCGTGTGAGCCCAGTGTTCCACGGATTTCATTGGAGCACTACCTGGACTACTAAGCTTGGTGTATATTTTGTTTATGGTGTATATATATATTTTTGCGTACTTGATTTTAATATATTACAATGGTTACACTAATTTCCTTTTGTCTTTGCATTCTTCCGGGGGGGTTGGGGGGTGTAACTATAATGTATAAATATGTATTAGTGTGTGTGTTGTAGTGGGTGAGGGTGGGGGTGGGTGTGTTGCGTGTGTGTGTCCCTGTTTTTTCCCTCCCCCCTTCCCTGTGTCGTAGGTGCAGTACTCACCGTTGTCTTTGCCACCGGCGTTCGTGCTCCTGATAGAGGAGCAATAAGATGAGGGCTGGCAGAATGTGCAGCTCGGGTTCCATGGTGTCCGGATTCCTCGTGGGATGTGTAGAGGTGAGCGTTTTCCCTTCGAAGTCCCGTTTACGCCGTGTTTTTGTCCACGGTGATTCTGCCCCAGAAAAGGTGGCGGATTGGTAGGTTGTGATACTGTGGGCGGTACTTTGTCTTCCGTCTGTCTGTTGGCACTGATCGCCGAGCTGTTTGTCTGTACCGCCTTGGCGGTCGGAGTGTTAAAGTGTCTGTCTTTGTTTGCGGTTTCCGCCGCGGTCGTAATTCAATTTTTTTACCGCCGGCCTGTTGGTGGTGTTACCGCTGCTTTAACACCGTCCGCCAGGGTTGTAATGACCACCTATATGCCACTCTACTCTTTGCCACTCTGCTCTACTCTGCACCAGTGCACACTGCACTTCTGTATTCTACATGCCATTCTACTCTGCACCACTCCACTCTGCACCACTGCACTCTACTGTACACCACTCCACTCTGTACCACTCCACTCTGCGCCGCCACTCTCTCCACCACTGCACTCTACTATGTACCACTCTAAACTATGCCACTACAGTTTACGATGCTGCATTGTACATCACTGAATTCTATGCAACTGCACTTTATGCCACTATACCCTGCAACACTCCATGCCAATGTACTCTACACCAGTCCACTCTACGCCATCTATGCCGCTCCACTTCATTGTATGCCACTCTACACCTCTGCACTCTATTCTGCTTTGCACCACTTGCACCACTGTACTCTGCAGCTCTCCACTATACACCACTGTGCTTGAAAGGAACTATACTGTGCACCACTCTACGCCATTCTACTCTACACCTTTCTATGTCCTTCTACTCTGTACCACTCTACTCTGCCATCTATGCCATTCTACTGTACTCTGCACCACTGCACTCTATGCCACTGTACTCCACTGTACTCTGCACCACTCTATTCTGCACCACTGAACTCTACGCTAATGCACTCTACTATTTAACTTTCTAATCTATGCCCCTGTATTCGACAATGCTGTATTGCTGCAGAGACATTGAAGGCATGGGCAAAGCGGGCCCTGCCCCAGGGTCTTGGTCTTTCAGGGGGGTCCCAGATAGAGCCACCTCTGTTCTGCAGAGAGTCTCACCCTGATGACTTTGAATAATTCTTGAACACATTGTTTAAAAAAAGTATGTTTTACTTTAATTTATTTTTAATGTGGGGATGCCTGAGAGTCTATTACAGACATTTAACACAGAAATGCGTTTCGTTTTCAACACAATGCAACACCCATATTTTTTTTTCTTTTAGATCAAAACAGGCCGTCATATATCAGAAACGGAAGCGTGTCACACAGAATATTTGCAATAATATTAGTGAGATGCTGCTGTATTAAAATGTTTAAAACACAATATTATCTCTGAATATTAAATGTAAACTCGTTTAGAATTTGGACCATTGTGCTTGTGCACCATCTATGATCTGCCAAAGAGGGCATAAAAAAGATGAAATTAGATCATAAATTCAAAGCTGTTCTGAGCATGGGACCCCAAGATACTTTTGGCCCAGGGCCCCCAAAATCCCTAAGATGTCTTGTAAGGGGTCATTTGTGTAGATCCTACAAGGGTTTCCTACAGAAAATAACAACTGAAAAAGAAAAATATTGAAATTGAGGTGAAAAAAACATCAATTTCTCTACGTTTTAATCTGTAACTTTTCCCTGCAATGTCAGATTATCGAAAGCAATATACCGTTACGTCTGCTGGACTCCTCTGGTTGCGGGGATATATAGGGCTTGTAGGTTCATCAAGAACCCGAGGAACCCAGAGCCAATAAATGAGCTGCACCCTGCAGTGCGTTTTCATTCTATACCGGGTATACAGCAATTCATTTGCTGAAATATAAAGAGTAAAAAATAGCTATCAAGAAAACCTTTGTATTTCCAAAAAGGGCACAAGATAAGGTGTTGAGGAGCAGTGGTTATTTGCATATCTCTAAATTCTGGGGTGACCATACTAGCATGTGAATTACAGGGCATTTCTCAAATAGATGTCTTTTTTACACACTCTCCTACAGGGAGTGCAGAATTATTAGGCAAATGAGTATTTTGACCACATCATCCTCTTTATGCATGTTGTCTTACTCCAAGCTGTATAGGCTCGAAAGCCTACTACCAATTAAGCATATTAGGTGATGTGCATCTCTGTAATGAGAAGGGGTGTGGTCTAATGACATCAACACCCTATATCAGGTGCGCATAATTATTAGGCAACTTACTTTCCTTTGGCAAAATGGGTCAAAAGAAGGACTTGACAGGCTCAGAAAAGTCAAAAATAGTGAGATATCTTGCAGAGGGATGCAGCACTCTTAAAATTGCAAAGCTTCTGAAGCGTGATCATCGAACAATCAAGTGTTTCATTCAAAATAGTCAACAGGGTCGCAAGAAGCGTGTGGAAAAACCAAGGCGCAAAATAACTGCCCATGAACTGAGAAAAGTCAAGCGTGCAGCTGCCACGATGCCACTTGCCACCAGTTTGGCCATATTTCAGAGCTGCAACATCACTGGAGTGCCCAAAAGCACAAGGTGTGCAATACTCAGAGACATGGCCAAGGTAAGAAAGGCTGAAAGACGACCACCACTGAACAAGACACACAAGCTGAAACGTCAAGACTGGGCCAAGAAATATCTCAAGACTGATTTTTCTAAGGTTTTATGGACTGATGAAATGAGAGTGAGTCTTGATGGGCCAGATGGATGGGCCCGTGGCTGGATTGGTAAAGGGCAGAGAGCTCCAGTCCGACTCAGACGCCAGCAAGGTGGAGGTGGAGTACTGGTTTGGGCTGGTATCATCAAAGATGAGCTTGTGGGGCCTTTTCGGGTTGAGGATGGAGTCAAGCTCAACTCCCAGTCCTACTGCCAGTTCCTGGAAGACACCTTCTTCAAGCAGTGGTACAGGAAGAAGTCTGCATCCTTCAAGAAAAACATGATTCTCATGCAGGACAATGCTCCATCACACGCGTCCAAGTACTCCACAGCGTGGCTGGCAAGAAAGGGTATAAAAGAAGGAAATCTAATGACATGGCCTCCTTGTTCACCTGATCTGAACCCCATTGAGAACCTGTGGTCCATCATCAAATGTGAGATTTACAAGGAGGGAAAACAGTACACCTCTCTGAACAGTGTCTGGGAGGCTGTGGTTGCTGCTGCACGCAATGTTGATGGTGAACAGATCAAAACACTGACAGAATCCATGGATGGCAGGCTTTTGAGTGTCCTTGCAAAGAAAGGTGGCTATATTGGTCACTGATTTGTTTTTGTTTTGTTTTTGAATGTCAGAAATGTATATTTGTGAATGTTGAGATGTTATATTGGTTTCACTGGTAATAATAAATAATTGAAATGGGTATATATTTTTTTTTGTTAAGTTGCCTAATAATTATGCACAGTAATAGTCACCTGCACACACAGATATCCCCCTAACATAGCTAAAACTAAAAACAAACTAAAAACTACTTCCAAAAATATTCAGCTTTGATATTAATGAGTTTTTTGGGTTCATTGAGAACATGGTTGTTGTTCAATAATAAAATTAATCCTCAAAAATACAACTTGCCTAATAATTCTGCACTCCCTGTATATTTGAAAGGAAAAAATGTAGAGAAATACAAGGGGCAATAACACTTGTTTTGCAAATCTATGTTCCCCCATGTCTCCTGAAAAAAATGATACCTCACTTGTGTGGGTAGGCCTAGCGCCCGCGACAGGAAATGCCCCAAAGCGCAACGTGGACACATCCAATTTTTTGAAAGAAAACAGAGGTGTTTTTTGCAAAGTGCCTACCTGTAGAGTTTGGCCTCTAGCTCAGCCGGCACCTAGGGAAACCTACCAAACCTGTGCCTTTCTGAAAACTAGAGACCTAGGGGAATCCAAGATGGGGTGGCTTGTGGGGCTCCGACCAGGTTCTGTTACCCAGAATCCTTTGCAAACCTCAGAATTTGGCTAAAAAAACACATGTTCCTCACATTTCTGTGGCAGAAAGTTCTGGAATCTGAGAGGAGCCACAAATTTCCTTCCACCCAGCGTTCCCCCAAGTCTCCCGACAAAAATGATACCTCACTTGTGTGGGTAGGCCTAGCGCCCGCGACAGGAAATGCCCCAAAGCGCAACGTGGACACATCCAATTTTTTGAAAGAAAACAGAGGTGTTTTTTGCAAAGTGCCTACCTGTAGATTTTGGCCTCTAGCTCAGCCGGCACCTAGGGAAACCTACCAAACCTGTGCATTTCTGAAAACTTCCACCCAGCGTTCCCCCAAGTCTCCCGATAAAAATGATGCCTCACTTGTGTGGGTAGACCTAGTGCCCGCGACAGGAAATGCTCCAAAGCGCAACGTGGACACATCCAATTTTTTGAAAGAAAACAGAGGTGTTTTTTGCAAAGTGCCTACCTGTAGATTTTGGCCTCTAGCTCAGCCGGCACCTAGGGAAACCTACCAAACATGTGCATTTCTGAAAACTAGAGACCTAGGGGATTCCAAGATGGGGTGACTTGTGGAGCTCGGACCAGGTTCTGTTACCCAGAATCCTTTGCAAACCTCAAAATTTGGCTAAAAAAACACATGTTCCACACATTTCAGTGGCAGAAAGTTCTGGAATCTGAGAGGAGCCACAAATTTCCTTCTACCCAGCGTTCCCCCAAGTCTCCCGATAAAAATGATACCTCACTTGTGTGGGTAGGCCTAGCGCCCGCGACAGGAAATGCCCCAAAGCGCAACGTGGACACATCCAAATTTTTGAAAGAAAACAGAGGTGTTTTTTGCAAAGTGCCTACCTGTAGATTTTGGCCTCTAGCTCAGCCGGCACCTAGGGAAAACTTACCAAACCTGTGCATTTCTGAAAACTAGAGACCTAGGGGAATCCAAGATGGGGTGACTTGTGAGGCTCGGACCAGGTTCTGTTACCCAGAATCCTTTGCAAACCTCAATATTTGGCTAAAAAAAAACATGTTCCTGAGATTTCTGTGGCAGAAAGTTCTGGAATCTGAGAGGAGACACAAATTTCCTTCCACCCAGCGTTCCCCCAAGTCTCCTGATAAAAATGATACCTCACTTGTGTGGGTAGGCCTAGCGCCCGCGACAGGAAATGCCCCAAAGCGCAACGTGGACACATCCCATTTTTTTAAAGAAAACAGTGCCTACCTGTGGATTTTGGCTGTAGCTCAGCCGTCACCTAGGGAAACCTACCAATCCTGTGCATTTTTGAAAACTAGAGACCATGGGGAATCCAAGATGTGGTGACTTGTAGGGCTCTGACCAGGTTCTGTTACCCAGAATCCTTTGCAAACCTCAAAATTTGGCTAAAAAAAAAACCTTTCACTCTCATTTCGGTGACAGAAAGTTCTGGAATCTGAGAGGAACCACAAATTTCCTTCCACCCAGCGTTCCCCCAAGTCTCCCGATAAAAATGATACCTCACTTGTGTGGGTGGGCCAGGTGCCTACAACAGAATAAGGCCCAAAACTTGAAGAGATAGAGGGGAGAGCACAGCGAGTTTATAAGGGCATATTCTTTTATACATCTTTAGACGGACTCTGCTTTGGGGACCCACATAAGTGAGGTGTCAATTACTTGGGAGACTGAGGGGAAAACTGGGGAGTAGGAATTTTGTGCTGGAGCAGTGATCCTACTAAGAAAAGTCAGGAAAATATGCCTTATTATGCAAATTTTGAGGTTTACAGAGGAGTCTGGGTAAAAAAATGTTGGGGGAGCCACGCAAGCCTCACCTCCCTGGACTCCTTGGGGTGTCTAGTTTTAAAAAATGTCTGGGTTTTGTAGGTTTCCGTAGATGAAGGCCGCACCCAGGACCAAAAACATAGGTGGGCCCTCCCCCCCAAACACAGGTATTTTTGTAATATATCATTTTGATGTGTGTACATACATCCGTGATGTGCCAAACACTAAAATTGTGAAAAGAAACACACTTAGGTTATGTGAAGAAGACCCCTCACCCACCAACCAAGTTGGTGGCATGCTTCATCATCGGGGTCCCACCCAAGGCACCTAGCGTGTCACAGGTGTGCTGCGACGCCTGATTACAGCAGAGCAGGTTTTGTCATTTTACCACACATACTGGTTGGATTTGGCACGAGGATGAGTGATGGTTCAGTAGATCAAATTTTATTAACAAGAGATTTCACAAAAACGAAATGCACTGTTAATAACTGAAAGGCAAAAAACTGAACCAATGACTCACAGCTCGTGAGCTGTAAAGCCGCGACAAGGCACCAACCGCTTTACAGTCCATTCACACACCTTTCATACATGATACGCACAAGACCATTCACACCGCCAGCCACGGGCCCAGCACATTACAACACTCACATCGACAGACCGCGCCACTCAAGGGCCCATCACTTACATACGCCCACATGCCTGATACAAGAATCACACCAGCTGATGGGAGTGTGGACTGGCGTTTGGCTGGCACCGCCAGCCAAGCGCCACCCCAAGCACACCGCCAGCCAAGCGCCACCCCAAGCACGCCGCCAGCCAAGCGCCACCCCAAGCACGCCGCCAGCCAAGCGCCACCCCAAGCACGCCGCCAGCCAAGCGCCACCCCAAGCACGCCGCCAGCCAAGCGCCACCCCAAGCACACCGCCAGCCAAGCGCCACCCCAAGCACACCGCCAGCCAAGCCCCACCCCACGCACACCGCCAGCCAAGCACCACGCACACCGCCAGCCAAGCGCCACCCCACGCACACCGCCATCACTTTTTTTTGTTTATAAACAACAAATAACCCACTAATTATAAAATAAGCACAAAACTACAAACACAAAAGCTCTAACTAAATACATGACAGAGGTGCCAACCGTGAAACATATGAAAATATAAAACAGACAGCTTACGCTCACAGTATTTCCCAGAAGTTTTTTTGGGTATGGTAACTTCTATAACAGCTGGGCACACACAGCTCAGGCTTTGAAGGGCATTCGGGCAGTACATCCGGCTCTCCCTCCGGATTAATCTCCGGGCACATACTCTACATTTCTTTGTGGGCAAGTCTTTTTTGGGAGTGGGAGGAATGTGATCTGGAAAGTGCCGATCTTTCAATCTAGCCACATCCTCCACCACTTCTACTCTAGGAACTCTTGGCGGTTCCACCACAATAAGGCTTTCTATCACCGACTCCTGAAATTTAACAAATGTCATCCTTGACTCAGGTGAACAATCCTTGTATACAATAAAGGCATTAAAAGTTGCCAAATGAAATAAATGCAGGGCCAACTTTTTATACCACACATAAGACTTACGAAGAGTAGTGTAAGGTTCCAACCTCTGATCTACTCTATCAGCACCACCCATGTGCCTATTGTGGTCCAAAATGCACGCAGGTTTGTGCACTTCCGCAACCTGACCCCAAACAGCCACAGGGGAAGTACTCTCATCATGGATGGTCGATAGCATGTACACATCCCTCCTGTCTGAAAATTTCATAGCTAGCAGCTCATTATTCCGCAAGGCACTGCACTGTCCCCTCACAAGTTTCTTACAGACAAGCTCCCTTGGATAGCCTTTCCGGTTAGAACGGATTGTGCCACAAGCAACAGTGTCCACTCTAAACAACTCCTTGAACAACTGCACTCCAGTGTAGAAATTATCTACGTACAAATGGTGACCTTTGTTAAACAGCCGTCTAGCAAGTTCCCACACAATGTTTTCGCTAACTCCAAAAGTGGCCGGACAACCAGGAGGGTCAATACTGGAATCCCTACCAGTGTAGACCTGGAAATTATACACATATCCTGTACTGCTTTCTGACAGCATATACAATTTAATCCCATATCGTGCCCTCTTACTAGGAATGTAATGCTTAAAAACTAAACGCCCCTTGAAAAGGACCAAAGACTCGTCCACACTTATCTCTTTGCCTGGAACATAGACCTCTGAAAACCGATCCACAAAATTATCAAGGACAGGCCTAATCTTAAAAAGACGGTCACAATCAGGGTGATCTTGTGGCAAGGCTAAAGCATTGTCTACAAAATGCAGCATACTAAGAAGAAGCAAATACCGATTACGTGTCATAGTTGCAGGAAATATAGCGGTTGCCATCAAGGGACTAGTAGACCAATAGGAAGCCAGTGACGGCTTCCTGATCAACCCTATCAAAAAAGTCAAACCTAAAAACCTTTTCATCTCTTCCAGATATGTGGGAACCCAGTAGCTCTAGACTGAGGCTTAAGTCTGGCAGCGTTGTCCCGCAAATATTGCTCTGCATACACATTTGTCTGCTCCACAATCTCTTCCAAAAATACATCATCCATAAACAAGTGAAAGAAATGGACAGGCAAAAAGTTTTCCGTATTAACTCTACACCCTGGGAGACCAGTAAATGCAGGTAACTGTGGCTGATCCATGTTTGGGGCAATCCAGGTGTCAGGTCTTCTAATGGGAAACCCTTCAGCCCCAGGCTGCTGCACTCTTGGCATATCAATGTCCTCCTCTAACACAGGCCCTTCATCTGCACTGCGAGTAGCTTCCTCATCAGAAGAATACTCTCGGACAGAAAACTCACTTCCAGAATCTCCTGCTTCCTCCTCTGCCTCAGATGCAGAGTCAGTGTCGTAATCATGGTCTGAAGACGACTCAAAGATCATGCGAACAACCTGCTGAGCGGTCACTTTGTGGCTAGCCATGATCCTCATTAACAACAAATGGATTGCCAACAACAACTAGCACTAAAATAAGTAATAAACAAAGTGTAGCTTTATCAAGTTATGTACTACAAAAAACTATACCACTCACTTGCCTGAAAAAGCTACTCACCAAGCAACTACTCTGCACAGACACAGCAATCACCAATGATATCCCACTAAAAAGAAAAAAGAAAATTAGACATATGACAACACAAACATCACTGTGCTCAAATCTAAGAACAATGTCAGACACACAATACTGCATTTAGTACACCACCTACAAACATGTCATTCATGCATGTCAACAATACTCGTTTGGAGTAAATTGCTTTCACTTACCTAAAACATGCAACTATGCAAACCGCAGGACAACTACTGCCAAAACCGCAAAGATCCACAGTAAAGGAAGCAAAAGCGTTGAACTAGAAGAATAAGATGAAATAAATTGTTATAATCACAAATACAAATACTTCGCCAGTTGACAAACACCCCACCACCAAGAACTTAGAAGTTGTCCCTGGTACCTAAGTGGATCCTGCCCCCCTCGGGGGTAGATGGGCGTAAAAAAATTGGCCAATCTGCCCCCAAGAGGGGCAGAAATGGGCAACACCTCTGTGCCCCCTTTAGGGGTGACCCTTCCCAAAGGGGGCACCCCCAGCACAAAAAAAAAAAAAGAAAAATCACTGGCGTATTGGTGGTTTCTGCCCTCCTTGGGGGCAGATGGGCCTACAAAAATAGGCCCATCTGCCCCCAAAGGGGGCAGAGATGGCCAATACGAACTTTACCCACTTTAGGGGGGCCACCGTTGCCCAAGGGGTGCCCCCAAACACACACACACACCACACAATCCCTGGCGCCTAGTGTGCTTCCACCCCCCCCGGGGGCCAGATCGTCCAAAAAATGGCTGGTATGCCATCGGGGGGGCCGAAACAGAAAAAAAAAATAGCCCCCCACGGGAGTGACCCTTGCCCAAGGGGTTGCCCCCAAAATAAACAATAAAAACAAAATCCCTGGTGTCTAGTGGATTTCGCCCCCCCCCCCCCCTTGGGGGCAGATCAGCCCAAAAATTGGCGATCTGCCCCTGGGGGGGGCGAAATACTAAAAAAATTAGCCCCCCCAGGGGGTCGACCCTTGCCCAAGGGGTCGCCCCCAAAATACAGAGACAAAACAAAATCCCTGGTGTCTAGTGGTTTTCGCCCCCCTGGGGGCAGATCGGCTGAAAAAAGGCGATCTGCCCCTGGGGGGGGGGGGGGCGAAACACTAAAAAAATTGACCCCGGGGGTGGGGCGACCCTTGCCCAAGGGATCACCCCCAAAAAAAACAATAAAAACAAATTCCCTGGTGTCTAGTGGATTTCTCCCCCCCCCCCCGGGGGCAGATCTGCCAAAAATTGGCGATCTGCCCCCAGGGGGGGGGCGAAATACAAAAAAAAATAGCCCCCCAGTGGGGCGACCCTTGCCCAAGGGGTCACCCCCAAAAGAAACTTTACAGTAAAAATAAATCCCTGGTGTCTAGTGGATTGCGCCCCCCCCCGCGGGCAGATCCCCCCAAAAAAAGGCGATCTGTCCCCGGGAGGTGAAATACTAAAAAAAATTGACCCCCGGGGGGGCGACCCTTGCCCAAGGGGTCGCCCCCAAAATACAGAGACAAAACAAAATCCCTGGTGTCTAGTGGTATGATCTGCCCCCAGGGGGGGCGAAATACTAAAAAATAAATCCTCCCAGGGGGGCGACCCTTGCCCAAGGGGTCGCCCCCAAACGAAACATCATCTAAAAAATCCCTGGTGTCTAGTGGAGATTCCTGCTCCACGATCGCGGGCACTGCCCGCGATCGTGGAGCAGGAATCTTCTGAAAACAGGCACAGGGGGAAAGGAAAAACCCTTTCCTTTCCCCCGTGTCTGTTTTTCCCCCACCCCCCAAAAACGGAAAGGACTCATCTCTTGGGTCCTTTCCCCATGACGCGCTGGAAGCAAATGGCTTCCAGCGCGCCCGGCAACACTTGATGATGTCGGCGTGCTGTGCGCGCACTGACGTCATCAGATTGCCGGGAGGGTGGAAGGGGAAGTTCTTGGGGGGCGAGAGGGTGCACAGGGGGGGGCGCGCTAGCTAGGTGACCTCGTCCAAGGCACAGGGGAACTGTAGCCTTGGACGAGGTGACCTCGTCCAAGGCACAGAACCAGTTAAAGACCATTTGTTTTGTTATCAGAGGTTTCATTATGGCTTCATTGTCATTCTCATTGCTCATGGTAAAATTGTGCAATACACTAAAGGAAAGAACAAAGGTGGGGCATATACCGAAGGCATGAAGGTCAATTCACCAAAAAGCCAGGTGTAGCGGAAATGACAACACACGCCATTTAACCTTTACATTCGCTCACACACACATGCACACACACACAATCACATATACACACACTCTCACAGAAACACACTCTCACCTGCACGCGTGCATGGAACATACATTTAAAAGCATTTTTTACTCACCTCAACTGCTAGGGAGTGTCATATTCCAGCTAATTGTACTCCGTTATTATACTAATAGTGAATAATATACTATCATTCACCATTAGTGTAATAAAAAATTGACAAACAACAAGGAGACTGCATCCCGACCGATGTCTATAAGCAAGAGCTCCCCCTGTGTTTCTGGCACTGATTTTGCCACCTCTGAGGCCAGGGGTTGCAAATGTAGTACCAGGGGTGGCACGAGAAAAGCCACGGTTCTCAGCTACGACCCCTGACAACCCCCAACTGACGTTCATGACCAAAGGGTCATTGTATATCTGCAAATTAAGACACATCTTGAGAAAATAAGATGGATTTCAGCTGACAGTACTGCATGCCTAGAATAAAGAGAAGAATTTAATAGGAATCCTGCAGATTATACCAATTCATTTGTACAGCATTTTAGATTGCTTCTTAGCAAAAGTGAGGAGAGAATTAGTTTGCTTTGAAAGTGGGGTGGATCCCTGGGGTAGAAACAGAGATTAAAACCACCCAATAGTTTGTCACAGAAACCGAAACAAACTTCTCTCCTGACAACCATCTGCTGTATTATCCCTGTGGGAAATCTAGAGGTAAAGTCATTGGTCCATATGCTGCATGGAGCAGTGAAGAACTGGGCAGCAATACCTAGGGCATATATATTACATTCAAGCATGTTGGGCCCAAGCTTCCAAAGTGCCACCATTATAGCATATACACCAGGAATCCTGTCCATGACCAGTCGCAAGAGGGGGCACACCAAACACATAGGGGGTCATTCCAACCCTGGTGGTCGGTGTTAAAGCGGCGGCCAACCCGCCAACAGGCAGGCGGTAAAAAAAATGGAATTCTGACCCTGGCGGGAACCGCCAACACAGCCCGCCACTTTAACACTCCGACCGCCACGGCGGGACAAACAAACAGCGCGGCGGTCACCGCCAACAGACAGGCGGCAGACAATGTACCGCCCACACTATCACGACCCACCAATCCGCCACCTTTTCCGGGGCGGGAGCCCCGCCGATAAAAAGATGGCGGAAACAGACTACGCACGGGAAAACGCTCACATCTATACACTCCACGAGGAATCTGGACAGCATGGAACCCGAATTAAACATCCTACCATCTATTGTCTACCTGCTCCTCTACCAGGAGCACGAACGCCGGCGCAGTTGACAACGGTGAGTACTGCACCTACGACACAGGGGAGGGGGGAGGAGAAAAGGTTACGGGCACACACATACGCGACACCCCCCCCCCCCAAATCCCTACACACCAATGCAGAGCAACAAGTCAGAGTGACACCCCCCAAACCCCCCGGAATAATGCAAAGACAAAATAAAATGATCATTAAAATTGAAGTATATTATAGCATATTTGAAGTTAAGTGAAATATGAAATATATAAATAAAATATACTGTATTACAACATGAACAATATATACATAGCCCAAAAGTCCGGCACATATTGGCTACCTTCCATTGTTCGTGGGCCAATGTGCATAAACACATGGGCAAAGCCCACACACGAGACCCGATTCCATTGGAGAGAACACTGCTGGGGCATCAGATAATAAAACCACAGGCACCTCAGGGGGAAGGGAAGGGGGGGCACCTCAGCCACATGAGTCCACGACGCCAGATCCACGAGGGGCCTCCATGCCCACTGTACCATCCTGGGGAGTGCAAAGCCACAGTCTCTCAAGTCTCTACAGTGGGTGGATTGCCCACTGTACCATCCTGGGGAGTGCAAAGCCACAGTCCATCAGGTGGATTACAGACTCCACTGGTTATGGAGGAGGCATGTTGGCCAGAGTGCTTCGTGAAGCCCTGCCCGACACAGATCCGGCCCTGCCAATGGGCCAGCGGTGATTGAGATGAAGGGCCCAGCGGAGCGGTGCTTGAGATGAAGGGCCCAGTGGAGCAGTTCAGAGACGGCGGTGCCCAGCGGAGTGGTGCTTGACAGGATGGGCCCAGCGGAGCAGTTCAGAGACGGCGGTGCCCAGCGGAGCGGTGCTTGAGATGAAGGGCCCAGCGGAGCGGTGCTTCAGATGAAGGGCCCAGCGGAGCGTTGCTTGAGATGAAGGGCCCAGCGGAGCGGTGCTTGAGATGAAGGACCCAGCGGAGCGGTGCTTGAGATGAAGGGCCCAGCGGAGTGGGGCTTGAGATGAAGGGCCCAGCGGAGCAGTTCAGAGACGGCGGTGCCCAGCGGAGCGGTGCTTGACAGGAAGGGCCCAGCGGAGCAGTTCAGAGACGGCGGTGCCCAGCGGAGCGGTGCTTGAGATGAAGGGCCCAGCGGAGCGGTGCTTGAGATGAAGGGCCCAGCGGAGCGTTGCTTCAGATGAAGGGCCCAGCGGAGCGGTGCTTGAGATGAAGGGCCCAGCGGAGCGGTGCTTGAGATGAAGGGCCCAGCGGAGCGGGGCTTGAGATGAAGGGCCCAGCGGAGCAGTTCAGAGACGGCGGTGCCCAGCGGAGCGGTGCTTGACAGGAAGGGCCCAGCGGAGCAGTTCAGAGACGGCGGTGCCCAGCG